>NW_026969714.1:0-743098 GCF_028390025.1 Pseudophryne corroboree
ACGGAGGCGGGGCTATAGAGGAGGTGGCGCTGTGCATCTTGGGAACAGTCAAAGCTTTGAGCCTGTTGGTGCCACAGATCAAGATCCTACTCTACACCCCCGATGTTAATACTTGTGGAGCCCTGTGTACCTCGCAGAAAGAGATTTAACAATGGTAAGTTCTTGCCATAAATCTCTCTATCTATCTATCTATCTATCTATCTATCTATCGCGCTGCCCATCAGCTAAAAAATTTGCGGCTACGATCAGGTCTGAATTAGGCCCATAGTTAAAACCACAATGTGTTTGAGAATTCAAACTGGGCAACTATGGTATCACTACCACATTGCAAGCTGCCTGTGGTATCAGACACACCTGCTTCCAGTGGGGAGTAGCTGCTTCATTTGAGCCCAGTCCGTGAGATCACCAAGGACTCGGAGCACAGTGCAGGGAGGAGTTGAAACTGTGAAACTCTGTCTCAGACAGAGACAGGCTGGGTGAGTGCAACAGCAGCGTGAGGTAGGAGAGGAGGAGGGAAGTCCGCAGCTGCTTCTTCGATTTGCTAACACCCTGTCACAGCTGGGCTCTATTGCTGCTGTGCCAGATCCCCCGTGCACCACTCCTGTCACCCCCAGCAGCACTATTACCCCCGATGAGCAGCTGCTACTGATCCAGTTGGTCTCCTCCTTTCGCTGTTGCTGCAGCACAGCTGCTGGGAGGAGGATGAGAATCTGGCGTAATCAGTGCTTTAGTATGGCTTCTGGCCATAGCCACTGCTACCCATTACGCCCCTTGTGACCTGTTGACTCCACATTTGTTCCGGGGCAGTGGGGAATCCTGGAGGTTTCTGTAACTTCCCGGGGCAGCGGTAGACTCTGCATATAACCGGGAGGTCCTCCCGCAGGATGCGGGAGGGCAGGCAAGTATGACTTGGGGCCTGAAGCTGAGTTGAATGGCCATACAGTGCATCCGGGAAGTATTCACAGCGCTTCACTTTTTCCACATTTTATGTTACAGCCTTATTCAAAAATGGAATAAATTCATTTTTTTCCCTCAAAATTCTACACACAACACCCCATAATGACAGTGAAAAAATGTTGTTGTTTTTTTGTGATTTTTGCAAATGTATTAAAAATAAAACTAAGAAATCACGTGTACATAAGTATTTACAGCCTTTGCTCAATACTTTGATGCACCTTTGGCAGCAATTACAGCCTTAAGTCTTTTCAAACATGATGCCATAAGCTTTGCACACCTATCTTTGCCCAGTTTCACCCATTTCTGTTTGCAGCATCCCTCAAGCTCTATCAGGTTGGATGGGAAGCGTCGGTGCACAGTCATTTTTAGATCTCTCCAGAGACGTTGAATCGGATTCAAGTCTGGGCTCTGGCTGGGCCACTCAAGGACATTCACAGAGTTGTCCTGAAGCTACTCCTTTGATATCTTGGCTGTGTGCTTAGGGTCGGTGTCCTACTAAAAGATGAACCGTCACCCCAGTCGGAGGTCAAGAGCGCTCTGGAGCAGGTTTTCATCCAGGATGTCTCTGTACATTGCTGCATTCATCTTTCCCTCTATCCTGACTAGTCTCCCAGTTCCTGCCACTGAGAAACATCCCCACAGCATGATGCTGCCACCACCATCCTTTACTGTAAGGATGGTATTGGCCTGGTGATGAGCGGTGCCTGCTTTTCCTCCAAACATGGAGCCTAGCAGTCACGCCTGAGTTCAATCTTGGTCTCATCAGACCAGAGAATTTTTGTTTCTCATGGTCTGAGAGTCCTTCAGGTGTATTCTGGCAAACTCCTGGCGGGCTGCCATGTGCTTTTTACTAAGGAGCGGCTTCCGTCTGGGCCACTTTACCATACAGGCTTGATTGGTAGATTGCTGCAGAGATGTTTGTCCCTCTGGAAGGTTCACCTCTCTCCACAGAAGGAATGCTGTAGCTCTGACAGAGTGGACCATTGGGTTCTTGGTCACCTCCCTGACTAGAGCCCTTCTCTCCCCGATCGCTCAATTTAGACAGCCGGACAGTTCTAGGAAGAATCCTGGTGGTTCAGAACTTCTTCCATTTACGGATGATGGAGGCCACTGTGTTCGTTGGGACCTTCAAAGCAGCAGATATTTTTCTTTACCCTACCCAGATTTGTGCCTCGACAATCCTGTCTCGGAGATCTACAGACAATTCCTTTTGACTTCATGCTTGGTTTGTGCTCAGACATGCACTGTCAAGTGTAGAACCTTATATAGGGGGTCATTCCGACCCGATCGCTCGCTGCAGTTTGTCGCAGCAATCGGGTCAGAACTGCGCCGGCGCATGGCAGCTGTCGTTGCCTAGCTATCGCCTCTGAGACAGAGGCGGTCACTGGGCGGGAGGGGGCCAGACGGCGGCGTTAAGCCGCCATTTAGTGGGAGGGCGGGCCGCGGCGGCTGTGTGACGTCACATGCAGCCGCTGTGGGCCGGGGAGCGATGAGTAGCTCCCGGCCAGCACGCTAAAACTGCGCCGGTCGGGAGCTACTCTTGAAGTGCAAAGGCATCGCTGCTGTGCCATGCCTTTGCACTAATGCAGGGGGGGGGGGGGGGCGGCGGCACTGACATGCGGGGCAGACTAGCCGCATGCTAGTGTGAATGATCGTAGCTGTGCTAAATTTAACACAGCTACGATCAACTCGGAATGACCCCCATAGACAGATATGTGCTTTTCCAATTCATGTCCAGTCAACTGAATTTAGCACTAGTGGACTCCAATTAAGTTGTAGGAACAGCTCAAGGATGATCACTGGAAATAGGATGCACCTGAGTTTTTAATTTTGAGCTTCATGGCAAAGGCTGTCAATACTTATGTATGTGTGATTTCTTAGTTTTAATAAATTTGCAAAAATCTCAAACTTTTTTCACATTGTCATATTGTGTGTAGACTTTTGAGGGGGTAAAAAAAATACGTTTTTACTCACCGGTAAATCTATTTCTCGTAGCCCGTAGTGGATGCTGGGGACTCCGTAAGGACCATGGGGAATAGACGGGCTCCGCAGGAGACTGGGCACTCTAAAGAAAGATTTAGTACTATCTGGTGTGCACTGGCTCCTCCCTCTATGCCCCTCCTCCAGACCTCCGTTAAGGAAACTGCCCGGAAGAGCAGACATTATAAGGAAAGGATTTTGGAATCCCTGGTAAGACTCATACCAGCCACAGCAATCACACCGTATAACTTGTGATACACTTATCCAGTCAACAGTATGAACAACAACAGTGCATCAACAATGGATGCCAACATAACATAACCCATTATTAAGCAATAACTATATACACGTATTGCAGAAAGTCCGCACTAGGGACGGGCGCCCAGCATCCACTACGGACTACGAGAAATAGATTTACCGGTGAGTAAAATCTTATTTTCTCTAACGTCCTAGTGGATGCTGGGGACTCCGTAAGGACCATGGGGATTATACCAAAGCTCCCAAACGGGCGGGAGAGTGCGGATGACTCTGCAGCACCGAATGGGCAAACTCGAGGTCCTCCTCAGCCAGGGTATCAAACTTGTAGAATTTTGCAAATGTGTTTAAACCCGACCAAGTAGCAGCTCGGCAAAGCTGTAATGCCGAGACCCCTCGGGCAGCCGCCCAAGAAGAGCCCACCTTCCTTGTGGAATGGGCTTTCACTGATTTTGGATGCGGCAATCCAGCCGCAGAATGAGCCTGCTGAATCGTGTTACAGATCCAGCGGGCAATGGTTTGCTTTGAAGCAGGAGCACCCAACTTGTTGGGGGCATACAGGATAAACAGCGAGTCAGTTTTCCTGACTCCAGCCGTTCTGGCTACATAAATCTTCAAAGCCCTGACTACATCTAGTAACCTGGAATCCTCCAAGTCCCGAGTAGCCGCAGGCACTACAATAGGTTGGTTCAAATGAAAAGATGACACCACCTTTGGCAGAAATTGGGGACGAGTCCGCAATTCTGCCCTGTCCACATGGAAAACCAGATAGGGGCTTTTACACGACAAAGCCGCCAATTCTGACACACGCCTAGCCGAAGCTAAGGCCAATAGCATGACCACTTTCCACGTGAGATACTTCAGCTCCACGGTCTTAAGTGGCTCAAACCAGTGGGATTTCAGGAAACCCAACACCACGTTGAGATCCCAAGGTGCCACTGGTGGCACAAAAGGGGGCTGAACATGCAGCACTCCCTTAACAAACGTCTGAACTTCAGGAAGAGAAGCCAGTTCCTTTTGAAAGAAAATGGATCGGGCCGAAATCTGGACCTTTATGGATCCCAACTTCAAGCCCATAGTCACTCCAGACTGTAGAAAGTGCAGAAATCTGCCCAGTTGGAATTCCTCTGTAGGGGCCTTCCTGGCCTCACACCAAGCAACATATTTTCGCCATATGCAGTGATAATGCTTTGCTGTCACGTCCTTCCTAGCCTTTATCAGCGTAGGAATAACTTCCTCCAGAATGCCTTTTTCCGCTAGGATCCGGCGTTCAACCGCCATGCCGTCAAACGCAGCCGCGGTAAGTCTTGGAACAGGCAGGGTCCCTGTTGGAACAGGTCCTGTCTGAGAGGCAGAGCCCATGGGTCCTCTGAGCATTTCTTGCAGTTCCGGGTACCAAGTCCTTCTTGGCCAATCCGGAACAATGAGTATTGTTCTCACTCCTCTTCTTACGATTCTCAGCACCTTGGGTATGAGAGGAAGAGGAGGAAACACATAGACCGACTGGAACACCCACGGTGTTACCAGGGCGTCCACAGCTATCGCCTGAGGGTCTCTTGACCTGGCGCAATACCTTTGTAGCTTTTTGTTGAGACGGGACGCCATCATATCTACCTGTGACAGTTCCCATCGATTTGTAATCTGAGTGAAGACTTCGTGATGAAGTCCCCACTCTCCCGGGTGAAGGTCGTGCCTGCTGAGGAAGTCTGCTTCCCAGTTGTCCACCCCCGGAATGAACACTGCTGACAGTGCTTGCACGTGATTCTCCGCCCACCGAAGAATCCTGGTGGCTTCCGCCATCGCGACTCTGCTTCTTGTGCCGCCCTGGCGGTTTACATGAGCCACCGCGGTGATGTTGTCTGACTGAATCAGCACCGGTTGGTTGCGAAGCAGGGGCTACGATTGACTCAGGGCGTTGAATATGGCCCTTAGTTCCAGGTTATTTATGTGCAGACAAGCCTCCTGACTTGACCATAACCCTTGGAAATTTCTTCCCTGAGTGACTGCCCCCCACCCTCGGAGGCTCGCATCCGTGATCACCAGGACCCAGTCCTGTATGCCGAACCTGCGGCCCTCAAGAAGGTGAGCACTCTGTAGCCACCACAGAAGAGACACCCTGGCCCTGGGGGACAGGGTGATCAGCCGATGCATCTGAAGATGCGATCCGGACCATATGTCCAACAGATCCCATTGAAAGATCCTCGCATGGAACCTGCCGAAGGGAATGGCTTCGTACGATGCCACCATCTTTCCCAGGACTCGCGTGCAGTGATGCACCAACACCTGTTTCGGTTTTAAGAGGTCTCTGACTAGTCACAAGCTCTTGAGCCTTCTCCGCCGGGAAAAACACCTTCTTCTGGTCTGTGTCCAGAATCATGCCCAGAAAGAGCAGACGCGTCGTAGGAATCAGCTGCGACTTTGGGATATTCAGAATCCAGCCGTGCTGTTGCAACACTTCCTGAGAGTGCGCTACGCTGATCTGCAACTGCTCCCTGGACCTCGCCTTTATGAGGAGATCGTCCAAGTATGGCATAACTGTGACTCCATGCTTTCTCAGGATCACCATCATTTCTGCCATTACCTTGGTAAATATTCTCGGTGCCGTGGAGAGCCCAAACGGCAACGTCTGGAATTGGTAATGACAGTCCTGTACCACAAATCTGAGGTACTCCTGATGAGGCGGATAAATGGGGACATGCAAGTAAGCATCCATAAAATCCCCCTCTTCCAGGCTTGCAATGACCGCTCTGAGCGATTCCATTTTGAACTTGAATCTTTTCAGATAAAAGTTCAGGGACTTTAAATTTAATATAGGTCTGACCGAACCGTCCGGTTTCGGTACCACAAACATTGTGGAATAGTATCCCTTTCCCTGTTGAAGGGGACCCTTTACCACCACCTGCTGGAGAAATAGCTTGTGAATTGCCGCTACCACTACTTCCCTTTCTATGGGGGAAGCTGGCAGGGCCAATTTTAGATAACGTTGAGGGGGCATCACCTCGAATTCCAGCTTGTATCCCTGAGACACAATCTGTATAGCCCAGGGATCCACCTGTGGGCGAACCCACTGGTGGCTGAAATGTCGGAGACGCGCCCCCACCGCACCTGGCTCCACCCGCAGCTTTCGCCAGGAGGTATCAATTGCTGCCCAGGGCGCCCCCCCCTGCGCCCTGCACCCTACAGTGACCGGAGTGTGTGGGTTAGTGTGGGCGCAATGGCGCACAGCTGCAGTGCTGTGCGCTACCTCATGTGAAGACGGGAGTCTTCTGCCGCCGATTTCGATGTCTTCTCTGCTTCTGCCGTCTTCTGGCTCTGCGAGGGGGATGGCGGCGCGGCTCCGGGAACGGACGACAAGGTCAGGTCCTGTGTTTGATCCCTCTGGAGCTAATGGTGTCCAGTAGCCTAAGAAGCGCAACCTAGCCGCAGTTAGTAGGTTTGCTTCTCTCCCCTCAGTCCCACGTAGCAGAGAGTTTGTTGCCAGCAGAAGCTCTCTGAAAATAAAAAACCTAACTAAAATACTTTCTTATTAGCAAGCTCAGGAGAGCTCACTAAAAGCACCCAGCTCTGGCCGGGCACAGATTCTAACTGAGGTCTGGAGGAGGGGCATAGAGGGAGGAGCCAGTGCACACCAGATGGTACTAAATCTTTCTTTAGAGTGCCCAGTCTCCTGCGGAGCCCGTCTATTCCCCATGGTCCTTACGGAGTCCACAGCATCCACTAGGACGTTAGAGAAAATGTATTCCATTTTGGAATAAGGCTGTAACAAAATGTGGAAAAAGTGAAGCGCTGTTAATACTTCTCCGGATGCACTGTATGCCTCACATCAGGCATATGTTCATCTCATCAAGCCCTTGAAAATGATAATGCATTTGTGTGTGCAAATAATAACGTGCTTCACCATATAAACCATACTTTTGTGGTGTTATCTCAGTGAGGCGAGTGGCTAAAACTTAATTACCACCACCTTAGACACTAAAAATCAGAATGCTTTGCTTGGCCAGCAAGATTCTGCCTACATCCACTGAAATAGAAATGCTTCTAAAACATTTAGGGGCTGATTTAGAGGTGAATGCAGACGCAGTTACATCTTTTGGAGGTCACCTGTCTACAACTTTATGCAAATACCACTACAAATGCATATAAATTAGCAAGGATTGAGGCACCCACTTTTAACATGTGTATATGTAGTTATACTGCCTGGTGCATTTTTAGACTCCACTATCTGTTGCATCATCGAAACTTGCACCCTTTCTATGGAAGGTGCAGCTATTCCATGTGAATATGGCTTCCGATGCGAACGTTGAAGCATGTGTGTATGCAAACACTTTAGTGACATGTCTGATTCTCCCTTTACATGCCCATAAGACAATCTTCATATATTTGCTTAGCCACGTCCATATCACCACCCAGAAATGATACTGGGTGGTGATATGGAGACATTTCTGATACTGTGTGTCTCTGTCACAACTGTGCCTTTGTGTGTACACACTGTGTAACATATACGCAGTTAAGAATTTTTGGGTTTTCATGCCTGTGCAGAAGCAAAGAATCGCTCAACTCCTTGAACATCGACATTGCGTGCCACCCCTTGAAAATGATAAGATTCTGGGCATAGGCGTGCGCAGCACATTTTATTAGGGGGTGCACGATTAGAGGGGCGTGTCTAGAATCGCCTATTGGGAGTGACTAACACCGCCTATTGGGAGATGGAGGGAGAGAGAGGAGCGGAGAGAGAGGGACAGAGAGGGGGAGATGGAGAGGTGGTAGACAGAGATAGTGGGGATAGACAGAGAGAGAAGGGGTAGACAGCGAGAGACAGGGGGAGACTGAGCGAAGGATAGAGAGAGTGGTGAAGAAGGAAGAAAGGTGCAGGGGAAGAGAGACACAGAGGGAGAGAGAGGGGGGGGTGGAGATGGAGAGAGAGGCAGAGGGGGGAGTCAGAGAGAGACACACACACAGGAGATTTGAGAGGGAGAGCAGTGGAGAAGGAGAAACGGGGGCAGAGAGAAAGAAGCAGAGATGGAGGGAGAGATGGACAGAGAGGGGGAGACACAGAGAGAGGCATAGAAGAGGAATTATATTAGGGAATAGGAGAGAGAGGGAGAGCGATAGGGGTGAAGAGGAAGGAAGAGTGGTGCAGGGGAACAGATAGAGACATGAGATGGAGAGAGAGGGGCGTAGAGGGAGAGACAGAGAGAGAGAGAGGGTATAGACGGAGAGATACAGAGGGGGAGAGGGGGGCAGAGAAAGAGACAGGGAAGTGGGAAATAGAGGTGGGGGGGATAGAGAGAGAAAGGGTGGTGGTGAAGAGAGAGGGTGGTGGTGAAGAGAGAGAGGGGCCGAGGGAGAAATAATGCACAAGAGAGAGAGGGCAGAGGGAGAGAGAGAGGATGGGGCAAGAGAGACTGGGAACTGAAGGGGAAAGAGAGAGAGAGAGGGAGCCGATGGAGAGACAAAGAGATGCTGAGCAGCACTTGAACAGATCTAGGATTGTGTTTCTCCTACCTGGACAATCAAGTGCTGTGATGGTCAGCGCCTTTGCTTCCCTCCAATGGACGTTTTGGAGCTGGGGACCTCAGGGCATGTGGAAGTATGAAAGGGGAGGAGCTGAGAGATCAACCCCTCCTCCCCCCTCCAGCTGGGGAGTCCCACAGAGGCAGCATTATGGAATATGGGGGAGGAGCCGAGAGAGCGGCCACTCCCCTCCCCTCCGGCCAGCTAGTCCCACACAGGCATCATTATTGACTCTGGGGGGAGGGGCTGAGAGTGTGGCTCCTCCTCCCCCTCCCGGCCGGGACCCGAGCATTGCAGCGGCCGCGTTGCTGTACTTGCTGAAGACTCTGGGGGAAAGGTAGCGGGCGGCGCAGCGGCATAACATGAGTCAATGTGACTCATTGTAATGCCGGCGCTGTGGCAGGAACAGGAATGAGCAGCGTGATGCAGACATGGTATGTGGGGGGTGCCGGACATTAGGGGGTGCCTGTGCGCACCAGGCACCCCCCGTGCACACGCCAATGATTCTGGGGTCTATTCATAAAGCAGCAAAAAGAGTGGAGAAGTGAGCCAGTGGAGAAGTTGCCCATGGCAACCAGTCAGCAGCTCTGAATAATTTTATAGTATGCAAATTATAAATATTACTTTAATGTTTGTTTTTTTTCTTCACTGGCTCACTTCTTCTCCACAGTTTTCACTGCTTCATGAATAGACTCCCTTGTCTTTAGTATTGCCTCAAATAAAGTGCATGTTTTTGTCCTGATATCTACTCAATTATGCTACCAAAACCCTATTTTAAGGAAATGATGTTAGAAAATAAAACAAAATGATGGGTTTCCTGTGTTGCAGATTTGTGGTGCAAGTATGGTGTCAAAAAAGCCAAGTCACTTTGTTAGAATTGGTATTTTTTTTTTTTTAATTCTCTTCATTTAGGACTGTCTGTGTCATAATTTTTTAATGTGTTCTCATTCCACCTCTAGGCCATTGAGACACCAGCCTACAAACAACCCAAATCCTTCCAAGGTTGCTCAGAAAGTGGGAGGAGCTGATGTCTGTCCTCGCTGCTCTAAGTCTGTGTATGCTGCTGAGAAAGTGATCGGTGGTGGAAATGTGAGTATCACTGATGAGGACATGATTTTCATGTTGTATGTACCACACAATATTAGCATAATTTACTTATAAAGCTGGACCCTTTCTTGCGCAATAAAGTAAAGCTGGTTACACACTAGGTAATTTTCTATTACGTCCTTGAGGATGTTGGGGACACCAAAAGAACCATGGGATATAGACGGATCCGCAGGAGACATGGACACTTTAAGACTTTCAAAGGTGGCGTGACCTGGCTCCTCCCTCTATATCCCTCCCCAGACTCCGTTTAGAAAATGTGCCCGGACGAGACACAGGGCACTAGGAGGAGCTCTTAGAGTTTCTCTGAAAAGACTTAATGTTAGGTTTTTTATTTTGGGGAGATCTGCTGGCTACAGACTCCCTGCTTCGTGGGAAAGAGGGGAGAGCAGTCTAGACCCACTTCTAATGAGTTTCAGGGCTCTGCTGCTGCTGACGGATGCCTTCAGCTCCTGAGGGGAGATGAACGCTGGGCTCTCCTGGATGCTAGCTCCCACAGCTTGCCGTCCCCCCTCTTCAAGCCAGAAGTCAGAAGACAGGTGAGTATGTGAGGAAAAGACATTTTCTCTTCAACAAAGACGGCATATAGAGGTACCGCGCATGATTTGCTCATTGCACGCCAGGCTCCCGGACTGTACGCACCGCTGGGTGCAGGGCGCTGGTGGGGGGGGGGGGGGGGGGCGTCCTGGGGAGCTAAAAATACCTCATAAATAAGGCTGGCATATCTGTACAGTGCCCTGGCACTGCCCGCTAACCCCCCGCCAGGATAAACATGTAAAATAAGCAGGAAGAAGTGTGCCATGTTAGGGGGCGGGGCTTCTTCCTCCGGGCTCACTCTGCGCCATTTCCTCCTCCAAGCAGCAGTGCTGATCCTTCCTCACAGCAGACAAGTACCAGGGGCTATAAAAACGAGGGGGGGGGCCAGATTATTTCTATACAGATATATAGCGCTGCAGCTCTGTGACGCTTGAGGGTGTTTTCAGACCTGCACTTTGGCGCGGGGGTGTGAGCTGGCTGCTTTCCTTTTGTTCCCTCGCAGGCTTTTCTTTGGGTGCTGTTAGGGAGACAACATGTCTGAGGCAGAATTTTCCTCTCAAGGGGATAATGTATTGGGGACACCAAATGTTTTGGGGGCTGATTGGTTAACTGCTTTAAATGCTAATGTTACACTGTTAAATCAAAAGTTTACTGAATCTGACTCTCAACTGCAGATTTGGAAGAAATCAGTAGATGACTCTTTATTTCAAGGGTCACAAACGTAGTGTTGACCAATTAGATGACACAGATACCGACACGGACTCTGATACCGGTGCCGATTATGCTGATTCTAGGTTAGATCCTAAATTGGCTAAGAGTATTCAATATATTATTGGGGCTGTCAAAGACCTATTACGTATTGACGAGGACCCCTTTACACCAGAAACGAGGGTCCTTATTTACAAAGAAAAGAGACGCTCGGTTTCTTTTCCTCCTTGTTTTGAACTAAATGACCTTTTTGATGGCATTTGGAATACACCTGATAAGAAATTTCTCATTCCTAATAGGATCAAGGTGGCATACCCCTTTCCCGCAGCGGATAGGGATAAGTGGGAAATACCACCCACAGTAGACAAAGCCCTAGCACGCTTGTCTAAACAGGTAGCGCTCCCTGCGGCTCAGTCGACGACTCTTAAGGAGCCGGCTGATCGTAAGCAGGAGGCTACTTTAAAAGCTATTTTTACTACCACGCTTATTAGACCGCTTATTGCGTCAGCGTGGGTTAGTAGCGCCATTGAAAAATGGGCTGAAAGTTTATCTGCGGATTTAGATACTCTGGATAGGGATAGCATCCTAGTGACGCTTGGTTATATCAGGGACGCGGCTGCGTACTTGAAAGAGGCTGAAAGAGATGCTGACCTCCTGGGGGCTAAGGCTAATGCCATGTCAATTGTGGCTAGGCGTGCGCTATGGACTCATCAATGGAATGCTGACGCTGATTCCAAGAAACTGTTTGGTGACGGCCTTGCTGATTTAGTATCAGCAGCTACAGCGGGTAAATCTACTTATTTACCTAATGCTCCTGCGCAACAGAAGAAACCGCACTATCAAATGCAGTCCTTTCGGCCTAATAAATATAGAAAAGGCCGAGGTAATTTCTTCCTCGCTACCAAAGGTAGAGGAAGGGGCAAGAGAACTCCCGCCTCCTCGAGTTCACAAGAGCAGAAGTCCTCCCCGGCTTCCGCCAAATCCACCGCATGACGCCGGGTCTCCCTTACAGGAGACCGCTCCGGTGGGGGCACGTCTAAGGCTTTTCAGTCAGGTTTGGGTTCGCTCGGACCTGGACCCTTGGGTGTTACAAATTGTGACCCAAGGGTAAAAACTGGAATTCCAAGACGTTCCCCCTCGCCGTTTTTTCAAATCACCCTTACCAGTTTCGCTTCCAGACCGAGTTCTAGTCTGTGGAGCAATACAAAAATTATGTCAAAATCAGTTTGTGATCCCGGTCCCCCGGGCGCAACAAGGGGAAGGGTTTTATTCAAGCCTATTTGTAGTGCCGAAGCCGGATGGCTCGGTACGACCAATCCTCAACCTAAAATCTCTAAATTTTTTCCTGAAGAAATTCAAATTCAAGATGGAGTCTCTCTGAGCGGTGATCTCCAGCCTGGAGGAGAGGGAATTCATGGTGTCTTTGGACATAAAGGATGCCTACCTTCATGTTCCCATTTATCCCCTTCATCAGAGTTATCTCCGGTTTGCAATCCAGGATACTCATTACCAATTTCAGACGTTGCCGTTAGGCCTGGCCACGGCTCCAAGGGTTTTCACAAAAGTCATGGTAGAAATTATGGTTCTCCTCAGAAAAAGAGGAGTTACAATTATCCTGTACTTGGACGATCTCCTGATAAAGGCGAGGTCCAAGTAAAAACTAGTACAGGACATTGCACTGTCGCTTCTACAACAGCACGGCTGGCTCTTGAACCTGCCGAAATCACACTTAATTCCAACAACCCGGTTGGCATTTTTGGGTATGATTCTGGACACGGTCCAGCTGAGAGTGTTCCTCCCTCCGGAGAAAGCACTAGAAATTCAGAGTTTGGTAAAACTCCTTCTGAAACCACAACTGTCTCCATTCATCAATGCATTCGATTGCTGGGGAAGATGGTGGCGGCATACGAGGCCTTCCAATTCGGGAGGTTCCATGCCAGAGTGTTTCAGTGGGACCTGTTGGACAAATGGTCCGGATCCCACCTTCATATGCACCGGAGGATAGTTCTATCCCCCAACACCAGAATCTCACTCCAGTGGTGGCTACACAGCTCTCACCTCTTAGATGGACGCAGATTCGGGATCCAAGACTGGATCCTAGTGACCACGGATGCAAGTCTCTGGGGTTGGGGAGCAGTCACACAAGGGGTGACCTTCCAAGGACGAGTCAGGAAACTCTTCTTCACATAAACGTGCTGGAGTTGTTGGCCATTTACAACGGCCTTCTACAAGCGGAGCATCTTCTTCGAAGCCGGCCTGTCCTGATCCAATCGGACAATGTGACAGCAGTAGCATACATAAACCGCCAAGGCGGCACAAAGAGCAGAACAGCAATGGCAGAAGCCACAAAGATTCTTCGCTGGGCAGAGACTCGGGTATGCGCTCTGTCTGCAATTTTCCTTCCGGGAGTGGACAACTGGGAAGCAGACTTCCTCAGCAGACACGATCTACATCCAGGAGAGTGGAGCCTCCATCAGGAGGTCTTCTCCCTACTAACGAATCTATGGGGGGTTCCCCACATAGACATGATGGCGTCCCGCCACAACAAAAAACTACTAAAGTATTGTTCCCGGTCCAGGGACCCTCAGGCGGCGGCAGTGGATGCGCTGACGTCACCTTGGGTGTATCCGTCGGTGTACGTTTTCCCTCCGCTTCCTCTCATTCCAAAGGTTCTGAGAATCCTAAGAAAATCGCATTTCAGCGCTCCTTGTAGTTCCAGACTGGCCAAGGAGAATTTGGTACCCGGATCTTCAGGAGTTGTTAGTCGAAGATCCATGGCCTCTTCCTCTTCGCTAGGATCTGCTGCAGCAGGGGCCGTTCGTCTATCAAGACTTACAGCGGCTACGTTTGACGGCATGGCGGTTGAACGCCAGATTTTAGCTTGTAAGGGTATTCCCGATGAAGTCATCCCCACACTTATCCTTGCTAGGAAGGGTGTGACGTCGAAACACTATCACCGTGTTTGGAGGAAATATATTTTCTGGTGCGAGTCCAAGAAAGCTCCAGTGGAGAAGTTTTGACCTTGGACGTTTTCTCCATTTTCTACAAAAAGGAGTGGATGCTGGCCTTAAATTAGGCTCCATAAAAGTGCAGATTTCTGCTTTGTCAATTTTCTTTCAGAAACAATTGGCGTCACTTCCTGAGGTGCAGACCTTTGTAAAAGGGGTCCTGCACATCCAACCTCCTTTTATGCCACCTGTGGCACCTTGTGACCTTAATGTGGTTTTGACATTCCTAAAATCATATTGGTTTGAACCTTTAAGTAAAATGGAGTTGAAATTCCTCACTTGGAAGGTTGTCATTTTGTTAGCATTGGCATCCGCAAGGCGGGTGTCTGAATTGGCGGCCTTGTCTCACAAGAGCCCTTATTTGATCTTCCATGAAGATAGGGCAGAATTGAGAACTCGGCAACAATTTCTGCCAAAGGTGGTTTCCTCTTTTCATATTAACCAAACTATTGTGGTGCCAGTGGCTACTGGCACTTTGGCTGAGGAAAAGTCTCTGGATGTCGTCAGAGCTTTGAAAATTTACGTTGCCAGAACGGCTCCAGTTAGAAAAACAGAGTCTCTGTTTGTGCTATATGCTCCCAATAAACTTGGGTATCCTGCTTCCAAGCAGACCATTGCCCGCTGGAGTTTGCCGTTACCTAAATCGGTAAAAGCCCATTCCACTAGGAAGGTGGGCTCATCTTGGGCGGCTGCCCGTGGTGTTTCGGCATTATAACTTTGCCGAGCTGCTTCTTGGTCGGGGTCAAACACGTTTGCTAAGTTTTACAAGTTTGATACCTTGGCCGATGAAGACCTAAAGTTTGGTCAATCGGTGCTGCAGAGTCATCCGCACTCTCCCGCCCGGTATAGAGCTTTGGTATAATCCCATGGTTCTTTTGGTGTCCCCAACATCCTCAAGGACGTAATAGAAAACAGGATTTTAATACCTACCGGTAAATCCTTTTCTATAAGTCCGTAGAGGATGTTGGGCGCCCGTCCCAGTGCGTACTGTATCTGCAGTTTAGTTCTGGTTACACACAGGTTGTGTTATGGTTTCTTCAGCTTGTTGCTGAATTTTGATCATGTCCGTTGGCATGTGTTCAGTTCAATGCCATGTTATTCGGCATGTTTATGGCGTGAGCTGGTATGATGCTCACCTTGTTGTTAATTCCTTTCCTCCAAAATGTCCATCTCTCCGGGCACAGTTCCAAACGGAGTCTGGGGAGGGATATAGAGGGAGGAGCCAGGTCACGCCCCCTTTGAAAGTCTTAAAGTGCCCATGTCTCCTGCGGATCCGTCTATATCCCATGGTTCTTTTGGTGTCCCCAACATCCTCTACGGACTTATAGAAAAGGATTTACCGGTAGGTATTAAAATCCTGTTTTTAGTAACGATATGGACGATAACGACATTTCTGAACAATATTATCCAGTGTGTACGCACTATTTTTTTTTTTTTTTCATAGATGCGTTCTCCCACTGGTCGTTAAGAAGCTTTTCTGTCGTCTGTACATGCAGGTCAATTTTGACTAATCATCTGAAACTGCATGTTTGGGGTGCTGGCATAATGACGTCACTGACCAACATCATTGGCGATATCGTTCAGTGTCTATGCACGGTCTCATTTGCCAGGGAGCTCAACGGCAAACACTGACGATATTGCTCCTGGAGCATATCGTCTCATGTGTACCCAGCTTAACAATTTTTGTGTAATATTGTCAAAAAGTAAAAATACAGGATAAAAAAATCCATGTACTGTACCTATACTGTAACTACAAGTGGCTTTGACTAAAAGTACAAATATTATCCCAAACCTAAATTTTGTTTTGGGGTGAGTAAGAAATATTTTAAAAATAAGATTCTCCAATATAAAGAAGTCTAGTCTTGGAGGCTACCTCCAGTCTTCATAAAAAATCATTATGCCAAGTACTGACATTGCAACAATAACTCCTAATCGTAGAGATGGGATTTCTGCCTGAAATTGACCAACTAGTCCGAATGATGACCAACTGGTCCAAATGAAATGCAATGTTGCTGCTGATTGACAAACGGGATTTTAAGACCTGTCACTCATTAGAAACATTGGTACATAGTTTTTTTTTTTTTTTGGAAGTACAGTATGTATTTTTTTTAAGGAGCATATCTTTCCATTGAGGAGTATTGTTATACAGCTGAAACTCAGAAAATTAGAATATCGTGAAAAAGTTTATTTCAGTAATTCAACTTGAAAGGTGAAACTAATATATTATGTAGATTCATTACATGCAAAGTGAGATATTTCAAGCCTTTATTTGTTATAATATTGATGATTGTGGCTTACAGCTTAAGAAGACCCCAAATCCAAAATCACAAAAAATTAGAATATTACATAAAATCAATATTTTTTTTTTAATTTAAATACAGAATTGTCGGCCCTCTGACGCGTATAATCATGCATATGTACTCAGTACTTGGTTTGTCCCCTTTTGCATGAATTACTGCCTCGATGCGGCGTGGCATGGATTCTATCATCCTGTGGCACTGCTGAGGTGTTGTGGGAGACCAGGATGCTTCAATAGCGACCTTCAGCTCTTCTGCATTGTTTGGTCATGGTGTGGTGTGTGGGGTTTTTTGTTTTCCCCCCTGATGAATTGTCTCAAGCATAGATATATGCATGAGAGTGATTTTGAAGCCTATTAATGCAATCCCTTTCTGTACCCATAAAAAGTGGGATTGCACTGTTTGTTTCCAAGCTTGCAGAGCTGTCATCAGTCAAATGGCAATGTGTGTTTAAGCAAAGACAGAAGTACCATTTCACGTATATGAAGTTATTCCAATATCCACAAAATAGGAAACTGCTACATATTTGTGCAGTTTCATATAATATTGTTACGAATAGGAATATTACGCCAGAAAATTTTCTTGTCAATTCATAATAGCTTAAAATGAAAACCTTCATAAAGTTCCATTAATGTGATTTCTAAAGTAAAGCAGCAATGTCACTGGCACCAGTGTCCCAAAGTCTGTCCTCAAGGAACTGTAACAGTCCAGGTTTTAAGGACACCCAGTCAATTTAATATAAGTATGTGGATATCATTTAAAACTTGTACTGTTAGTGTGTCTTGGGAAACCCTGCTCTAACTCATCAATGAACACTGCTGTATCTGTTTTATATGACTACGTAATACAATTTTTTTTTTTAAGGAAATGGAGAATAATAATATTTGTACATAAAAGAAAGTACTGATTTAGTCTACAATAGTGTTGACAAATTTCCAATACTCTGTATCTATCTGTTCCGTCCATCTTGCAGTCATGGCATAAGGGCTGCTTCCGTTGTGCCAAATGTGGGAAAGGTTTGGAATCGACTACATTGGCCGATAAAGATGGAGAGATCTACTGCAAAGGTACATAACTGTTACATGTTCTATTAGTGCAACGCTGTTTTCAGAAACATATACCTCACTTAAGCAACATCAGTGGCTCCCAAACTGTAAGTCACAGCACTCTATGTGGAAAATTTCTTGAGAAATTCAGCAAAAATGATTAAATTAAGTAAATTGTGCTTACCTGACATCCATAGTGTCAGTTATGGGGTGGTGGACAGAGTTGCACTTCTGATTGTCCACACATTTAATAATTGGCAGCCACCAGCACTGACCATAAATATTTTGATTTGGTCCTGGACCACCAACCGTGGCACCCCTGCAAGTCGCCTGCAGCACCCTCTGGTGCCGTGGCACGGAGTTTGTGAATCACTGAGCTACCTGATATGTTGTGCAGTCATGGTACCTGCGACCACTGTGCACAACCATTGTGTAGTGTGTACTCCCGATCTGTTGCTCGGACACATCGTATTGTCCCATCTGATGGACAGTACTGCACGTCAGATGGGATGATACAATGGGGGTAATTCCAAGTTGATCGCAGCAGGAATTTTGTTAGCAGTTGGGCAAAACCATGTGCACTGCAGGGGAGGCACATATAACATGTGCAGAAAGATAGATTTGGGTAGGTTATTTTGTTTGTGCAGGGTAAATACTGGCTGCTTTATTTTTACACTGCAAATTAGATTGCAGTTTGAACACACCACACCCAAATCTAACTCTCTCTGCACATGTTATATCTGCCCCCCCTGCAGTGCACATGGTTTTGCCCAACTGCTAAAAAATTTCCTGCTGCGATCAACTTGGAATTACCCCCTCAGTGAGTGTATCTTAGCATAGCAGAATTTCTAATGAAAGATTAGCAAAACGAAAGCAATTTCCTTGCAGTTTCTGAGTAGCTCCAGACCTACTCCTAGATTGCGATCACCTCAGTCCGTTTAGTTCCTGGTTTGACGTCACAAACACGCCTAGCGTCCGACCAGCCACTCCTGAGTTTTTTACCTGGCACACCTGCGTTTTTTTAGGACACTCCCTGAAAACGGCCAGTTTTCGCCCAGAAACACCCACTTCCTGTCAATCAGCAGAGCGATTGAAAAGCTTTGTTCGCCTTTGAGTAAAATAGCATAGTTTTGTGTAAATTTGCTTGGCGCGTGCGCCCTGAGATGCATGCGCAGAACTGCCGGATTTTAGCCTATTAGCAATTCTGCTAAAATTAGCAGCGAGCGAACAACTCAGAATGAGGGCCATTATGCGGTGTGGACACAATATATTATTGCATTGTAACAGATTATTGCATTTTTCAGTTGTGTACCCAGCTTTAGTTATCAATCACCCTAGCCCAGTAGTTGCCAAACTTTCTTAAATCACAGCACCCCAGAGTATATAAAAAAAAAAAAAAAAAAATTCATTGCACCACTAGGCCAAAATTATATTTTTAGATATTCAGATAAATTGTAAATTAACAGTGCTAATCTGTATTCCTAAGGCTCAGTAACTGTATGTGTTGATGGCGTTCAAAATAAAAAAAAATTGCATTTTTCGGGGAACAAGTAATAGGTTTAGAACTTACAGTTCTGCAGCAATAAAAGAGAGGCTAGCATGTGCCATGATCACCAACACTGGACTTCTGAAGACTATGGGAAGACCTTATGGACCAATGTATAAAAATTTGAAGTCTTTGGTTCAGCACACAGGGTTTTTGTACACCATCAATTGCTGAATAGATGACTGCCATCCTGAATCAAAAGGGCTCTTGCATCATTTTGTAACACTATGCAGTAGCCTCCTGGTCTAAGCGTAGTTGGTTAAAGGTTCTTCCTACCACAAGATGGTGACACAAAATGTATACCTTTACATAAAAGAATGAGCTAGTAGGCTTCAAATACTGGAATGGCCAGGAGAGAGAGTCCAGAGTTGATCACTTACCTGGTGTTGTTGCATTAGATGTGACAGCAAGCAGGTGAGCTTTCCTTGCTGTGGCCACATCCCATGAGTCCACAGGCTCTGCTGCTCTGGCACCCTGTAACAGGGAAATATATTCCTCTTGAAGGGTGAGAATTTGGAGGTCATTGTTTGCAGATATTGCATGCTTTTTGTGCTCCTCTGAATGCCTTCTGATTGCCATTCTGGGGCAGTCATTCTCGAGGCTTGCTGAATTTCTCCCCTGATCACCGATCTCTGCACACACAGAGAGGCTGAGGTGTGCGCAGGGGGAATCACCAGTCCCCTCTGAGTTGCAGCGGTGCAAGTGGGCGAATACAAAGTACCCTTAAAAAATGTAGCCATGGGTACGCCATACCCACCGCCGCCGGGCCGCCGCTTCCTCCCTCCCTCTACTGCTGCTGTGAGGGTAGGAGAGCGTAGCGTGCGCCTCTCCTGCCCCTCAGTGTCTGCCTTCATATCGGCGCTCGCGGGCCGGCAGCCAAGGCTCCTGATTGGCTCATGGATCGGCGCCTAATTGAAGGTAGACACCCGCACCTCCGCCGGAGACTGAGGGGTTGGAGAGGCGCACGCTGTGCTCTCCTCTCCTCACACGCAGGACAGCAGCGCGATAAGCAAAAGGGGGATGGGCACTGAGGACGTGTACTTGGCACTGTAGGGACATGTGTATATGGCACTGGGGGCATATCTGGCACTGTGGGGGGCATTTGTGTATCTGTCACTATGGGGCAATGTGTATCTGGCACTGTTGGGGTCATGTGTATCTGCCCTCCCCACCCCATATGTGTATCACGCACACATTTTTATTGGCCACGCCACATTTGGCATTTGGTCACACCCATTATTTTTTTTAATGCTGGCGCACACCGTTCCTATAAGACATATTTTTTTCTACTTGCACCACTGGGGAAGATGGAAATAGATAAATAATATGTTTAGAAGTGGAGTGCACGGTCTGCAATCTGTGACCTTTGCGGTAAGGGTAAAACATTTATATCAGGATCTATGGGTATAAGGTTAAGCAGGGCTTAAAGACACTATTCACTTAAACCCCGTCACTGCCCACCTGCTTCTTCTCTCTGGGCATCTCCAATGAAAACGTTTTAGTATCTTGCAAGCTGGTGTGACCCTCCAGTTTAATTTCTGGCTTAATTATATTTATATTGCCCCAGCAGTGATATTGCCCTCTGCCTTTTCTTGTTTTTCCTTGGCGGGAAACACTTGTGATAGAAACAGAGAAAAGTTGGAATTAAGTGATGTACAAAATTGGCTATCTGAATAAATTTAAGCTGTATGTTCTCAAGGCTACTATGGTCTCCTACAGCTGCATGGTATGTCAATGTCTGACAATGATACATAAGTAGCCTTAAGTGTGCAGTTTAACTCTATTCAGGAAGCCCGTAATGAGTATTGCTTCTTTCATAGAAATACTGTAAGACTGATCACAAGAAAAGCAGGCAGCTCTTGAAAGTTTCCTTTTATAAATGACTGGTACAAGTGCTTGCCATCTCTCACTTTAGACCAACCTTTGCCCCTACTACAGTCAACCTATGAGGATCACTCTAGTTGTGTGTGCGCTACATTTTCATTCTTTTGTGAATCATTTTGTTCTTCCTCTCCATTTCTTGTATATTCCTACTGTGTACTAGGTCAGTTTTTCTACGATTTTTATTTTATGCTTTGGTATTATGTGACAGTTTTCATTGAACTAATTATATTTTATATCTTCTTCATCCCTAGCATGCTACGCAAAGAACTTTGGTCCAAAAGGATTTGGTTTTGGTCAGGGTGCTGGAGCACTAGCCCACACATCATGAATGCTCTATAATTCTGTGTCTGCACTTGTACCCTCATCAACAGAAGTTAAATGATCAGTGGCAGGCACTGCTGCTTTCCACTGCTAAGAATGACATGCTGCAGCTTTGACTATGCAATTTACGCAAGCA
Organism: Pseudophryne corroboree; assembly: GCF_028390025.1. NCBI lineage: Eukaryota > Metazoa > Chordata > Amphibia > Anura > Myobatrachidae > Pseudophryne > Pseudophryne corroboree. The sequence goes on from NW_026969714.1 coordinate 21,294, forward strand.
TAGGCATGTGTGATATGTGTGTCTAGCATATGTTTAAACAAAACCAAAACTGAATTGACACTTATGCTGCTTTTGTAAACACTACAGACTCATCATTACATTGCTGTATGTTCTTATACTTTTTTTTGGTGGTTATTGCTCCTAATAGGCTCACTGTGTAATTGAGAAGGCTGTAAAGGGTAGCTGTGTGATTGCTTTTTGTTTTGTCACAATTAATTAGTGGTTCTCACCTAAATGTATTAAAGGAATATTTATATCACCATGTGGCTCATTATTTAATCTGAAGATGGAGTTAACATATGGGGCCTCGCTCCAAAAAGCTTAATCTTTTAGTACTTCATACAGTACATATGGGAAAGACCATAGTCCCATTGAGAATTATTGGGACTGTGGTCTGAAGTGCTAACTAGCCTCTTGCAGGAGATAACTGTGATATCTCCCGCATTAGTCTGGGTACACACCTATACAGTTGTTGGCAGAGTTAGAGGTAGAATATAGTCAGTGCTGCACCGCACCCTTTTGGCCTTGCCCCCTTCAGCAGGGTCCTGCCCCCACAGCACATATTATGTGTCTGATTAATCTCTATAGCAGTCATAGCTTTTCAATATTTTATATGCAGGGGGTTATAAAAAGGTGTGTGTATATATCAGTGACGTGTGCTGCGGTGAGGCTACCTCATCGCATGTCCCTGCTACATACCCATATGCCTCTCACACGTGGATATATTTTTGCTGCAGACTTCACCCAAACACACACGCATTATTTTCCTACCTTTATTTTCTCCCTCTCCAGACCACCTTGTTTTTCCTCCCCTCATCTGGTTCTAGCCCAGATCTCCAGCCTTCTTCCTCCGAGCACTGACAGTCCTTTCACCTGAAATTCTGCCCTAGCATAGATGCCTTGGAAATGTCCCACTCCCAACACTTTCACTTCGAGCTGCTCCCTGAAAACAGAAATTGCGCTGATGTGTGGACAGCAGGGGGCATTTCAAATCCAGCACTGGGTATGAGCCAACAGGACGTGGCAGACTCTCTGCAACCCGCTGCGTCTCCTCTTCAGTGGCGCAGCGTGATGTTGTGGCGTCACGTGCCGTATAATAAACAGGATTAGTATGATTTGCCGATGGATGGGATGCCGGTGGCTAGAATCCCGACTGTTGCATCCCGTTCATCAGAATGCAGACAGCCCCACAGTAAGTTGCCTAACCTAACCCTCTCTTGTGGTGCCTAACACTAACCCTCCCTTCCCTGCTGCCTAAACCTATTCCTCCCCACTTGATCCCAAACCTCCCCTTCTAAGTGCCTAACCCTCCCTCCTGGTCCCCAACCCTCCCGGCACTGCAGTCTAACCCCAATCCCCCTTCTGCAGCCCAAACCTAACCCCCCCCCCCCCCCGCAGCAGGATGACCGTGCATCCTGCTGTCCGGATGTTCGGGATGCTGGCTGTCGGTACTGTGATGCCGGCATTCCGAGTGACGCCGGCAGTGTGTCCTCCCTACCTCCCGGTATATTGACTGCCAAGATCCCATATGTCGGGAAGCTAATTGCTTCCCTAATAAACTTTATTATACAGCGTTGGCGGCTAGCGGGTCCTTTCTCCATTTTTCTTGCACGAGTGGTGGGTGGACATGGGCTCATCATCACTTTATTGCAGTGGTGGTGGGCGGACTGAGGCACAGTTTCACCATGTGGCAAATACTAATGGGTGGGTGGTATGAGTGAGCCAGGCCCCCCTCCCTGTCATAGTGTCCAGGCCCTGGGACAGTTGTCCCCACAGTCCCCTCTTGATGGCGACCCTGAAGAACAAGTTTATTAATGCATTAGTCTGATGACACGCATCATAATTTTTTATGAAGGTCATAGTTTCCAACAATGCCATTTGAACAAGAACATTGTGCACACATGGTCACAGGGGTAATTCAGATCTGATCGTAGATGTGCTAAATTTAGCACATCTACGATCAGTTACTCAGACATGCGGGGGGCGCCCAGCAGAGGGCTAGTCCGCCCCGCATGTCAGGCCCTGCCCACCCGCACCGGTGTGAAAGCATCGCACGACGGTGATGCTTTTGCACCCGCAGAGTAGCTCCCTGGCAGGCGGCTACTTTGCCGTGTCCTGGGTCACAGCGCACTCCCCAAAGAGCTTCAGACTGAGATCGCTGACGCTGCAGTGATCCAGTCTGAATTAGGCCCATAGTTTCCAACAATAATGCTATTTGAACAAGAACATTATGTCTCACTGTTATTGTTTATTTTTCACTTTTGCTTTAAAAAAATCACTGTAATAGTCTTTTTAACAAGATATATAATAAAAGTCATATTTTATATAGTCTTATTATTTGCATCTCTATGCAATTTGTTTTTCTTGTTCTAGCACACATTGGCAACCAATTTGTTTGTGGCAGCACCCCCCAAACGTGACTGAATTTGACGTGATAATAATATGGGGTAAAATATAGTAGAACTGATCTATTGTTGGTAAAGAACTAGTGCAGTAGTCTTTTCCCAATTCCCTTTTTACAGAGGGACCCTCAAAAACCATGAGGAAGAGCACTGCTTGTGGGACAGCAGGAGACTCAATCAACAAACTGGAGCCTCCTGCTGAATGTGGGAGGGTAGGCAACTCTACCTTGCTCTTCCTCCCTTATGTGGCTTCCTCAGGGCAGAACATGACATGACCCCTCAACTTCGTGCGCCACATTCTGTAAACACCTACCTACTTTTGAAAACTATTTTCAATGAGACTAAGTATGGCAAACCTAATATTTTCTTTTTGACACATGCTTTCATTTTGGATTACATTTGACTATTCTGCCTTTCAAGTCTTTTAAGTGCAGTTATCAAATGCTTTCTGGTATTCTATCTGTCTGTGCATCTCAGAGTACTAGTCGGTGGCAGTTGCACAGGTGGGGCTGCATTGCAGTGCAAAATTCAAATAGGGGAGCCAAACCAACTGCCAGTGATTCCTGGCTGATGATGTTTGGCAGCATTTTGGGTGGCTCCCTTATTTAAATAGTTGTGTGGAATCGGGTTGTAAAATCCAACACTTCTGAGCATGTTTATGCCCTATATTTTAAAGGTCAATGCTTTTACGAGCTGTGTTGGGCATAAACACACTTAGAGGTGTCAGGTTTTACAACCCGACTCTTCGTAAATTAATCCTGTAGTCTTCATGCACCAGTTTAGTCATGTTAATGTATACTATTGAACAAAGCCTGGTGCAACTGTGAACCAGTAAGCATATACTGCTATTTGGAAAATAGGGGCTGCTGTAGGTGAAAAGTCAAATATATACAATGTTAATGTATTTGGCATACAAAGTCAAATACATAAATGAAGAAGAAACATAATTATCTTGAGCATTTGCAAGAAAAATATTAATGGATTTTGCAGTTCTTATGCATTTTTAGTCCATAAAAGTAAGGGATAAGAATGAAAATAAAATGCACTTTTTTTCATAAAACATGCACTTCCTTAAAATTCCACAAGATGGCAACAACTGTGATACTTTACAAGTTTACATGGAGCAATATAATAAACAATACTTGGAGATAAATAAGTGCAGCACTGGGCAAATTATATTGAAAGTTCCTTGCTGCAAGATTACAAATTTATATCGTAGACTGAAAAAAACAGTAGGTGATAATTTAGGGCATATACTAGAAGTCACATTAAAGTATGGAGTTAAAATCTGACCAACAATATAAAAAATAGGAAGTGTGTAGGAGTATTAATTTAGAAATCTATGTGAGTGAAAGAGTATGCGGAGCCTCAAAGAGTTGGAGTAAGGACTCAGTGGTGCAAGTAGAAATATTTTCTTAGTGGTACTGAGTATGCTGAAGAATGGGCAGGGTCACATGTCATGAGGGGGCATGACCACATGACACTAGGGGGAGTGGCCACACAGCACAGTCCCTTTTCTTTGAACTCTGGAGCATACTTGCCTACCCCGGAATGGCCGGGAGGCTCCCGAAAAACGGGTGACCCCCCCGGAAGAGCAGGCAAGTCTCCCGATATCCGCGGTTCACCCCCTGCCCGCCGCCCACTTAACGAGTAAAGTGGGCGGTCCGGGCAGGCGATGACGTGATTCTTGTTGAATCGCGTCATCGTAACCACGCCCCCTGCTGTATAATGCCGGTAATCGTGGCATTACACAGCGGGGGGCGTGGCTTAAATGATGCGGTCCAGTAGCCACGCCCCTGGTCCGCCTCCGTTCCACCTCTGGCCCGCCCTCCTGTCACGTCACCTCACTGCCCGCCCCCCCCTGCTGAGCCGACGGGCTGCTCTCTCCCGGAGAGAGCAGCCCAGAAGTCGGCAACTATGCTCTGGAGGCAAGGTTAGAAATATATAATAATATATAATAATGCCCCTGGTATAATAGAAATATATAGTAATACCCCCAGTATAGTAGAACTATATTGTAATGCCCCCAGTATAATAGAAAAATATAGTCATACCCCCAGTATGATAGTGATATATAGTACTGCCTCCAGTATAATAGAAAGATATTGTAATGCCCCCAGTATAATAGAAATATATTGTAATGCCCCCAATTTAATAAAAATACATAGTAATGCTCCCATTATAACAGAAATATACACTGTAGTAGTGCCCCCAGTATAATAGTAGTGTCTACATTACAATATAAATATATAGTAATACCCCCAGTATAATAGAAATATATAGTAGCAGAGGTTAAAGTGAGCCGGAACGGGGTGTTTCGCCAGTACCATTTGGAGACGGAACGCAGGTCCGTCTCCTCCGGCTCTCCTAAGACCTAACCTAGCGAAAGGTCGGGCGCCGACTCTTTCCCCCTAAGCGCAGCCGGAAGCTGGAGCTCACTCCTGAGCTCCGGCTTCCAGCTCAAGCAGTGTGTGCGGCTGTGCGCTATGGGAGAGCCGTCATGACGTCTCTCTCATAGCTGCGCGGAGCGGGTGCCAGATGGAGGCTGCGGTCCGGAGGCGGGAGCGGGCCAGGTGAGTATTGTGTTTTGTTTTTTTAATATTTTGTGTGTGTAAGCAGCGCTACTAGAGGGGGGAACTGGAGGCATATCTACTGGGCGGCAAACCTATTGGGGGCATATCTACAGTGGGCATAACTACAGGGGTCACATCTACTGGGGACATAACTATGGAGGCACATCAACTGGGGCAAACCTACTGGGGGCATATCTACAGCAGGCATAACTAAAGGGGCCACACCTACTGGGGGCATAACTACTGGGGCACACCAACTGGGGGCATACCTACAGTGGGCATAACTACAGGGGGCACATCTACTGGGGACAACTACGGGGACATTACTACTGGGGGCACGCCAACTGGGGGCATATCTACAGCGGGCATAACATCAGGGGGCATATCTACTGGGGACATAACCACAGGGGGCATAACTACGGGGGCATTACTACTGGGGGCAATACTAATGAGAACATTGCATAGGGTGCACTTAATAAGGGGCATCACTCCTGGGGACATAAGGGACACTACTACTGGGGGCACTGAATAAGGGCACCAATACTATGGGCTCTACATAAGGGGCACTACTGCTGTGGGCACTACCACTACAGTGGGTATTGCATAAGGGGCACTACGACTGTGGGCATTATGTGTATTAGGGGTGCTACTACTGTGGGCTTTGTGTAAAAGAGGCACTAATGTGTGTCATAACATGAATAAGGGACACTACTACGGGTGTAATGTGAATAAGATTGTGCTACTGTGCGGCAGAATTTGAATTGGGGATACTATTGGGTGACAGCGCACCCTTGTTCGAGGCCATGCCCCTTTTCTGCGGCAATTCCTTTATTTCACAAGCATGGGGGGGGGGGGGATTCAGAACGCTCGTCAGAACGCTTTTAGGTTGGGGGGGCAAGATATAATCTAATTTTGACGCCCCTATACTGCTGAATCGCTAAAGGGGGTCATTCAGATCTGATCGCTGGGCTGCTAATTTTGCACTCCTGCATTCAGAAAGGCGCTGTCTCCAGGGGGAGTGTATATTCACTGTGCAAGTGTGCGATCCTATGTGTATGCTGAGCTGCAAAAATGTACTTTGTGCAGTCTCTGCCCAGCCCAGGATTTACTCCTCCAGTGCGACAGAATCAAATTGATCAGGGTCGGAGCTGACGTCAGGCACCCTCTCTGAAAATGCTTGAGCACGCCTGCATTTTTCCGAACACTCCCAATAAACGATCAGTTACCACCCAGAAGCGGCCTCCTCACCTTGCAAACGCCCATGCGATCTGATTTTTCGCACCATCCTGTTGCTGCCCGGCGATGCCCTTTCTTGTCCGACGCATGTAGGCATTGCGGTGCACATGCATGCACAGTTAGTACCTGATCACCCGCTGTGCGGAAACGCACAGCAGTGATCAGGTCTGAATGACCCCCAAAGGCCAGATCCACATGAAAACATTGAGAAGACCAGATCCACACTAAATCCCCACACCCAGAAAAGCATACAACTGTATTTTTTTGGCTGCCTCATGTACAGATGTAGCCACACTCATCATCACGACATGGATGGTGTGGCTAGTGTGCCCGCATCTATGGCATGCATGCTATAGACTTCAATGTTGCAATCGACCGACTGCGACTAGTTGCAGCACGGTGTACGCTGCAGCTTGCAGCAATGCGTATGCCCATGCATATGCATCGTGGCAGCTATGGGGGTAATTCCAAGTTGATCGCAGCAGTAAATTTTTTAGCAGTTGGGCAAAACCATGTGCACTGCAGGTGGGGCAGATATAACATGTGCAGAGAGAGTTAGATTTGGGTGGGTTATATTGTTTCTGTGCAGGGTAAATACTGGCTGCTTTATTTTTACACTGCAATTTAGATTGCAGATTGAAAACACCACACCCAAATCTAACTCTCTCTGCACATGTTATATCTGCCCCCCCCCCCCCCCCCCCCCTGCAGTGCACATGGTTTTGCCCAATTGCTAACAAAGTTCCTGCTGCGATCAACTCAGAATTACCCCCTATGAGCGTGGCTACATCTGTAATTAGTGACAAGAATGTCTGATTGTATAATGTCACTTCAGCTCTCCCATGTCACTCTAGTTTCCCACCACATGACCCATGTAGCAGGGAGAGTAGATCAAGCACTAGCAGTGACCAGTGCAGTGCTGGCGACGAGGTGACTGATAGTAGTACACCTTCCAACTTTTGCTTGGATGGAGTCGGGACTAACATGTGGCTTTGCTGCACGATGATCCGGAAAGGGAGCATGGTATCGGCTGTAATGGGCATGGCCTCGTCAAAGTGGGCGTAGTCTCATCAGACGGACCACTTTCTAGCCTTTTGGGAGCATACCCAGTGCACCCCGAGCAGCTGGGCAGCCCCCTGCTCCCCTCCCTGCACTGAATACATGCTGTGCGCATGCGCACACCATGTATTCAGAGATCACTCGCTGCTTTGCAGAGCAGATCAGCTGGTGATCAAGGGCTCCTCCAACTGCCCCCCCCCACACACACACACCCGCGGGACACTGCTGCCTGTGGGAGGGACAATGTCCGAATAGTGGGACTGTCCTGCTGGAATCGGGACAGTTGGGAGGTATGTAGTAGCCTTGGGAGTTATAGGGAGGGCGAGGGCAGGGATGCTGAAGGGAAGTTACAGTGAGGGTGAGGGCATTGTTGCTGAAAGGGAGTAAGAAGGAGTGTGAGGAGCACTGAGGGGGGAGTTACAGGGAGGGTGAGGGAAGGGGCACTGGGGGGGACTTACAGGGAGGGTGAGGGCAGGGGCCCTTAGTGGAGTTAGAAGGAGGGTGAGGGCAGGGATGCTGACAGGGAGCTACAGGGAGTGTGAGGGCAGGGATGCTGACAGGGAAGCTAGGGGGAGGGTAAGGGATGGGACCCTGAGGGGGAGTTACAGGAAGCATAAGAGTAGGGATGCTGAGTGGGAGTTAGAAGGAGGGTGAGTGCACATTGAGGTGGGAGCTACATGGAGGGTGAGGGCAGGGACGCTGATAGGGAGTTACATTGAGAGTGAGGGCAGGGACGCTGACGGGGAATTACAGGGAGGGTGAGGGCATGGATGCTGGTGGGGTGTTAAAGGGAGGGTGAAGGCAGGGGCACTGAGGGGGGAGTTACAGGGAGGGTAAGGCAGTGGCACCGAGGGTGGACTTACAGGGAGAGTGAAGGCAGGGGCCTAAAAAAATAGCTTTATAAAGAATGAATACTGTAAAATACTCTAAATCCAAGTGTGGATTAAACATTCATATGCAGACTATAAGCTATGCAGAGCCATCCCCCCATCCAGTGCCGTAACTAGACATTTTAGCGCTGTGTGCAAGAAACAGCATTGGTGTCTGTCCCCCCCATATTTAAAATAGGGTCAGTGCACGGTGGAGGTGCGTGCCGAAACTATAGGGGCGTGGCTTCATGGGGAAGGGGCGAGGCCACAAAATAATACAACTTCATATTACACTGCACGGTAGTCTCCATTATTCAAATTACATTGCACAGTAGCGCCACTTACACACATTACACCAGGTACAGACCATCACACATTACACCAGGAAGAGCCCCTTTTACATATTACACCAGGTAGAGACCCTTTCACACATTACGCCAGGTAGATTCCCTTTCAGACATTACTGCAGGTAGAGCCCCCTTTTACACATTACACAGGTAAAGTCTCCTTTTACTCATTACGGCAGGTGAAGTCTCCTTTTGCACATTGCAGTAGGTAGAGTGCCCTTTTACACATTACACCAGGTAGAGTCCCATTTTACACATTACACCAGGTAGAGTCCTCTTTTACACATTACGGCAGGTAGAGTGCCCTTTTGCATATTATGGCAGGTAGTGTCACAAAAGAGAGAGAGGGGAGATAGGAGAGAGAGGGAAATGAGAGAGAGAGATATGGGAGGGAGAGAAACAGAGCAAGGTGGCAGGTAGAGAGACGGAAAGTGGTGAGAAGGAGACGAGAGAGAGAGGGAGAGAGGTAGAGCACAATGGACACACACACACACACACACACACACACACACACACACACGCATACACACGCATGCACATACACAAAACACACACACTACCTATGTGACAGGCACTGACAGAGGAAGAAGGAGGCACTACCAGATGTGGGGAGGCACTGGCAGAGGGGAGGGGCACTGACGCTGTCACCAGAACTACTTACGAATTCCTTGGACTTCTCTCCCCTTTCCTCTTGACTCTCCACTTTCTCTTGTCCTTAGTGGGAGCCAGAGGGCCTCCTCCATTGCTACCTCCCCCGGCTGGCAGATCTATGTTGCTAGCTCATGCTCCCAGGGGACCTCGCTCAGGGCCTGACAGTGCTAATCCCTTTAGATGCAGTGGCTGCCGTAATCTTGCGGGCCGTGACTGCTGAGATGCTGCTGGAGGACTCTGTAATCACTGCAGTGCTCCCGACCGCTGCTGCTGCCGATCAATACACAGCACTGTCCCCTGCTGCAGCACACTCTCTGCTCACAACAGGAATTAAGTGTCCGTTGGACCCGGGACCCGGCACGGCAGGCAGGTCAATCAGGTAACTGGGCGCTGCAATACTTGCCCGGAACGACGGCTGCTGCTGCTGTGACAGAAGCTGGCAACAGCGGCAGCAACAGGCTGGACAGTGCAGCTCTGTCAGTAAGGAGGCAGTTAGGGGGGAGCCAATTTTGCATGCTGCCAGCGCCGCTGCTGCCTGTCAGAGTGACAAGCTCTGGCAGCTGGCAGAAACAGCACATTTCAGCAAGGTCGCAGAGTGGGGAGAGCACCTGACCACACATCGGTCCTCCACTCCTCTCTATGTTTGGGGGGGGCATGCTGCCTTCTTGCACCCCCCCCCCCCCCCCCCAGTTCTGATGCCTCATTACAATAGAAATATGTAGTAATGCCCCATAATAATAGAAATATATATAGTACTGTCCACATTACATTAGAAATACATAATAAAAAATCACAGTTTCTGTCAAATGAGATCACAGCAGCAAACAATAGGCCAGCTCAACTTTTCCGCATAGTAGAGATGCTTTGCAAGCCAGCATGCCTGCAGACTGATGAAACCCTCTCCCAGGCAAGATGCAACAAGTTTGCAAACTTCTTTGCAGATAAAATATCCACCATCCGGGCTGGAATCTCCACAGTGCCATCAAAGGAGTGCCAAACTACAAAGCCTGCCAATATAAGCTACCTTCCTTCATGGACCAGCTTTAACTCAGTGGATGTAAAGGACATTTCTGAAATTGCTCTGATTTTGCGTCCCACCACCTGTGATCTGGACCCTGCCTCAACCAAGTTTCTAATAGGTTGTATGGATATAATTGGTCCTGTCTTTGCAAAAATTGTTCAATGCTCTTTGCAGACAGGCATTTTTTCTGGACCCCTAAAGGAAGCAATTGTTAGACCGCTTCTTAAAAAAAACTAATTTAGATCCCGACTGCATGACAACTACAGACCGGTATCAAACCTTCCTTTTCTAGGAAAGGTTATTGTGAAAGTGGTTGCAAATCAACTGGAAACCCGTCCGACAACCCATGATATCTATGATCCATTCCAATCAGGATTCAGGAGAAGACATAGCACTGAAACAGCCCTGGTGTGTGTTAAATGATCTTCTGATGGCAAGCGACAGAGTTGACTGTTCAATATTAATCCTTCTGGATCTCTCTGCAGCATTTGATACCGTGGACCATGGGCTTCTGATTGAGTGACTGATAAATTTTTGTGGATTGGATGGCACAGTCCTATGCTGGTTCAAATCATTTCTCACAGGCAGGTCACATAGAGTATCATCTGGAGTATACTCATCACCATCAGTGCCATTGCCATATGGTGTCCCACAAGGTTCTATACTATCCTGCATGCTTTTTGCAGTATACATGCTCCAGCTGGGTGAAATAATCAGGCGCGATGGGCTGGTCTACCACTACTATGCAGATGATACACAACTGTACTTGTCCTTTGCTCCGGGCACTGATAACCCAATAGCAACCCTAAATGGCTGTCTAGCTGAACTCCAGGAGTGGATGAGTGCCAGTTGGCTGCGACTGAACTCAGATAAAACAGAGGTCCTTATGATAGGCATCTGCCCGAGTAGCTATGTTTATTTACCCTGTACTTGTCCTATATTGTCGTCAACTGTATGTTGCTGTTTTCCTGCTTGATTATTTGTTTATGTACTCTGTAATTGGGCACTGCGGAACCCTTGTGGCGCCATATAAATAAAGGATAATAAATAAATAAATAGGACCGCAACATTAAAGGTCAAGACTGCAGCATAGCCAACCAACTGGACTTACACTTGGGGATTCAGAATTACAAACCACTGATCGTAAATATTTCCGATATTGGTCAAGCATAAAGCTCCCACCAAATCAGGAGAGTAACCCGCACCAAGATAGAATAATTTAATTTATACTGTTGGGGTGCCTTCCATAATATCAATTCCACCCTTATTTTGGGGTCTCATATATGTATATGTGAGACAGGGATTAAGGCTCACAAGGTGCTACCAACTGGGTTGAACAGGGATATAGAATCAAATCCCCATAGAGATAGGAAAGGAAGGAGAAACCAGGTACAATTTAAGGTGCACTCAACCCAGATTTCAATGTATTTATTCTCAAAGATGTATATCCAGACTGTAGTATCAAGTAAAGGTTCAAATGCCCATTACCTAAATTAGTACTGAAGATTATTGTTATTCATGGGACTAAGAAATGTCCTTTATTAATAATAGAGCGAAATATTAAAATCCAAAAAAAGGGGGGGGGGGGGGGGAAATAGATGTGACAGAAATACAACAAATGTGAATAAAGATTTAAAAACAATGCTAATGTGTCGTGTCCTTTATATATTCCCTTGGGAATTGTTCTATATGTACATGAACGTATGTATATTTATAATGCACTGTAACAGTGATAGATTTAATCGAGATCTATATTTTCTGTATTATTGGAGCTTGTATCATATGCCACAGAGGGAGATATGTTATCTTGCTTTTTAAATCACAAGCTACTACAATGAGTGGCAGCAAATATAGCGAGATGATACTTAGTGTTATATTTTAGAATAAATGAAACACTGTTTCTAAATATATGACTCATGCATTGAGTCCAGAGCACAGTATGACAGAGAGAGCTAGTAAGAGATGTGTCTGATTAAGACAGAATTTGTTAGATCATGTGCAAGTACGTGAATAAATATCCTGTATGTAATATCAATACTAGATAATTGGCTGCCTTGTTACACAGTATTAGATTATATCTGCCCTGTGAATCACAGCAGCATTAAATATCTATGGATCTTGTTAGTAATTAACATGTAGAAAGGATGAATTGATGTTTCTTGTATCTTGTAGATCCACAGTGATTGATGGTTAAATTACACTGAATTAGAATATATCTAATCAGTGTCTCACAGCAGCACTGTATATGTGTTTACCACACTTCTAATAATATGCAAAAATGCCTTGTAAGTGTGCAAGGTACTGTAGATATGAACCATTTATTTAAATATTGCCTGTGTACGTGAGCATTTAATATACAGCACGAATCAGCAGTGGTTGTTTCTCATACCCTGCAGTATCAAATTATGTTTAAACAAGGCATATAAACGGCCCGTCAGGATCACTGACCGTACTTGAATGTATGTACACCTGTAACACTAATTGTGGCTATCAAAGAACAATGGCCCTCATTCCGAGTTGTTCGCTCGCAAGCTGCTTTTAGCAGCTTTGCACACGCTAAGCCGCCGCCTACTGGGAGTGAATCTTAGCTTCTTAAAATTGCGAACGAAAGATTTGCAATATTGCGAAAAGACTTCTCTGTGCAGTTTCTGAGTAGCTTGAGACTTACTCTGCCAGTGCGATCAGTTCAGTCAGTTTCGTGCCTGGTTTGACATCACAAACACACCCAGCGTTCACCCAGACACTCCTCCGTTTCTCCAGCCACTCCCGCGTTTTTCCCAGAAACGGTAGCGTATTTTCACACACACCCATAAAACGGGCAGTTTCCGCCCAGAAACACCCACTTCCTGTCAATCACATTACGATCACCAGAACGAAGAAAAAACCTTGTAATGCCGTGAGTAATATTCCCAACTGCATAGCAAATTTACTTGGCGCAGTCGCAGTGCGAACATTGCGCATGCGCAATAAGCGGAAAATCGCTGCGATGCGAAGAAAATTACAGAGCGAACAACTCGGAATGACCACCAATATCCCTTTATGTAGATTAATAAACAGGGAAGGTTTGTATATGTATACAGCACTATGTATTACAGGTATGCAGTTATAAACACATAGACAATCACACTAAGTGATTGCTCGGCATAGAGGTGGCATGACATACACACAGTGTTTGGAATAGAGATTACGTAATTCTCTTTTAATAGCATAGCTGCACAAAAAATTACCAAAATGGAAATCACTTAGTTCTCATTTATATTTGATACATTCTCTAGCTATCTCTCATATAAAAGCTTTGAAGGATCATAATCCACCACACATGTACAGAGTGCTAATGCTTGTGAAAAACACGCATTCAATTGTCTCTCTATAATTGTGGCATATTCGGCTCCTAATAGAATCTCTAAAGTCTCAAATACATTCATGTATCATTAACATATTGGAATATTTTTTTATATAATAATAAGGAGACACATAGCAACAGCCTATGCGCATTTCACTCCTAATAGAGCTTCCTCAGGGCACTATAGTAATCGGCGCCCGCCGGACATGACAATTATATAGGGAGGAGAAGGCAGTTAAGTGACGTGTGTATGCTGACTAGCCAATACCTACCAAGTACGTATATTTCAAACAGTCCGACCGTTGTCCATTCATGCTCGCTCGTCCCGCTGGAGCGAGCGCTAATGAGTGCTGTCAGCTGTATCACATAGCCGCGGTATTGATTCCACCACTGAGAAAGGGCTGTAATATAGTGTGATGAATTTGGTAATGAATTGACATCCCTTTACTTCATGTATCCATATATTATAGTTTATTTTGATGTCTAATAAAAAACAGTCACCATGTTCACATTTATACATGGATCCCTATTGATAACTGATTTATATTTCTGTAATGTACTGCTCAATACTGATAAATTCAGATGTAAACAATGTAAAGAAAGTGGCAATTAAAAGGATTTCATATTCTCATTGTTATGTGTTTATTAATAGATGTATAAAGTTTATCTAAAACTGTATTTCCGTGATATGTAGTGCCTTCAGAAATATGAACTAAAATAAAATAAAATAAGGATTATGTAAGTATAGATACAAAATAATTAAAACCTAGGTCAAATACATATAATAAATACAATAATGACATTAAATCTATGTCACAAAGTGCCTGAAAAATGATGAACAAATAAGTGAAATCTGAATATTAAATCCAGATGGGATAAACATTATAATAATGATAAAAAAAAAAGGTGTAGGTGCTAAAATAAGTTATAGTGCAAAATGACAAATCAAAACACACAAAACGTGAAAAAGTATGAAAAAATAAAGAACAATGATTAATACCTGCTCATATACTACATGAGTATGAAAGTGATACTTACCAACTAATATAGTGAAAAGTGTTTAGAGAGATATAGAACCCTATCATCAATGATATTATGTGTCCCTTGGTGATAACAGGTGAATAAGAAACAAAATAAAAATTTTTTTTTACAATTATATTGGTGATTGGTAATATGCAATCCATGCGAAGTATCTCACTTAGATATTATAAATCTAAATTATTAGTTCATCCTTATTGGCTATCATATGTTACGTGACCGACATTGCCACTATCTCGTTTAATCCATATATATATTATTATTAACTGTGGGTAGTGACTGTAAGTTGTTTATCCAATATTATGAATTTTGTACCCATATTGGATACAGATAGGATAATCACGAAATTCATGGAGAATTTCTACTAAATTCGTTTGAAAGTTCTCTAAGAGTATTTTATAGAAAATTCCAATGATCATATATTATACTGTGGAGGGTTCAAACCTATATGAAGATTTTCATATGGTGTAATGATTCTTTATACATATAAAAAAAACATTTTTATAATGTATTTTAAATGTCATATCAATTATAAAGGTTCTGAAATTGAACAAAATAATGTCCAAATAGGGTGACCATAGTTAATAAGACCATATAGGTAGATGTTCAACATTTAAACTTCTTGGTCTATGCCACCTGACAAAAATCAATACTAATATTCATTATAATCTATATTATAAAAACTACTGTCCTAAATGCCCTTCATGTACCTACTAGATATCAAGGAATGAATATTAATGTTCAGAGTTGTATATGCACTATGTGACACATCAATGTGACCTCCAATATATACGTCAGTTATATTGTATATATTAATGTTCAGAATTGTATACACACTGTGTGACACACAATTTATTTTAATTTATACATCAATTATATTGTATAAAGACTAATGTTTTAATAAAACTTATCTCTGCAGCACAAGGTAAAAAAGAAAAAAAGAAAGAAAAAAAAAAAGGGGGGGGGGCATGAAAATTCGACAAGTCATAAAAATTTTAATGGTAAGTATTAAAAATAAGTATTTCATAGGTAAGTTTGGATGGTAAGTATAATGGGTAAGTATAGTAAGTTTCAATAATGGGTATTGGTAAATATTTTATGGGTAAATTTTCATAATAATAGATAAGTGTAATGATAGATACAATTGAATCTTCATGATAAATGTAGTATATGTTGCAATAGATATGATTTCTTTAGTAATATGAGTGTATGATATTTCAGTTCTTCCAAGTGAATTCACATGTTATAAGGGAGTACCAAAATACAAAACCATATTTGCCTGATATACTCTATATATATTACACTTCTTAGTTTCCTAAGTAGAATACTTAAACCAATCCTACATTCCAAAAAGGAGATTGGGATTCCTTGGGCTATGGGTAAGTCTTGGGTTTCAATTTATGTGCCCTGATCAACCTCAAAGGTTATTTTGTTTATAATGTGAACAGCACCTTAAGTATAGATATGCGAATTCCTTAAGTCAGGGACACATGCTGGGTCGATGGAGTACCTAAGATTGATACACAAGTCTAACATGATTGGTGTAATTAGCTAATATACATTCCTGACATTATAAAGAATGGAAGTCTATATTATCAAGTATATATATGAAGTTCCTATAGATTAAATGAATGCGGAATAATGTATCTCCTCATTAAGACCGGAAGGGGTCATGGTATCCAACAAGAAAATATATCTGGATTCCTTCTTCAACAGTTCCTTAGTGATGTTACCACCTCTGATTCCCAATTCAATATGTTCCAGACCATAGATTTTCATTTTTTTGTGATCACTGTCATGGAATCTCAGAAAATGCTTGGCCACACTGGTAATTTTTTCATGTTATCCAAATCTGTACTTGTCCTATATTGTCGTCAACTGTAAGTTGCTGTTTTCCTGCTTGATTATTTGTTTATGTACTCTGTATTTGGGCACTGCGGAACCCTTGTGGCGCCATATAAATAAAGGATAATAAATAAATAAATAGGACCGCAACATTAAAGGTCAAGACTGCAGCATAGCCAACCAACTGGACTTACACTCGGGGATTCAGAATTACAAACCACTGATCGTGTGCAGAATCTTGGCGTTGTCCTGGATGGTGGCTTGACTGTTAAACATAAGATATCAACCACAATAAAATCCTCATTCTTTCACCTGAGGAACATAGCCAGAATCAAGCACTTAATTCCCTCAGATGATCTGCCAAAAGTCATCCATGCATTTGTATCATCTCGATAAGACTACAGTAATGCCCTCTACCTTGGTCTCCCAGTAAAAGAATTGCACCGCTTACAGCTGGTGCAAAACACAGCTGCCAGGCTGTTAACCGAACAGCTCCATTCTAGCCACATAACACCCATACTCTACTCCCTTCACTGGCTGCTTGTAAGATGGCGAATCATCTTCAAGATTGGCTTACTGAGTTTCAAAGCCCTACATGACCAAAGCCCAGCTTCTGACTCCATACTGCCCCACTTGATTACTGCGATCTGTAGATGAAGGACTTTTAGCAGTACCTAGAATCTCCCGTATTTCATCTGGGGGTCAAGCTTTTAGTCATGCGGCTCCGACTCTGTGGAACTCACTTCCCCGCAGAGTGCTAGAGGCCCCAACTATAGAATCCTTCAAAAGTAGACTCAAGACTTTCCTGTTTACTCAAGCATTTCCATAATGTCCCCTTAGTATCTACATGCTTCTGTATTTTATGAAAAGCTTTTCTGTACTTTATTATTTTCTGTGCTATATTATACTATGTGTCTGTTAAGCGCCTTGAGTCCTATTGGAGAAAGAGCGCTAGATAAATAAAATTATTATTATTATTATTATTAGTAGTAGTAGTAGTAATGCCACCATAATAATAGAAATATATAGTAATGCCCCATAATAATAGAAATATATAGTAGTGTCTCACATTACAATAGAAATATATAGTAATGCCCCATAATAATAGAAATATATAGTAATATCTACATTACAATAGAAATATATAGTAATGCCCCCATAATAATAGAAATATATAGTAATGCCCCATAATAATAGAAATATATAGTAGTGTCCACATTACAATATAAATATATAGTAATGCCCCCATAATAATAGAATATAGAGAAGTGTCCCACATTGCAATAGAAATATATAGTAATACCCCATAAAAATAGAAATATATAGTAGTGTCCACATTACAATAGAAATATATAGTAATGCCCCATAATAATAGAAATACATAGTAGTGTCCACCAGGGCCATAACTAGGTGTGGGCGGATGGTGCTTAGCACACAGCGCACTTGTGCTGTGGGCGCACCATCCGCATACATCCTGATTGGTCGCCGCCAGCACCAGCACCATAGCACTGCACCCGGCTCCCTCTCTGCCAGAAGCTAGCTGGCAGCGCTGGGCAGCAGTTTCAGTCTCCCCATGTGCTCCGCCCAGAGACCCCCTCCCTACCTTCTGTAGTTTGGCATGTGGTCAGTCAGGACTCTCATGACACTCACCATTCAGACAGGAGGCGCTGTGGCTGAGCGGCGCTGGACAGGTGGTGGAGCCGGAGTGCGGTGATCTGAGGCAGCAGGTGAGCAGCTGCAGGCTGGCGGGAGGTATTGGGACACGGCTGCGGAGCATGGCTGATGCGCAGGCTCAGGGAGGAGGAGCGGTATCAAAGTGGCCGGCATGCTCACTCAGGTGAGGTAGGGTGATGGCATCATGTGTCTCGTAGGCCGGGACCGGGCTGCATGGTGATCTGTCCGCATGGTGACCTGTCCTGGCCGGAACGTGGCTGGTCACAGCGCCATCTGCATGTGTATGCAGAGTCCGGGCTTAATGGTGACTCATCCCAGCTGGAACATGCCAGAACGTGGCCAGTCACAGTGCCCCCTGCCCGTGTAGGCACCTGATCCTCTCTTGTTCCCTCTCTCTGCTCCAGCATTCACTCAACCCCATTTGCAGCACCCCCGGGCCCCTCCCCCACACAGGTTCCTCTCTTGTTTCCTCATTGCTCCAGCCTCCAAACCGTGACCCCCCCAGCCCCCCTCCCCCACACATGCTCCTCTCTCATTTCCTCACTGCTCCAACATCCCCCTCACCCCCATTTGCAGCACACCCCAGCCCCCTTCCCCCACACAGGCTCCTCTCTTTTTCCTCACTGCTCCAACATCCCCCTCACCCCAATTTGCAGCACACCCCAGCCCCCTTCCCCCACACAGGCTCCTCTCTTTTTCCTCACTGCTCCAACATCCCCCTCACCCCAATTTGCAGCACACCCCAGCCCCCTTCCCCCACACAGGCTCCTCTCTTTTTCCTCACTGCTCCAACATCCCCCTCACCCCAATTTGCGGCACCCCCAAGCCCTCCCTCCCCTGTACAGGCTCTTCTCTCGTTTCCTCACTGCTCCAGCATCCCTCTCACCCCCATTCGCGCCAGCTCCCCCTCCCCCACACAGGCTCCTCACTTGTTTCCTCGCTGCTCCAACATTCCCCTCACACCCATTTGCGGCGCCCCCCCTCCCCCGCACAGGCTCCTCTCTTGTTCCCTTACTGCTCCAGCATCCCTCTCACCCCCATCTGCAGCACTCCCCGGCCCACCCTACCCGACAAAGGCTCCTCTCTTGTTCCCTTACTGTTCCAGCAGGGGTGTATCTAGGGGTCCGAGCGCCCCTGGCAAAGTAAGGGATTGGCGCCCCCCCCAGAGAGAGCACTGCAGGCCAGTGGCGGCTGCAGTAGAGACGGAATTTGAAATAAGGAGCCACAGAAACTGTCCCCCCAACTGCTGGAAAACATTGCTGGCAAGGACTCACTGTTAGGGTGAAGCCAATGAGAACTGGCCAGTAGCCGCATATGGAGACAGGAAACCGAGCACACAGGAGTATAACAGGAGAGGCCCTGCCTCCCCTGACTACTCTTACTGCACTTCACTGACTCAGCCCACCCCCCAACCTCCGTTGACAACAGATTTCTATAGGCTAGCTAACCTGCCTTCCCTAGACTAGGTGTCATGGTTGGTGTCCCGCCCGCCCCAGACTATCTGATCGGGGCTTGTTCTCCAGGGCAAAATTTTCCTTTGGTGTACCACGCTTCCCCTCCATATTAAAAATGAACATAATGATATGTGCATAAGGCATGGCACTGGTCTCTCGTATCTACCTCTAGCCTTTGCCTTTTTTCTTTTACCCAAATTGCATACTTTTTCCTGCATTTTGTGTTTTAATTCAATAAGTGTAGCAAGTACTTGGGTTTAGTATCTTCACTGACCCCTCTATACCCCACACTACATCACTGACCCCTCTATACCCCACACTACATCACTGACCCCTCTATACCCCACACTACATCACTGACCCCTCTATACCCCACACTAAATCACAGACCCCTCTATACCCTACGCTGCATCACTGACCCCTCTATACCCTACACTACATCACTGACCCCTCTACACCCTACGCTACATCACTGACCCCTCTACACCCTATGCTACATCACTGACCCCTCTACACCCTACGCTACATCACTGACCTCTCTACACCCTACACTACCTCACTGACCGCTCTATAACCTACACTACATCACTGACCCCTCTACACCCTACGCTACATCACTGACCTCTCTACACCCTATGCTACATCACTGACCTTTCTACACCCTACACTACCTCACTGACCGCTCAATACCCTACACTACATCACTGACCCCTCTATACCCCACACTACATCACTGACCCCTCTATACCCCACACTAAATCACAGACCCCTCTACACCCTACGCTACATCACTGACCTCTCTACACCCTACGCTACATCACTGACCTCTCTACACCCTACGCTACATCACTGATCTCTCTACACCCTATGCTACATCACTGACCTCTCTACACCCTACACTACATCACTGACCCCTCTATACCCTACATTAAATCTCCTGTATGCCCGCCGGCTGTCCCCCCGCGGCTCGCCCCCCTCGCCTCCTCTGCGTCCCATCTTAAATTCGACTTGAAAAAGTCAAATTAAGATGGGGATTGAATAGGAGTTTTCGGATCCATTCCGACAAATACATGTCGGAATGGATCCGACTTTAAGTGAATATACCCCTCTATTATAAACACTGCCCTGCCCCCCTCCTGGAAACTCTCACAAATACACATTACCTTTATACTCACAAATCTAGCACACACACATATCCCCCTCCACTGTCAACTCTGTCACACCAATCACCCCTTCCTCCCCTCCAAACCGACAGCTCCCTCATACACATGCCCCTCTTCACATACTGACAATTCTCTCACCCCATCCCCCCCTTCCCACCCACACTAACAGCACACATACACAAATCCCCCCTTCCTCCCTTGCCGACCAACAATTCCCTCACACACATCCATCGCCCCCCCCCCCCCCCCATACACATCTCTCTCACCCCCTTACAACCCACACTAACAGCACAAATACACAAATCCCCTCTCCCACAGTCCATACAGATAGCTGCCACAAACTTCTTGGAATATGGGCTCACCATTGTGTCTCACAGGAGGATGTCCATCAGCATCCAGCCAAAGTCTCTCCACCCGCGGCGCGGTGTTATTCTTTGCAGGCACCTCCAGTAATCCTCCCAGCGCTGCCGTGGTGAGCATGAGCCTGTGGATCTACGTGTGCAGGGGGCGGGGCTATTTCCTTTCAGTGACAGAGGAGGGAGGTGCAGGAGCTGAAGCTGAGAGGAGTTTTATGCTGTAGCAGAAACGGCTGCAGCCAGCACTTCATTCGGGAGTCCCGCTTGTAATTTGTGCAAACCTGATGGCGCCACTCTGTGCACAACCGGACTAGAGCGTTCTAGCCCTTGGCCGCAGGTGGCACCTCCGGGCAGTGCCCCCTCCTGCTGGCGCCGCTGGCGAGTGCCATCCTGGCCAAGGGGTAGATACGCCCCTGTGTTCCAGCCACCCCCATGCATGCCCCCCTCCCCCACACAGGCTACTCTCTCCACTGTTATTACCTCACTGCTCCAGTGCCCCCCCTGAAGTCCTCTCAGTTCCCTCACTGATCCAGCATCCCCCACCCCATCCGCACCTATACCTCAACCCCCCCACCCCTGGCCCGCCCCTTCCCCACACAGGCTCCTCTCTGTTTCCTCACTGCTCCAGCCCCCACCATCTGCGGCACCCCCCAATCTCACCCTCTTCCACATAGGCACTTCTCTCCAGTCCTCTGTTTCCTCACTGCACTCTCTCCCAGACACCCTCTATCTCTCTGACACCCTCTATCTCCCTGTCACCCAGTGTCTTCTTGTCACCCACTATCTCAGTCACCCACTATATTCCGGTCACCCTCACCATGTCACCCACTACCTCTGTCACCTTCACCATGTCACCCACTATCCCTGTCACCCACTATCTCCCTGTCACCCCTGCCTCACCAGTTACCCACTATCTCCCTGTCATCCCTGCCTCCTCAGTTACCCACTATCTCCCTGACACCCACTATCTCCTTGTCACACTTCCCATTCACCCACTATCTCCAGGGGGGCACCAGACAGAATATTGCCTAGGCCCTTAGGGCATCAAAATAGTCAGGGTCGGCTCTGGCTCCGCCCCGCTCCACCTCCCTCCTCCTTTATTCGTGCAGCAGCCTAATGTCCTTCCAGCATATGGGCTGGTCTGGGGATGTGCCTCCTCTCAGAAAAGAGCCGCCCAGGAGATGCCGGAAGGATTAGTTTGAACAGGGACATCTCCCACCGCAGACACTGCCATGGCTGCCCGCAGGAAAAGGTACCTCTGCCACTGCCGGGTGAGTGCACTCCCTGCCACCATTACATAGGTACCTGTGGCTCTCCCCCATGTGCTCAGGCTAGGCTCGGGTACTGGAGCCTAGCTGCTGCTGACTCCTGCTGCTCATCTCTATCCCTCTCCCACCTCTTTCTTCCCCTCCTCTCTCTCCCTTCCACTGCTCTCGGTCTCTCTACCTGCCACCTTTCTTTCTCTCTTTCTCCCTCCCTCTCTTTCTCGTGACTCCTCCTGCCATACTGTGTAAAAGGAGGCTCTACATGCTGTACTGTGTGAAAGGGGACTACGTGCCGTAATGTGTAAAGGGGGACTCTACATTGTGTACTGTGTAATAATGGGCTCTACCTTGAGTAATGTGTGATAGTGGCTCTACCTGGTGTAATGTGTGATAGGGGCTCTACCTGGTGTAATATGTCACAGGTGCTCTACCTCGCGTAATATGTGACAGGGGCTCTACCTGGTGTAATGTGTGTAAGTGGCGCCACTGTGCAGCGTAATTTGAATAATGGAGACTACTGTACAGCGTAATATGAATTGGTATTATTTTGTGGCTCCACCCCTTCCCCATGAAGCTACGCACCTATATTTTTGGCACACGCCTGCGGTGCGCACTGGCCCTGTTCTCAATATGCGGGGTGCCGATGCGGTCTCTTGCACACAGCACTAAAATGTCTAGTTATGGCACTGGTGTCCACATTACAATAGAAATATATAGTAATACCCCCATAATAATAGAAATATATAGTAGTGTCCACATTACAATAGAAATATATAGTAATTCCCCATAAAAATTTAAATATATAGTAGTGTTCACATTACAATAGAAATATATAGTAATGCCCCATAATAATTGAAATATATAGCAGTGTTCACATTACAATAGAAATATTTAGTAATGCCCCATAAAAAATGAAATATATAGTAGTGCTCACATTACAATAGAAATATATAGTAATGCCCCATAATAATAGACATATATAGTACTGTTCACATTACAATAGAAATATATAGTGATGCCCCCATAAGTAGTGTTCACATTATATAAAATAATTAATTATCCCACACATTGAAGCCAGAGACTTGCCCGGCAGCCCAGCCTGTGAAGAACAAAGGCCCTCATTCCGAGTCGTTCGCTCGGTATTTTTCATCGCATCGCAATGAAAATCCGCTTAGTACGCATGCGCAATATTCGCACTGCGACTGCGCCAAGTAATTTAACAATGAAGATAGTATTTTTACTCACGGCTTTTTCATCGCTCCGGCGATCGTAATGTGATTGACAGGAAATGGGTGTTACTGGGCGGAAACACAGCGTTTTATGGGCGTGTGGATGAAAACGCTACCGTTTCCGGAAAAAACGCAGGAGTGGCTGGAGAAACGGGGGAGTGTCTGAGTGAACGCTGGGTGTGTTTGTGACGTCAAACCAGGAACGACAAGCACTGAACTGATCGCACAGGCAGAGTAAGGTTGAAGTTACTCAGAAACTGCAAAGTAGTTTGTAATCGCAATATTGCGAATACATCGGTCGCAATTTTAAGAAGCTAAGATTCACTCCCAGTAGGCGTAGGCTTAGCGTGTGTAACTCTGCTAAATTCGCCTTGCGACCGATCAACTCGGAATGAGGGCCCAAAGCCGCTCAGTGCTGATGCGCCACTCGAGCAGAGTGAAGGGAAACAGCTAGAAACTGCGGGAAGCATAATACGACGCCACCATTGCGCTCCCTGTAACCCTGACAAAGTGGGAGTAGCCGTCATGCTGTCTAACACCATGGTCTTGTTGCTTGACAGCGCATTATAATTGTGGTAATGGCAGTCACAGGTGCAAAGTGTGAAGTGGGTGGTACTGCATACCTGCTGCCAAATCCTTAAGGGTACTCCATGCCCGAGCATACCTGCATACTTGCACCACTGAGTAAGGTTCTGAATTGAATATGGGTTTCATGGGAAGCCAGGTGAAGAACTAGAGTACACTGTGCAGGTATGGCTGGTTCACATGCCTGAATTTCCCACAAAGCAATCTAGGCACCCACCTAGGCCCAAGGGACCCAGCCAGATCCCCACAAAAGCTGGCTGTCCATGATCCATTACAAAGGCTGGCTTCTAGTTAAATATTTTACAGAGGCTCAGTAACGGACACAGACCAGTTTTAATACTGGCACTGAGCTCTGTTACTGTGCCTCTGCAGAACATTCCCAGATGGGCACTGTGTGACCACTGTGTGATGTCATGATGTCACGCGACCCACCCCATACTGAAGAGTTTAGAGTTAAGTCTTGGGAAGGCAACTAAGAACATCATTGCATTAATCAAGATTGGGAAAGTTTAAGAACCAGGATGAGCATTTTGGCAGCGGTCAGCTCTTAGTAATATAATGAAAGAAAAGGAAGCAAAATTAGGCTCTTTTGAATGTGCTGAAAAGAGAGAGAGATTATTATAATTCCTAACAAAGCACAAGTAACAGTATGAAAAGCTGTATTATTGGCTAGTATAGTTCTGTTTTTTACATATTTATAACCACAGTTAAGATTCTTTCCACAGTTAAAAACACAGGACTGAGCTGTATTCAAATGACATCATTCATCAGGGAGGATTGGGATGAAAACCACCCCGGGAAATTTATGGACGCAACCGTGATGGGGGACCGGGGGTCTGTCGTGGGGCAGGGTCCTTCCTCATAGGCCAGGGGGCAGATTTAGGGGTGAGGGCACAGCCTAGGCACTACAGCTCCCCCTTGCCTAATTTTATTATTTTCATTGATTGGTTATAAGCCCTCATTTGATAGTAGCTAATTGAATAAAATTATAAAAAGCACATTAACTATGACTTTGATTTTTACTTATGTACGGTATACATATTTACTGAGTAGGATTGCTTACAGGGGCAGTATGTGCATATCCTACCCATTTACACTACATTCAAGATGGCATATGGCAGCGTTGGCCAACCTGTGGCTCTTGAGCCGCATGTTGCTCTTTCTTTTTTCAAATGTGGCTCTCAACACTCTAAATCATGTGACCACAACAGATACAGAAACCGCTGCACTCCAGCCCGACACGCAGCAGCACTACAGGGGCTGAAAACTGAAGGAATTGGATACTAGAGGTGAGACACCCACAAGCAAACAGAGGACACATTAGGGACTGCTGCAATGACATGAGTTGATGGGGGGCTGTAGTGATACATGAGGGTGGGCTAGAGTGACACATGGCAGAGCTGGCTGGAGAGACACAGGAGGGTCCTGGCAGGAGTGACGCGAGAGGGTGCTGGAAGTAGTGACACATGGAAGAGCTGGCTGGAGAGACACAGGAGGGTTCTGGCAGGAGTGACGCGAGAGGGTGCTGGAAGTAGTGACACATGGAAGAGCTGGCTGGAGAGACACAAGAGGGTCCTGGCAGGAGTGACGCGAGAGGGTGCTGGAAGTAGTGACACATGGAAGAGCTATATGGTATAGTACAGTGGAAATATTTTGCAGTTACTGGTACATTTTGTAAGAGAGAACACAGCCGCACTGCTGTAGCAGAAACTTAACACAGTGTATACAATTTGCTACAATTTAATTATTTATAATAAAAGAAAAATGCATTGATCGACATATTTACATTAGGATAAAATAATGTAACTGCATCAGCAGTTAAAAAGACAGTAAATAACAGTAAATAATAAATGTAAAAGTTAAAGGCTGTATATTCATGGATCCCAGAATCACTGTTTTAGCAAATAAAATGACAATATAAATTGTCCCATAGCAGCTTATTGTCTCAACATTAATAGATAATAATAGTAATAGCAACAGTGGATGGCATACAGTCTCTACACTGCAAAGTGTCGCACACTGGAGTTCTCTGTTAAGAAGATTGTCTAAAGGGGGTACACATGGAGAGATCCGTGCTTAAATTCTAAGCAATCTGACTAGATTGCTTAGACATTAAGCATGGATCTCTTCGTGTGTAGGGTGCCGGCGACATTGCACATTGCGCTGTGTGCTGAGCGGGAGAGAGGTGTGTGCTGAGCAGTCTGTGCTAGATCGCTCAGCACACATCTCACCCATGAGTACAGGGCTTAAGAGAATCCGGGTGTTAGGCACAAATGTAGCGTTGTTATATTACAAAGCAAGTTACATCCGCCAACGATATTAAGCCTGCTGGAACGGAACTCAATTTAGCCGGGTGTAATGAACTCCTTAGGAGAGCACCAACTGATGTATGCTCTGCGGGGAAGCTGGCAACAGTGCTCTGTACAGATGTGACAATGCAGGGGATAGTCTTTGTTATTGCTGGATAGTAGTAGATACAAACAGCATGAGGCCTCAGTGCATTTCTCTGCTCCTGGCAGCTTTCTCAAGAAGAAGGTCCTGTTCTTTCTGTTAGCCTTTTTGTTAGAGGGCTTGCACTCCTCTAGACAGACAGACAACTGCGATTGCACACTTGCTACACTGGTTATAATCACTAACTAGTGCCAGGATTGAAATATACCTTTTTCAAGTTAATCAACTGGTACATTTTGGATTGACAGTACAACACAAGAATCCAAGTGCCGTTTCCAAACAAGTGCCGTACCTAGGCACGTGTCTCATGTGCCTGATGGGAAATTCACCACTGCATAGGGCCTGATTCTGAGTTGGACTTTTGCTTGTGTCTTTTGCTGCAGTTGTGCCTGTGACTTCATGATAATGAAGCTACAATGAAGCTAATGAAGCTTCCCAGTGTAATTATGTGCATCCGAATATGCAACGACTGAGACACCCACTTTGCAATCATGATTTGTGCATCCTTAGATGCCACCATTGGTTGCACCATTGAAACGTTCACCAGCTAGGTGCAGGTCAGTGTGGCCTTGAATGTGAGTAATTCAGTATCTCTATACACAATGACTTTCAGCAACATGTTACTTCTGTGTCTGATAAGCCAACCCCCTTTAATCACCTAGGAAAGCCCAACACATTTCTAATACACTTCTTGGTGTGTGCATTTTACTCTGTACTGCAACTCTGTATGAACAACATCAGGATGCATGAAAATAAAAAACACTTCGACCTCCTCAATAAGAAAAAATGGGGTGGATAGTGTATGTCCCCATGTTAGGTGGGTCTGTATCTAGGGGGCCAGGGGAAGGGTGGGGAGTGTATGTACCTGGGGCAGAGGGTATTGTGTCTAGGGGGACTTGGGGTAGGGTGGACAGTGTATGTCTCTGGGGCCTGAGGGGGGTATGGTGGGTAGTAAACTTCTCTGGGGCCAATGGGTGGTGGTGGTGGTAGGGCAGGTAGTGTACGTCCCTGGCCTGGGGAGGTACTATAGTCTGGGAGGAGTAGGGTATGTTCCAGAGGCTAGGAATAGGGCATATTACAGCTATCTTCTGGAGGCAAGGCTGGTGGTTACAGTGGGTACTGTACAGTGAGACCTGGAGTAGGGCCGGTGCTAGGGTGTTTGGAGCCCCCCTGCAAACTATATATTTTTGCCCTCCCATACTTTAAAAAGGGACAGCGCACACAATGCCCCCTGTAGCAGTGAAGCTTATGAACATAATGCTCCCTTTAGTAGTGCCGCTTACACACAATGCCCTCTGTGGTAGTGCCAGCAATACACACAATAACCCCCTGTAGTTACATAGTCACAAAGTCAGTGAGGTTGAAAAGAGGCAAACTGCCCATCAGGTTCAACCTGTATTCTGCATTTATCTATTTATATTATAATACACTAGCCGAAGTAATGACTTAGTACCAAATTAAAACAAGGATTCTTTCCACTCTCAGATAATGTAATGTCAATATGTTAAATGCTATAGCCCTGGATACATTTACCAGTTAGGAATTTGTCCAATCCGCTTTTAAATACATTTACAGAGTCTGCCATTATTACCCTCTCTGGCAGGGAGTTCCAAATTATTATTTCCCTTACCATGAAGAACCCTTTTCTATGTTGTTTACGGAATTTTCTCTCCTCTAACCTAAGCGAGTGCCCACACGTCCAATATAGAGTTCTTTTAATAAACAAATCTGCTGCTAGCTCCTTGTAATTACCCTTTACATATTTGAAGATATTAATAATGTCTCCTCTTAGACTCCTCTTTTCTAGTGTATACATATTTAACCTAGCAAGCCTTTCCTCGTACTCCAGAGACTCTAACCCTTTTATCAGTTTAGTAGCTTTTCTTTGAACTCTTTCTAGTTCCCCGAAATCTTTTTTATAATACGGTGCCCAGAACTGAACACAATATTCCAGGTGCGGACGTACCAATGATTTGTACAGTGGCAGGATTACATCCTCGTCTCTTGTCTCTATGCCCCGTTTAATTAGTGATGTGCACCGGACATTTTTCAGGTTTTGTGTTTTGGTTTTGGATTCGGTTCCGCGGCCGTGTTTTGGATTCGGACGCGTTTTGGCAAAACCTCCCTGAAATTTTTTTGTCGGATTCAGGTGTGTTTTGGATTCGGGTGTTTTTGTTACAAAAAACCCTCAAAAACAGCTTAAATCATAGAATTTGGGGGTCATTTTGATCCCATAGTATTATTAACCTCAATAACCATAATTTACACTCATTTTCAGTCTATTCTGAACACCTCACACCTCACAATATTATTTTTAGTCCTAAAATTTGCACCGAGGTTGCTGGATGGCTAAGCTAAGCGACCCAAGTGGCCGACACAAACACCTGGCCCATCTAGGAGTGGCACTGCAGTGTCAGACATGATGGCACTTCAAAAAAATAGTCCCCAGACAGCACATGATGCAAAGAAAAAAAGAGGCGCACCAAGGTCGCTGTGTGACTAAGCTAAGCGACACAAGTGGCCGGCACAAACACCTGGCCCATCTAGGAGTGGCACTGCAGTGTCAGGCAGGATGGCACTTCAAAAAAATAGTCCCCAAACAGCACATGATGCAAAGAAAAAAAGAGGCACACCAAGGTCGCTGTGTGACTAAGCTAAGCGACACAAGTGGCCGACACAAACACCTGGCCCATCTAGGAGTGGCACTGCAGTGTCAGGCAAGATGGCACTTCAAAAAAATTGTCCCCAAACAGCACATGATGCAAAGAAAAATGAAAGAAAAAAGAGGTGCAAGATGGAATTGTCCTTGGGCCCTCCCACCCACCCTTATGTTGTATAAACAGGACTTGCACACTTTAACGAACCCATCATTTCAGCGACAGGGTCTGCCACATGACTGTGACTGAAATGACTGGTTGGTTTGGGCCCCCACCAAAAAAGAAGCAATCAATCTCTCCTTGCACAAACTGGCTCTACAGAGAAAAGATGTCCACCTCATCATCATCCTCCGATTCCTCACCCCTTTCACTGTGTACATCTCCCTCCTCACAGATTATTAATTCGTCCCCACTGGAATCCACCATCTCAGATCCCTGTGTACTTTCTGGAGGCAATTGCTGCTGGTGAATGTCTCCACGGAGGAATTGATTATAATTCATTTTGATGAGCATCTTCTTCTCCACATTTTCTGGAAGTAACCTCGTACGCCGATTGCTGACAAGGTGAGCGGCTGCACTAAACACTCTTTCGGAGTACACACTGGAGGGAGGGCAACTTAGGTAGAATAAAGCCAGTTTGTGCAAGGGCCTCCAAATTGCCTCTTTTTCCTGCCAGTATACGTACGGACTGTTTGACGTGCCTACTTGGATGCGGTCACTCATATAATCCTCCACCATTCTTTCAATGGTGAGAGAATCATATGCAGTGACAGTAGACGACATGTCAGTAATCGTTGGCAGGTCCTTCAGTCCGGACCAGATGTCAGCACTCGCTCCAGACTGCCCTGCATCACCGCCAGCGGGTGGGCTCGGAATTCTTAGCCTTTTCCTCGCACCCCTAGTTGCGGGAGAATGTGAAGGAGGAGATGTTGACGGGCCACGTTCCGCTTGACTTGACAATTTTCTCACCAGCAAGTCTTTGAACCTCTGCAGACTTGTGTCTGCCAGAAAGAGAGATACAACGTAGGTTTTAAATCTAGGATCGAGCACGGTGGCCAAAATGTAGTGCTCTGATTTCAACAGATTGACCACCAGTGAATCCTGGTTAAGCGAATTAAGGGGTCAATCCACAAGTCCCACATGCCTAGCGGAATCGCTCTGTTTTAGCTCCTCCTTCAATGTCTCCAGCTTCTTCTGCAAAAGCCTAATGAGGGGAATGACCTGACTCAGGCTGGCAGTGTCTGAACTGACTTCACGTGTGGCAAGTTCAAAGGGTTGCAGAACCTTACACAACGTTGAAATCATTCTCCACTGCGCTTGAGTCAGGTGCATTCCCCCTCCTTTGCCTATATCGTGGGCAGATGTATAGGCTTGAATGGCCTTTTGCTGCTCCTCCATCCTCTGAAGCATATAGAGGGTTGAATTCCACCTCGTTACCACCTCTTGCTTCAGATGATGGCAGGGCAGGTTCAGGAATGTTTGGTGGTGCTCCAGTCTTCGGCACGCGGTGGCTGAATGCCGAAAGTGGCCCACAATTCTTCGGGCCACCGACAGCATCTCTTGCACGCCCCTGTCGTTTTTTAAATAATTCTGCACCACCAAATTCAATGTATGTGCAAAACATGGGACCACATGTAATGCACGCACATTATTGGTGGCGTTGTCCGATGTCACAAATCCCCAGGAGAGTCCAATTGGGGTAAGCCATTCTGCGATGATGTTCCTCAGTTTCCGTAAGAGGTTGTCAGCTGTGTGCCTCTTATGGAAAGCGGTGATACAAAGCGTAGCCTGCCTAGGAACGAGTTGGCGTTTGCAAGATGCTGCTACTGGTGCCGCCGCTGCTGTTCTTGCTGTGGGAGGCAATACATCTACCCAGTGGGCTGTCACATTCATATAGTCCTGAGTCTGCCCTGCTCCACTTGTCCACATGTCCGTGGTTAAGTGAACATTGGGTACAACTGCATTTTTTAGGACACTGGTGACTCTTTTTCTGACGTCTGTGTACATTTTCGGTATCGCCTACCTAGAGAAATGGAACCTAGATGGTATTTGGTACCGGGGACACAGTACCTCAGTCAAGTCTCTAGTTGCCTCTGAATTAACGGTGGATACCGGAACCACGTTTCTCACCGCCCAGGCTGCCAAGGCCTGAGTTATCCGCTTTGCAGCAGGATGACTGCTGTGATATTTCATCTTCCTCGCAAAGGACTGTTGGACAGTCAATTGCTTACTGGAAGTAGTACAAGTGGTCTTCCGACTTCCCCTCTGGGATGACGATCGACTCCCAGCAGCAACAACAGCAGCGCCAGCAGCAGTAGGCGTTACACTCAAGGATGCATCGGAGGAATCCCAGGCAGGAGAGGACTCGTCAGACTTGCCAGTGACATGGCCTGCAGGACTATTGGCTTTCCTGTATAAGGTGGAAATTGACACTGAGGGAGTTGGTGGTGTGGTTTGCAGGCAGGGGTGTATCTAGGGGTCCGAGCGCCCCTGGCAAAGTAAGGGACTGGTGCCCCCCCAGAGAGAGCACTGCAGGCCAGTGGCGGCTGCAGTAGAGACGGAATTTGAAATAAGGAGCCACAGAAACTGTCCCCCCAATTGCTGGAAAACATTGCTGGCAAGGACTCACTGTTAGGGTGAAGCCAATGAGAACTGGCCAGTAGCCGCATATGGAGACAGGAAACCGAGCACACAGGAGTATAACAGGAGAGGCCCTGCCTCCCCTGACTACTCTTACTGCACTTCACTGAATCAGCCCACCCCCCAACCTCCGCTGACAACAGATTTCTATAGGCTAGCTAAACCTGCCTGCCCTAGATTAGGTGTCATGGTTGGTGTCCCGCCCGCCCCAGACTATCTGATCGGGGCTTGTTCTCCAGGGCAAAATTTTCCTTTGGTGTACCACGCTTCCCCTCCATATTAAAAATTAACATAATGATATGTGCATAAGGCATGGCGCTGGTCTCTCGTATCTACCTCTAGCCTTTGCCTTTTTTCTTTTACTCAAATTGCATACTTTTTCCTGCATTTTGTGTTTTAATTCAATAAGTGTAGCAAGTACTTGGGTTTAGTATCTTCACTGACCCCTCTATACCCCACACTACATCACTGACCCCTCTATACCCCACACTACATCACTGACCCCTCTATACCCCACACTACATCACTGACCCCTCTATACCCCACACTAAATCACAGACCCCTCTATACCCTACGCTGCATCACTGACCCCTCTATACCCTACACTACATCACTGACCCCTCTACACCCTACGCTACATCACTGACCCCTCTACACCCTACGCTACATCACTGACCCCTCTACACCCTACGCTACATCACTGACCTCTCTACACCCTACACTACCTCACTGACCGCTCTATACCCTACACTACATCACTGACCCCTCTACACCCTACGCTACATCACTGTCCCCTCTACACCCTACGCTACATCACTGACCTCTTTACACCCTATGCTACATCACTGACCTCTCTACACCCTACACTACATCACTGACCCCTCTACAGATGTAGCCACCTTTATCTTGAGTGGCTGAGGCGTTTGTCCCGTTCGAGCATACGCAGCGTACTGGGGCGTAGCGAGGCGCACCTAGTCACAGAGAGGCTATCTAATCGCACGGAGACAGACATTTGACGTTTGCCGTTACCTGTACGTGTAATACCTGCGATCATCCACCAGATGTCGCTTTTTACAATCACCACTGCGCATGCGTGTGGGCTCCCGTAAAATATAATACTGAAATACTGTACAGTACTGTATAGTAAGGGCTACTTTACTAGTGCAACCTAAAACCAGTAGTGTACATTGACGCAAAGGGACGTGTTAGAAGTTCATTATTGCCTAATGATATTAGGAATATTGTACAGTATGTTAGCATCCTAATCCCGTAGCCATTTGTCTTAATCAAAACTAATGGATTTATTCATCTGTCTGCAGCGAAGTGGTGAAGTGTTCCGCTTCCTACAGTATACTCAGAGTCCCGTGTTCGATTCCTAAAGTACAGTACGAACGCATGTTAGTTTTTTCCAGACACTTTATAATTTTTTTTAATCACATAAACCAGGGCAAAGCTGCAGCAGATGTACTGTTAAGGTTCTATGCACCATACGGTACACATACAATTCTGTAGCAGGGCAGACTCAATTGAAATGGCTACTGCCTGTGACTCCATGGAGGCTCTCAGCTATGGAGCGAGTGATGACATAGATTTTGCGGACAACGGGGCAGTGCTGAAGGTGCGTCACAATCCCCTCGCTAAAATACATAGGGGCGATAGGAATAAGTGAGGTCTATGCACATTACGGTACACCGGACTTGATCGCATAGCACACTGTCAAAATGACCGTCGCCCCTGAACCCCCACTACGTGGCAGCCAGCGCTCGGAGATGAAGTGAGAGATAGTAGTGGAGTGAGAGATACAGTAGCAGTAGTCTTGAAGGCTATGAGGCAATGCTGAAGAAGCGTCACAATCCCCTCGACAAAGCGATAGGGATAAGCGAGGTCTATCATTATGGTACACCGGACTTGATCGCATACAGTAGCACACTGTCAAAATGGCCGTCGCCCCTGAACCCCCACTACGTGGCAGCCAGCGCTCAGAGATGGAGTGAGAGATAGTAGTGGAGTGAGAGATACAGTAGCAGTAGTCTTGAAGGCTACGGGGCAATGCTGAAGAAGCGTCACAATCCCCTCGCCAAAGCGATAGGGATAAGCGAGGTCTATCATTGTGGTACACCGGACTTGATCGCATAGCACACTGTCAAAATGGCCGTCGCCCCTGAACCCCCACTACGTGGCAGCCAGCGCTCGAAGATGGAGTGAGAGATAGTAGTGGAGTGAGAGATACAGTAGCAGTAGTCTTGAAGGCTACGGGGCAATGCTGAAGAAGCGTCACAATCCCCTCGCCAAAGCGATAGGGATAAGCGAGGTCTATCATTGTGGTACACCGGACTTGATCGCATAGCACACTGTCAAAATGGCCGTCGCCCCTGAACCCCCAATTCGTGGCAGCCAGCGCTCGGAGATGAAGTGAGAGATAGTAGTGGAGTGAGAGATACAGTAGCAGTAGTCTTGAAGGCTATGGGGCAATGCTGAAGAAGCGTCACAATCCCCTCGCCAAAGCGATAGGGATAAACGAGGTCTATCATTATGGTACACCGGACTTGATCGCATACAGTAGCACACTGTCAAAATGGCCGTCGCCCCTGAACCCCCACTACGTGGCAGCCAGCGCTCGGAGATGGAGTGAGAGATAGTAGTGGAGTGAGAGATACAGTAGCAGTAGTCTTGAAGGCTACGGGGCAATGCTGAAGAAGCGTCACAATCCCCTCGCCAAAGCGATAGGGATAAGCGAGGTCTATCATTGTGGTACACCGGACTTGATCGCATAGCACACTGTCAAAATGGCCGTCGCCCCTGAACCCCCACTACGTGGCAGCCAGCGCTCGGAGATGAAGTGAGAGATAGTAGTGGAGTGAGAGATACAGTAGCAGTAGTCTTGAAGGCTACGGGGCAATGCTGAAGAAGCGTCACAATCCCCTCGCCAAAGCGATAGGGATAAGCGAGGTCTATCATTGTGGTACACCGGACTTGATCGCATAGCACACTGTCAAAATGGCCGTCGCCCCTGAACCCCCACTACGTGGCAGCCAGCGCTCGGAGATGGAGTGAGAGATAGTAGTGGAGTGAGAGATACAGTAGCAGTAGTCTTGAAGGCTACGGGGCAATGCTGAAGAAGCATCACAATCCCCTCGCCAAAGCGATAGGGATAAGCGAGGTCTATCATTGTGGTACACCGGACTTGATCGCATAGCACACTGTCAAAATGGCCGTCGCCCCTGAACCCCCACTACGTGGCAGCCAGCGCTCGGAGATGGAGTGAGAGATAGTAGTGGAGTGAGAGATACAGTAGCAGTAGTCTTGAAGGCTACGGGGCAATGCTGAAGAAGCGTCACAATCCCCTCGCCAAAGTGATAGGGATAAGCGAGGTCTATCATTATGGTACACCGGACTTGATCACATACAGTAGCACACTGTCAAAATGGCCGTCGCCCCTGAACCCCCACAGTCGGAATTCGACCGCAATTGCATATACCATGTGACATAAGCTTGTGTACAGTATCTGTCATGAGGTGTTTTTTTCACTGACACTATTATTTTTTTCTATTGTAATATAAAGAGGCGGCAAACTAGCCAAACAGGAATAATCAGCTTCTGCTGAATAAAATGAGATGCTACAGTACATGCCTATATTCTGTGAGTGACTGCGGCTCTATGAAATGAAATCTGAAAATGTAAATATGAAATGCATTACTAATGTGCAGCATTATGTGTATAAGGTGTGCTACAATATTTTCTGGCGTAACATAAGGAAAGGGCACTACTGCATGGTCTAATACAGTGGTTCTCAAACTCGGTCCTCAGGACCCCACACAGTGCATGTTTTGCAGGTAAGTTCACAGGTGTACTGTATTAATTACTCACTGACACATTTTAAAAGGTCCATACATTAGGTGGAGCTAATTATTTCACTTGTGATTCTGTGAGACCTGCAAAACATGCACTGTGTGGGGTCCTGAGGACTGAGTTTGAGAACCTGTGGTCTAATGTAAATAAAGATCAATGTGGTGGGGTGTAATGTGAATAAGGGGCAATACTGTTAGGAGTAATGTGGTACTATCATATGATGTACTGTAACAAGAATAAGAGACACTACTGCATGATATAATGTGAATAAAGTTGCAGTACTGTGTTGTGTCATTTCATCTGGGGGTATTATTGTGTTACCATGCCCCTTCCCAGCAAGAACTTGCACTGTTTTGGGCTGGCACTAAATGTGCACATTGTTCCTACAGTATTTAAATTATAGGGGGTAGGAGCGCCAAAATGGGTGATGGTGCTGGGAAAGGGGTGCAGGGTTATAGGCGGAACTAGCATCTGTGCAAGAGGGCATCAGCAGAAATGTAGCCTAGGGCATCATGTTGGTTAGGGACGGCTCTGGTAATACTGTACAGTACAGTACTTTGCATTCAATAGAGATACTGTTTGCACACAGGCAGGGCCGGTGCTAGGGTGTTCGGCGCCCCCCTGCAAACTATAAATTTGCGCCCTCCCATTCATACTGCAGTTAATAAAGTGAGAGCGTGCGCCGAAGGCCGCAAAAAAGGATTATGGTTTCCCACGGGGTGTGACCATACAACAGTACCCTCAATTCAAATTATGTCACACAGTATCACAATCTTATTCACATTTCACCGCACATAGAATGAGCCAAAATTCACATTATAGCACACAGAATGAGCCGAAATTCACATTAAAGCACACAGAATGAGCCGAAATTCACATTATAGCACACGGTATGAGCCGAAATTCACATTATAGCACACAGAATGAGCCGAAATTCACATTATAGCACACGGTATGAGCCGAAATTCACATTATAGCACACGGTATGAGCCGAAATTCACATTATAGCACACAGAATGAGCCGAAATTCACATTATAGCACACTGAATGAGCCGAAATTCACATTATAGCACACATAATGAGCCAAAATTCACATTATAGCACACGGTATGAGCCAAAATTCACATTATAGCACACAGAATGAGCCGAAATTCACATTATAGCACACTGAATGAGCCGAAATTCATATTATAGCACACTGAATGAGCTGAAATTCACATTACACCTCACAGAATGAGCCAAAATTTACATTATAGCCCACTGAATGTCACGATCCGGGTATCTGGACGCCATTTCTTACCCATCAGATGCCTCCTAAAGCTGGCTCAGCGCTCCAGGACCGGATCCCATCTGTTATCCTGATATTTACATTCCTGTATCCTCTCCTGTCACTCTGAGACGCTGTCACAGTAAACGCCATATTACACCTGGCATGGCATCTCCCGCGGCCTCCGCCGCCGTCCCTGAGCTTCTGCATGCAGTGTCTGAGTGGCGATTACGTCAGCCGCGGCCTCCGCTGTGTCCGCGTGGTTGGATGTGCACCTGTCAGCTTGGCGCCTCCTGTCTCCGGTGTCCGGCGCCGCCATTACTGTTTTCATTACCACATGGATTACAAACCAAACTTCCCTCCAAGTGTCTGCATGGGCGCAGCCATCTTGGATTCTGTCAGCTGATCATTTCCACCAATCTGTTCTCAGTATTTGATAATCTGCATAATTGCCTAGCCAATCCCTTCCTTGCTGCAGGTATAAATATATTGTGCCTGAGCAAGGAAGGCGTCAGTGCTTTGGTTGTCAAACCTAGTTCCTGTTTGTCTCTCTCCTGTGATTGTCTTCCAGGTTCCAGCTCCTGTCTCAAGACTTCCATCATAGAGACCCGCACCAGCATTCCACCTGCGGTGTAGCCTGACTCTCCGATCCATTGTGGATTCATCTGTTTCCAGCTGCAACATTACCTGCTTCCAGCCCAGCTTCCAGCAGAGTACAGCTTCTCTTAAAGGGCCGGTGTCCTTTCTACAGTTTACCACTCTCCACCGGTATTATTATTTCTCCGCTCTCAAACTCTACATTTCATTCATATTGCATCGCTCTCAAGCTTCATTTATTATTTAACTGGTTCCAGCCAGTATCCACTCCGTGCCAACATCTGTCTGGTTCCAACCAGAACCCACAGCAGCTATTTTATTTACAGCAGTCCAGCTTTTCCTGGAACACCAGCTGGTACGATCCTGGGCTTTCTTCATTGCTACAGTCAGGTCTGGTAAGGACTTTCCAACTCGCAGATAATAAGAACTGTCTCATACTACCAGAGCTCTGTGGTCCCTGCCACCCTGTAGTACCCAGGAACTGTATTATTTCTCTGCTGATTTTATGTTTCTTTTACTGCTACTGTGATGCATGGAGTTTGTCATAAATAAACATCATTGACTTTTATTCAAGTTGTCGTGGTCACGCCTTCGGGCGGTTCTTCTTCATGTTACTTACATGTCCAGGGGTCTGATACAACCTCCCAGGTTCCGGTACATCTCAGCCCCTACAACTGAGGCTGCCTCCCGTCAGCTCAGGCCCTCAGTTGTGACAGTAAGCACTGACCTAATGAATCCAGCCGGAGACCAGGATCAAGCGGCCAGGCCGATGCAAGAACTGGCAGCCCAACTAGAACATCAGGAGGCTGCACAGGGCCACATCATCCGCTGTCTCCAGGATCTCTCTACTCGGCTGGATGGGATTCAGACAACTCTCCGTGGATCAGGCGCGTCTGGTGCGTCAACCACAGTGACTCCAGCTATAAACCCACCCACCTTACCCATTTCTGCTCCACGTCTTCATCTTCCAACGCCAGCAAAATTTGACGGATCTCCAAGATTCTGCAGGGGATTTCTCAACCAGTGTGAGATTCAGTTTGAGCTACAACCTGGCAATTTTCCCAGTGACCGTACAAAAATTGCCTACATTATTTCTCTTCTCAGTGGCTCAGCCCTTGATTGGGCATCACCGTTATGGGAGAGGTCCGACACCCTGCTATCTTCCTACACTGCCTTCGTGTCAACATTCAGGCGCATCTTCGACGAGCCAGGCCGGGTAACCTCAGCTTCATCCGAGATTCTCCGTTTACGCCAGGGGTCACGTACTGTAGGACAATATCTGATACAGTTCCAGATCCTGGCATCCGAACTGGCATGGAACGACGAGGCCCTGTATGCTGCATTCTGGCATGGCTTATCTGAGCGTATTAAAGATGAGTTAGCTACCAGAGACTTACCCTCTAAGTTAGATGAGCTAATCTCACTCTGCACGAAAGTTGATTTACGTTTCAGAGAGAGAGCAACTGAGCGTGGAAGATCATCTGCTCCAAAATCTTCTGCTCCTCCTCCTCGCCAACTGTCACCAACTAAAGATGAGCCTATGCAAATTGGCCGTTCCCGTTTAACTCCTGCTGAGCGCCGAAGACGTCTCTCCGAGTCTCTCTGTCTTTATTGTGCAGCTCCGTCTCACACCATTAATGCCTGTCCCAAACGTCCGGGAAACTCCAAATCCTAGCTCGCCAAGGAGAGGGCCGGCTAGGAGTAATGATCTCCTCTCCATCTCCTCAAGATTGTAATCTCCCAGTCTCGCTTCAAGTTGCTCAACGTTATCGGAACGTCATTGCCCTCCTTGATTCCGGAGCAGCTGGGAACTTTATTACCGAAGCCTATGTTAAACGGTGGTCCCTACCCACCGAGAGACTTCCTTCGTCCATTTCTTTAACTGCCGTGGATGGCAGCAAAATTTTTGATGCAGTTATTTCTTTAAGGACTCTACCAGTTCGTCTGAGAGTGGGAGTTCTTCATTCCGAACTAATTTCTTTTTTAGTGATTCCTAGAGCCACACATCCTGTGGTCCTGGGCCTTCCATGGCTCCGTCTTCACAATCCTACAATTGATTGGACGACTACGCAAATCCTGGCATGGGGTTCCTCCTGTGCTGAGACATGTTTGTTTAAAGTATTGCCTGTCTGTTCTTCCTCCCCCAGGTCGTCTGATGTTCCACCTCCTCCATATCAAGATTTCACGGATGTGTTCAGTAAAGCTTCTGCTGATATCCTTCCTCCTCATAGAGAATGGGACTGCCCGATTGATCTCGTTCCAGGGAAGGTTCCACCTCGAGGCCGAACTTATCCGTTGTCTCTGCCTGAGACGCATTCTATGGAGGAATACATTAAAGAGAACCTAGCAAAGGGGTTCATTCGACCTTCTTCTTCCCCAGCCGGCGCAGGCTTCTTTTTTGTAAAAAAGAAAGATGGTGGTCTGCGGCCGTGCATCGACTACAGAGGTTTGAACGACATTACCATCAAGAACCGTTATCCTTTACCCCTGATTACTGAGCTCTTTGACAGAGTTAGCGGAGCTACCATCTTTACAAAGCTGGACTTGAGAGGTGCATACAATCTCATCCGGATCCGTGAGGGTGACGAGTGGAAGACCGCCTTTAACACCCGTGACGGACATTATGAGTACCTCGTCATGCCCTTCGGATTGAGCAATGCTCCAGCTGTCTTCCAGCATTTTGTCAATGAGATCTTCAGAGACATTCTATACCATCATGTCGTGGTCTATCTAGACGATATCCTCATTTTTGCCAACGATTTAGAGGAACATCGTTTTTGGGTTAAAGAGGTTCTGTCCCGTCTCCGTGTCAATCATCTCTATTGCAAATTAGAGAAATGCGTCTTTGAAGTCAAGTCCATTCCGTTTCTAGGGTACATTGTGTCCGGTTCCGGACTAGAGATGGATCCTGAGAAACTACAAGCAATCCAAAATTGGCCGGTACCCTTAACCCTCAAAGGGGTCCAGAGGTTCTTAGGGTTCGCCAACTATTACCGAAAGTTTATACGAGACTTTTCCACCATTGTGGCGCCTATTACTGCTTTCACTAAGAAGGGTGCTAACCCGTCCAAGTGGTCTGAAGAAGCCATGCAAGCATTTCATCTTTTAAAACAAAGGTTCATCTCTGCGCCTGTTCTGAAACAGCCTGACATCGACTCTCCTTTCATCTTAGAGGTGGATGCCTCCTCCGTTGGAGTAGGAGCGGTGTTATCTCAGAGGGCTAAAGATGGCCATTTACACCCTTGCAGTTTCTTCTCCCGGAAGTTCTCCCCAGCTGAGCGCAACTATGCCATTGGCGACCAGGAGTTGCTAGCCATCAAGCTCGCTCTAGAAGAGTGGAGGTATCTGTTGGAGGGAGCTTCTCATTCAATCACCATACTTACAGACCACAAGAACCTTTTATATCTGAAAGGCGCACAATGTCTCAACCCTCGTCAGGCCAGATGGGCACTTTTCTTTTCCAGGTTCGACTTTAAACTCCAGTTCTGTCCGGGCTCTCAGAATCGCAAGGCCGATGCCCTTTCCCGCTCATGGGAGCAAGAAAATGAGTCAGAGTCTTCAGTCAAGCATCCTATTATAAATCCGTTGGCATTCTCCA
The DNA here is from genome assembly GCF_028390025.1 of Pseudophryne corroboree. NCBI lineage: Eukaryota > Metazoa > Chordata > Amphibia > Anura > Myobatrachidae > Pseudophryne > Pseudophryne corroboree. Next base: position 62,463 of record NW_026969714.1, read on the forward strand.
CGGTAGGGATGGACTCTACGCCCCCATCAGGGAAAAGTTTTGCGAAACCGATGCTAAGGAAGAAGCTCATGCATTGGGCCCATGCTTCCCGTTTTGCCGGACATACAGGTATCCAAAAAACCCTGGAGTTTATCTCTAGGTCCTATTGGTGGCCAACTCTGAAAAAGGACGTCTTGGAGTTTATTGCATCTTGCCCAAAGTGTGCTCAACATAAGGTATCCCGCCAATCGCCTGCGGGGCAACTGGTTCCACTATCTGTTCCCCGTCGACCTTGGACCCATTTGTCGATGGATTTTATTACAGATTTACCCATGTGCAACAAGTTCAATACCATCTGGGTGGTAGTTGACCGGTTCACCAAGATGGCACACTTCATTCCTCTCACCGGTCTTCCGTCAGCTTCCAAGTTGGCTCAAGTATTCATACAAGAGATCTTCCGACTCCACGGTCTTCCTGAAGAAATTATCTCAGATCGAGGAGTTCAATTCACAGCCAAATTCTGGCGAAGTTTATGTCAAGTCCTCCAAGTCAAGCTAAAGTTTTCCACGGCTTACCATCCTCAGACCAATGGTCAAACCGAGAGGGTGAATCAGGACTTGGAGGCCTTCCTCCGCATCTATGTGTCCTCCTCTCAAGATGACTGGGTTCAATTACTTCCCTGGGCCGAGTTCTGTCATAACAACCAGTATCATTCTTCATCTGCTTCAACACCATTCTTCACTAACTTTGGATTCCACCCTAAAGTCCCTGAGTTCCAACCGCTTCCAGCAACTTCTGTCCCCGCAGTGGATATCACCTTGCATCAGTTTGCCAATACCTGGAAGAGCGTACGATCAGCTCTGCTCAAGGCATCGTTCAGGTACAAGAAGTTTGCGGATAAGAATCGTCGAGCAGTTCCTGCTCTCAAGGTGGGTGATCGGGTATGGTTATCCACGAAGAATTTGAGGTTAAGAGTTCCCAGTATGAAGTTTGCACCTCGCTATATCGGTCCTTTCAAGATTGAACAAGTCATCAATCCTGTTACTTACAGACTTCAGTTGCCTCCCTTCTTAAAAATATCCAGGACATTCCATGTTTCCCTGTTGAAACCGCTGATCTTGAATCGGTTTCATTCCTCACTTCCTCCAACTCCGAAAGTCCAAACTCAACGAGGCGTTGAGTATGAAGTAGCCAAGATCCTGGACTCACGTCACCGTTACGGTCAACTACAATATCTTATTGACTGGAAGGGTTATGGCCCTGAGGAACGTTCATGGACCAATGCTTCTGATGTCCATGCTCCTGCCTTGGTCCGGAGATTCCATTCCAAGTTTCCTCAAAAGCCAAAGAAGTGTCCTGGGGCCACTCCTAAAGGGGGGGTGCTGTCACGATCCGGGTATCTGGACGCCATTTCTTACCCATCAGATGCCTCCTAAAGCTGGCTCAGCGCTCCAGGACCGGATCCCATCTGTTATCCTGATATTTACATTCCTGTATCCTCTCCTGTCACTCTGAGACGCTGTCACAGTAAACGCCATATTACACCTGGCATGGCGTCTCCCGCGGCCTCCGCCGCCGTCCCTGAGCTTCTGCATGCAGAGTGTCTGAGTGGCGATTACGTCAGCCGCGGCCTCCGCTGTGTCCGCGTGGTTGGATGTGCACCTGTCAGCTTGGCGCCTCCTGTCTCCGGTGGCCGGCGCCGCCATTACTGTTTTCATTACCACATGGATTACAAACCAAACTTCCCTCCAAGTGTCTGCATGGGCGCAGCCATCTTGGATTCTGTCAGCTGATCATTTCCACCAATCTGTTCTCAGTATTTGATAATCTGCATAATTGCCTAGCCAATCCCTTCCTTGCTGCAGGTATAAATATATTGTGCCTGAGCAAGGAAGGCGTCAGTGCTTTGGTTGTCAAACCTAGTTCCTGTTTGTCTCTCTCCTGTGATTGTCTTCCAGGTTCCAGCTCCTGTCTCAAGACTTCCATCATAGAGACCCGCACCAGCATTCCACCTGCGGTGTAGCCTGACTCTCCGATCCATTGTGGATTCATCTGTTTCCAGCTACAACATTACCTGCTTCCAGCCCAGCTTCCAGCAGAGTACAGCTTCTCTTAAAGGGCCGGTGTCCTTTCTACAGTTTACCACTCTCCACCGGTATTATTATTTCTCCGCTCTCAAACTCTACATTTCATTCATATTGCATCGCTCTCAAGCTTCATTTATTATTTAACTGGTTCCAGCCAGTATCCACTCCGTGCCAACATCTGTCTGGTTCCAACCAGAACCCACAGCAGCTATTTTATTTACAGCAGTCCAGCTTTTCCTGGAACACCAGCTGGTACGATCCTGGGCTTTCTTCATTGCTACAGTCAGGTCTGGTAAGGACTTTCCAACTCGCAGATAATAAGAACTGTCTCATACTACCAGAGCTCTGTGGTCCCTGCCACCCTGTAGTACCCAGGAACTGTATTATTTCTCTGCTGATTTTATGTTTCTTTTACTGCTACTGTGATGCATGGAGTTTGTCATAAATAAACATCATTGACTTTTATTCAAGTTGTCGTGGTCACGCCTTCGGGCGGTTCTTCTTCATGTTACTTACATGTCCAGGGGTCTGATACAACCTCCCAGGTTCCGGTACATCTCAGCCCCTACAACTGAGGCTGCCTCCCGTCAGCTCAGGCCCTCAGTTGTGACACTGAATGAGCCGAAATTCACATTATACCACATGGAGACAAAATTCAGGGAGAGTGACAGCAGGGACAGGGAGAGAGAGAGAGAGAGGGAGAGGGAAAGTGACAGCAGGGACATATGGACAGGGAGAGTGACAGAGGGACAGGGAAAGTGACAGCATGGACATAGGGACAGGGAGAGTGACAGAGGGACAGGGAAAGTGACAGCAGGGACATAGGGACAGGGAGAGTGACAGAGAGAGGGATAGCAAGGGCATACAATAGGGACTAGGGAGAGAGAAAGGCAGCAGGGTAAGATTACCTATTTAGCAGCGGCGGTGTATTATGAGGCTCTGGTCGGCATGAGGCTGGCAGTGCAGAGAAGGACTGAGGGCGGCAGTGGGGTGACTGAGGGTGGCGGTGGTATAGCAGAGGAGGAGGCAGAGGGTGGTGGCGGTGCAAGGAGGAGGAAGCTGTGGTCGGTGGCACTGCGGCTCCTATGACCACAGCGCCACTATTTCAAATCCGCCATGTACCTGCAGCCAATCAAGAGGGGGCAGGATAAGATCAGTGGTGAGGAGCAGGAGGGGGTAGGATAGGAGCAGTGATATGGAGCAGGAGGGGGCAGAATGGGAGCAGTGGGGCAGAGCAGGAGGGGGCAGGATGGGAGTAGTGGTGCGGAGCAGGAGGGGGCAGGATGGGAGCAGTGGTGCGGAGCAGGAGGGGGCAGGATGGGAGCAGTGGTGTGGAGCAGGTGGGGACAGGTTAGGAGCAGTGGTGCGGAGCAGGGGGGGCAGGATGGGAGCAGTGTTGCGGAGCAGGGGGGGCAGGATGGGAGCAGTGTTGCGGAGCAGGGGGGGCAGGATGGGAGCAGTGTTGCGGAGCAGGGGGGGGCAGGATGGGGAGCAGTGGTGCGGAGCAGGGGGGGCAGGATGGGAGCAGTGGTGCGGAGCAGGGGGGGCAGGATGGGAGCTTTGGTGCAGAGCAGGGGGGCAGGATGGGAGCTTTGGTGCAGAGCAGGGGGACAGGATGGGAGTAGTGGTGCAGAGCACGGGGGGCAGGATGGGAGCAGTGTTGCGGAGCAGGGGGGGCAGGATGGGGAGCAGTGGTGCGGAGCAGGGGGGCAGGATGGGAGCAGTGGTGTAGAGCGGGGGGGGCAGGATAGGAGCAGTGGTGCGGAGCAGGGGGGGCAGGATGGTAGTGAAAGGTACTCACTCTCGAAGTTAAACTAGAATGTCACCTGCTCCCCACAGCTCCTGGGTCCCAGCCGCTGTTGTTCCCTCTGTGGACAGTGGCAGCAGCCTCACACAGGGGCCGTGGTGCTAAGACAGATAGCCAGAGCAAGTGTCCCATCAACAGAGCAGCTCTCCTGTCCTCCAGGAGCCTCATACCGGGGAGTCGACAGGAGAAGCGCGGAGACACTGCATGGCACACGAACATATACATATATACATACACACACACACACACACACATATACATACATACATACATACATACATACATACATACACACATATACATATATACATATACATACATACATACACACACATATACATACATACATACATACATACATACACACATATACATACATACATACACACCAGTGAGCGCGGAGCAAAAATAAAAGTGGGTCCCATGGACCCTTCACTTTAAAAAATCTGGGTCCTACTCCATTTTTTGGGGAGCCTATATAAATCAATAGTGCATAATATAAGTACTATAATAAAATAAATCTGAGATAGATAGATAGATAGATAGATAGATAGAGATAGATATAGATAGATATAGATATATATATATATATATATATATATATATATATATATATATATAAAATGCAATATTGATTTATGCACCACATATTGCAATCCATGTACTTATGACCCAGAGAGGGGATGGCACAGCTCTGGGAAATGGGAGGTGTGGGTGTGTGTGTGTTTAGGTATACTGTTCCTCTTCAGCCACTGTGTGTGGAAGCACAAGTCTCAGAATAGCCAGAGGTTGGAGAGCCACAGGTTGCCCCGTTTAGCCTGATGTAACAATGTAACAGAAAGGTGAGCCCTTCTGTTACATTGTGCAACCCCCATCTTTGCATACCATACACTTGCGCCTAGTCCTGCTGCTAGCATACCGACTCCATTCAGGAGTCGATCCATCATCCCACCGGCAACTGCTGCTTAGCCGGCACCCGCAGGGAGAGTCCAAGTGATGTGGGAGGGGAAGCTGTGGTATTCGCTGTGTAAGGAGTCGCCCCCATGCAGGAAGTGTCACAGCACGGCACGCCGGGCTGACTGGGGATCACATGCTGCTCGCTGTAATGCAGTGCTCACTGCGGCGACTGTGACCCAGTCTGAGCGGCGGAATCAGCAGCAGCGCTAACTGTGGTTTGTTTCCCCTGGACTCGGTATGCCTATCCACGGTAAGGGGGCGGGCATTCTCGGAGCAGAGCAAGTGGAGCTGTCCTGACGGGGAGATGTGGCGGTGATTTGACGTGGAGTGTGAGGATTCCTATTGGCGAAGTAAGACAGTGCGTCCAATGAGACCCACTAATTTTTTTAAACCGGGTCCCTCACTTTCTATAGCTCGTAAAAATGTGCTATGCCACGTATTTTGCGATCACTGCGACACATATACATACATACACACATACATACATACATACATACATACATACACACACACATATACATATATACATACACACATATACATACATATACATACATACAATACATACACACACTTTATCTCACCTTTTTTCCATCCACTTACAGCCCCACAGTCTGGTTAGCAGGAAGTGATCTGCCTTAGCTTGGGGGTTCCGTGTAGCTCCGCCCCTTTTCGCTCGTGTAGCTCCGCCCCTTTTCATCCACGTAGCTCCGCCCACTTTCCATCCGTTCATCATGCCTCTGCCACGGGAGGAGGGAAGGAGGGAGGGCTTTAAACTGACGGCTCTGCTGCCTGTCAGTTTGCAATTGTAGGCGGCGGCAGCAGCAGGGGGACAGGCCAGGCCCAGGACGGCGCAGCACAGGAATGCAGAGCAGGATGGCGCCTCTCCGATCAGGCGCCTACCTGCTTTGCATCCCTTTGCTGAGCGGGTAGCGCCGGCCCTGCACACAGGTTTTACATGAATCATTGGCAATGCTGCAGGAGTGTCTCATTAGGCAATCTAAAATATACCACGACTATGGGTGGGGATACAGTAGGTAAGTTCTGTCACCATAAGCTGTCTGCTGTGTATAGCAGATTTTCATCTGGGATGCATTTGTGTTTTTGTAATAAAAAAAACCCAAAAACATTTTACTGTACATTTAGTGGATACAGTATTTCTCCCCCATAACGGCACATCATACTGTACAGTTACCCCCCATGTACTGTACTGTACCGTACCATACTGTATAAGGTAATATTTATTGGAAAAAAATCAATATTAATGTTAAAAAAAAGTATTCATTACAACATCCGATTGCATGTACTGTACTGATCAAAATGTACAGTACTCTTATTCAGGACTTATAAAACAGAAAATAACTGTTCATACACATCAATAACATTACTACTGTATAATATTCAACATTAGTTTATGCAATAATCAGACAAAGGGAATTTTATAAACATTTTTAATAATGCACCAATTAAAAATTTTAAACATAAAATATAGTACAGAACTACATATTTGTGGCTTGACCATTTCTTTCGACTATAACAGGTAATACAGGTGATTTATATAATTATTACAATGCTCAGGTGTGAGTACTTCTAGCCAAAATTTCTTTATCCCATCCAACAGCTGCTGTTTTGTTGTTGGCTTCGCAACACTCCTAATGTACCTCTTCAATTGAGCCCACACTAATTCAATTGGATTCATGTCTGGTGATCTATAAAAAAATAAAATAAAAAGAGTATAGAAAAAAAGTTAGTCAATTAATGACATTAAATAGAGAAAATTAAACATACGGTATTGTACTGTTTATTAAACCAAAAAATATATTTACAGTACTAGAGTGCTACCCAAAATTTTACTTGTACACTGTTGAAAGAATACTCACTCTGGTGGTGTGCGTTCCCAATTCATACCTTTCTCTTCCATAAATTTGGCAGAGGCGGAGTGTTTAGGATCATTGTCTTGGAATATCCTATGGTGAGTTGGGTAATATTTATTCACAAATGGCACCATACATCCCTCTACTATTGTTTCTTGGAAAAATTTCTTATCCATGATCCCTACAGAAATAAAAAAAATGTTGTTTATTAATAAGCAACTCATTTTATTGTGCAGTTACATGTACTCTACAGTACAGCATGTATTTTTACAGAACACAGGCACAGAATAAAGTATAGTACTGTACCTTCGAAAAATAATAGGGGACCAGCTCCTAATCGTGTTATGCCTCCCCATACATGGACTTTCAATGGATGCTTTGGGCGTGGTTTTAATGAGATATGGTTACGTTTCCGGAATGACATTCTGGAGAACCGCTCAAGGGCAACAGACGATTCATCTATGAAAATGACATCATGAAATGTTTTGCCACTCTCAATCCATCGCCGTGCCTGTTTCACTCTCTTTTCTTTATTCACATCTCTTATCATGGGAGATATCCTGTGAAGAGCCAAAAATAATGAAATCAGATACAGTAATGAAATTACAGATTTACAGATTACTGTATATACAGTAGACTGTATGTGCAGTATACTGTATTATATACCTACTGTATACATTAAACTGTACATACATTACAGTATATACAGAGTAATATATATATATATATATATATATACATACATACATACACACACACAAACACAGTATACAGTATGTAATCATCACAATAAGCCGGCAATGCTTCATCGCTGTCTCTGAGTGTCTATACAGTAGGTATCTCTTTTGGGATATATATATATATATATATATATAAATCCAATGACGGTCGCACTCACATCTTCAAAGAGACAACAACTGGGGTGTCCACTCCAATGCCAAAGCATTGTATTAATAGAAAAAAAGGTAGAGGCACTCTCCAGATTTTATAAACATGCAAAAAAAAGTTCTCATTTATTGTAATATACGTTACATGATTCGGCTAATATCCATATAATATCCTCAAGCGCTTTCGGCCCTCAATGGGCCTTCCTCAGGAGGCAATGTACAGCAATTGCAATAAGTAATGAGACCAAAACATCAGGTCAGTCCAGGCATCCAGCAGTACAATAGGCAATGCCTGACAGGCTCTATATACACCTATCTCCAATTAAAATTGGCGCCAAAAACGCCCATATTGTGACCTCATCTCAGTGCGACTTACATAAACACAAACCATCCTAATTACAAACTGTGCAAATATACAAAAAAATTGTGCAAATATGCATAACAGGGAATGATATGGGGCACACTCACATACCAGCCAGGGCCCATTACATATCCCACAGCGGGTCCCGCCGATCGCTCCACTATGGAGCCACATCGGTGGTCCAGCTTGTCCGCAAGGTGTTTCCATCCGGGGAAAGACGCGACGGCAATTGCCGCGCGTAACCTAGCAACGTGTGTCACTTCCCGTCCGTGGAACGCACGCGTCACACGGGCGGAAGTGTAGTGGAATATGGTGGAACGCAAACAGGGTAACTCAGCTATAGCAGACGCTCCGATCTCGTTCATTAAAGAGTCAATATCCAACACCAAAGTACAGCATAATCCACATACACATTGTGTGTATATATGTATTTTTCAAAACAGCGGACCTAGCTGGTTGAGTGTGTACCAAACAAAACCCCGGTGTTAGAGCCATCAGCCGCAGATAAAAACAATCCCCATTTGTTATTACATCAGAGCAACATAATATATATACATTGACAATAAAAATACAATAGTGTAAATTCCTGGCGCAAAGTTATCAGCCCAATCTAAATCCTCAACAGATCTGTCCAAATAACAGATCAAGGAAATACTTAAATAAAAAAGAATGAAAGGATAGATCGAAGGCGATAACACAATCTTTCAAATTGGATATACGTCACATGTTCTGTTGTCCCTTCAGGTAATCGCTGTATCAAAAGTCTCTTAGTGTCCAGATGTCAAACATGAAAAAAAGGAGATAATGCAATCTATGGGTAATATTGCTTGAAACACTGAAAACAAACAGCCTATGAGTGTCCAGAAAAGGAGGCCTACAGTGCCAGAACCCAATTTGATAGTAGATAGGGATAGTATCTCGCCACCACTCCGCAGGTATTTTTGGACGTACCAAAACTCACATCAAAATAGGTAAGGACAGGTATATAAAGGTATCTTTTAATACTATATCCACCGTGTCATAAGGCAAGAAAGGAGTTTTTTCAATAAACGTACCCCACTCACTTTTGGAGGGGGATTGTTCCCACGTATAAAGGTATCTTTCAAATCAGGATAACATCCACGATAATCCAATAAAGTTTTTATTAAAAGTTCATAAAAAACAGCAATAAGATGTTTTTCTATGTAGTGTCCACTTTCTGATTTGTACAAAAAACATGCAGGTCAGATGTAATAGACAAAAATTAGCATAATCCGGTTTTATGTCAATACTGTCATGTTGAACATACTTCAAAAATGGTATTCCATAGAAAAAACAAAAAGAGCAAAATTGATGAAAAAATCACTACCTGGTTTCACCAACGACGTTTCAACCTCCCTGGTCTTTTTCAAGGTCGAAACGTCGTTGGTGAAACCAGGTAGTGATTTTTTCATCAATTTTGCTCTTTTTGTTTTTTCTATGGAATACCATTTTTGAAGTATGTTCAACATGACAGTATTGACATAAAACCGGATTATGCCAATTTTTGTCTATTACATCTGACCTGCATGTTTTTTGTACAAATCAGAAAGTGGACACTACATAGAAAAACATCTTATTGCTGTTTTTTATGAACTTTTAATAAAAACTTTATTGGATTATCGTGGATGTTATCCTGATTTGAAAGATACCTTTATACGTGGGAACAATCCCCCTCCAAAAGTGAGTGGGGTACGTTTATTGAAAAAACTCCTTTCTTGCCTTATGACACGGTGGATATAGTATTAAAAGATACCTTTATATACCTGTCCTTACCTATTTTGATGTGAGTTTTGGTACGTCCAAAAATACCTGCGGAGTGGTGGCGAGATACTATCCCTATCTACTATCAAATTGGGTTCTGGCACTGTAGGCCTCCTTTTCTGGACACTCATAGGCTGTTTGTTTTCAGTGTTTCAAGCAATATTACCCATAGATTGCATTATCTCCTTTTTTTCATGTTTGACATCTGGACACTAAGAGACTTTTGATACAGCGATTACCTGAAGGGACAACAGAACATGTGACGTATATCCAATTTGAAAGATTGTGTTATCGCCTTCGATCTATCCTTTCATTCTTTTTTATTTAATATATATACATACATACACACACATACTGTATATAGTATAAAGTACACACTCTGTATAATGATTTATGGCATTGTTATATCACTTATCAAGGGATTATTAACAGTGAATACGTGTGCATCTACTGTATGGTTTATACTGCTTTCAGTTTACCTTGTTGCGCCAAAGGTCCATCCCATTTTCCGTTGCATCCAAAAATAATGATTACCACTTCCGGAGCTCTGCTGGTCAGATGGGGTGGGTGGGGCATGTGCTGCTGTGGAAAAATCACACTAACATAAGCTGCTGTACAGTACAATGAAATACAGTACAGTAAATAATGGATAAAAATAAATCATAAAATATCATAAGATACAGTATGCCGGCACTCAGTATTACAGACGATGGCATCCCGAATGCAAAAATACCGAATTGGAAAATCCCCACAGGGGGTTGTTAAGTATATCCCCCCCCCCCCCTAACCAAAAACCTACCCTCAAGCAGCCTAAACCTCCCACTTGGTGCTTAACCCTAAGTCCCCCCTGGTGTTGCCTAAACCTAACCACCCAGGGGAAATTTTGTGTGTGGTAATGTACATAAAATGGTGTCAGTGGCATACTGTAACTGGTGGTACTGTGAGAAAAAAAATAACAGTGCTGTAAGTGAAGCTGTCAATTTGTAACATGTACTATTCAGTATCCAGGACACATGTACAGTAGTGTAACGATGACAGTCGCACCAGAATTCTCGTTACACAATACCATTGGGAAGCAAAGCACTAATCAGAGAGTACTGTAGTGTGCTTACCGGCTGCAGTGGTGCCTGACAGCGCAGGTGGTGGTGGTGGTGGTGGTGGTGGTACTGTGAGAAAAAAAATAACAGTGCTGTAAGTGAAGCTGTCAATTTGTAACATGTACTGTTCAGTATCCAGGACACATGTACAGTGGTGTAACGATGACAGTCGCACCAGAATTCTCATTACACAATACCATTGGGAAGCAAAGCACTAATCAGAGAGTACTGTAGTGTGCTTACCGGCTGCAGTGGTGCCTGGCAGTGCAGGTGGTGGTGGTGGTGGTGGTACTGTGAGAAAAAAAATAACAGTGCTGTAAGTGAAACTGTCAATTTGTAACATGTACTATTCAGTATCCAGGACACATGTACAGTAGTGTAACGATGACAGTCGCACCAGAATTCTCATTACACAATACCATTGGGAAGCAAAGCACTAATCAGAGAGTACTGTAGTGTGCTTACTGGCTGCAGTGGTACCTGGCAGCGCAGGTGGTGGTGGTGGTGGTGGTGGTGGTGGTACTGTGAGAAAATAAATAACAGTGCTGTAAGTGAAGCTGTCAATTTGTAACATATACTATTCAGTATCCAGGTCACATGTACAGTAGTGTAACGATGACAGTCGCACCACAATTCTCGTTACACAATACCATTGGGAAGCAAAGCACTAATCAGAGAGTACTGTAGTGTGCTTACTGGCTGCAGTGGTGCCTGGCAGCGCAGGTGGTGGTGGTGGTGGTGGTGGTACTGTGAGAAAAAAAATAACAGTGCTGTAAGTGAAACTGTCAATTTGTAACATGTACTATTCAGTATCCAGGACACATGTACAGTAGTGTAACGATGACAGTCGCACCAGAATTCTCATTACACAATACCATTGGGAAGCAAAGCACTAATCAGAGAGTACTGTAGTGTGCTTACTGGCTGCAGTGGTACCTGGCAGCGCAGGTGGTGGTGGTGGTGGTGGTGGTGGTGGTACTGTGAGAAAATAAATAACAGTGCTGTAAGTGAAGCTGTCAATTTGTAACATATACTATTCAGTATCCAGGTCACATGTACAGTAGTGTAACGATGACAGTCGCACCACAATTCTCGTTACACAATACCATTGGGAAGCAAAGCACTAATCAGAGAGTACTGTAGTGTGCTTACTGGCTGCAGTGGTGCCTGGCAGCGCAGGTGGTGGTGGTGGTGGTGGTGGTACTGTGAGAAAAAAAATAACAGTGCTGTAAGTGAAGCTGTCAATTTGTAACATGTAGTATTCAGTATCCAGGACACATGTACAGTAGTGTAACGATGACAGTCGCACCAGAATTCTCGTTACACAATACCATTGGGAAGCAAAGCACTAATCAGAGAGTACTGTAGTGTGCTTACCGGCTGCAGTGGTGCCTGGCAGCGCAGCTGCTGGTGGTGGTGGTGGTGGTAGTGGTACTGTGAGAAAAAAAATAACAGTGCTGTAAGTGAAGCTGTCAATTTGTAACATGTACTATTCAGTATCCAGGACACATGTATAGTAGTGTAACGATGACAGTCGCACCAGAATTCTCATTACACAATACCATTGGGAAGCAAAGCACTAATCAGAGAGTACTGTAGTGTGCTTACCGGCTGCAGTGGTGCCTGGCAGCGCAGCTGCTGGTGGTGGTGGTGGTGGTAGTGGTACTGTGAGAAAAAAAATAACAGTGCTGTTAGTGAAGCTGTCAAACGTAAATTAACAAACAACTATCACTGTAATTTACCATCCTCATCCCGTAGCGAAGCACGGGTGTTCAGATATCTACAATGTTATTTATAATGTGTGTTTAATATTTACATTTAGTTTTGTAAACAGACATTCTTAACATCACAGGCAACCAGATCTCACAGGAAGTGTCCCACCCTCCCTCCCATCTGGATTGCAGTGAGTTATCTGTGCTGGTCAGGACAGGGGGGTGGGACTGTATAAATCACTACAGTATGTACACTACTGTATTTGACAATACTTAGCAGCTTGGCGGCGTCTGGCCTGCCTTCTGTGCCGTCGTGCTCACAGCCCTGTAAAAGTATATGTACAGTATAATGGCAGCATACTGTAGAGCCAATGAAGTTCAAAATTGACAGCATCTTTATGACATCACTATCAATGGAATTGTTCATTCTAGTACCCTGCACCTAATCACTCAGGCGGGCATAATGTACTGTACTGTATTCAAAACTTAAGGGGCACATTTCTAAATGTGACATACAGTACACTTACAGTATCGCTACAGTACAGTAGGTCCAGGGTATTAGACAGAACACTACCTTTATAGACATTGTAACACACATTAGCATTGCCCTTATAAACATTATGACACACATCAGCATGCAGCCTTAACCATCTCAGTACTGTTCATTACAGTATAAATTTATTTCATGACAGATGATGCAGCACTCACCTGAATTCATCTTATTCACGTCATGTCACAGTAGTGCAGTTTATTCATGTCACAGTACTGTCCTTGATTCACGTTGTGTCACACAGTAGAGCACCTTATTCACGTTACTGTACTGTACGTCACAGTAGTGCAGTAGTATATCCACATTACGTCACAAAGTAGAGATCTGCCACAGTCATGAACCTTATAACACATTATGCAAGAGTAATGCACGTCAGAACACATTAGGCCACTGTAACATCCCTTTGAATAATTTCTGCCACAGTAACGTCCCTTAGAACACTGTACTATCTGAAACACAAATCTCCCTTATAACCGAAAAATATTGACTGGAACTTTGGGAATAAAACACGGGACTGTCAGCGTGGGAGGCACTGCACAATACGACAAACTGCACATTACACTGCACAATACGCTGCAGGTACACTGCACGACACTGCATACTGTATGCACTGCACTGCGTAATACAACAAACTGCACATTACACTGCACAATACGCTGCAGGTACACTGCACGACACTGCATACTGTATGCACTGCACTGCGTAATACAACAAACTGCACATTACACTGCACGATACACTGCACTTTTCCCTGAAAAATATGATACTGTACAATGTACACTGCACAAAACACTGCAATTACCACATGTGTATACAGTACACTGCACGATGTGATTCACTATGCATTACACTCACTGCACAATACCATATACTGAATGTACACTGCATGACACGCTGCAATTACACAGCACGATACACTGTGATATACTGCATATACTGTACACTGCATGACACACTGCACAATCGTAGACCACATGGATTGTAAAGAACTATATATACACACAAGTTAAAAAAATAATAATGGTTTTTGTAAAACTCACGTCGATCTTTTTCCATGTCAATTTAACGGCCATGTCAACCTAAAATATAACTGTTGTCAACCAATTTCAAAAGCCACACCATCTAGGTCGACACCAGATCTAGGTCGACATGGTGTCGACCTAGATGGTGTCACCTTTGACATGGATAGTAAATGTAAGAAAAATTTAAAAAGTGTAAAAAAAAATACAAATTGACCTTTTGACCCTGGTTAATGTTTGGGCCTTGTTTAACCATTTGTTTACCACAGATACAGTGCTGTATAGACCGGATACCTGCTGCTACAGCAGCCACCTGCTATAATGTACTGTACCTGTAACTACAATAACTTAAAGTACAGTAATCTACAGTGATGTACTGTACTTACAATCCCTTATGACCTGAAGGCGCCTTGGAGTCCGGCGGACGAGGTCGCTCCACCTCCTCTGTAGCAACCTCACGGATCTCCTCCGGTTATATTTCCGGAGGATATCCCTGCTGGCCCTCCTGTAGGCCCGCACTTTCTCCTCGTTGCTGGCGAGACTTCTGTCCCGCCAGTGCACGAGGAGACGCAGCTCACCGAGCGCATAAGGACGGTCTCTTGCATCAGCCATGACTCCGTCCTTATGCGCACTGTACGTCTCAGACGTCGTGCGTCTCAGACGTCGTGCGTTCCACGCATTCAGCGACGCCCGCTGAGGATTCCCAATTTCATGTGTGAAAGTACAGCAAGCAGCGCCCTGCCCCCTCCCCATGGTGTTGGTTTATGCCTTAGGGGACACGGACGCTCGCATTTGTAAAGCACAGTCTTTCCCATCGTCTCCCCCTACCCTCATCGCCCTTCCCCCCTGGGAGCCTACAATACTGTTTTGCTCACTCAGAATACACTCAGTTCTACTCATTCCCGCTGGGTAGTGGCATTTAGCGTAAAGAATCGCTCCTGCAGATCTACTCTGATTTATGTGAAACTTGTGTGCATCCTTCCATTGGATGCACAGTATTAGAGACAAAAAAAAAAATATTAAAGTGAATGTCACGGGAACACATAAACAAAAAAAAAAGGCTGGCACTTCCTTCCCATTGGTGATGGTTTATGCCGTAGGGGACTCGGACGCTCATATAATTGCATTTCAAAGCCACGGTATTTCCCATCGTCTCCCCCTACCCCCATCGCCCTTCCCCCCTGGGAGCCTGCACAGATCATGCAGTAGACAGGGAGGGAATTCAGGTCCTGTGCAATACACGAACGCTGAAAATCTACAGTACTGTTTTGCTCAACTCATTGCCGCTGTGTAGTTGCATTTAGCGTAAAGAATCGCTCCTGCAGATGTACTCTGATTTATATGTAACTTGTGTGCACCCTTCCATTGACTGTCTTACAATGAAAATAACATAATACAGTATATTATTACAATATAAAAAAAACAAAAACAAAAAAAATCCGGTCTCGAACCCTGGACTCCCAGCGTGGGAGGTGGGAGCCTTCATCGCTAGCCCACAACGCCCGCTGAGGATTCCCAATTTCATGTATGAAAGTACAGCAAGCAGCGCCCTGCCCCCTCCCCATTGGTGTTGGTTTATGCCTTAGGGTACACGGACGCTCACATTTGTAAAGCACAGTCTTTCCCATCGTCTTCCCCTACCCCCATCGCCCTTCCCCCCTGGGAGCCTACAATACTGTTTTGCTCACTCAGAATACACTCAATTCTACTCATTGCCGCTTTGTAGTGGCATTTAGCGTAAAGAATCGCTCCTGCAGATCTACTCTGATTTATGTGAAACTTGTGTGCATCCTTCCATTGGATGCACAGTATTAGAGACAAAAAAATATATATATTAAAGTGAATGTCACGGGAACACATAAACAAAAAAAAAAGGCTGGCACTTCCTTCCCATTGGTGATGGTTTATGCTGTAGGGGACTCGGACGCTCATATAATTGCATTTCAAAGCCACTGTATTTCCCATCATCTCCCCCTACCCCCATCGCCCTTTTCCCCTGGGAGCCTGCACAGATCATGCAGTGGACAGGGAGGGAATTCAGGTCCTGTGCGATACACGAACGCTGAAAATCTACAGTACTGTTTTGCTCAACTCATTGCCGCTGTGTAGTTGCATTTAGCATAAAGAATCGCTCCAGCAGATGTACTCTGATTTATATGTAACTTGTGTGCACCCTTCCATTGACTGTCTTACAATGAAAATAACATAATACAGTATATTATTACAATATTAAAAAAAATAAAAAAATAAAAAAACATCCGGTCTCAAACCCTGGACCCCCAGCATGGGAGGTGGGAGCCTTCATCGCTAGCCCACGACGCCCGCTGAGGATTCCCAATTTCATGTGTGAAAGTACAGCAAGCAGCGCCCTGCCCCCTCCCCATTGGTGTTGGTTTATGCCTCAGGGGACATGGACGCTCGCATTTGTAAAGCACAGTCTTTCCCATCGTCTCCCCCTACCCCCATCGCCCTTCCCCCCTGGGAGCCTACAATACTGTTTTGCTCACTCAGAATACACTCAATTCTACTCATTGCCGCTGGGTAGTGGCATTTAGCGTAAAGAATCGCTCCTGCAGATCTACTCTGATTTATGTGAAACTTGTGTGCATCCTTCCATTGGATGCACAGTATTAGAGACAAAAAAAAAAAATATTAAAGTGAATGTCACGGGAACACATAAACAAAAAAAAAAAGGCTGGCACTTCCTTCCCATTGGTGATGGTTTATGCTGTAGGGGACTCGGACGCTCATATAATTGCATTTCAAAGCCACGGTATTTCCCATCGTCTCCCCCTACCCCCATCGCCCTTCCCCCCTGGGAGCCTGCACAGATCATGCAGTAGACAGGGAGGGAATTCAGGTCCTGTGCAATACACGAACGCTGAAAATCTACAGTACTGTTTTGCTCAACTCATTGCCGCTGTGTAGTTGCATTTAGCGTAAAGAATCGCTCCTGCAGATGTACTCTGATTTATATGTAACTTGTGTGCACCCTTCCATTGACTGTCTTACAATGAAAATAACATAATACAGTATATTATTACAATAAACAAAAAAATAAAACATCCAGTCTTGAACCCTGGACCCCCAGAGTGGGAGGTGGGAGCCTTCATCGCTAGCCCACGACGCCCACTGAGGATTCCCAATTTCATGTGTGAAAGTACAGCAAGCAGCGCCCTGCCCCCTCCCCATTGGTGTTGGTTTATGCCTTAGGGGACACAGACGCTCGCATTTGTAAAGCACAGTCTTTCCCATCGTCTCCAACTAGCCCATACCCAGACGCTCATTTACTGTACATGTATTTTAAAAGCACGGTGTTTATACATTGTATTGTGTGTTTATACTTTGTATTGTACATTCTTCCTTTTACACAATTACTGTAGTTGCGTCTCCATACAGTACAGTAGGTCACCATCTTTTTCCACCGCCTCCCGTTACGCCTACAGTATTGACATTACAGTCGTCACTGACCAATTACCAGAGCTGTAGATCAATCCGCCGCTATACTGTACGATCGAAAGTACTGGATTAGTGGAGCATTAGCCATCCAGTGGTGGAGATGTCTAATGCATGCTGAGTATCTAGATCGCCTCAACGCGTCTGCCTGCGATTAAACTCAGCTATCGCCCTGGCGTGACTAAACGGCCGTCTAGCTGGAGAATCGGTCAAGATGAAGGTGGCTACATCTGTATACCCTACATTAAATCTCCTGTATGCCCGCCGACTGTCCCCCCGCGGCTCGCCCCCCTCGCCTCCTCTGCGTCCCATCTTAAATTCGACTTGAAAAAGTCAAATTAAGATGGGGATTGAATAGGGGTTTTCGGATCCATTCCGACAAATACATGTCGGAATGGATCTGACTTTAAGTGAATATACCCCTCTATTATAAACACTGCCCTGCCCCCCTCCTGGAAACTCTCACAAATACACATTACCTTTATACTCACAAATCTAGCACACACACATATCCCCCTCCACTGTCAACTCTGTCACACCAATCACCCCTTCCTCCCCTCCAAACCGACAGCTCCCTCATACACATGCCCCTCTTCACATACTGACAATTCTCTCACCCCATCCCCCCCTTCCCACCCACGCTAACAGCACACATACACAAATCCCCCCTTCCTCCCCTGCCGACCAACAATTCCCTCACACATCCATCGGTTATACACATCTCTCTCACCCCCTTACAACCCACACTAACAGCACAAATACACAAATCCCCTCTCCCACAGTCCATACAGATAGCTGCCACAAACTTCTTGGAATATGGGCTCACCATTGTGTCTCATAGGAGGATGTCCATCAGCATCCAGCCAAAGTCTCTCCGCCCGCGGCGCGGTGTTATTCTTTGCAGGCACCTCCAGTAATCCTCCCAGCGCTGCCGTGGTGAGCATGAGCCTGTGGATCTACGTGTGCAGGGGGCGGGGCTATTTCCTTTCAGTGACAGAGGAGGGAGGTGCAGGAGCTGAAGCTGAGAGGAGTTTTATGCTGTAGCAGAAACGGCTGCAGCCAGCACTTCATTCGGGAGTCCCGCTTGTAATTTGTGCAAACCTGATGGCGCCACTCTGTGCACAACCGGACTAGAGTGTTCTAGCCCTTGGCCGCAGGTGGCACCTCCGGGCAGCGCCCCCCTCCTGCTGGCACCCCTGGCGAGTGCCATCCTGGCCAAGGGGTACGCCCCTGTTTGCAGGAGCTTGGTTACAAGAGGAAGGGATTTAGTGGTCAGTGGACTGCTTCCGCTGTCATCCAAAGTTTTTGAACTTGTCACTGACTTATGATGAATGCGCTGCAGGTGACGTATAAGGGAGGATGTTCCGAGGTGGTTAACATCCTTACACCTACTTATTACAGCTTGACAAAGGCAACACACGGCTTGACACCTGTTGTCCGCATTTGTGTTGAAATAATTCCACACCGAAGAGGTGATTTTTTTGTATTTTGACCAGGAATGTCAATGGCCATATTCGTCCCACAGACAACAGGTGTCTCCCCGGGTGCCTGTCTTAAACAAACCACCTCACCATCAGAATCCTCCATGTCAATTTCCTCCCCAGCACCAGCAACCCTAACTCTAACACTAACCCTAACATGAACCCTAACCCTAACACTAAAACCCTAAAACACTGACCCAAGCCCTAAGACAAACCCTAACCCGAACTCTAATACGAACCCTAACCCTAATACTAACCCTAACCGTAAAACAAACCCTAATACGAACCCAAACCCTAACCCTAATAACTTAATATACTAACCCTAACCCTAACCGTAACTAACCCTAACATAATGTGAACCCTAATCCTAAAGCTAATCTAACCCTAACCCTAATACGAACCCTAACCCTAACCCTTACACAAACCTTAACCCTAACACGAACCCTAACATGAACCCTAACCCTAAAGATACTGTAAACCTAACCCTAATACAAACCATAACCCTTATCCTAACGCTAATATGAACCCTAACCCTAATACGAACCCTAACACTAACTAACCCTAACCTTAACCCTAACCCTAATTCCCTAACCCTAATACCCTTTCCCTAATACCCTTAACCTAACCCTAACGTAACCATAACCCTAATACCCTAACCCTAACCTAACCGTAACCCTAACCCTAATACCCTAACCCTAACCCTAACCCAACCCTAACCCTAATCCTAACCCTAACCCTTACCTAACCCAAAACCTAACCCTAACCCTAACTCTAACGCTACCCTAACTCTAACTATAACCCTAATACCTCTAATATGAACCCTAACGCGAACCCTAACCCTAATGCTACCCTAACCCTAACCTTCATACGAACTCTAACCCCTAACTCTAACACTAACCCCCTAATACCCTAGCCCTAACCCTAAGTAACCCTAACCCTAATCCTAATAACCATAACCCTAACACTAAAACCCTAAAACACTAACCCTAACCTTAATATGAATCCTTACTCTAACCCTAATATGAACCCTAACCCTAATACGAACCCTAATACATACCCTAATATCCTAATCCTAAACCTAACCCTAACGCAAACCCTAACCCTAACGCTACCCTAACCCTAATACAATCACTAACCCTAATACGAAACCTAATTCTAACCCTTATATGAACCCTAACCCCCTAACTCTAACTCTAAACCAACTCTAACTCTAATGCTACCCTAACCCTAATATGAAACCTAACCCTAACCCTAATACCCTTACCTAACCCTAACCCTAACGCTCACTCTACCCTAACCCTAACTATAACCCTAATACCTCTAATATGAACCCTAACCCTAACGCGTACCCTAACCCTAACTCTACCCTAGCCCTAACCCTAAGTAACCCTAACCCTAATCCTAATAACCATAACCCTAACATTAAAACCCTAAAACACTAACCCTAACCATAATACAAACCCTAACCCTAATACGAACCATAACACTAATACGAACACTAACCCTAATACGAACCCTAATACGAACCCTACGCCTAATACCCTAATATCTTAACCCTAAACTTAACTAACTCTAACCCTAACGTGAACCCTAACCCTAACGCTAACCTAACCCTAATACAAACCATAACCCTAATACGAACCCTAACTCTAACCCTTATATGAACCTTAACCCTAACTAACCCTAACCCTAATACCCTAAACCTAACTCTAATACACTAACCCTAATACCCTAACCCTAACCCTAACTTAACCCTAACCCTAACTATAATACCCTTTCCCTAATACCCTTAACCTAACGCTAACCTAACTATAACCCTAATACCCTAACCCTAATACCCTAACCTAACCATAACTCTAACACTAATATGAAACCTAACCCTTACCCTGATACCCTAACCCTAACCCTAACCCAACCCTAACTCTAACGCTACCTTAACCCTAATATGAAACCTAACCCTAACCCTAATACCCTTACCTAACCCTAACCCTAACTCTAATGCTACCCTAACCCTAACTATAACCCTAATACCTCTAATATGAACCCTAACCCTAACGCGAACCCTAACCCTAACGCTATCCTAACCCTAATACAAACCCTAACCCTAATACGAACCCTAACTCTAACCCTTATATGAACCCTAACTAACCCTAACCCTAATACCCTAACCCTAACCCTAACCCTAACTATAATACCCAAACCCTAACCTAAACCTAACCCTAATACCCCAATCCTAACCCTAACCCTAAACCTAATACGAACCCAAACCCTATCCCTTACCTAACCCTAACTCTATCCCTAAACCTAATATCCTAAACCAACCCTAACCCTAATCCTAACCCTAACCCAAACCCTTAAACAAACCCTAACCCTAACATGAACCCTAAACCTATCCCTAACCATAATACATACCCTAACCCTAACACGAAGCCTAACCCTATCCCTAACCCTAATACAAACCCTAACCCTAATATGAACCCTAACCCTAACTAACCCAAACCCTAATTCCCTAACACTAACCCTAATACCCTTTCCATAATACCCTTAACCTAACCCTAACCTAACCATTACCCTAATACGAATCCTAACGCTAATACGAACCCTAACCCTAATACCAAAATACCCTAACCCTAACTAACCCTAACATAACGTGAACCCTAATCCTAAAGCTAATCTAACCATAACCCTAATACGAATCCTAACCCTAATACGAACCCTAACCCTAATATGAGCCCTAACCTTAACACTAACCCTAATATCATAACCCTAACCCTAATACCCTTTCCCTAATACCCTTTACCTAACCCTAACCTAACCATAACCCTAATACCCTAACCCTAATACGCTAACCCTAACCTAAACGTAACAATAACCCTAACCCTAATATGAAATCTATCCCTAACCCTAAAACCCTAACCCTAACCCAACCCTATCCCTAATCCTAACCCTAACCCTAACTCTAACGCCACCCTAACACTAACTATAACCTTAATACCTCTAATATGAACCCTAACCCTAACGCTACCCTAACCCTAACCTTAATACGTACCCTAACCCCTAACCCTAACCCCCTAATACCCTAGCACTAACCCTAAGTAACCCTAACCCTAATCCTAATAACCATAACCCTGACACTAAAACCCTAAAACACTAACCCTAACCTTAATACGAACCCTATCCCTAACCTGTATATGAACAATAACCCTAATACGAACCCTAATACTAACCCTACCCCTAATACCCTAATTTCCTAACCCTAAAACTAACTAACCCTAACCCTAACGCGAACCCTAACCCTAACCCTAATACAAACCCTAACCCTAATACGGACCCTAACTCTAACCCTTATATGAACCCTAACCCTAACTAACCCTAACCCTAATACCCTAACCCTAACTCTAATACACTAACTCTAATACCCTAACCCTAACCCTAACCTAACCCTAACCCTAACTATACCCAAACCCTAACCTAAACCTAACCCTAATACCCTAATCCTAACCCTAACCCTAATACGAACCCTAACCCTATCCCTAACCTAACCCTAACACTATCCCTAAACCTAATACCCTAACCCAACCCTAACCCTAATCCTAACCCTAATCCAAACCCTTACACAAACCCTAACATGAACCCTAACCCTTATACCATAACCCTTATTCTAAACCTAATACCCTAATCCTAACCCTAAAACCCTAACCCTATCCCTAATAATCTAACCCTAAGACCCTAACCCTAAATCCTATTCCTAACCCTAAGTAACCATAACCCTAATCTAATAACCCTAACCCTAAAACCCTAGCCCAAATAAGAACCCTAACCCTAACTAACCCTAACCCTAATACCCTAAACCTAACTCTAATACACTTACCCTGATACCCTATCCCTAACTTAACCCTAACCCTAACTATAATACCCT
Source organism: Pseudophryne corroboree (assembly GCF_028390025.1). Taxonomy (NCBI): domain Eukaryota; kingdom Metazoa; phylum Chordata; class Amphibia; order Anura; family Myobatrachidae; genus Pseudophryne; species Pseudophryne corroboree. Next base: position 85,431 of record NW_026969714.1, read on the forward strand.
TTCCCTAATACCCTTAACCTAACGCTAACCTAACCATAACCCTAATACCCTAACCCTAATACCCTAACCCTAATACCCTAACCCTAACCATAACCCTAACCCTAATATGAAACCTAACAGTTACCCTAATACCCTAACCCTAACCCAACCCTAACTCTAACGCTACCTTAACCCTAATATGAAACCTAATCCTAATACCCTTACCTAACCCTAACCCTAACTCTAATGCTACCCTAACCCTAACTATAACCCTAATACCTCTAATATTAACCCTAACGCTAACGCGAATCCTAACCCTAACGCTATCCTAACCCTAATACAAACCCTAACCTTAATACGAACCCTAACTCTAACCCTTATATGAACCCTAACCCTAACTAACCCTAACCCTAAATCTAATACGCTAACCCTAATACCCTAACCCTAACCCTAACTATAATACCCAAACCCTAACCTAAACTTAACCCTAATACTCTAATCCTAACCCTAACCCTAAACCTTATACGAACCCAAACCCTATCCCTTACCTAACCCTAACTCTATCCCTAAACCTAATATCCTAAACCAACCCTAACCCTAACCCTAACCCTAACCCAAAACCTTAAACAAACCCTAACCCTAACATGAACCCTAAACCTATCCCTAACCCTAATACATACCCTAACCCTAACACGAACCCTAACCCTATCCCTAACCCTAATACAAACCCTAACCCTAATATGAACCCTAACCCTAACTAACCCTAACCCTAATTCCCTAACACTAACCCTAATACCCCTTCCATAATACCCTTAACCTAACCCTAACCTAACCATAACCCTAATACGAATCCTAACCCTAATACGAACTCTAACCCTAATACGAACCCTAACCCTAATACCAAAATACCCTAACCCTAACTAACCCTAACATAACGTGAACCCTAATCCTAAAGCTAATCTAACCATAACCCTAATACGAATCCTAACCCTAATACGAACCCTAACCCTAATATGAACCCTAACCCTAACCTTAACACTAACCCTAATACCATAACCCTAACCCTAATTCCCTTTCCCTAATACCCTTTACCTAACGCTAACCTAACCATAACCCTAATAGCCTAACCCTAATACCCTAACCCTAACCTAAACGTAATCCTAACCCTAACCCTAATATGAAATCTATCCATAACCCTAATACTCTAACCCTAACCCAACCCTATCCCTAATCCTAACCCTAACCCTTACCTAACCCTAACTCTAACGCCTCCCTAACACTAACTATAACCCTAATACCTCTAATATGAACCCTAACCCTAACGCTACCCTAACCCTAACCTTAATACATACCCTAACCCCTAACCCTAACCCCCTAATACCCTAGCACTAACCCTAAGTAACCCTAACCCTAATCCTAATAACCATAACCCTGACACTAAAACCCTAAAACACTAACCCTAACCTTAATACGAACCCTATCCCTAACCTGTTTATGAACCATAACCCTAATACGAACCCTAATACTAACCCTACCCCTAATACCCTAATTTCCTAACCCTATACCTAACTAACCCTAACCCTAACGCGAACCCTAACCCTAATACAAACCCTAACCCTAATACGGACCCTAACTCTAACCCTTATATGAACCCTAACCCTAACTAACCCTCACCCTAATACCCTAACCCTAACTCTAATACACTAACCCTAATACGCTAACCCTAACCCTAACCTAACCCTAACCCTAACTATAATACCCAAAACCTAACCCTAACCTAAACCTAACCCTAATACCCTAATCCTAAGCCTAACCCTAACCCTAACCCTATCCCTAACCTAACCCTAACACTAACCCTAACTCTATCCCTAAACCTAATACCCTAACCCAACCCTAACCCTAATCCTAACCCTAATCCAAACCCTTACACAAACCCTAACATGAACCCTAACCCTATCCCTAACCCTAACATGAACCCTAACCCTTATACCATAACCCTTATTCTAAACCTAATACCCTAACCCTAACCCTAAAACCCTAACCCTATCCCTAATAATCTAACCCTAATACCCTAACACTAAACCCTATTCCTGAACCTAAGTAACCATAACCCTAATCTAATAACCCTAACCCTAAAACCCTAACCCAAATAAGAACCCTAACCCTAATACCAAAATACCCTAACCCTAACTAACCCTAACATAACGCGAACCCTAATCTTAAAGCTAATTTAACCATAACCCTAATACGAATCCTAACCCTAATACGAACCCTAACCCTAATATGAACCCTAACCCTAACCTAACCCTAACACTAACCCTAACCCTAAAACAAACCCTAACCCTAACCTAACCCTAACCCTAACCTTAATACCATAACCCTAAAGATAACCCTAATCCTAACCCTAACCTTAACCCTAATTTAACCCTAACCCTTAAACAAGCCCTAACCCTAACACGAACCCTAACCCTAACCTAACTCTAACCCTAACCCTAATATGAACCCTACCCCTAACGCAAACCCTAACCCTAACTCTAATATGAACCCTAACCCTAATATGAACCCAAACCCTAATATGAACCCTGACCCGACCCTAACCCTGACCCAACCCTAACCCGAACCCGAATACCCTAATCATAACTCTAACACAAAACCTAACTCTAACCCTAACCCTAATACGAACCCTAACCCTAATACCATAATACCATAACCCTAACTAACCCTAACTCTAATGCGAACCCTAACCTTAATGCAACCCTAACCTTAATACGAACCCTAATCCTAATACGAATTTTAACAATAACTAACCCTAACCTTAACCCTAACCCTAATACCCTAACCCTAATACCCTTTCCATAATACCCTAACCCTAAACTAATCCTAACCCTAATGCCCTAATCCTAGCCCTAACCTATCCGTCACCCTAACCATAAACCTAACCCTAATATTAACCCTAACCCTAATTCCCTAACCCTAAACTAACTCTAACCCTAATACCCTAACCCTAGCCCTAACCTATCCGTAACCCTAATATGAACCCTAACCCTTATACCCTAACTCTAGGATAACCCTAACCCTAATCCTAACCCAAACCCTAGCCTAACCCTAACCCTATCTCTAATGCTATCCTAAACCTAACTATAACCCTAATACCTCTAATACGAACCCTAACCCTAACACAAACCCTAACACTAACGCGAACCCTAACCCTAATACTAAAACCCTAAAACACTAACCTTAACCCTAATACGAAACCTAACCTTAATACGAACCCTATCCCAAACAAAAAAAAACAAATCCTAATATGAACCCTATCCCTAAACCTAATACCCTAATATCCTAACCCTAACTAACCCTAACCCTAACCGTAATACCCTAACCCTAATAGCCTAACCCTAACCCTAACAATACCCTAACCCTAATATGAACCCTAACCCTAATAAGAACCCTAACTCTAACTCTTATACGATCCCTATCCCTAACTAACCCTAAACCTAATACCCTAACCCTAATATTGAAACCCTATCTCTAATCCTAACCCAAATCCTAATACCCAAATCCTAACCCTAACCTAACCCTAACCCTAATACCCTAATCCTAACCCTAACCCTAATACGAACCAAAACCCTATCCATAACCTAACCCTAACACTAACCCTAACCCTAACCCGAATACCCTAATACTAACCCTAACCGTAATACGAACCAAAACCCTATTCATAACCTAACCCTAACACTAACCCTAACCCTAATACCCTAATACTAACCCTAACCCTAATACGAACCCTAACACTTTCCATAACCTAACCCTAACACTAACCCTAACCCTAATACCCTAACACTATCCCTATGTAACCCTAACCCTAATCTAATAACCAAAACCCTAAAACCCTAAAACCCTAACCCTAACCCTAATACAAACCCTAACCCTAATAGGAACACTAACCCTAACCCTAGTACGAACCATAACCCTAATAGCCTAATACCCTAACCCTAACTAACCCTAACATAACGCGAACCCTAATCCTAAAGCTAATCTAACCCTAAGCCTAATACGAACCCTAACCCTAACTAACCCTAACCCTAATTCCCTAACCCTAACCTAACCCTAACCCTAACACTAACCCTAACCCTAATACAAACCCTAAACCTAACCTAACCCTAACCCTAACCTTAATACCATTACCCTAAACCTAACCAAACCCTAACTGTAACCCTAATCCTAAACCTAACCTTAACCCTAACCTAACCCTAACCCTTACACAAGCCCTAACCCTAACACGAACCCTAACCCTAATTCGAACCCTGACCCCGACCCTTACCCTGACCCAACCCTAACCCTTACCCAAACCCGAATACCCTAACCATAACTCTAACACAAAACCTAACTCTAACCCTAACCCTAACGCGAACTCTAACCCTAATGCTAGCCTAACCCTAATACGAACCCTAACCCTAATACAAACCCTAACAATAACTAACCCTAACCTTAACCCTAACCCTAATACCCTAACCCTAATATCCTAACCTTAATACCCTAACCCTAAACTAACCCAAACCCAAATACCCTAACCCTAGCCCTAACCTATCCGTAACCCTAACCATAAACCTAAACCTAATATGAACCCTAACCGTAATACCCTAACCCTAACCCTAACCCTAATCCTAACCCTAGCCTAACCCTAACTCTATCTCTAATGCTATCCTAACCCTAAATATAACCCTAATAACGCTAATATGAACCCTAACCCTAACACAAACCATAACGCGAACCCTAATCCTAATGCTACCCTAACCATAATACGAATCCTAACCCCTTACCCTAACCCTAATCCTAATAACCCTAACCCTAATCCTAATAACCCTAACCCTAACACTAAAACCCTAAAACACTAACCCTAACCCTAATACGAACCCTAACCCTAACACGAACCCTATCCCAAACCCTAAAGCGAACACTAATACGAACCCTAACCCTAACGCTAATACCCTAATATCCTAACCCTAACCCTAATTAACCCTAACCCTAACTGTAATACCCTAACCCTAATAACCTAACCCTTACCCTAACTCTACCCTAACCCTAATACGTACCCTAACCCTAATACGAACTCTTACTCTTACCCTTTTACGAACCCTAACCCTAACTAACCCTACCCCTAATGCCCTAACCATAATATCCTAACCCTATCCCTAACCTAACCCTAATCCTAACCAAAACCCTAATACCCAAACCCTTAACATAACCTAACCCTAACCCTAATACCCTAATCCTAACCATAACCCTAATATGAACCAAATCCCTATCCATAACCTAACCCTAACACTAACCCTAACCCTAACCCTAATAACCTATTGCTAACCCTAACCCTAACTAACCCTAAAATAACGCGAACCCTAATCCTAAAGCTAATCTAACCCTAACCCTAATACGAACCCTAATCCTAATACGTACCCTAACCATAATATGATTCTTAACCCTAACTAACCCTAACCCTAATACCCTAACCTTAACCTAACCCTAGCCCTAACACTAACCCTAACACTAAAAACCTAATCCTAACCCTAACCCTAATACGAACCCTAACCCTAACCTTAAAACAATAACCCTAACCCAACCCTAACCATAACCCTAATCCTAACCCTAACCTAACCCTAACCCTTACACAAACCCTAACACTAACATGAACCCTAACCCTAACACAAACCCTAACCCTAATAACATAAATTCTAATTCTAACCCTAATACCCTAACCCTAACCATAAAATGCTAACACTGACCTTAATACGAACCCTAACTAACCCTAACCCTTATATCCTAACCCTAATGCTAACCTATAACCCTAAACCTAACCTATCTCTAACCCTAACCCTAATATGAACCCTACCCCTTACACGAACTCTAATCCTAACTCTAATACGTACGCTAACCCTAATATGAACCCTAACCCTAATATGAACCCTAACCTTAAGTAACTCTGATACCCTAACCCTAACCCTAACACTAACCCTATCCCTAACCCTAATACCATAATCCTAACCCTAACCCTAAAACGAACCCTAACCCTAACCTAAACCTAACCCTAACCAAACTCTAAAAGTAACCCTAATCCTAACCCTAACCCTAACACTACTCTAACTCTAACCCTAATCCTAAAAACCCTAACCCTAACACTAAAACCCTAAAATACTGACCCTAACCCTAATACAAATCCTAACCCTAACCCTAATACAAACCGTAACCCTAATATGAACCCTAATACGAACCCTAACCCTAATAAACTAATATCTTAACCCTAACCCTAACTAACCCTAACCGTAACTAACTCTAACTAATGTGATCCCTGATTCTAAAGCTAATCTAACCCTAACCCTAACCTAACCCTAACCCTTACACAAACCCTAAACCTAACACGAACCCTAACTCGAACCCTAACCCTAAAGATACTCTAAACCTAATCCTAATACCAACCCCAACCCTAATACGAACCCTAATATGAACTGTAACCCTAATACGAACCCTAACACTAACTAACCCTAACCTTAGCCCTATCTCCAATACCCTAACCCTAACCCTAATACCCTTTCCCTAATACCCTTAACCTAACCTAACCATAACCCTAATACCCTAACCCTAATACCCTAACCCTAACCTAACCATAACCCTAACCCTAATATGAAACCTAACCCTAATACCCTAACCCTTTCCTAACCCTAACCCTAATTCTAATGCTACCCTAACCCTAACCTTAATAACATAGACCTAACCCTAACCAAAATCTAACCGTAACCCTAACCGTAACCCTAACCCTAACCTAACCAAAACTCTAACACAAACCATAACTCTAACACTAACCCTAACACGAACCCTATACCTAGCACTCCTCTAACCCTAACCCTAATCCTAATAACCCTAACCCTAATAATAAAACCCTAAAACACTGACCCTAACCCTAATATGAACCCTAACCCTAACCCTAATATGAACCCTAACCCTAATACGAACCCTAACCCTAACTAACCCTAACAATAACCGTAATAACCTAACCCTAATGACCTAACCCTAACCCTAATGCTACCCTAACCCTTATACAATCACTAACCCTAATACGAACTCTTACTCTGACCCTTATACGAACCCTAACTAACCCTAATACCCTAACCCTAATATCCTAACCCTAACCCTAACCTAACCCTAATCCTAACCCAAACCCTAATACCCAAACCCTAACCTAACCCTAACCCTAATACCCTAATCCTAACCCTAACCCTAATACGAACTAAAACCCTATACATAACCTAACCCTAACACTAACCCTAACCCTAATACCCTAATCCTAACCCTAACACTAACCCTAATATGAACCCTAACACTATTCATAACCGAACCCTAACCCTAATACGAACCCTAACCCTAATAACCTAATATCTTAACCCTAACCCTAACTAACCCTAACCCTAACCTTAACTAACTCTAACATAATGTGATCCCTGATTCTAAAGCTAATCTAACCCTAACCCTAACCTAACCCTAACCCTTACACAAACCCTAACCCTAACATGAACCCTAACTCGAACCCTAACCCTAAAGATACTCTTACCCTAACCCTATCCCTAACCCTAACCATAACCCTAACCCTAACCCTAACCATATCCATAACCTAACACTAACCCTAATACCCTAATCCTAACCCTAACCCTAATATGAACCCTAATACTATTCATAACCTAACCCTAACACTAACCCTAACCCTATGTAACCCTAACCCTAATCTAATAACCCTAACCCTAAAACCCTAAAACCCTAACCCTAACTATAATACAACCCTATCCTTAATAGGAACACTAACACTAACCCTAATACAAACCATAACCCTAATAGCCTAATACCCTAACCCTAACTAACTTTAACATAACGCGAACCCTAATCCTAAAGCTAATCTAACCCTAACCCTAATACAAACCCTAACCCTAATACGAACCCTAACCCTAATATGACCCCTAACCCTAACTAACCCTAACCCTAATACCCTAACCCTAACCTAACCCAAACCCTAACACTAACCCTAACACTAGTACCCTAATCCTAACCCTAACCCTAATACGAACCCTAACCCTAACCTTAATAGCATAACCCTAACCCTAACCCAACCCTAACCGTAACCCTAATCCTAACCCTAACCTAACCCTAACCCTTACACAAACCCTAACCCTAACACTAACATGAACCCTAACCCTAAGCCTAACCCTAATGCGAACTCTAGCCCTAACCCTAACCCTAACATGAACCCTAACCCTAACCCTAATACCATAAATTCTAATTCTAACCCTAATACCCTAACCCTTAAACGCTAACCCTAACCTTAATACGAACCCTAACCCTCATATACTAACCCTAACGCTAACCCTATTACCCTTACCCAAACGTAACTCTAACCCTAACCCTAATATGAACCCTACCCCTTACACGAACCCTAACCCTAACTCTAATATGAACACTAACCCTAATACGAACCCTAACACTAATATGAACCCTAACCCTAATTAACCCTAATACCCTAACCCTAACACTAACACTAACCCTAAGCCTAATACCATAATCATAACAATAACCCTAATACGAACCCTAACCCTAACCTAACCCTAACCCTAACCTTAATACCATGACCCTAACCCTAACCAAACTCTAACCATAACCCTAATCCTAACCCTAACCATAACCCTAACCAAACCCTAACTCTATCACAAACCCTAACACTAACCCTCACACGAACACTAACCCTAACACTACATTAACCCTAACCCTATTCCTAATAACCCTAACCCTAACACTAACATGAACCCTAACCCTAACACAAACCCTAACCCTAATACCATAAATTGTAATTCTAACCCTAATACCCTAACCATAACCCTAAAACGCTAACCCTAACCTAATTACGAACCCAATTACGAACCCTAACCCTAACCCAAACCCTCATATCCTAACCCTAACGCTAACCCTATTACCCTAACCCAAACCTAACTCTAACCCTAACCCTAATATGAACCCTAACCCTAATACGAACCCTAATACGAACCTTAACCCTAAAAACCTAATATCCTAACCCTAACTAACCCTAACCGTAACTAACCCTAAAATAATGCGAACCCTTATCCTAAAGCTAATCTAACCCTAACCCTAATACGAACCCTAACCCTAACCTAACAATAACCCTTACACAAACCCTAACCCTAACACGAACCCTAACCCTAAAAATACTCTAACCCTAACCCTAATACAAACCATAACCCGAATACAAACCCTAATACAAACCCTAACCCTAATACGAACCCTAACACTAACTAACCCTAACCTTAACCCTAACCCTATTACACTTTCCCTAATACCCTTAACCTAACCCTAACCTAAACAAAACCCTAATATCCTAACCCTAATACCCTAACCCTAACCTAACCGTAACCCTAAACCTGATATGAAACCTAACCATAATACCCTAACCCTAACCCTAACCCAACCCTCAGCCTAATCCTAACCCTACCCTTACCTAACCCTAACCCTAACCCTAACTCTAACGCTACCCTAACCCTAACTATAACCCTAATACCTCTAATATGAACCCTAACCCTAACGCGAACACTAACCCTAACGTTACCCTAACCCTAACCTTAATACGAACCCTTACCCCTAACCCCTAATAACCTAGCCCTAACCCTAAGTAAACCTAACCCTAATCCTAATAAACATAACCCTAACATTAAAACCCTAAAACCCTAACCCTAACCTTAATACGAACTCTAACCCTAATACGAACCCTAACCCTAATATGAACCCTAACCCTAATATGAACCCTAATATGAACCCTACCCCTAATACCCTAATATCCTAACCCTAAACCTAACTAACCCTAATGCGAACCCTAACCCTAACGCTACCCTAACCCTAATACAAACCCTAACCCTAATACGAACCCTAACTCTGACCCTTATATGAACCCTAACCCTTACTAACTCTAACGCTAATACCCTAACCCTAACTCTAATACACTAACCCAAATACCCTAACCCTAACTCTAACACATACCCTAACTCTAACACTAACCCTAACATGAACCCTACCACTAACACTACTCTAACCCTAACCCTAATACTAATAACCCTAACAATAACACTAAAACCCAAACACACTGACCCTAACCCTAAAACGAACACTAGACCTAACCCTAATATGAACCCTAACCCTAACACAAACCCTAACCCTAATTCTAACACTAACCCTAATCCTAATAACCCTAACCCTAACCCTAAAACACTGACCCTAACCCTAATACGAACCCTAACCCTAACCCTAATACGTACCCTAACCCTAATATGAACCCTAACCCTAATACGAACCCTAATACGAACCCTAACCCTAAAAACCTAATATCCTAACCCTAACTAACCCTAACCGTAACTAACCCTAAAATAATGCGAACCCTAATCCTAAAGCTTATCTAACCCTAACCCTAACCCTAATACAAACCCTAACCCTAACCTAACAATAACCCTTACACAAACCATAACCGTAACACGAACCCTAACCCTAAAGATACTCTAACCCTAACCCTAATACAAACCATAACCCTAATACGAACCCTAATATGAACCCTAACCCTAATACGAACCCTAACACTAACTAACCCTAACCTTAACCCTAACCCTATTACACTTTCCCTAATACCCTTAACCTAACCCTAACCTAAACAAAACCCTAATACCCTAACCCTAATACCCTAACCCTAACCTAACCGTAACTCTAAACCTGATATGAAACCTAACCCTAATACCCTAACCCTAACCCAACCCTCAGCCTAATCCTAACCCTAACCTTACCTAACCCTAACCCTAACCCTAACTCTAACGCTACCCTAACCCTAACTATAACCCTAATACCTCTAATATGAACCCTAACCCTAACGCGAACACTAACCCTAACGTTACCCTAACCCTATCCTTAATACGAACCCTAACCCCTAACCCTAACCCCTAATACCCGAGCCCTAACCCTAAGTAAACCTAACCCTTATCCTAATAAACATAACCCTAACATTAAAACCCTAAAACACTAACCCTAACCTTAATACGAACTCTAACCTTAATACGAACCCTAACCCTAATATGAACCCTAACCCTAATATGAACCCTAATATGAACCCTACCCCTTATAACCTAATATCCTAACACTAAACCTAACTAACCGAAATGCTAACCCTAACCCTAACTCTAACGCTACCCTAACCCTAATACAAACCCTAACCCTAATACGAACCCTAACTCTGACCCTTATATGAACCCTAAACCTTACTAACTCTAACGCTAATACCCTAACCCTAACTCTAATACACTAACCCAAATACCCTAACCCTAACTCTAACACATACCCTAACTCTAACACTAACCCTAACATGAACCCTAATACTAACACTACTCTAACCCTAACCCTAATACTAATAACCCTAACAATAACACTAAAACCCAAACACACTGACCCTAAGCCTAAAACGAACCCTAGACCTAACCCTAATATGAACCCTAACCCTAATACGAACCCTAACACCCTAATAACCTAATATCCTAACCCTAACTAACCCTAACCGTAACTAACCCTAAATTAATGCGAACCCTAATCCTAAAGCTAATCTAACCCTAACCCTAATACGAACCCTAACCCTAACCTAACAATAACCCTTACACAAACCCTAACCGTAACACAAACCCTAACCCTAAAGATACTCTAACCCTAACCCTAATACAAACCATAACCCTAATACGAACCCTAATATGAACCCTAACCCTAATACGAACCCTAACACTAACTAACCCTAACCTTAACCCTAACCCTATTACACTTTCCCTAATACCCTTAACCTAACCCTAACCTAAACAAAACCCTAATACCCTAACCCTAATACCCTAACCCTAACCTAACCGTAACCCTAAACCTGATATGAAACCTAACCCTAATACCCTAACCCTAACCCTAACCCAACCCTCAGCCTAATCCTAACCCTACCCTTACCTAACCCTAACCCTAACCCTAACTCTAACGCTACCCTAACCCTAACTATAACCCTAATACCTCTAATATGAACCCTAACCCTAACGCGAACACTAACCCTAACGTTACCCTAACCTTAATACGAACCCTAACCCCTAACCCTAACCCCTAATACCCTAGCCCTAACCCTAAGTAAACCTAACCCTAATCCTAATAAACATAACCCTAACATTAAAACCCTAAAACACTAACCCTAACCTTAATACGAACTCTAACCCTAATACGATCCCTAACCCTAATATGAACCCTATCCCTAATATGAACCCTAATATGAACCCTACCCCTAATACCCTAATATCCTAACCCTAAACCTATCTAACCCTAATGCGAACCCTAACCCTAACGCTACCCTAACCCTAATACAAACCCTAACCCTAATACGAACCCTAACTCTGACCCTTATATGAACCCTAACCCTTACTAACTCTAACGCTAATACCCTAACCCTAACTCTAATACACTAACCCAAATACCCTAACCCTAACTCTAACACATACCCTAACTCTAACACTAACCCTAACATGAACCCTAACACTAACACTACTCTAACCCTAACCCTAATACTAATAACCCTAACAATAACACTAAAACCCAAACACACTGACCCTAACCCTAAAACGAACCCTAGACCTAACCCTAATATGAACCCTAACCCTAATACGAACCCTAACCCTAATAACCTAATATCCTAACCCTAACGCTAACTAACCCTAACCCTAACCCTAACCGTAACTAACCCTAACATAATGCGAACCCTAATACTAAAGCTAATCTAAAACAAAAAGACAAAGTGGATCTGTTCGGGCGCACCCTGCAGCTGAAAATATGTTGCTCTAGAGGTATCACCAACCTCTATTATGAACAGAAATGGATACAAAAATGGGCAAACATATAACATCAAGCGCTGGGAGATGAAATACAAAACTTCCCTTTATGAGTATGATGAGAAGGTGTTTTTTCCTCTACTTCTTAAGGGGGAGACTCCAATCCTCCATTCACATCAGGAAACATGATATGTAAAAGAATATAATACAATGGTGTAGTATGTCTTCACTTGGTCACACTTCACCCCAGTGATTCTGATTAAATGAACAGTGGGTGTTGAGCCTCCACCAAATCTTCAGAAAATTAAACAAAAGGCGTACCCAAACTCACAATATAAGGGTATGTTGTAAACATATAAAGGTATCTTTGTATGAAAATACAGTTAGAAAAGACCATCTGAAGGGCGTACCCCAACTCACAGTGACTAGGGGTGAATGAAGCCTATAAAGGTTTCTTTGGGTGAATACTTCAAATCATAGCGTACCCCAACTCACAGTTCAACAGGTGTTTGTAATCATATCACGGTTTCTTTCACTCTCCAAATAGCCAGACAGAAAGATCGATATGAAGAAATTTATTCCATAAAACTCATAAAAATATTCCCATAGGAATGTCCAAAAAGATAAAACTTGTATTTTAAAAAAAGGAGCATAAATGAACAATCACACCACCTGGCTTGGACACCTGGTGTATATCACCTGAGCATGCAATTTCCGGAGTTCTTATCGGTGCATCCAGGGTCCAAGGTCCAGGTGGAAAGAACAAAAAAACAAAGATCCTGTCTGCTACCAACGCGTTTCAATCTCTGCAAGAGATCTTTATCAAGGCCTGCAGATCAGGGCCCATGTGCCGGTATTTATACCCACACTAGACAATTAGACAGGAAGTGAGGTCACACAATGGAAATAATCCTATAATGATAAACTTCACATATATTCATTATCACAGACAAATGATGATTTTATTCAGTTGGAAATGTGAAGAGCACCATCTGATTATATTTCCCAAGTCAGCTATGTACTGATATAGATACGTGGTACAATAAACCGCAATGACGGAACCGGAAGTAGGTTCCCGTGGAACGCATGCATTCCACCGGTCACATGGCACGCAGATCACATGACATATCGGTCATGTGATAAATGCCGCGATCCTGGGGCAAAATGACGGAACCAGGAGTAGGTTCCCGTGGAACGCATGCGTTCCGCCGGTCACATGGCACACAAATCACATGACATATCTGTCATGTGATGAATGCCGCGATCCTGGGACAGAATAGAAACAAGCGGAAACACTGATCCGTGTGCCGCATGCGTTCCACTACCATGGATGTCAATTGTATAATGACATCCGGAACTGGGTATACGTGGAACGCAAAAACAGAATGTCTCCATTAGTGTTTTAAACATTTCCAACTGCATGTACATATCTTTTTATCTCAACATGAGAAGTACAACATTCGCAATGAAGTAGTCATAATTACATCAACATTTTTATAATTCCTCTCTTCTTGATTTCCGATGCTTTCTTGCAAGTCCTTTTATTTAAAAGAAAGTCCATATATAGTCCATACAGAGATCATAAATGATTTTAAAACTAAAAGAGAGAAAAAAACAATTAAGATCATTTACAGAAACCACTTGGTTTCAAAGTCACTATTAAGACCATTGGGTATAAGTGTTTTATAATTATAAATAAAGGACATTTCTTTTCTAGCTAATTTACTGGCAATATCCTTATTTCTCACATCATTTTCAACAGTGGCTAAACCATAAAAGCCTAAAATGTGTGAATTTGAACATTGGTGGTTTTGTTTGAAATGAAGTGATAAGGCGTGAGTCTCCAGACCATTCTTAACGTTTCTTACGTGTTCACCTATTCTCACTTTTAATGGTCTGGATGTCCACCCTATGTAGAATTTTTGACATGAACATTTCACCGCATAAATGACATTCTTGCTATTGCAAGTAATAAATTGATTGATAGTAAATTCCTTTCCATTTAAGTTCACCTTATCAATTTTATTATGGCCCTCGCCTTTGATGTTCTTACATCCCTGACAAAGGCCGCATCTAAAAAATCCTTTGGAAATGATTTTACCTTTTCTCTCTTGTCCTCGTAACCTACTTGTAACCAAATGATTCTTCAAGTTAGATGCCTTCCTATAAATGCAAACTGGTTTTTTAGGGATTTGAGTGCCAATAATCGTGTCATTAGTTAATAGTCCCCAATGTTTGTTGAGGATTTTCTCTATACCCCGATATTGGCAGTTGTAGTTTGTCACAAATGCCCATTCAAACCGATTTCCTTTTTGATCATTCTCATCGACAGACCTGGGGTTAAGAAGTGTGGTTCTATCAATTTCCTTTATTTCTCCAAAGGTTTTGTCTATCTTCCTCATATCATAGCCACTGGCTCGAAAGTTTTCACACATTTCAATGGCCTGAGTCGAGAAAACTTCCATTTCAGTACAGTTTCTCTTTAATCTTTTTAGCTGTCCACATGGGATTGACTCAAGCCAATTCCGATGGTGACAGCTACTAGCATTAATATAGGAACCTGAGTCTGTCGGTTTGCAATAATTTTTGGTGAAAATATGATTTTCTTTTATATACACGGTAATATCTAGAAAATTGATGGTATTAACACCAATCTCAAAAGATAAATTAATGTTATATTCATTAATATTCAGTGAGGCACAAAAATCATCTAAGTTCTGTCTGTCTCCCCTCCAAATTAAAAAAATGTCATCTATGTATCTAACGAAGGACACCAGGTTCACCCCATATGGGTTGTTGGCCCAAATGATGTTATTTTCCCAACTCCCCATAAATAAGTTGGCATAACTCGGGGCGAACCTGGTGCCCATCGCTGTCCCAGTCTTTTGTACATAGAAGTCATCCTTAAAAAGGAAAAACATATTTTCTAAAATAAGTCTAATACCCTCTATCAAGAATGTCTGTAGCAACTCCGGTAAATTTGAATTTCTTAAAGCCGCCTGAGTGGCAGCTATACCCAGATCATGTTTAATGATTGTATAGAGGGAGGAAACATCCGCCGTGATTAGCAGGTCCCCTTCCCTCCATTCAATCTGGGATAGGTGATCTAAAAAATCCTTTGTATCACGGAGATGAGAACGGTTCTTAAGTACCAGGGGTTGGAGGTGGTAATCAATGAACTGAGAAAGGTTCGCCAATAAAGAACCTACACCGGAAATGATAGGTCTTCCGGGAGGTTGCGTAAGGCTTTTGTGTATTTTGGGAAGTAGGTAGATCACTGGTGTTGATGGCTGTTCATTAATAAGAAACTTAGCCTCAACATCAGTCAGAACATTGTTCTTACTGAACTTACCTACTAGTGTTTTCAATTTCTCCAAAACACTATCTGTAGGGTCATTACGTAAATGTTTATATACTTGGCCCTCGCCCAATTGTCTATAAACCTCCTTCTCATAGTCTTCTATGTTCATCAATACCACCCCCCCTCCCTTATCGGCAGGTTTTATGATCAAATCTTTATGTTTCCTAAGGTTAACGAGGGCTTCCCTTTCTTTAAATGTCAGGTTATACTTCCTATTGGTTTTTTGTTTCTCTTTTTCTTTCAAAGCATCTATATCTTCTAATACCAGATGACTGAAAGTATCAATAAAAGATCCCTTGAGATGTGCAGGATAAAAAAAACGACTTCGGTCGGAAAGGTGTATTGGAGATCATTTCGTCTCCATTGGTCTCATCCTTATTTAAAAATCATTTTTTTATAGTAAGTTTTCGTATGAATCGCTGAACATCTATAAAGATGTCAAATGGTTCAAGTTCCTTGCTGGGGGCAAATTTAAGGCCCTTTTCCAGCAAGGAAATTTCATGTTTTGTGAGTATATGTCAACTCAAATTAAATATTTTTGCAGTGGATTGTTTCTCCACGTTCGCTTCACTATTCGAAATACCTGGTACTACCTTGGGAACTCTTATTCCCCTTTTTCTGGGATTCTTTCTTTTACTTATTCTCTTTTTACCTCCTCGTTTTCCTCTTTTTGATTTAATCTTCACTAACCGTAATGGCTTTTCTGGTGGGTCCTCCCTAAAAAAGGAGAATAAACTTCTTGTTCTAAAGTGTCATAACGATTTTTATTTCTGTAGTCCTTCCAGGGTGTTCTAATTTCCCCTCTTTTCATATTCGGTCTTCTATAGTTGGATTCATTGTTTCCAATGTTTCTCCAATTATTCCAATCTCTGTTGTATGTAATGGGTTTTCTGGTGGATGAGGAATTGTAATCCTTTCTTTGATCAAACCTTTCTGATTTACCCCACTGTGTATTGTTACTGTACCTTTGTGTATTATTCTTAAATCTTTGTGTAAATTGATGTTGTTTTTTTCCTCCCCCATTTTCCAGATTTTTATACCCCCTTTCAATGGGATTTTTTACCCTGGATCTCCAGGTTTTTTTCCTAGGGGTATTTGGATATTCATTCCTTTTATATACAATATCCTTATTAGGTTCTATATCTATATTTTCTATAACCCCTGAGGAAAGACCTAAATCCCGATTAAACTTTTTGACCTTTTTATTAACCAAAACTTTCTCAAGCTTCCTCAGATTATTGGAAATATGGGTTTCAAATTCCCTATAATCCGGAAGATTCATAAATGGAGAGGTTAACTCCTTCATGTTGTTAATTTCACCCTCTATCTGTTTTAGATCATGCTGTCTCTCCTTAATAATGAGATGTATCAAAGATAGAGAGCATTCATCTAGAATTTTCTTCCAGTTCAATTTAAAATGTTCACTTGATGTGGTAAAGGAGGCCAGTTTCTCAATTTTTAATCCCTTAGGTATTAATTGATGTGATAAATACTTTTCCAGGGTTGCTATCTCCCACCACACTTTGCTCTCTTTAATGAGGGCTTGTTCAAGCTTCCTCATTAGACTCCCCAAATCATCATCATATAATTCGACATCATCCTGATTTTCTTTAAATGCTGTCTCTAGTACATTGGATCTATTTTCCCTTAGGGTATACATATCAAATTGCAGCCTGAATAGAAAACCACTTTAAGAAACGTTAAGAATGGTCTGGAGACTCACGCCTTATCACTTCATTTCAAACAAAACCACCAATGTTCAAATTCACACATTTTAGGCTTTTATGGTTTAGCCACTGTTGAAAATGATGTGAGAAATAAGGATATTGCCAGTAAATTAGCTAGAAAAGAAATGTCCTTTATTTATAATTATAAAACACTTATACCCAATGGTCTTAATAGTGACTTTGAAACCAAGTGGTTTCTGTAAATGATCTTAATTGTTTTTTTCTCTCTTTTAGTTTTAAAATCATTTATGATCTCTGTATGGACTATATATGGACTTTCTTTTAAATAAAAGGACTTGCAAGAAAGCATCGGAAATCAAGAAGAGAGGAATTATAAAAATGTTGATGCAATTATGACTACTTCATTGCGAATGTTGTACTTCTCATGTTGAGATAAATAGATATGTACATGCAGTTGGAAATGTTTAAAACACTAATGGAGACATTCTGTTTTTGCGTTCCACGTATACCCAGTTCCGGATGTCATTATACAATTGACATCCATGGTAGTGGAACGCATGCGGCACACGGATCAGTGTTTCCGCTTGTTTCTATTCTGTCCCAGGATCGCGGCATTCATCACATGACAGATATGTCATGTGATTTGTGTGCCATGTGACCGGCGGAACGCATGCGTTCCACGGGAACCTACTCCTGGTTCCGTCATTTTGCCCCAGGATCGCGACATTTATCACATGACCGATATGTCATGTGATCTGCGTGCCATGTGACAGGTGGAACGCAAGCGTTCCACGGGAACCTACTTCCGGTTCCGTCATTGCGGTTTATTGTACCACGTATCTATATCAGTACATAGCTGACTTGGGAAATATAATCAGATGGTGCTCTTCACATTTCCAACTGAATAAAATCATCATTTGTCTGTGATAATGAATATATGTGAAGTTTATCATTATAGGATTATTTCCATTGTGTGACCTCACTTCCTGTCTAATTGTCTAGTGTGGGTATAAATACCGGCACATGGGCCCCTGATCTGCAGGCCTTGATAAAGATCTCTTGCAGAGATTGAAACGCGTTGGCAGCAGACAGGAGCTTTGTTTTTTTGTTCTTTCCACCTGGACCTTGGACCCTGGATGCACCGATAAGAACTCCGGAAATTGCATGCTCAGGTGATATACACCAGGTGTCCAAGCCAGGTGGTGTGATTGTTCATTTATGCTCCTTTTTTAAAAATACAAGTTTTATCTTTTTGGACATTCCTATGGGAATATTTTTATGAGTTTTATGGAATAAATTTCTTCATATCGATCTTTCTGTCTGGCTATTTGGAGAGTGAAAAAAACCGTGATATGATTACGAACACCTGTTGAACTGTGAGTTGGGGTACGCTATGATTTGAAGTATTCACCCAAAGAAACCTTTATAGGCTTCATTCACCCCATGTCACTGTGAGTTGGGGTACGCCCTTCAGATGGTCTTTTCTAACTGTATTTTCATACAAAGATACCTTTATATGTTTACAACATACCCTTATATTGTGAGTTTGGGTACGCCTTTTGTTTAATTTTCTGAAGATTTGGTGGAGGCTCAACACCCACTGTTCATTTGATCAGAATCACTGGGGTGAAGTGTGACCCAGTGAAGACATACTACACCATTGTATTATATTCTTTTACATGTCATGATTCCTGATGTGAATGGAGGATTGGAGTCTCCCCCTTAAGAAGTAGAGGAAAAAACACCTTCTCATCATACTCATAAAGGGAAGTTTTGTATTTCATCTCCCAGCGCTTGATGTTATAAAGCAAATCTAACCCTAGCCCTAATACGAACCCTAACCCTAACCTAACCCTAACCCTAACACGAACCCTAACACGAACCCTAACCCTAAAGATACTCTAGCACTAACCCTAATACAAACCCCAACCCTAATACGAACCCTAACCCTAATACGAACCCCAACACTAACTAAACCTAACCTTAACCCTAACCCTCATACCCGAACCCTAACCCTAATACCCTTTCCCTAATACCCTTAACCTAACCATAACCTAACCATAACCCTAATACCCTAACCCTAATACCCTAACACTAACCTAACCGTAACCCTAACCATAATATGAAAACTAACCCTAACCCTAATACCCTAACACAACCCTAACCCTAATAATAACCCTAACCCTTACCTAACCCTAACCTTAATGCTAACTCTAACGCTACCCTAACCCTAACTATAACCCTAATACCTCTAATATGAACCCTAACCCTAACGCGTACCCAAACGCTAACGCTACCCTAACCCTAACCCTAATACGAACCCTAACCTCTAACCATAACCCATAAATACCCTAGGTTTAACCCTAAGTAACCCTAACCCTAATCCTAATATCCTATTAACCATAACCCTAACACTAAAACCCTAAAACACTAACCCTAACCTTAATACGAACCATAACCCTAATACGAACCCTAACCCTAATATGAACCCTAACCCTAATACATAACCTAACCCTTATACCCTAATATCTTAACCCTAAACCTAACTAAGCGTAACGCGAACCCTAACCCTAATACAAACCCTAACCCTAATATGAACCCTAACTCTAATCCTTATATGAACCCTAACCCTAACTAACCCTAAACTTAATAACCTAACACTTACTCTAATACCCTAACCCTAATACCCTAACCCTAATACCCTAACCCTAATACCCTAACCCTAACCTAACCCTAACCCTAACTATAATACCCAAACCCTAACCCTAACCTAAATCTAACCCTAATACCCTAATCCTAACCCTAACCCTAATACGAACCCTAACCCTATCTCTAACCCTAACACTAACTCTAACCTTATCCCTAAACCTAATACCCTAACCCTAACTCATCCCTAACCCTAACCCTAATCCTAACCCTAACCCTTACACAAACCCTAACCCGAACACATACCATAACCCTATCCCTATCCCTAACATGAACCCTAACCCTTATACCATAACCCTTATTCTAAACCTAATACCCTAACCCTAACCCTAAAACCCTAACCCTATCCCTAATAATCTAACCCTAATACCCTAATCCTAAACTCTATTCCTAACCCTAAGTAACCCTAACCCTTTTCTAATAACCCTAACCCTAAAACCCTAACACCCTAACCCTAACCCTAATACAAACCCTAACCCTAATACGAACCCTAACCCTATCCCTAATACCAAAATACACTAACCCTAACTAACCCTAACATAACGCGAACCCTAATCCTAAAGCTGATCTAACCGTAACCCTAATACGAATCCTAACACTAATATGAACCCTAACCCTAATATGAACCCTAACCGTAATATGAACCCTTACCCTAACCAACCCTAACCCTAATTCCCTAACCCTAACCTAACCCTAACACTAACCCTAACCCTAATACAAACCCTAACCCTAACCTAACCCTAATCTTAATACCATAACCGTAACCAAACCCTAACCGTAACCCTAATCCTAACCCTAACCTTAACACTAACCTAACCCTTACACAAGCCCTAACCCTAACCCTAACACGAACCCTAACCCTAACCTAACTCTAAACCTAATCCTAATATGAACCCTACCCCTAACACAAACCCTTACCCTAACTATAATATGAACCCTAACACTAATATGAACCCTAACCCTAATACGAACCCTGACCCCGACACTAGCCCTGACCCAACCCTAACCCTAATCCGAACCCGAATACTCTAACCATAACTCTAACACAAAACCTAACTCTAACCCTAACCCTAATACGAACCCTAACCCTAACCCTAATATCCTAATACCCTAATCCTAACGCGAACCCTAACCCTAATGCTACACTAACCCTAATACGAACCCTAACCCTAATACGAACCCTAACAATAACTAACCCTAACCTTATCACTAACCCTAATACCCTAACCCTAATACCCTTTCCCTAATACCCTAATCCTAATCTTACCCTAACCCTAATACCCTAACCCTAACCCTAACCTATCCGTAACCCTAACCATAAACCTAACCCTAATATGAACCCTAACCATAGTACCCTAACCCTAGGATAACCCTAACCCTAATCCTAACCCTTGCATAACCCTAACCCTAACTCTAATACTATCCTATCCCTAACTGTAACCCTAATACATCTAATATGAACCCTAACCCTAACACAAACCCTAACCCTAACTTGAACCCTAACGCTACCCTAACACTAAAGATACTCTAGCACTAACCCTAATACAAACCCCAACCCTAATACGAACCCTAACCCTAATACGAACCCTAACACTAACTAAACCTAACCTTAACCCTAACCCTCATACCCGAACCCTAACCCTAATACCCTTTCCCTAATACCCTTAACCTAACATTAACCTAACCATAACCCTAATACCCTAACCCTAATACCCTAACACTAACCTAACCGTAACCCTAACCATAATATGAAAACTAACCCTAACCCTAATACCCTAACCCAACCCTAACCCTAATAATAACCCTAACCCTTACCTAACCCTAACCTTAATGCTAACTCTAACGCTACCCTAACCCTAACTATAACCCTAATACCTCTAATATGAACCCTAACCCTAACGCGTACCCAAACGCTAACGCTACCCTAACCCTAACCCTAATACGAACCCTAACCTCTAACCATAACCCATAAATACCCTAGGTTTAACCCTAAGTAACCCTAAACCTAATCCTAATATCCTATTAACCATAACCCTAACACTAAAACCCTAAAACACTAACCCTAACCTTAATACGAACCATAACCCTAATACGAACCCTAACCCTAATATGAACCCTAACCCTAATACAAAACCTAACCCTTATACCCTAATATCTTAACCCTAAACCTAACTAAGCGTAACGCGAACCCTAACCCTAATACAAACCCTAACCCTAATATGAACCCTAACTCTAATCCTTATATGAACCCTAACCCTAACTAACCCTAAACTTAATAACCTAACACTAACTCTAATACCCTAACCCTAATACCCTAACCCTAATACCCTAACCCTAACCATAATACCCAAACCCTAACCCTAACCTAAATCTAACCTTAATACCCTAATCCTAACCCTAACCCTAATACGAACCCTAACCCTATCTCTAACCCTAACACTAACTCTAACCTTATCCCTAAACCTAATACCCTAACCCTAACTCATCCCTAACCCTAATCCTAACCCTAACCCTTACACAAACCCTAACCCGAACACGAACCATAACCCTATCCCTATCCCTAACATGAACCCTAACCCTTATACCATAACCCTTATTCTAAACCTAATACCCTAACCCTAACCCTAAAACCCTAACCCTATCCCTAATAATCTAACCCTAATACCCTAATCCTAAACTCTATTCCTAACCCTAAGTAACCCTAACCCTTTTCTAATAACCCTAAAACCCTAACACCCTAACCCTAACCCTAATACAAACCCTAACCCTAATACGAACCCTAACCCTATCCCTAATACCAAAATACACTAACCCTAACTAACCCTAACATAACGCGAACCCTAATCCTAAAGCTGATCTAACCGTAACCCTAATACGAATCCTAACACTAATACGAACCCTAACCCTAATATGAACCCTAACCGTAATATGAACCCTTACCCTAACCAACCCTAACCCTAATTCCCTAACCCTAACCTAACCCTAACACTAACCCTAACCCTAATACAAACCCTAACCCTAACCTAACCCTAATCTTAATACCATAACCCTAACCAAACCCTAACCGTAACCCTAATCCTAACCCTAACCTTAACACTAACCTAACCCTTACACAAGCCCTAACCCTAACCCTAACACGAACCCTAACCCTAACCTAACTCTAAACCTAATCCTAATATGAACCCTACCCCTAACAAAAACCCTTACCCTAACTATAATATGAACCTTAACACTAATATGAACCCTAACCCTAATATGAACCCTGACCCCGACACTAGCCCTGACCCAACCCTAACCCTAATCCGAACCCGAATACTCTAACCACAACTCTAACACAAAACCTAACTCTAACCCTAACCCTAATACGAACCCTAACCCTTACCCTAATATCCTAATACCCTAATCCTAACGCGAACCCTAACCCTAATGCTACACTAACCCTAATACGAACCCTAACCCTAATACGAACCCTAACAATAACTAACCCTAACCTTATCACTAACCCTAATACCCTAACCTTAATACCCTTTCCCTAATACCCTAATCCTAATCTTACCCTAACCCTAATACCCTAACCCTAACCTATCCGTAACCCTAACCATAAACCTAACCCTAATATGAACCCTAACCATAGTACCCTAACCCTAGGATAACCCTAACCCTAATCCTAACCCTAGCATAACCCTAACCCTAACTCTAATACTATCCTATCCCTAACTGTAACCCTAATACATCTAATATGAACCCTAACCCTAACACAAACCCTAACCCTAACCCGAACCCTAACGCTACCCTAACACTAACGCGAACCCTAAACCTACTGCTACCCTAACCCTAATACGAACCCTAACAATAACTAACCCTAACCTTAACCCTAACCTGAATACCCTAACCCTAATACCATTTCCCTAATACCCTAAACCTAATCTAACCCTAACCCTAATACCCTAACCCTAGCCCTAACCTATCCGTAACCCTAACCATAAACCTAACCATAATAATAACAACCCTAATCATAGTTCCCTAACCCTAGGATAACCCTAACCCTAATCCTAACCCTAACCCTAACCATAACTCTAATGCTGTACTAACCCTAGCTATAACCCTAATACCTCTAATATGAACCCTAACACAAACCCTAACCCTAACGCGAACCCTAACCCTAACGCTACCCTAACCCTAATACGAACCCTAACCCTAACCCTAAGTAACCCTAACCCTAATCCTAATAACCCTAAAACACTAACCCTGACCCTAATACGAACCCTAACCCTAATCTAATACGAACCCTAACCCTAATACGAACCCTATCCCAAACACTAAAACAAACTCTAATCTGAACCCTAACCCTAATACCTTAACATCCTAACCCTAAACCTAACTAACCCTAAACCTAACCCTAAACGTAATACTCTAACCGTAATAACCTAACCCTAACCCTACTGCTACCCAAACTCTAATACGAACCCTAACCTTAATACGAACCCTAACTCTAACCCTTATATGAACCCTATCCCTAACTAACCCTAATGCTAATAGCCTAACCCTAATATCCTAACCCTAACCCTAACCTAACCCTAACCCTAATACCCTAATCCTAACCCTAACCCTAATATGAACCAAAACCTTATCCATAACCTAACCCTAACTCTAACCCTAACCCTAATACCCTAATCCTAACCATAACCCTAACCCTAATACGAACCCTAACCCTATCCATAACCTAACCCTAACACTAACACTAACCCTAACCCTATGTAACCCTAACCCTAATCTAATAACCCTAACCCTAAAACCCTAACCCTAATACAAACCCTAATCCTAATATGAACACTAACCCTAACCCTAATATGAACCATAACCCTAATAGCCTAATACCCTAACCCTAACTAACCCTAACATAACGCGAACCTTAATCCTAAAGCTAATCTAACCCTAACCCTAATACGAACCCTAACCCTAATATGACCCCTAACCCTAACTAACCCTAACCCTAATACCCTAACCCTAACCTAACCCTAACCCTAATACAAACCCTAACCCTAATCCTAACCTTAATACCATAACCCTAACCCTAACCCTAACACTAATAACCTTATCCTAACCCTAACCCTAATACGAACTCTAACCCTAACCTTAATAGCATAACCCTCACCCTAACCCAACCCTAACCGTAACCCTAATCCTAACACTAACCCTAACCCTAATACAAACCCTAACCCTAATCCTAACCTTAATACCATAACCCTAACCCTTACCAAACTTTAACCGTAACCCTAACCTAACCCTAAACTTTACACAAACCCTAACCCTAATACTAACATGAACCCTAACCCTATCCCTAACACAAATCCTAACCCTAATACCATAAATTCTAATTCTAACCCTAATACCTTAACCCTAACCCTAAAACGCTAACCCTAACCATAATACGAACCCTAACCCTAACTAACCCTAACCCTCATATTCTAACCCTTACGCTAACCCTATTACCCTAACCCTAACCTAACTCTAACCCTAACCCTAATATGAACTCTACCCCTTACACGAACCCTAACCCTAACTCTAATACAAACACTAACCCTAATATGAACCCTAACACTAATATGACCTCTAACACTAATTAACCCTAATTCCCTAACCCTACCACTAACCCTAACCCTAACCCTAATACCATAATCATAACCTAACCCTAAGCCTAATACGAACCCTAACCCTAACCTAACCCTAACCCTAACCTTAATACCATAACCCTAACCCTTACCAAACTTTAACCGTAACCCTAATCCTAACCCTAACCATAACCCTAACCTAACCCTAACTCTATCACAAACCCTAACTCTAACACTAACCCTAACACGAACCCTAACCCTAACACTACTCTAACCCTAACCCTAATCCTAATAACCCTAACACTAAAACCCTAAAACACTGACCCTAACCCTAATTCGAACCCTAACCCTAATACGATCCCTAACCCTAATGCGAACCCTAACCCTAATACGAGCCCTAATACGAACCCTTACCCTAATAACCTAATATCCTAACCATAACCCTAACCCTAACCAAATCTAACCCTAACATAATGCGATCCCTAATCCTAAAGCTAATCTAACCCTAACCCTAACCTAACCTTAACCATTACACAAACCCTAACCCTAACACGAACCCTAACACTAAAGATACTCTAACCCTAACCCTTATACAAACCCTAACCCTAATCCTAACCCTAATACGAACCCTAACCCTTATACGAAACCTAACACTAACTAACCCTAACCTTAACCCTAATCCTAACCCTAATACGAACCATAACCCTTATACGAAACCTAACACTAACTAACCCTAACCTTAACCCTAACCCTAATTGTCACGATCCGGGTATCTGGACGCCATTACTTGCCTTTTGGATGTCTTCTGAGGCTGGCTCAGCGTTCCAGGGCTGGATCTCATCGGTGTCTACACTCTGCATATTCCTCCTGTCACCCTGAGATGCTGTCACAGCGGCGCCATGTTTGAATCCTGCGTGGCGTCTCCCGTCCTCCGCGACCTCCGCCGCCGCTCCTGTGTTAAAGTTGCAGGTTGTCAGAGTAATGCCCCATGCCTGTCGCGGCCTCCGCTGTCATCCATGTGTCTCAGTGTACAGTTGTCAGTTTGGCGTCTCCTGTCCTCTGCGGCCGGCGCCGCCATTGCTGTTGTGTTTCCACATGGTTTTCCAAACCAGCTTTCCCTCCAAGTACTAACATGGGCGCAGCCATGTTGGTTTCAGTCACATGTTCTATCTCCACCAATCTGCTGCACTATGGAATCTGCATGATTGGTCAGCCAATGCCTGCTCTGCAGCAGGTATAAGTATCCTGTGCCTGAACCAGGAAATCGTCAGTGCTTTGTTTGTCAAACCTAGTTCCAGTCTCTCTCTCCTGTGGTTGTTTCTCCAGGTTCCAACTCCTGTCTCCAGCATCCACTAAGAGACCCGCACCTGCCTTCCATCCTGCGGTGCAGCCTGACTCTGCAGTCCTCTGTGGCTGTTCCAGCTTTCAGCTTCCAGCTATTAACCCATCTGCTTCCAGCAGCCAGCTTTCAGCAGAATCCAGCTTCTTTAAAGTGCCGGTGTTGTTCCAGCGGATCTCTACTTACCAGCAATATCCACTAACCACCGGTAACCACTTTTCAACTCTTCTGTTTCCACGCTCCCTAGCATCTTACAGTATTCACTCCGTGTCTTCATCATCTGGCTGGTTCCATCCAGCATCCACCCCGTGTCTTCATCACCTGGCTGATTCCATTCAGCATCCACTCCGTGTCTCTACCACCTGGCTGGTCCCAACCAGTACCTCCAACAGTTCATTCAAGTTACCAGCTTCATCTAATACACCTACTGGCATGTTCCTCGGCTATCTTCACTACTACAGCCAGGCCTGGTAAGGTTATTCCATCAAAGGACTTTAACATCTATTCCTCAACCTACCAGTGCTCTGTGATACCTTTCATGGTTAAAGTGTTCCAGGAACTGTATTATCTGCCACTGCTTATTACATGGAGTCTGTTAATAAAACTTTTATTGACTTTTAACCTGGTTGTCATGGTCATACCTTCGGGTAATCCTTTCACACTTACATGTCCAGGGGTCTGATTAAACCTCCCAAGTTTAATTTCATTTCAGCCCCTACAACTGAGGCTTTCCTTTGTCAGCCTAAACCCTCAGTTGTGACACTAAAACCCTAACCCTAACCTTAAAACCCTTTCCCTAATACCCTTAAACTAACCATAACCTAACCAAAACCCTAATACCCTAACCCTAACCTAACCGTAATCCTAACCCTAACACTAATATGAAACCTTACCCTAATACCCTAACCCTAACCCAACCCTAACCCAAATCTTAACCCTAACCCTTACCTAACCCTAACCCTAACTCTAATGCTACCCTAACCCTAACCATAACCTTAATACCATAACCCTAACCAAACTCTAACCGTAACCCTAATCCTAACCCTAACCCTAACTTACCCTAACTCTAACACAAACCCTAACTCTAACACTAACCCTAACACGATCCCTAACCCTAACACTACTCTAACCCTAACCCTAATCCTAATAACCCTAACCCTAACACTAAAACCCTAAAACACTGACCCTAACCCTAATACGAACCCTAACCCTAATACGAACCCTAATACGAACCCTAACCCTAATAACCTAATATCCTAACCCTAACTAACCCTAACCATAACCGTAACTAACCCTAAAATAATGCGAACCCTAATCCTAAAGCTAATCTAACCCTAACCCTAATACGAACCCTAACCCTAACCTAACCCTAAACCTTACACAAACCCTAACCCTAACACGAACCCTAAACCTAAAGATACTCTAACCCTAACCCTAATACAAACCCTAACCCTAATCCTATTCCTAATACGAACCCTAACCCTAATACGAACCCTAACTCTAACTAACCCTAACCTTAACCCTAACCCTAATAACCTTTCACTAACTCTGATACCCTTTCCCTAATACCCTTAACCTAACCCTAACCTAAACTTAACCCTAATACCCAAACCCTAACCTAACCGTAACCCTATCCCTAATATGAAACCTAACCCTAACCCTAATACCCTAACCCTAACCATTCTCAACCCTCAGCCTAATCCTAACCCTAACCCTTACCAAACCCAAACCCTAACCCTAACTCTAATGCTACCCTAACCCTAACTATAACAGTAATACCTCTAATATGAACCCTAACCCTGACGTGAACCCTAACCCTAACGCTACCCTAACCCTAACCTTAATACGAACCCTAACCCCTAACCCTAACCCTAACCCCCTAATACCCTAGCCCTAACCCTAAGTAACCCTAATCCTAATAACCATAACCCTAACATTAAAACCCTAAAACACTAACCGTAACCTTAATACGAACCCTAACCCTAACCATAATACGAACCCTAACCCTAATATGAACCCTAACCCTAATACGAACCCAATCCCTAATACCCTAATATCCTAACCCTAAACCTAACTAACCCTAACGCGAACCATAACCCTAACGCTACCCTAACCCTAATACACACCCTAACCCTAATACGAACCCTAACTCTAACCCTTATATGAACCCTAACCCTAACTAACTCTAACCCTAATACCCTAACCCTAACTCTAATACACTAACCCTAATACCCTAACCCTAACTCTAACACAAACCCTATTTCTAACACTAACCCTAACATGAACCCTAACACTACTCTAACCCTAACCCTAATTATAATAATAACCCTAACCATAACAATAAAACCCTAAAACACTGACCCTAACCCTAATACGAACCCTAGTCCTAACCCTAATACGAACATTAACCCTAATACGAACCCTAACCCTAATAACCTAATATCCTAACCCTAACTAACCCTAACCCTAACCGTAACTAACCCTAACATAATGCGAACCCTAATCCTAAAACTAATCTAACCCTAACCCTAATACGAACCCTAACCTAACCCTAACCTAACCCTAACCCTTACACAAACCCTTACACAAACCCTAACATGAACCCTAACATGAACCCTTTCCCTAAAGATACTCTAACACTAACCCTAATACAAACCCCAACCCTAATACGAACCCAAACCCTAATGCGAAACCTAACAATAACTAACCCTAACCCTACTACCCTAACCCTAACCCTAATACCCTTTCCCTAATACCCTTAACCTAACCCTAACCTAACCATAACCCTAATACCCTAATCCTAATACCCTAACCCTAACCTAACCGTAACCCTAACCCTGATATGAAACCTAACCCTAACCCTAATACCCTAACCCTAACCCAACCCTAACCCTAATTCTAACCCTAACCCTTACCTAACCCTAACCTTAAAGCTAACACTAACGCTACCCTAACCCTAACTATAAACCTAATACTTCTAATATAAACACTAACCCTAACACGAACCATAACCCTAATGCTACCCTAACCCTAATACGAACCCTAACCCTAACACCCTAATACCCTTGCCCTAACCCTAAGTAACCCTAACCCTAATCCTAATAACCATAACCCTAACACTAAAACCCTAAAACACTAACCCTAACCTTAATATGAACCCTAACCCTAATATGAACCCTAACCCTAATACGAACCCTAACCCTAATACCCTAATAACCTAACCCTAAACCTAACTAACCCTAATACGAATCCTAACCCTAATACAAACCCTAACCCCAAAATGATCCCTAACTCTAACCCTTATATGAACCCTAACCCTAATACCCTAACCCTAACCTAACCCTAACTATAATACCCAAACCCTAAACCTAACCTAAACCTAACCCTAATACCCTAATCCTAACCCTAACCCTAACCCTAATACGAACCCTAACCCTATCCCTAACCTAACCCTAACACTAACTCTAACCTTATCCCTAAACCTAATACCTTAACCCTAACCCATCCCTAACCCTAACCCTAATCCTAACCCTAACCCTTATACAAAACCCTAACCCTAACACGAACCCTAACCCTATCCTTAACCCTAACACGAACCCTAACCCTTATATCATAACCCTTATTCTAAACCTAATAACCTAACCCTAAAACCCTAACCCTAACCCTAATAATCTAACCCTAATACCCTAATCCTAAACCCTATTCCTAACCCTAAGTAACCCTAACCCTTTTCTAATAACCCTAACCCTAAAACCCTGACACCCTAACCCTAACCCTAGTACAAACCCTAATACGAACCCTAACCCTAAATCCAAAATACCCTAACCCTAACTAACCCTAATATAATGCAAACCCTAATCCTAAAACTAATCTAACCGTAACCCTAATACAAATCCTAACACTAATACGAACCCTAACCCTAATATGAACCCTAACCCTAACTAACCCTAACCCTAATTCCCTAACCCTAACCTAACCATAACCCTAACACTAACCCTAACCCTATTACAAACCCTAACCCTAACCTAACCCTAATCTTAATACCATAACCCTAACCCTAACCAAACCCTAACCGTAACCCTAATCCAAACCCTAACCTTAAAACTAACCTAACCCTTACACAAGCCCTAACCCTAACCCTAACACGAACCCTAACCCTAACCTAACTCTAACCCTAATCCTAATATGAACCCTACCCCTAACACAAACCCTAACCCTAACTCTAATATGAACCCTAACCCTAATACGAACCCTAACAATAACTAACCCTAACCTTAACACTAACTCTAATACCCTAACCCTAATACCCTTTCCCTAATACCATAATCCTAATCTTACCCTAACCCTAATACCCTAACCCTAACCCTAATCTATCCGTAACCCTAACCATAAACCTAACCCTAATATGAACCCTAACCATAGTACCCTAACCCTAGGATAACCCTAACCCTAATCCTAACCCTAGCATAACCCTAACCCTAACTCTAATGCTATCCTAACCCTACCTATAACCCTAATACCTCTAATATGAACCCTAACCCTAACACAAACCCTAACCCTAACGCGAACCCTAACGCTACCCTAACCCTAACCCTACTGCTACCCTAACCCTGATACGAACCCTAACAATAACTAACCCTAACCTTAACCCTAAACTTAACCCTAACCCTAATACCCTAATACCCTTTCCCTAATACCCTAAACCTAATCTAACCCCAACCTTAATACCTTAACCCTAGCTTTAACCTATCTGTAACCCTAACCATAAACCTAACCATAATACTAACCCTAACCATAGTACCCTAACCCTAGGATAACCCTAACCCTAATCCTAACCCTTACCCTAACCCTAACTCTAATGCTATTCTAACCCTAACTATAACCCTAAAACCTCTAATATGACCCCTAACACAAACCCTAACCCTAACGCGAACCCTAACGCTACCCTAACCCTAATACGAACACTAACCCTAACCCTAAGTAACCCTAACCCTAATCCTAATAACCCTAGCCCTAACACTAAAACCCAAAAACACTAACCCTGACCCTAATACGAACCCTAACCCTAATCCTAATACGAACCCTAACCCTAATACGAACCCTATCCCAAACCCTAAAATTAACCCTAATATGAATCCTAACCCTAATACCCTAACATCCTAACCCTAAATAACCCTAAACCTAACCCTAACCGTAATACCCTAACCCTAATAACCTAACCCTAACCCTACTGCTACCCAAACTCTAATACGAACCCTAACCCTAATACGAACCCTAACTCTAACCCTTATATGAACCCTATCCCTAACTAACCCTAACGCTAATAGCCTAACCCTAATATCCTAACCCTAACCCTAACCTAACCCTAACCCTAATACCCTAATCCTAACCCTAACTCTAATACGAACCAAAACCTTATCCATAACCTAACCCTAACTCTAACCCTAACCCTAATACCCTAATCCTAACCATAACCCTAACCCTAATACGAACCCTAACCCTATCCATAACCTAACCCTAACACTAACCCTAACCCTATGTAACCCTAACCCTAATCTAATAACCCTAACCCTAAAACCCTAACCCTAATACAAACCCTAACCCTAATTTGAACACTAACCCTAACCCTAAAATGAACCATAACCCTAATAGCCTAATACCCTAACCCTAACTAACCCTAACATAACGCGAACCTTAATCCTAAAGCTAATCTAACCCTAACCCTAATACGAACCCTAACCCTAATACGAACCCTAACCCTAATATGACTCCTAACCCTAACTAACCCTAACCCTAATACCCTAACCCTAACCTAACCCTAACCCTAACACTAACCCTAATACAAACCCTAATCCTAACCTTAATACCATAACCCTAACCCTAACCCTAACACTAATACCCTAATCTAACCCTAACCCTAATACGAACTCTAACCCTAACCTTAATAGCATAACCCTCACCCTAACCCAACTCTAACCGTAACCCTAATCCTAACACTAACCCTAACCCTAATACAAACCCTAACCCTAATCCTAACCTTAATACCATAACCCTAACCCTTACCAAACTTTAACCGTAACCCTAACCTAACCCTAAACTTTACACAAACCCTAACCCTAACACTAACATGAACCCTAACCCTATCCCTAACACAAATCCTAACCCTAATACCATAAATTCTAATTCTAACCCTAATACCTTAACCCTAACCCTAAAACGCTAACCCTAACCGTAATACGAACCCTAACCCTAACTAACCCTAACCCTCATATTCTAACCCTTACGTTAACCCTATTACCCTAACCCTAACCTAACTCTAACCCTAACCCTAATATGAACCCTACCCCTTACACGAACCCTAACCCTAACTCTAATACAAACACTAACCCTAATATGAACCCTAACACTAATATGACCCCTAACCCTAATTAACCCTAATTCCCTAACCCTACCACTAACACTAACCCTAACCCTAATACCATAATCATAACCTAACACTAAGCCTAATACGAACCCTAACCCTAACCTAACCCTAACCATAACCTTAATACCATAACCCTAACCCTTACCAAACTTTAACCGTAACCCTAATCCTAACCATAACTCTAACCTAACCCTAACTCTATCACAAACCCTAACTCTAACACTAACCCTAACACGAACCCTAACCCTAACACTACTCTAACCCTAACCCTAATCCTAATAACCCTAACACTAAAACCCTAAAACACTGACCCTAACCCTAATACGAACCCTAACCCTAACCCTAATACGATCCCTAACCCTAATGCGAACCCTAACCCTAATACGAGCCCTAATACGAACCCTTACCCTAATAACCTAATATCCTAACCATAACCCTAACTAACCCTTACCAAATCTAACCCTAACATAATGCGATCCCTAATCATAAAGCTAATCTAACCCTAACCCTAACCTAACCTTAACCATTACACAAACCCTAACCCTAACACGAACCCTAACACTAAAGATACTCTAACCCTAACCCTTATACAAACCCTAACCCTAATCCTAACCCTAATACGAACCCTAACCCTTATACGAAACCTAACACTAACTAACCCTAACCTTAACCCTAATCCTAACCCTAATACGAACCATAACCCTTATACGAAACCTAACACTAACTAACCCTAACCTTAACCCTAACCCTAATTGTCACGATCCGGGTATCTGGACGCCATTACTTGCCTTTTGGATGTCTTCTGAGGCTGGCTCAGCGTTCCAGGGCTGGATCTCATCGGTGTCTACACTCTGCATATTCCTCCTGTCACCCTGAGATGCTGTCACCGCGGCGCCATGTTTGAATCCTGCGTGGCGTCTCCCGTCCTCCGCGACCTCTGCCGCCGCTCCTGTGTTAAAGTTGCAGGTTGTCAGAGTGGTGCCCCATGCCTGCCGCGGCCTCTGCTGTCATCCATGTGTCTCAGTGTACAGTTGTCAGTTTGGCGTCTCCTGTCCTCTGCGGCCGGCGCTGCCATTGCTGTTGTGTTTCCACATGGTTTTCCAAACCAGCTTTCCCTCCAAGTACTAACATGGGCGCAGCCATGTTGGTTTCAGTCACATGTTCTATCTCCACCAATCTGCTGCACTATGGAATCTGCATGATTGGTCAGCCAATGCCTGCTCTGCAGCAGGTATAAGTATCCTGTGCCTGAACCAGGAAATCGTCAGTGCTTTGTTTGTCAAGCCTAGTTCCAGTCTCTCTCTCCTGTGGTTGTTTCTCCAGGTTCCAACTCCTGTCTCCAGCATCCACTAAGAGACCCGCACCTGCCTTCCATCCTGCGGTGCAGCCTGACTCTGCAGTCCTCTGTGGCTGTTCCAGCTTTCAGCTTCCAGCTATTAACCCATCTGCTTCCAGCAGCCAGCTTTCAGCAGAATCCAGCTTCTTTAAAGTGCCGGTGTTGTTCCAGCGGATCTCTACTTACCAGCAATATCCACTAACCACCGGTAACCACTTTTCAACTCTTCTGTTTCCACGCTCCCTAGCATCTTACAGTATTCACTCCGTATCTTCATCATCTGGCTGGTTCCATCCAGCATCCACCCCGTGTCTTCATCACCTGGTTGATTCCATTCAGCATCCACTCCGTGTCTCTACCACCTGGCTGGTCCCAACCAGTACCTCCAACAGTTCATTCAAGTTACCAGCTTCATCTAATACACCTACTGGCATGTTCCTCGGCTATCTTCACTACTACAGCCAGGCCTGGTAAGGTTATTCCATCAAAGGACTTTAACATCTATTCCTCAACCTACCAGTGCTCTGTGATACCTTTCATGGTTAAAGTGTTCCAGGAACTGTATTATCTGCCACTGCTTATTACCAACTGTGAATGCTGTTGTTATTACACGGAGTCTGTTAATAAAACTTTTATTGACTCTTAACTTGGTTGTCATGGTCACACCTTTGGGTAATCCTTTCACACTTACATGTCCAGGGGTCTGATTAAACCTCCCAAGTTTAATTTCATTTCAGCCCCTACAACGGAGGCTTTCCTTTGTCAGCCTAAACCCTCAGTTGTGACACTAATACCCTAACCCTAACCCTAAAACCCTTTCCCTAATACCCTTAACCTAACCATAACCTAACCAAAACCCTAATACCCTAACCTAACCGTAACCCTAACCCTAACAATAATATGAAACCTTACCCTAATACCCTAACCCTAACCCAACCCTAACCCAAATCATAACCCTAACCCTTACCTAACCCTAACTCTAATGCTACCTTAACCCTAACCATAACCTTAATACCATAACCCTAACCAAACTCTAACCGTAACCCTAATCCTAACCCTAACCCTAACTTACCCTAACTCTAACACAAACCCTAACTCTAATACTAACCCTAACACGATCCCTAACCCTAACACTACTCTAACCCTAACCCTAATCCTAATAACCCTAACCCTAACATTAAAAACCTAAAACACTGACCCTAACCCTAATACGAACCCTAACCCTAATCCGAACCCTAACCCTAATACGAACCCTAATACGAACCCTAACCCTAATAACCTAATATCCTAACCCTAACTAACCCTAACCCTAACCGTAACTAACCCTAAAATAATGCGAACCCTAATCCTAAAGCTAATCTAACCCTAACCCTAATACGAACCCTAACCCTAACCTAACCCTTACACAAACCCTAACACGAACCCTAACCCTAAAGATACTCTAACCCTAACCCTAATACAAACCCTAACCTAATCCTATTCCCAATACGAACCCTAACCCTAATACGAACCCTAACTCTAACTAACCCTAACCTTAACCCTAACCCTAATACCCATTCACTAACTCTGATACCCTTTCCCTAATACCCTTAACCTAACCCTAACCTAAACTTAACCCTAATACCATAACCCTAATACCCAAACCCTAACCTAACCGTAACCCTAACCCTAATATGAAACCTAACCCTAACCCTAATACCCTAACCCTAACCATTCTCAACCCTCAGCCTAATCCTAACCCTAACCCTTACCAAACCCAAACCCTAACCCTAACTCTAATGCTTCCCTAACCATAACTATAACAGTAATACCTCTAATATGAACCCTAACCCTGACGTGAACCCTAACCCTAACGCTACCCTAACCCTAACCTTAATACGAACCCTAACCCCTAACCCTAACCCCCTAATACTCTAGCCCTAACCCTAAGTAACCCTAATCCTAATAACCCTAACCCTAACATTAAAACCCTAAAACACTAACCGTAATCATAATACGAACCCTAACCCTAACCATAATACGAACCCTAACCCTAATATGAACCCTAACCCTAATTTGAACCCAATCCCTAATACCCTAATATCCTAACCCTAAACCTAA
The DNA here is from genome assembly GCF_028390025.1 of Pseudophryne corroboree. Classification (NCBI taxonomy): domain Eukaryota; kingdom Metazoa; phylum Chordata; class Amphibia; order Anura; family Myobatrachidae; genus Pseudophryne; species Pseudophryne corroboree. Next base: position 122,899 of record NW_026969714.1, read on the forward strand.
CTAACCCTAACGCGAACCCTAACCCTAACGCTACCCTAACACTAATACACACCCTAACCCTAATACGAACCCTAACTCTAACCCTTATATGAACCCTAACCCTAACTAACTCTAACCCTAATACCCTAACCCTAACTCTAATACACTAACCCTAATACCCTTACCCTAACTCTAACACAAACCCTATTTCTAACACTAACCCTAACATGAACCCTAACACTACTCTAACTCTAACCCTAATAATAATAACCCTAACCATAACAATAAAACCCTAAAACACTGACCCTAACCCTAATACGAACCCTAGTCCTAACCCTAATACGAACATTAACCCTAATACGAACCCTAACCCTAATACGAACCCTAACCCTAATAACCTAATATCCTAACCCTAACTAACCCTAACCCTAACCGTAACTAACCCTAACATAATGCGAACCCTAATCCTAAAGCTAATCTAACCCTAACCCTAATACGAACCCTAACCTAACCCTAACCTAACCGTAACCCTTAAACAAACCCTTACACAAACCCTAACATGAACCCTAACATGAACCCTTTCCCTAAAGTTACTCTAACACTAACCCTAATACAAACCCCAACCCTAATACGAACCCAAACCCTAATACGAAACCTAACAATAACTAACCCTAACCTTAACCCTAACCCTACTACCCTAACCCTAACCCTAATACCCTTTCCCTAATACCCTTAACCTAACCCTAACCTAACCATAACCCTAATATCCTAACCCTAATACCCTAACCCTAACCTAACCGTAACCCTAACCCTAATATGAAACCTAACCCTAACCCTAATACCCTAACCCAACCCTAACCCTAATCCTAACCCTAACCCTTACCTTACCCTAACCTTAAAGCTAACACTAATGCTACCCTAACCCTAACTATAAACCTAATACCTCTAATAAGAACCCTAACCCTAACGCTACCCTAACCCTAATACGAACCCTAACCCTAACACCCTAATACCCTAGCCCTAACCCTAAGTAACCCTAACCCTAATCCTAATAACCATAACCCTAACACTAAAACCCTAAAACACTAACCCTAACCTTAATATGAACCCTAACCCTAATATGAACCCTAACCCTAATACGAACCCTAACCCTAATACCCTAATAAACAAACCCTAAACCTAACTAACCCTAATACGAATCCTAACCCTAATACAAACCCTAACCCAAAATGAACCCTAACTCTATCCCTTATATGAACCCTAACCCTAATACCCTAACCCTAACCTAACCCTAACTATAATACCCAAACCCTAACCTAAACCTAACCCTAATACCCTAATCCTAACCCTAACCCTAACCCTAATACGAACCCTAACCCTATCCCTAACCTAACCCTAACACTAACTCTAACCTTATCCCTAAACCTAATACCTTAACCCTAACCCATCCCTAACCCTAACCCTAATCCTAACCCTAACCCTTATACAAAACTCTAACCCTAACACGAACCCTAACCCTATACCTAACCCTAACACGAACCCTAACCCTTATACCATAACCTTTATTCTAAACCTAATAACCTAACCCTAAAACCCTAACCCTAACCCTAATAATCTAACCCTAATACCCTAATCCTAAACCCTATTCCTAACCCTAAGTAACCCTAACCCTTTTCTAATAACCCTAACCCTAAAACCCTGACACCCTAACCCTAACCCTAGTACAAACCCTAATACGAACCCTAACCCTAACCCTAAATCCAAAATACCCTAACCCTAACTAACCCTAATATAACACAAACCCTAATCCTAAAACTAATCTAACCGTAACCATAATACGAATACTAACACTAATATGAACCCTAACCCTAATATGAACTCTAACCCTAACTAACCCTAACCCTAATTCCCTAACCCTAACCTAACCCTAACCCTAACACTAACCCTAACCCTATTACAAACCCTAACCCTAACCTAACCCTAATCTTAATACCATAACCCTAACCCTAACCAAACCCTAACCGTAACCCTAATCCAAACCCTAACCTTAAAACTAACCTAACCCTAACCCTTACACAAGCCCTAACCCTAACCCTAACACGAACCCTAACCCTAACCTAACTCTAACCCTAATCCTAATATGAACCCTACCCCTAACACAAACCCTAACCCTAACTCTAATATGAACCCTAACACTAATATGAACCCAAACCCTAATACGAACCCTGACCCCGACACTAACACTGACCCAACCCTAACCCGAACCCGAATACCCTAACCATAACTCTAACACAAAACCTAACTCTAACCCTAACCCTAATATGAACCCTAACCCTAATATCCTAATACCCTAACCCTAACGTGAACCCTAACCCTAATGCTACACTAACCCTAATACGAACCCTAACCCTAATATGAACCCTAACAATAACTAACCCTAACCTTAACACTAACTCTAATACCCTAACCCTAATACCCTTTCCCTAATACCATAATCCTAATCTTACCCTAACCCTAATACCCTAACCCTAACCCTAATCTATCCGTAACCCTAACCATAAACCTAACCCTAATATGAACCCTAACAATAATACCCTAACCCTAGGATAACCCTAACCCTAATCCTAACCCAAGCATAACCCTAACCCTAACTCTAATGCTATCCTAACCCTAACTATAACCCTAATACCTCTAATATGAACCCTAACCCTAACACAAACCCTAACCCTAACGCGAACCCTAACGCTACCCTAACCCTACTGCTACCCTAACCCTAATACGAACCCTAACAATAACTAACCCTAACCTTATCACTAACCCTAATACCCTAACCCTAATACCCTTTCCCTAATACCCTAATCCTAATCTTACCCTAACCCTAATACCCTAACCCTAACCCTAACCTATCCGTAACCCTAACCATAAACCTAACCCTGATATGAACCCTAACCATAGTACCCTAACCCTAGGATAACCCTAACCCTAATCCTAACCCTAGCATAACCCTAACCCAAACTCTAATACTATCCTATCCCTAACTGTAACCCTAATACATCTAATATGAACCCTAACCCTAACACAAACCCGAACCCTAACCCGAACCCTAACGCTACCCTAACCCTAACCCTAAACCTACTGCTACCCTAACCCTAATACGAACCATAACAATAACTAACCCTAACCTTAACCCTAACCTTAACCCTAACCCGAATACCCTAACGCTAATACCGTTTCCCTAATACCCTAAATCTAATCTAACCCTAACCCTAATACCATAACTCTAGCCCTAACCTATCCGTAACCCTAACCATAAACCTAACCATAATAATAACCCTAATCATAGTACCCTAACCCTAGGATAACCCTAACCCTAATCCTAACCCTAACCCTAACTCTAATGCTATACTAACCCTAACTATAACCCTAATACCTCTAATATGAACCCTAACACAAACTCTAACCCTAACGCGAACCCTAACCCTTACCTAACCCTAACTCTAATGCTACCTTAACCCTAACCATAACCTTAATACCATAACCCTAACCAAACTCTAACCGTAACCCTAATCCTAACCCTAACCCTAACTTACCCTAACTCTAACACAAACCCTAACTCTAATACTAACCCTAACACGATCCCTAACCCTAACACTACTCTAACCCTAACCCTAATCCTAATAACCCTAACCCTAACACTAAAACCCTAAAACACTGACCCTAACCCTAATACGAACCCTAACCCTAATCCGAACCCTAACCCTAATACGAACCCTAATACGAACCCTAACCCTAATAACCTAATATCCTAACCCTAACTAACCCTAACCGTAACTAACCCTAAAATAATGCGAACCCTAATCCTAAAGCTAATCTAACCCTAACCCTAATACGAACCCTAACCCTAACCTAACCCTTACACAAACCCTAACACGAACCCTAACCCTAAAGATACTCTAACCCTAACCCTAATACAAACCCTAACCTAATCCTATTCCCAATACGAACCCTAACCCTAATACGAACCCTAACTCTAACTAACCCTAACCTTAACCCTAACCCTAATACCCATTCACTAACTCTGATACCCTTTCCCTAATACCCTTAACCTAACCCTAACCTAAACTTAACCCTAATACCATAACCCTAATACCCAAACCCTAACCTAACCGTAACCCTAACCCTAATATGAAACCTAACCCTAACCCTAATACCCTAACCCTAACCATTCTCAACCCTCAGCCTAATCCTAACCCTAACCCTTACCAAACCCAAACCCTAACCCTAACTCTAATGCTACCCTAACCCTAACTATAACAGTAATACCTCTAATATGAACCCTAACCCTGACGTGAACCCTAACCCTAACGCTACCCTAACCCTAACCTTAATACGAACCCTAACCCCTAACCCTAACCCCCTAATACTCTAGCCCTAACCCTAAGTAACCCTAATCCTAATAACCCTAACCCTAACATTAAAACCCTAAAACACTAACCGTAATCATAATACGAACCCTAACCCTAACCATAATACGAACCCTAACCCTAATATGAACCCTAACCCTAATATGAACCCAATCCCTAATACCCTAATATCCTAACCCTAAACCTAACTAACCCTAACGCGAACCCTAACGCTACCCTAACCCTAATACACACCCTAACCCTAACACTAATACCCTAATCCTAACCCTAACCCTAATACGAACTCTAACCCCAACCTTAATAGCATAACCCTCACCCTAACCCAACCCTAACCGTAACCCTAATCCTAACACTAACCCTAACCCTAATACAAACCCTAACCCTAATCCTAACCTTAATACCATAACCCTAACCCTTACCAAACTTTAACCGTAACCCTAACCTAACCCTAAACTTTACACAAACCCTAACCCTAACACTAACATGAACCCTAACCCTATCCCTAACACAAATCCTAACCCTAATACCATAAATTCTAATTCTAACCCTAATACCTTAACCCTAACCCTAAAACGCTAACCCTAACCTTAATACGAACCCTAACCCTAACTAACCCTAACCCTCATATTCTAACCCTTACGCTAACCTGTGTTAAAGTTGCAGGTTGTCAGAGTGGTGCCCCATGCCTGCCGCGGCCTCCGCTGTCATCCATGTGTCTCAGTGTACAGTTGTCAGTTTGGCGTCTCCTGTCCTCTGCGGCCGGCGCCGCCATTGCTGTTGTGTTTCCACATGGTTTTCCAAACCAGCTTTCCCTCCAAGTACTAACATGGGCGCAGCCATGTTGGTTTCAGTCACACGTTCTATCTCCACCAATCTGCTGCACTATGGAATCTGCATGATTGGTCAGCCAATGCCTGCTCTGCAGCAGGTATAAGTATCCTGTGCCTGAACCAGGAAATCGTCAGTGCTTTGTTTGTCAAACCTAGTTCCAGTCTCTCTCTCCTGTGGTTGTTTCTCCAGGTTCCAACTCCTGTCTCCAGCATCCACTAAGAGACCCGCACCTGCCTTCCATCCTGCGGTGCAGCCTGACTCTGCAGTCCTCTGTGGCTGTTCCAGCTTTCAGCTTCCAGCTATTAACCCATCTGCTTCCAGCAGCCAGCTTTCAGCAGAATCCAGCTTCTTTAAAGTGCCGGTGTTGTTCCAGCGGATCTCTACTTACCAGCAATATCCACTAACCACCGGTAACCACTTTTCAACTCTTCTGTTTCCACGCTCCCTAGCATCTTACAGTATTCACTCCGTGTCTTCATCATCTGGCTGGTTCCATCCAACAACCACCCCGTGTCTTCATCACCTGGCTGATTCCATTCAGCATCCACTCCGTGTCTCTACCACCTGGCTGGTCCCAACCAGTACCTCCAACAGTTCATTCAAGTTACCAGCTTCATCTAATACACCTACTGGCATTTTCCTCGGCTATCTTCACTACTACAGCCAGGCCTGGTAAGGTTATTCCATCAAAGTACTTTAACATCTATTCCTCAACCTACCAGTGCTCTGTGATACCTTTCATGGTTAAAGTGTTCCAGGAACTGTATTATCTGCCACTGCTTATTACCAACTGTGAATGCTGTTGTTATTACACGGAGTCTGTTCATAAAACTTTTATTGACTTTTAACCTGGTTGTCATGGTCACACCTTCGGGTAATCCTTTCACACTTACATGTCCAGGGGTCTGATTAAACCTCCCAAGTTTAATTTCATTTCAGCCCCTACAACTGAGGCTTTCCTTTGTCAGCCTAAACCCTCAGTTGTGACACTAATACCCTAACCCTAACCCTAAAACCCTTTCCCTAATACCCTTAACCTAACCATAACCTAACCAAAACCCTAATACCCTAACCTAACCGTAACCCTAACCCTAACAATAATATGAAACCTTACCCTAATACCCTAACCCTAACCCAACCCTAACCCAAATCTTAACCCTAACCCTTACCTAACCCTAACTCTAATGCTACCTTAACCCTAACCATAACCTTAATACCATAACCCTAACCAAACTCTAACCATAACCCTAATCCTAACCCTAACCCTAACTTACCCTAACTCTAACACAAACCCTAACTCTAATACTAACCCTAACACGATCCCTAACCCTAACACTACTCTAACCCTAACCCTAATCCTAATAACCCTAACCCTAACACTAAAACCCTAAAACACTGACCCTAACCCTAATACGAACCCTAACCCTAATACGAACCCTAATACGAACCCTAACCCTAATAACCTAATATCCTAACCCTAACTAACCCTAACCCTAACCGTAACTAACCCTAAAATAATGCGAACCCTAATCCTAAAGCTAATCTAACCCTAACCCTAATACGAACCCTAACCCTAACCTAACCCTTACACAAACCCTAACACGAACCCTAACCCTAAAGATACTCTAACCCTAACCCTAATACAAACCCTAACCCTAATCCTATTCCCAATACGAACCCTAACCCTAATACGAACCCTAACTCTAACTAACCCTAACCTTAACCCTAACCCTAATACCCATTCACTAACTCTGATACCCTTTCCCTAATACCCTTAACCTAACCCTAACCTAAACTTAACCCTAATACCATAACCCTAATACCCAAACCCTAACCTAACCGTAACCCTAACCCTAATATGAAACCTAACCCTAACCCTAATACCCTAACCCTAACCATTCTCAACCCTCAGCCTAATCCTAACCCTAACCCTTACCAAACCCTAACCCTAACTCTAATGCTACCCTAACCCTAACTATAACAGTAATACCTCTAATATGAACCCTAACCCTGACGTGAACCCTAACCCTAACGCTACCCTAACCCTAACCTTAATACGAACCCTAACCCCTAACCCTAACCCCCTAATACTCTAGCCCTAACCCTAAATAACCCTAATCCTAATAACCCTAACCCTAACATTAAAACCCTAAAACACTAACCGTAATCATAATACGAACCCTAACCCTAACCATAATACGAACCCTAACCCTAATATGAACCCTAACCCTAATATGAACCCAATCCCTAATACCCTAATATCCTAACCCTAAACCTAACTAACCCTAACGCGAACCCTAACCCTAACGCTACCCTAACCCTAATACACACCCTAACCCTAACCCTAACACTAATACCCTAATCCTAACCCTAACCCTAATACGAACTCTAACCCCAACCTTAATAGCATAACCCTCACCCTAACCCAACCCTAACCGTAACCCTAATACTAACACTAACCCTAACCCTAATACAAACCCTAACCCTAATCCTAACCTTAATACCATAACCCTAACCCTTACCAAACTTTAACCGTAACCCTAACCTAACCCTAAACTTTACACAAACCCTAACCCTAACACTAACATGAACCCTAACCCTATCCCTAACACAAATCCTAACCCTAATACCATAAATTCTAATTCTAACCCTAATACCTTAACCCTAACCCTAAAACGCTAACCCTAACCTTAATACGAACCCTAACCCTAACTAACCCTAACCCTCATATTCTAACCCTTACGCTAACCTGTGTTAAAGTTGCAGGTTGTCAGAGTGGTGCCCCATGCCTGCCGCGGCCTCCGCTGTCATCCATGTGTCTCAGTGTACAGTTGTCAGTTTGGCGTCTCCTGTCCCCTGCGGCCGGCGCCGCCATTGCTGTTGTGTTTCCACATGGTTTTCCAAACCAGCTTTCCCTCCAAGTACTAACATGGGCGCAGCCATGTTGGTTTCAGTCACACGTTCTATCTCCACCAATCTGCTGCACTATGGAATCTGCATGATTGGTCAGCCAATGCCTGCTCTGCAGCAGGTATAAGTATCCTGTGCCTGAACCAGGAAATCGTCAGTGCTTTGTTTGTCAAACCTAGTTCCAGTCTCTCTCTCCTGTGGTTGTTTCTCCAGGTTCCAACTCCTGTCTCCAGCATCCACTAAGAGACCCGCACCTGCCTTCCATCCTGCGGTGCAGCCTGACTCTGCAGTCCTCTGTGGCTGTTCCAGCTTTCAGCTTCCAGCTATTAACCCATCTGCTTCCAGCAGCCAGCTTTCAGCAGAATCCAGCTTCTTTAAAGTGCCGGTGTTGTTCCAGCGGATCTCTACTTACCAGCAATATCCACTTACCACCGGTAACCACTTTTCAACTCTTCTGTTTCCACGCTCCCTAGCATCTTACAGTATTCACTCCGTGTCTTCATCATCTGGCTGGTTCCATCCAACATCCACCCCGTGTCTTCATCACCTGGCTGATTCCATTCAGCATCCACTCCGTGTCTCTACCACCTGGCTGGTCCCAACCAGTACCTCCAACAGTTCATTCAAGTTACCAGCTTCATCTAATACACCTACTGGCATTTTCCTCGGCTATCTTCACTACTACAGCCAGGCCTGGTAAGGTTATTCCATCAAAGTACTTTAACATCTATTCCTCAACCTACCAGTGCTCTGTGATACCTTTCATGGTTAAAGTGTTCCAGGAACTGTATTATCTGCCACTGCTTATTACCAACTGTGAATGCTGTTGTTATTACACGGAGTCTGTTCATAAAACTTTTATTGACTTTTAACCTGGTTGTCATGGTCACACCTTCGGGTAATCCTTTCACACTTACATGTCCAGGGGTCTGATTAAACCTCCCAAGTTTAATTTCATTTCAGCCCCTACAACTGAGGCTTTCCTTTGTCAGCCTAAACCCTCAGTTGTGACACTAATACCCTAACCCTAACCCTAAAACCCTTTCCCTAATACCCTTAACCTAACCATAACCTAACCAAAACCCTAATACCCTAACCTAACCGTAACCCTAACCCTAACAATAATATGAAACCTTACCCTAATACCCTAACCCTAACCCAACCCTAACCCAAATCTTAACCCTAACCCTTACCTAACCCTAACTCTAATGTTACCTTAACCCTAACCATAACCTTAATACCATAACCCTAACCAAACTCTAACCATATCCCTAATCCTAACCCTAACCCTAACTTACCCTAACTCTAACACAAACCCTAACTCTAATACTAACCCTAACACGATCCCTAACCCTAACACTACTCTAACCCTAACCCTAATCCTAATAACCCTAACCCTAACACTAAAACCCTAAAACACTGACCCTAACCCTAATACGAACCCTAACCCTAATACGAACCCTAATACGAACCCTAACCCTAATAACCTAATATCCTAACCCTAACTAACCCTAACCCTAACCGTAACTAACCCTAAAATAATGCGAACCCTAATCCTAAAGCTAATCTAACCCTAACGCTAATACGAACCCTAACCCTAACCTAACCCTTACACAAACCCTAACACGAACCCTAACCCTAAAGATACTCTAACCCTAACCCTAATACAAACCCTAACCCTAATCCTATTCCCAATACGAACCCTAACCCTAATACGAACCCTAACTCTAACTAACCCTAACCTTAACCCTAACCCTAATACCCATTCACTAACTCTGATACCCTTTCCCTAATACCCTTAACCTAACCCTAACCTAAACTTAACCCTAATACCATAACCCTAATACCCAAACCCTAACCTAACCGTAACCCTAACCCTAATATGAAACCTAACCCTAACCCTAATACCCTAACCCTAACCATTCTCAACCCTCAGCCTAATCCTAACCCTAACCCTTACCAAACCCAAACCCTAACCCTAACTCTAATGCTACCCTAACCCTAACTATAACAGTAATACCTCTAATATGAACCCTAACCCTGACGTGAACCCTAACCCTAACGCTACCCTAACCCTAACCTTAATACGAACCCTAACCCCTAACCCTAACCCCCTAATACTCTAGCCCTAACCCTAAGTAACCCTAATCCTAATAACCCTAACCCTAACATTAAAACCCTAAAACACTAACCGTAATCATAATACGAACCCTAACCCTAACCATAATACGAACCCTAACCCTAATATGAACCCTAACCCTAATACGAACCCAATCCCTAATACCCTAATATCCTAACCCTAAACCTAACTAACCCTAACGCGAACCCTAACCCTAACGCTACCCTAACCCTAATACACACCCTAACCCTAATACGAACCCTAACTCTAACCCTTATATGAACCCTAACCCTAACTAACTCTAACCCTAATACCCTAACCCTAACTCTAATACACTAACCCTAATACCCTTACCCTAACTCTAACACAAACCCTATTTCTAACACTAACCCTAACATGAACCCTAACACTACTCTAACTCTAACCCTAATAATAATAACCCTAACCATAACAATAAAACCCTAAAACACTGACCCTAACCCTAATACGAACCCTAGTCCTAACCCTAATACGAACATTAACCCTAATACGAACCCTAACCCTAATACGAACCCTAACCCTAATAACCTAATATCCTAACCCTAACTAACCCTAACCCTAACCGTAACTAACCCTAACATAATGCGAACCCTAATCCTAAAGCTAATCTAACCCTAACCCTAATACGAACCCTAACCTAACCCTAACCTAACCGTAACCCTTAAACAAACCCTTACACAAACCCTAACATGAACCCTAACATGAACCCTTTCCCTAAAGGTACTCTAACACTAACCCTAATACAAACCCCAACCCTAATACGAACCCAAACCCTAATACGAAACCTAACAATAACTAACCCTAACCTTAACCCTAACCCTACTACCCTAACCCTAACCCTAATACCCTTTCCCTAATACCCTTAACCTAACCCTAACCTAACCATAACCCTAATATCCTAACCCTAATACCCTAACCCTAACCTAACCATAACCCTAACCCTAATATGAAACCTAACCCTAACCCTAATACCCTAACCCTAACCCAACCCTAACCCTAATCCTAACCCTAACCCTAACCTAACCCTAACCTTAAAGCTAACACTAATGCTACCCTAACCCTAACTATAAACCTAATACCTCTAATATAAACCCTAACCCTAACATGAACCCTAACCCTAACGCTACCCTAACCCTAATACGAACCCTAACCCTAACACCCTAATACCCTAGCCCTAACCCTAATACCCTAATCCTAACCCTAACTCTAATACGAACCAAAACCTTATCCATAACCTAACCCTAACTCTAACCCTAACCCTAATACCCTAATCCTAACCATAACCCTAACCCTAATACGAACCCTAACCCTATCCATAACCTAACCCTAACACTAACACTAACCCTAACCCTATGTAACCCTAACCCTAATCTAATAACCCTAACCCTAAAACCCTAACCCTAATACAAACCCTAACCCTAATATGAACACTAACCCTAACCCTAAAATGAACCATAACCCTAATAGCCTAATACCCTAACCCTAACTAACCCTAACATAACGCGAACCTTAATCCTAAAGCTAATCTAACCCTAACCCTAATACGAACCCTAACCCTAATACGAACCCTAACCCTAATATGACTCCTAACCCTAACTAACCCTAACCCTAATACCCTAACCCTAACCTAACCCTAACCCTAACACTAACCCTAACCCTAATACAAACCCTAACCCTAATCCTAACCTTAATACCATAACCCTAACCCTTACCCTAACCCTAACACTAATACCCTAATCCTAACCCTAACCCTAATACGAACTCTAACCCCAACCTTAATAGCATAACCCTCACCCTAACCCAACCCTAACCGTAACCCTAATCCTAACACTAACCCTAACCCTAATACAAACCCTAACCCTAATCCTAACCTTAATACCATAACCCTAACCCTTACCAAACTTTAACCGTAACCCTAACCTAACACTAAACTTTACACAAACCCTAACCCTAACACTAACATGAACCCTAACCCTATCCCTAACACAAATCCTAACCCTAATACCATCAATTCTAATTCTAACCCTAATACCTTAACCCTAACCCTAAAACGCTAACCCTAACCTTAATACGAACCCTAACCCTAACTAACCCTAACCCTCATATTCTAACCCTTACGCTAACCTGTGTTAAAGTTGCAGGTTGTCAGAGTGGTGCCCCATGCCTGCCGCGGCCTCCGCTGTCATCCATGTGTCTCAGTGTACAGTTGTCAGTTTGGCGTCTCCTGTCCTCTGCGGCCGGCGCCGCCATTGCTGTTGTGTTTCCACATGGTTTTCCAAACCAGCTTTCCCTCCAAGTACTAACATGGGCGCAGCCATGTTGGTTTCAGTCACACGTTCTATCTCCACCAATCTGCTGCACTTTGGAATCTGCATGATTGGTCAGCCAATGCCTGCTCTGCAGCAGGTATAAGTATCCTGTGCCTGAACCAGGAAATCGTCAGTGCTTTGTTTGTCAAACCTAGTTCCAGTCTCTCTCTCCTGTGGTTGTTTCTCCAGGTTCCAACTCCTGTCTCCAGCATCCACTAAGAGACCCGCACCTGCCTTCCATCCTGCGGTGCAGCCTGACTCTGCAGTCCTCTGTGGCTGTTCCAGCTTTCAGCTTCCAGCTATTAACCCATCTGCTTCCAGCAGCCAGCTTTCAGCAGAATCCAGCTTCTTTAAAGTGCCGGTGTTGTTCCAGCGGATCTCTACTTACCAGCAATATCCACTAACCACCGGTAACCACTTTTCAACTCTTCTGTTTCCACGCTCCCTAGCATCTTACAGTATTCACTCCGTGTCTTCATCATCTGGCTGGTTCCATCCAGCATCCACCCCGTGTCTTCATCACCTGGCTGATTCCATTCAGCATCCACTCCGTGTCTCTACCACCTGGCTGGTCCCAACCAGTACCTCCAACAGTTCATTCAAGTTACCAGCTTCATCTAATACACCTACTGGCATTTTCCTCGGCTATCTTCACTACTACAGCCAGGCCTGGTAAGGTTATTCCATCAAAGTACTTTAACATCTATTCCTCAACCTACCAGTGCTCTGTGATACCTTTCATGGTTAAAGTGTTCCAGGAACTGTATTATCTGCCACTGCTTATTACCAACTGTGAATGCTGTTGTTATTACACGGAGTCTGTTCATAAAACTTTTATTGACTTTTAACCTGGTTGTCATGGTCACACCTTCGGGTAATCCTTTCACACTTACATGTCCAGGGGTCTGATTAAACCTCCCAAGTTTAATTTCATTTCAGCCCCTACAACTGAGGCTTTCCTTTGTCAGCCTAAACCCTCAGTTGTGACACTAATACCCTAACCCTAACCCTAAAACCCTTTCCCTAATACCCTTAACCTAACCATAACCTAACCAAAACCCTAATACCCTAACCTAACCGTAACCCTAACCCTAACAATAATATGAAACCTTACCCTAATACCCTAACCCTAACCCAACCCTAACCCAAATCTTAACCCTAACCCTTACCTAACCCTAACTCTAATGCTACCTTAACCCTAACCATAACCTTAATACCATAACCCTAACCAAACTCTAACCGTAACCCTAATCCTAACCCTAACCCTAACTTACCCTAACTCTAACACAAACCCTAACTCTAATACTAACCCTAACACGATCCCTAACCCTAACACTACTCTAACCCTAACCCTAACCCTAAAACCCTTTCCCTAATACCCTTAACCTAACCATAACCTAACCAAAACCCTAATACCCTAACCTAACCATAACCCTAACCCTAACAATAATATGAAACCTTACCCTAATACCCTAACCCTAACCCAACCCTAACCCAAATCTTAACCCTAACCCTTACCTAACCCTAACTCTAATGCTACCTTAACCCTAACCATAACCTTAATACCATAACCCTAACCAAACTCTAACCGTAACCCTAATCCTAACCCTAACCCTAACTTACCCTAACTCTAACACAAACCCTAACTCTAATACTAACCCTAACACGATCCCTAACCCTAACACTACTCTAACCCTAACCCTAATACTAATAACCCTAACCCTAACACTAAAACCCTAAAACACTGACCCTAACCCTAATACGAACCCTAACCCTAATACGAACCCTAACCCTAATACGAACCCTAATACGAACCCTAACCCTAATAACCTAATATCCTAACCCTAACTAACCCTAACCCTAACCGTAACTAACCCTAAAATAATGCGAACCCTAATCCTAAAGCTAATCTAACCCAAATTTTAATACGAACCCTAACCCTAACCTAACCCTTACACAAACCCTAACACGAACCCTAACCCTAAAGATACTCTAACCCTAACCCTAATACAAACCCTAACCCTAATCCTATTCCCAATACGAACCCTAACCCTAATACGAACCCTAACTCTAACTAACCCTAACCTTAACCCTAACCCTAATACCCATTCACTAACTCTGATACCCTTTCCCTAATACCCTTAACCTAACCCTAACCTAAACTTAACCCTAATACCATAACCCTAATACCCAAACCCTAACCTAACCGTAACCCTAACCCTAATATGAAACCTAACCCTAACCCTAATACCCTAACCCTAACCATTCTCAACCCTCAGCCTAATCCTAACCCTAACCCTTACCAAACCCAAACCCTAACCCTTACTCTAATGCTACCCTAACCCTAACTATAACAGTAATACCTCTAATATGAACCCTAACCCTGACGTGAACCCTAACCCTAACGCTACCCTAACCCTAACCTTAATACGAACCCTAACCCCTAACCCTAACCCCCTAATACTCTAGCCCTAACCCCAAGTAACCCTAATCCTAATAACCCTAACCCTAACATTAAAACCCTAAAACACTAACCGTAATCATAATACGAACCCTAACCCTAACCATAATACGAACCCTAACCCTAATATGAACCCTAACCCTAATACGAACCCAATCCCTAATACCCTAATATCCTAACCCTAAACCTAACTAACCCTAACGCGAACCCTAACCCTAACGCTACCCTAACCCTAATACACACCCTAACCCTAATACGAACCCTAACTCTAACCCTTATATGAACCCTAACCCTAACTAACTCTAACCCTAATACCCTAACCCTAACTCTAATACACTAACCCTAATACCCTTACCCTAACTCTAACACAAACCCTATTTCTAACACTAACCCTAACATGAACCCTAACACTACTCTAACTCTAACCCTAATAATAATAACCCTAACCATAACAATAAAACCCTAAAACACTGACCCTAACCCTAATACGAACCCTAGTCCTAACCCTAATACGAACATTAACCCTAATACGAACCCTAACCCTAATACGAACCCTAACCCTAATAACCTAATATCCTAACCCTAACCCTAACCCTAACCGTAACTAACCCTAACATAATGCGAACCCTAATCCTAAAGCTAATCTAACCCTAACCCTAATACGAACCCTAACCTAACCCTAACCTAACCGTCACCCTTAAACAAACCCTTACACAAACCCTAACATGAACCCTAACATGAACCCTTTCCCTAAAGTTACTCTAACACTAACCCTAATACAAACCCCAACCCTAATACGAACCCAAACCCTAATACGAAACCTAACAATAACTAACCCTAACATGAACCCTAACCCTACTACCCTAACCCTAACCCTAATACCCTTTCCCTAATACCCTTAACCTAACCCTAACCTAACCATAACCCTAATATCCTAACCCTAATACCCTAACCCTAACCTAACCGTATCCCTAACCCTAATATGAAACCTAACCCTAACCCTAATACCCTAACCCTAACCCAACCCTAACCCTAATCCTAACCCTAACCCTTACCTAACCCTAAACTTAAAGCTAACACTAATGCTACCCTAACCCTAACTATAAACCTAATACCTCTAATATAAACCCTAACCCTAACATGAACCCTAACCCTAACATGAACCCTAACCCTAACGCTACCCTAACCTACCCTAACCCTAACACCCTAATACCCTAGCCCTAACCCTAAGTACCCCTAACCCTAATCCTAACCATAACCCTAACACTAAAACCCTAAAACACTAACCCTAACCTTAATATGAACCCTAACCCTAATATGAACCCTAACCCTAATACGAACCCTAACCCTAATACCCTAATAAACAAACCCTAAACCTAACTAACCCTAATACGAATCCTAACCCTAATACAAACCCTAACCCCAAAATGAACCCTAACTCTAACCCTTATATGAACCCTAACCCTAATACCCTAACCCTAACCTAACCCTAACTATAATACCCAAACCCTAACCCTAACCTAAACCTAACCCTAATACCCTAATCCTAACCCTAACCCTAATACGAACCCTAATACGAACCCTAACCTAACCCTAACACTAACTCTAACCTTATCCCTAAACCTAATACCTTAACCCTAACCCATCCCTAACCCTAACCCTAATCCTAACCCTAACCCTTATACAAAACTCTAACCCTAACACGAACCCTAACCCTATTCCTAACCCTAACACGAACCCTAAACCTTATACCATAACCTTTATTCTAAACCTAATAACCTAACCCTAAAACCCTAACCCTAACCCTAATAATCTAACCCTAATACCCTAATCCTAAACCCTATTCCTAACCCTAAGTAACCCTAACCCTTTTCTAATAACCTTAACCCTAAAACCCTGACACCCTAACCCTAACCCTAGTACAAACCCTAATACGAACCCTAACCCTAACCCTAAATCCAAAATACCCTAACCCTAACTAACCCTAATATAACGCAAACCCTAATCCTAAAACTAATCTAACCGTAACCATAATACGAATACTAACACTAATATGAACCCTAACCCTAATATGAACTCTAACCCTAACTAACCCTAACCCTAATTCCCTAACCCTAACCTAACCCTAATCCTAACACTAACCCTAACCCTATTACAAACCCTAACCCTAACCTAACCCTAATCTTAATACCATAACCCTAACCAAACCCTAACCGTAACCCTAATCCAAACCCTAACCTTAAAACTAACCTAACCCTAACCCTTACACAAGCCCTAACCCTAACCCTAACACGAACCCTAACCCTAACCTAACTCTAACCCTAATCCTAATATGAACCCTACCCCTAACACAAACCCTAACCCTAACTCTAATATGAACCCTAACACTAATATGAACCCTAACCCTAATACGAACCCTGACCCCGACACTAACACTGACCCAACCCTAACCCGAACCCGAATACCCTAACCATAACTCTAACACAAAACCTAACTCTAACCCTAACCCTAATATGAACCCTAACCCTAATATCCTAATACCCTAACCCTAACGTGAACCCTAACCCTAATGCTACACTAACCCTAATACGAACCCTAACCCTAATATGAACCCTAACAATAACTAACCCTAACCTTAACACTAACTCTAATACCCTAACCCTAATACCCATTCCCTAATACCATAATCCTAATCTTACCCTAACCCTAATACCCTAACCCTAACCCTAATCTATCCGTAACCCTAACCATAAACCTAACCCTGATATGCACCCTAACCATAGTACCCTAACCCTAGGATAACCCTAACCCTAATCCTAACCCTAGCATAACCCTAACCCTAACTCTAATACTATCCTATCCCTAACTGTAACCCTAATACATCTAATATGAACCCTAACCCTAACACAAACCCGAACCCTAACCCGAACCCTAACGCTACCCTATCCCTAATGCAAACCCTAAACCTACTGCTACCCTAACCCTAATACGAACCCTAACAATAACTAACCCTAACCTTAACCTTAACCTTAACCCTTACCCGAATACCCTAACCCTAATACCGTTTCCCTAATACCCTAAACCTAATCTAACCCTAACCCTAATACCCTAACTCTAGCCCTAACCTATCCGTAACCCTAACCATAAACCTAACCATAATAATAACCCTAATCATAGTACCCTAACCCTAGGATAACCCTAACCCTAATCCTAACCCTAACCCTAACCCTAACTCTAATGCTATACTAACCCTAACTATTACCCTAATACCTCTAATATGAACCCTAACACAAACCCTAACCCTAACGCGAACCCTAACCCTAACGCTACCCTAACCCTAATATGAACCCTAACCCTAACCCTAAGTAACCCTAACCCTAATCCTAATAACCCTAGCCCTAACACTAAAACCCTAAAACACTAACCCTGACCCTAATACGAACCCTAACCCTAATCCTAATACGAACCCTAACCCTAATACGAACCCTATCCCAAACACTAAAACAAACTCTAATCTGAACCCTAACCCTAATACCTTAACATCCTAACCCTAACCCTAACTAACCCTAAACCTAACCCTAAACGTAATACTCTAACCGTAATAACCTAACCCTAACCCTACTGCTACCAAAACTCTAATACGAACCCTAACCCTAATACGAACCCTAACTCTAACCCTTATATGAACCCTATCCCTAACTAACCCTAACGCTAATAGCCTAACCCTAATATCCTAACCCTTACCCTAACCTAACCCTAACCCTAATACCCTAATCCTAACCCTAACTCTAATACGAACCAAAACCTTATCCATAACCTAACCCTAACTCTAACCCTAACCCTAATACCCTAATCCTAACCATAACCCTAACCCTAATACGAACCCTAACCGTATCCATAACCTAACCCTAACACTAACACTAACCCTAACACTAACCCTATGTAACCCTAACCCTAATCTATTAACCCTAACCCTAAAACCCTAACCCTAATACAAACCCTAACCCTAATATGAACACTAACCCTAACCCTAATATGAACCATAACCCTAATAGCCTAATACCCTAACCCTAACTAACCCTAACATAACGTGAACCTTAATCCTAAAACTAATCTAACCCTAACCCTAATACGAACCCTAACCCTAATACGAACCCTAACCCTAATATGACTCCTAACCCTAACTAACCCTAACCCTAATACCCTAACCCTAATACCCTAACCCTAACCCTAACACTAACCCTAACCCTAATACAAACCCTAACCCTAATCCTAACCTTAATACCATAACCCTAACCCTAACCCTAACACTGATACCCTAATCCTAACTCTAACCCTAATACGAACTCTAACCCCAACCTTAATAGCATAACCCTCACCCTAACCCAACCCTAACCGTAACCCTAATCCTAACACTAACCCTAACCCTAATACAAACCCTAACCCTAATCCTAACCTTAATACCATAACCCTAACCCTTACCAAACTTTAACCGTAACCCTAACCTAACCCTAAACTTTACACAAACCCTAACCCTAACACTAACATGAACCCTAACCCTATCCCTAACACAAATCCTAACCCTAATACCATAAATTCTAATTCTAACCCTAATACCTTAACCCTAACCCTAAAACGCTAACCCTAACCTTAATACGAACCCTAACCCTAACTAACCCTAACCCTCATATTCTAACCCTTACGCTAACCCTATTACCCTAACCCTAACCTAACTCTAACCCTAACCCTAATATGAACCCTACCCCTTACACGAACCCTAACCCTAACTCTAATACAAACACTAACCCTAATATAAACCCTAACACTAATATGACTCCTAACCCTAATTAACCCTAATTCCCTAACCCTACCACTAACACTAACCCTAACCCTAACCCTAATACCATAATCATAACCTAACCCTAAGCCTAATACGAACCCTAACCCTAACCTAACCCTAACCTTAATACCATAACCCTAACCCTTACCAAACTTTAACCGTAACCCTAATCCTAACCCTAACCATAACCCTAACCTAACCCTAACTCTATCACAAACCCTAACTCTAACACTAACCCTAACACGAACCCTAACCCTAACACTACTCTAACCCTAACCCTAATCCTAATAACCCTAACACTAAAACCCTAAAACACTGACCCTAACCCTAATACGAACCCTAACCCTAACCCTAATACGATCCCTAACCCTAATGCGAACCCTAACCCTAATACGAGCCCTAATACGAACCCTTACCCTAATAACCTAATATCCTAACTATAACCCTAACTAACCCTAACCCTAACCAAATCTAACCCTAACATAATGCGATCCCTAATCCTAAAGCTAATCTAACCTTAACCCTAACCTAACCTTAACCATTACACAAACCCTAACCCTAACACGAACCCTAACACAAAAGATTCTCTAACCCTAACCCTTATACAAACCCTAACCCTAATCCTAACCCTAATACGAACCCTAACCCTTATACGAAACCTAACACTAACTAACCCTAACCTTAACCCTAATCCTAACCCTAATACGAACCATAACCCTTATACGAAACCTAACACTAACTAACCCTAACCTTAACCCTAACCCTAATTGTCACGATCCGGGTATCTGGTAGAGATGAGCGCCTGAAATTTTTCGGGTTTTGTGTTTTGGTTTTGGGTTCGGTTCCGCGGCCGTGTTTTGGGTTCGAACGCGTTTTGGCAAAACCTCACCGAATTATTTTTGTCGGATTCGGGTGTGTTTTGGATTCGGGTGTTTTTTTCCAAAAACACTAAAAAACAGCTTAAATCATAGAATTTGGGGGTCATTTTGATCCCAAAGTATTATTAACCTCAAAAACCATAATTTACACTCATTTTCAGTCTATTCTGAATACCTCACACCTCACAATATTATTTTTAGTCCTAAAATTTGCACCGAGGTCGCTGTGTGAGTAAGATAAGCGACCCTAGTGGCCGACACAAACACCGGGCCCATCTAGGAGTGGCACTGCAGTGTCACGCAGGATGTCCCTTCCAAAAAACCCTCCCCAAACAGCACATGACGCAAAGAAAAAAAGAGGCGCAATGAGGTAGCTGTGTGAGTAAGATTAGCGACCCTAGTGGCCGACACAAACACCGGGCCCATCTAGGAGTGGCACTGCAGTGTCACGCAGGATGGCCCTTCCAAAAAACCCTCCCCAAACAGCACATGACGCAAAGAAAAAAAGAGGCGCAATGAGGTAGCTGACTGTGTGAGTAAGATTAGCGACCCTAGTGGCCGACACAAACACCGGGCACATCTAGGAGTGGCACTGCAGTGTCACGCAGGATGTCCCTTCCAAAAAACCCTCCCCAAACAGCACATGACGCAAAGAAAAAAAGAGGCGCAATGAGGTAGCTGTGTGAGTAAGATTAGCGACCCTAGTGGCCGACACAAACACCGGGCACATCTAGGAGTGGCACTGCAGTGTCACGCAGGATGTCCCTTCCAAAAAACCCTCCCCAAACAGCACATGACGCAAAGAAAAAAAGAGGCGCAATGAGGTAGCTGTGTGAGTAAGATTAGCGACCCTAGTGGCCGACACAAACACCGGGCCCATCTAGGAGTGGCACTGCAGTGTCACGCAGGATGTCCCTTCCAAAAAACCCTCCCCAATCAGCACATGATGCAAAGAAAAAGAAAAGAAAAAAGAGGTGCAAGATGGAATTATCCTTGGGCCCTCCCACCCACCCTTATGTTGTATAAACAAAACAGGACATGCACACTTTAACCAACCCATCATTTCAGTGACAGGGTCTGCCACACGACTGTGACTGATATGACGGGTTGGTTTGGACCCCCCCTAAAAAAGAAGCAATTAATCTCTCCTTGCACAAACTGGCTCTACAGAGGCAAGATGTCCACCTCATCTTCACCCTCCGATATATCACCGTGTACATCCCCCTCCTCACAGATTATCAATTCGTCCCCACTGGAATCCACCATCTCAGCTCCCTGTGTACTTTGTGGAGGCAATTGCTGCTGGTCAATGTCTCCGCGGAGGAATTGATTATAATTCATTTTAATGAACATCATCTTCTCCACATTTTCTGGATGTAACCTCGTACGCCGATTGCTGACAAGGTGAGCGGCGGCACTAAACACTCTTTCGGAGTACACACTTGTGGGAGGGCAACTTAGGTAGAATAAAGCCAGTTTGTGCAAGGGCCTCCAAATTGCCTCTTTTTCCTGCCAGTATAAGTACGGACTGTGTGACGTGCCTACTTGGATGCGGTCACTCATATAATCCTCCACCATCTATCAATGTTGAGAGAATCATATGCAGTGACAGTAGACGACATGTCCGTAATCGTTGTCAGGTCCTTCAGTCCGGACCAGATGTCAGCATCAGCAGTCGCTCCAGACTGCCCTGCATCACCGCCAGCGGGTGGGCTCGGAATTCTGAGCCTTTTCCTCGCACCCCCAGTTGCGGGAGAATGTGAAGGAGGAGATGTTGACAGGTCGCGTTCCGCTTGACTTGACAATTTTGTCACCAGCAGGTCTTTCAACCCCAGCAGACCTGTGTCTGCCGGAAAGAGAGATCCAAGGTAGGCTTTAAATCTAGGATCGAGCACGGTGGCCAAAATGTAGTGCTCTGATTTCAACAGATTGACCACCCGTGAATCCTTATTAAGCGAATTAAGGGCTGCATCCACAAGTCCCACATGCCTAGCGGAATCGCTCCGTGTTAGCTCCTCCTTCAATGCCTCCAGCTTCTTCTGCAAAAGCCTGATGAGGGGAATGACCTGACTCAGGCTGGCAGTGTCTGAACTGACTTCACGTGTGGCAAGTTCAAGGGCATCAGAACCTTGCACAACGTTGAAATCATTCTCCACTGCACTTGAGACAGGTGCATTCCACCTACTATATCGTGCTCAATTGTATAGGCTTGAATGGCCTTTTGCTGCTCCTCCAACCTCTGAAGCATATAGAGGGTTGAATTCCACCTCGTTACCACTTCTTGCTTCAGATGATGGCAGGGCAGGTTCAGTAGTTTTTGGTGGTGCTCCAGTTTTCTGTACGTGGTGCCTGTACGCCGAAAGTGTCCCGCAATTCTTCTGGCCACCGACAGCATCTCTTGCACGCCCCTGTCGTTTTTTAAAAAATTCTGCACCACCAAATTCAAGGTATGTGCAAAACATGGGACGTGCTGGAATTGGCCCAGATTTAATGCACACACAATATTGCTGGCGTTGTCCGATGCCACAAATCCACAGGAGAGTCCAATTGGGGTAAGCCATTCCGCGATGATCTTCCTCAGTTGCCGTAAGAGGTTTTCAGCTGTGTGCGTATTCTGGAAAGCGGTGATACAAAGCGTAGCCTGCCTAGGAAAGAGTTGGCGTTTGCGAGATGCTGCTACTGGTGCCGCCGCTGCTGTTCTTGCGGCGGGAGTCCATACATCTACCCAGTGGGCTGTCACAGTCATATAGTCCTGACCCTGCCCTGCTCCACTTGTCCACATGTCCGTGGTTAAGTGGACATTGGGTACAGCTGCATTTTTTAGGGACACTGGTGACTCTTTTTCTGAGGTCTGTGTACATTTTCGGTATCGCCTGCCTAGAGAAATGGAACCTAGATGGTATTTGGTACCGGGGGACACAGTACCTCCAACAAGTCTCTAGTTGGCTCTGCAGTAATGATGGATACCGGAACCACGTTTCTCACCACCAGGATGCCAAGGCCTCAGTTATCCGCTTTGCAGTAGGATGACTGCTGTGATATTTCATCTTCCTCGCAAAGGACTGTTGAACAGTCAATTGCTTACTGGAAGTAGTACAAGTGGGCTTACGACTTCCCCTCTGGGATGACCATCGACTCCCAGCGGCAACAACAGCAGCGCCAGCAGCAGTAGGCGTTACACGCAAGGATGCATCGGAGGAATCCCAGGCAGGAGAGGACTCGTCAGACTTGCCAGTGACATGGCCTGCAGGACTATTGGCATTCCTGGGGAAGGAGGAAATTGACACTGAGGGAGTTGGTGGGGTGGTTTGCGTGAGCTTGGTTACAAGAGGAAGGGATTTACTGGTCAGTGGACTGCTTCCGCTGTCACCCAAAGTTTTTGAACTTGTCACTGACTTATTATGAATGCGCTGCAGGTGACGTATAAGGGAGGATGTTCCGAGGTGGTTAACGTCCTTACCCCTACTTATTACAGCTTGACAAAGGGAACACACGGCTTGACACCTGTTGTCCGCATTTCTGGTGAAATACCTCCACACCGAAGAGCTGATTTTTTTGGTATTTTCACCTGGCATGTCAACGGCCATATTCCTCCCACGGACAACAGGTGTCTCCCCGGGTGCCTGACTTAAACAAACCACCTCACCATCAGAATCCTCCTGGTCAATTTCCTCCCCAGCGCCAGCAACACCCATATCCTCCTCATCCTGGTGTACTTCAACACTGACATCTTCAATCTGACTATCAGGAACTGGACTGCGGGTGCTCCTTCCAGCACTTGCAGGGGGCGTGCAAATGGTGGAAGGCGCATGCTCTTCACGTCCAGTGTTGGGAAGGTCAGGCATCGCAACCGACACAATTGGACTCTCCTTGTGGATTTGGGATTTCAAAGAACGCACAGTTCTTTGCGGTGCTTTTGCCAGCTTGAGTCTTTTCAGTTTTCTAGCGAGAGGCTGAGTGCTTCCATCCTCATGTGAAGCTGAACCACTAGCCATGAACATAGGCCAGGGCCTCAGCCGTTCCTTGCCACTCCGTGTGGTAAATGGCATATTGGCAAGTTTACGCTTCTCCTCCGACAATTTTATTTTAGGTTTTGGAGTCCTTTTTTTTCTGATATTTGGTGTTTTGGATTTGACATGCTCTGTACTATGACATTGGGCATCGGCCTTGGCAGACGACGTTGCTGGCATTTCATCGTCTCGGCCATGACTAGTGGCAGCAGCTTCAGCACGAGGTGGAAGTGGATCTTGATCTTTCCCTAATTTTGGAACCTCAACTTTTTTGTTCTCCATATTTTATAGGCAGAACTAAAAGGCACCTCAGGTAAACAATGGAGATGGATGGATTGGATACTAGTATACAATTATGGACGGACTGCCACGGTTAGGTGGTATAAAAAAACCATGGTTAGGTGGTATATAATACAATTATGGATGGACGGACTGCCTGCCGAGTGCCGACACAGAGGTAGCCACAGCC
This sequence comes from Pseudophryne corroboree, assembly GCF_028390025.1. Classification (NCBI taxonomy): domain Eukaryota; kingdom Metazoa; phylum Chordata; class Amphibia; order Anura; family Myobatrachidae; genus Pseudophryne; species Pseudophryne corroboree. The sequence goes on from NW_026969714.1 coordinate 148,168, forward strand.
GTGAACTACCGCACTGTACACTGGTTGATAAAGAGATAGTAGTATACTCGTAACAACTAGTATGACGACGGTATAAAGAATGAAAAAAAAACCACGGTTAGGTGGTATATATTATAATACAATTATGGTTGGACGGACTGCCTGCCGAGTGCCGACACAGAGGTAGCCACAGCCGTGAACTACCGCACTGTACACTGGTTGATAAAGAGATAGTAGTATACTCGTAACAACTAGTATGACGACGGTATAAAGAATGAAAAAAAAACCACGGTTAGGTGGTATATATTATAATACAATTATGGATGGACGGACTGCCTGCCGAGTGCCGACACAGAGGTAGCCACAGCCGTGAACTACCGCACTGTACACTGGTTGATAAAGAGATAGTAGTATACTCGTAACAACTAGTATGACGACGGTATAAAGAATGAAAAAAAAACCACGGTTAGGTGGTATATATTATAATACAATTATGGTTGGACGGACTGCCTGCCGAGTGCCGACACAGAGGTAGCCACAGCCGTGAACTACCGCACTGTACACTGGTTGATAAAGAGATAGTAGTATACTCGTAACAACTAGTATGACGACGGTATAAAGAATGAAAAAAAAACCACGGTTAGGTGGTATATATTATAATACAATTATGGATGGACGGACTGCCTGCCGAGTGCCGACACAGAGGTAGCCACAGCCGTGAACTACCGCACTGTACACTGGTTGATAAAGAGATAGTAGTATACTCGTAACAACTAGTATGACGACGGTATAAAGAATGAAAAAAAAACCACGGTTAGGTGGTATATATTATAATACAATTATGGTTGGACGGACTGCCTGCCGAGTGCCGACACAGAGGTAGCCACAGCCGTGAACTACCGCACTGTACACTGGTTGATAAAGAGATAGTAGTATACTCGTAACAACTAGTATGACGACGGTATAAAGAATGAAAAAAAAACCACGGTTAGGTGGTATATAATACAATTATGGTTGGACGGACTGCCTGCCGAGTGCCGACACAGAGGTAGCCACAGCCGTGAACTACCGCACTGTACACTGGTTGATAAAGAGATAGTAGTATACTCGTAACAACTAGTATGACGACGGTATAAAGAATGAAAAAAAAAACCACGGTTAGGTGGTATATATTATAATACAATTATGGTTGGACTGACTGCCTGCCGAGTGCCGACACAGAGGTAGCCACAGCCGTGAACTACCGCACTGTACACTGGTTGATAAAGAGATAGTAGTATACTTGTAACAACTAGTATGACGACGGTATAAAGAATGAAAAAAAAACCACGGTTAGGTGGTATATATTATAATACAATTATGGATGGACGGACTGCCTGCCGAGTGCCGACACAGAGGTAGCCACAGCCGTGAACTACCGCACTGTACACTGGTTGATAAAGAGATAGTAGTATACTCGTAACAACTAGTATGACGACGGTATAAAGAATGAAAAAAAAACCACGGTTAGGTGGTATATAATACAATTATGGTTGGACGGACTGCCTGCCGAGTGCCGACACAGAGGTAGCCACAGCCGTGAACTACCGCACTGTACACTGGTTGATAAAGAGATAGTAGTATACTCGTAACAACTAGTATGACGACGGTATAAAGAATGAAAAAAAAACCACGGTTAGGTGGTATATATTATAATACAATTATGGATGGACGGACTGCCTGCCGAGTGCCGACACAGAGGTAGCCACAGCCGTGAACTACCGCACTGTACTGTGTCTGCTGCTAATATAGACTGGTTGATAAAGAGATAGTATACAATACTACTAATATACTGGTGGTCAGGCACTGGTCACCACTAGTCACACTGATTATTTATCATGTACTCCTGGCTCCTGCTATAACAACCTGCAGTGCTCCCCAGTCTCCCCCACAATTATAAGCTTTATATACAATACATTGATGTGCAGCACACTGGGCTGAGCAGTGCACACAGACTGAGTCACTGTGTGACTGTGTATCGTTTTTTTCAGGCAGAGAACGGATATATTAAATAAAACAAACAACTGCACTGTCTCTGGTGGTCACTGGTCACTGTGGTCGTCAGTCACTAAACTCTGTCTGCACTCTCTTCTAATCTACAGTATCACAGCAATCTCTCTCTCTCTCTCTCTTCTAAATCTAATCTAAATGGAGAGGACGCCAGCCACGTCCTCTCCCTATCAATCTCAATGCACGTGTGAAAATGGCGGCGACGCGCGGCTCCTTATATAGAATCCGAGCCTCGCGAGAATCCGACAGCGTCATGATGACGTTCGGGCGCGCTCGGGTTAACCGAGCAAGGCGGGAAGATCCGAGTCGCTCGGTACCCGTGAAAAAAAAAGTGAAGTTCGTGCGGGTTCGGATTCAAAGAAACCGAACCCGCTCATCTCTAGTATCTGGACGCCATTACTTGCCTTTTGGATGTCTTCTGAGGCTGGCTCAGCGTTCCAGGGCTGGATCTCATCGGTGTCTACACTCTGCATATTCCTCCTGTCACCCTGAGACGCTGTCACCGCGGCGCCATGTTTGAATCCTGCGTGGCGTCTCCCATCCTCCGCGACCTCCGCCGCCCCTCCTGTGATAAAGTTGTAGGTTGTCAGAGTGGTGCCCCATGCCTGCCGCGGCCTCCGCTGTCATCCATGTGTCTCAGTGTACAGTTGTCAGTTTGGCGTCTCCTGTCCTCTGCGGCCGGCGCCGCCATTGCTGTTGTGTTTCCACATGGTTTTCCAAACCAGCTTTCCCTCCAAGTACTAACATGGGCGCAGCCATGTTGGTTTCAGTCACATGTTCTATCTCCACCAATCTGCTGCACTATGGAATCTGCATGATTGGTCAGCCAATGCCTGCTCTGCAGCAGGTATAAGTATCCTGTGCCTGAACCAGGAAATCGTCAGTGCTTTGTTTGTCAAACCTAGTTCCAGTCTCTCTCTCCTGTGGTTGTTTCTCCAGGTTCCAACTCCTGTCTCCAGCATCCACTAAGAGACCCGCACCTGCCTTCCATCCTGCGGTGCAGCCTGACTCTGCAGTCCTCTGTGGCTGTTCCAGCTTTCAGCTTCCAGCTATTAACCCATCTGCTTCCAGCAGCCAGCTTTCAGCAGAATCCAGCTTCTTTAAAGTGCCGGTGTTGTTCCAGCGGATCTCTACTTACCAGCAATATCCACTAACCACCGGTAACCACTTTTCAACTCTTCTGTTTCCACGCTCCCTAGCATCTTACAGTATTCACTCCGTGTCTTCATCATCTGGCTGGTTCCATCCAGCATCCACCCCGTGTCTTCATCACCTGGCTGATTCCATTCAGCATCCACTCCGTGTCTCTACCACCTGGCTGGTCCCAACCAGTACCTCCAACAGTTCATTCAAGTTACCAGCTTCATCTAATACACCTACTGGCATGTTCCTCGGCTATCTTCACTACTACAGTCAGGCCTGGTAAGGTTATTCCATCAAAGGACTTTAACATCTATTCCTCAACCTACCAGTGCTCTGTGATACCTTTCATGGTTAAAGTGTTCCAGGAACTGTATTATCTGCCACTGCTTATTACCAACTGTGAATGCTGTTGTTATTACACGGAGTCTGTTAATAAAACTTTTATTGACTTTTAACCTGGTTGTCATGGTCACACCTTCGGGTAATCCTTTCACACTTACATGTCCAGGGGTCTGATTAAAACTCCCAAGTTTAATTTAATTTCAGCCCCTACAACTGAGGCTTTCCTTTGTCAGCCTAAACCCTCAGTTGTGACACTAATACCCTAACCCTAACCCTAAAACCATTTCCCTAATACCCTTAACCTAACCATAACCTAACCAAAACACTAATACCCTAACCCTAACCTAACCGTAACCCTAACCCTAACCCTAACAATAATATGAAACCTTACCCTAATACCCTAACCCTAACCCAACCCTAACCCAAATCTTAACCCTAACCCTTACCTAACCCTAACTCTAATGCTACCCTAACCCTAACCATAACCTTAATACCATAACCCTAACCAAACTCTAACCGTAACCCTAATCCTAACCCTAACCCTAACTTACCCTAACTCTAACACAAACCCTAACTCTAATACTAACCCTAACACGATCCCTAACCCTAACACTACTCTAACCCTAACCCTAATCCTAATAACCCTAACCCTAACACTAAAACCCTAAAACACTGACCCTAACCCTAATACGAACCCTAACCCTAATACGAACCCTAACCCTAATACGAACCCTAATACGAACCCTAACCCTAATAACCTAATATCCTAACCCTAACAAACCCAAACCCTAACCGTAACTAACCCTAAAATAATGCGCACCCTAATCCTAAAGCTAATCTAACCCTAACCCTAATACGAACCCTAACCCTAACCTAACCCTTACACAAACCCTAACCCTAACACGAACCCTAACCCTAAAGATACTCTAACCCTAACCCTAATACAAACCCTAACTAATCCTATTCCCAATACGAACCCTAACCCTAATACGAACCCTAACTCTAACTAACCCTAACCTTAACCCTAACCCTAATACCCATTCACTAACTCTGATACCCTTTCCCTAATACCTTTAACCTAACCCTAACCTAAACTTAACCCTAATACCATAACCCTAATACCCAAACCCTAACCTAACCGTAACCCTAACCCTAATATGAAACCTAACCATAACCCTAATACCCTAACCCTAACCATTCTCAACCCTCAGCCTAATCCTAACCCTAACCCTTACCAAACCCAAACCCTAACCCTAACTCTAATGCTACCCTAACCCTAACTATAACAGTAATACCTCTAATATGAACCCTAACCCTGACGTGAACCCTAACCCTAACGCTACCCTAACCCTAACCTTAATACGAACCCTAACCCCTAACCCTAACCCCCTAATACTCTAGCCCTAACCCTAAGTAACCCTAATCCTAATAACCATAACCCTAACATTAAAACCCTAAAACACTAACCGTAACCATAATACGAGCCCTAACCATAATACGAACCCTAACCCTAATATGAACCCTAACCCTAATACGAACCCAATCCCTAATAACCTAATATCCTAACCCTAAACCTAACTAACCCTAACGCGAACCCTAACCCTAACGCTACCCTAACCCTAATACACACCCTAACCCTAATACGAACCCTAACTCTAACCCTTATATGAACCCTAACCCTAACTAACTCTAACCCTAATACCCTAACCCTAACTCTAATACACTAACCCTAATACCCTTACCCTAACTCTAACACAAACCCTATTTCTAACACTAACCCTAACATGAACCCTAACACTACTCTAACCCTAACCCTAATAATAATAACAACCCTAACCATAACAATAAAACCCTAAAACACTGACCCTAACCCTAATACGAACCCTAGTCCTAACCCTAATACGAACATTAACCCTAATACGAACCCTAACCCTAATACGAACCCTAACCCTAATAACCTAATATCCTAACCCTAACTAACCCTAACCCTTACCGTAACTAGCCCTAACATAATGCAAACCCTAATCCTAAAGCTAATCTAACCCTAACCCTAATACGAACCCTAACCTAACCCTAACCTAACCGTAACCCTTACACAAACCCTTACACAAACCCTAACATGAACCCTAACATGAACCCTTTCCCTAAAGTTACTCTAACACTAACCCTAATAAAAAACCCCAACACTAATACGAACCCAAACCCTAATACGAAACCTAACAATAACTAACCCTAACCTTAACCCTAACCCTACTACCCTAACCCTAACCCTAATACCCTTTCCCTAATACCCTTAACCTAACCCTAACCTAACCATAACCCTAATACCCTAACCCTAATACCCTAACCCTAACCTAACCGTAACCCTAACCCTAATATGAAACCTAACCCTAACCCTAATACCCTAACCCTAACCCAACCCTAACCCTAATCCTAACCCTAACCCTTACCTAACCCTAACCTTAAAGCTAACACTAACGTTACCCTAACCCTAACTATAAACCTAATACCTCTAATATAAACCCTAACCCTAAAACGAACCCTAACCCTAACGCTACCCTAACCCTAATACGAACCCTAACCCTAACACCCTAATACCCTAGCCCTAACCCTAAATAACCCTAACCCTAATCCTAATAACCATAACCCTAACACTAAAACCCTAAAACACTAACCCTAACCTTAATATGAACCCTAACCCTAATATGAACCCTAAACCTAATACGAACCCTAACCCTAATACCCTAATAACCTAACCCTAAACCTAACTAACCCTAATACGAATCCTAACCCTAATACAAACCCTAACCCCAAAATGAACCCTAACTCTAACCCTTATATGGACCCTAACCCTAATACCCTAACCCTAACCTAACCCTAACTATAATACCCAAACCCTAACCCTAACCTAAACCTAACCCTAATACCCTAATCCTAACCCTAACCCTAATACGAACCCTAACCCTATCCCTAACCTAACCCTAACACTAACTCTAACCTTATCCCTAAACCTAATACCTTAACCCTAACCCATCCCTAACCCTAACCCTAATCCTAACCCTAACCCTTATACAAAACCCTAACCCTAACACGAACCCTAACCCTATACCTAACCCTAACACGAACCCTAACCCTTATACCATAACCCTTATTCTAAACCTAATAACCTAACCCTAAAACCCTAACCCTAACCCTAATAATCTAACCCTAATACCCTAATCCTAAACCCTATTCCTAACCCTAAGTATCCCTAACCCTTTTCTAATAACCCTAACCCTAAAACCCTGACACCCTAACCCTAACCCTAGTACAAACCCTAATACGAACCCTAACCCTAACCCTAAATCCAAAATACCCTAACCCTAACTAACCCTAATATAACGCAAACCCTAATCCTAAAACTAATCTAACCGTAACCCTAATACGAATCCTAACACTAATATGAACCCTAACCCTAATATGAACTCTAACCCTAACTAACCCTAACCCTAATTCCCTAACCCTAACCTAACCCTAACCCTAACACTAACCCTAACACTATTACAAACCCTAACCCTAACCTAACCCTAATCTTAATACCATAACCCTAACCCTAACCAAACCCTAACCGTAACCCTAATCCAAACCCTAACCTTAAAACTACCCTAACCCTAACCCTTACACAAGCCCTAACCCTAACCCTAACACAAACCCTAACCCTAACCTAACTCTAACCCTAATCCTAATATCAACCCTACCCCTAACACAAACCCTAACCCTAACATGAACCCTAACACTAATATGAACCCTAACCCTAATACGAACCCTGACCCCGACACTAACACTGACCCAACCCTAACCCGAATACCCTAACCATAACTCTAACACAAAACCTAACTCTAACCCTAACCCTAATATGAACCCTAACCCTAATATCCTAATACCCTAACCCTAACGTGAACCCTAACCCTAATGCTACACTAACCCTAATACGAACCCTAACCCTAATACGAACCCTAACAATAACTAACCCTAACCTTAACACTAACTCTAATACCCTAACCCTAATACCCTTTCCCTAATACCATAATCCTAATCTTACCCTAACCCTAATACCCTAACCCTAACCCTAATCTATCCGTAACCCTAACCATAAACCTAACCCTAATATGAACCCTAACAATAGTACCCTAACCCTAGGATAACCCTAACCCTAATCCTAACCCTAGCATAACCCTAACCCTAACTCTAATGCTATCCTAACCCTAACTATAACCCTAATACCTCTAATATGAACCCTAACACAAACCCTAACCCTTACGTGAACCCTAACGCTACCCTAACCCTAACCCTACTGCTACCCTAACCCTGATACGAACCCTAACAATAACTAACCCTAACCTTAACCCTAACCTTAACCCTAACCCTAATACCCTAATACCCTTTCCCTAATACCCTAAACCTAATCTAACCCCAACCTTAATACCCTAACCCTAGCCCTAACCTATCCGTAACCCTAACCATAAACCTAACCATAATACTAACCCTAACCATAGTACCCTAACCCTAGGATAACCCTAACCCTAATCCTAACCCTTACCCTAACCCTAACTCTAATGCTATACTAACCCTAACTATAACCCTAATACCTCTAATATGACCCCTAACACAAACCCTAACCCTAACGCGAACCCTAACGCTACCCTAACCCTAATACGAACACTAACCCTAACCCTGAGTAACCCTAACCCTAATCCTAATAACCCTAGCCCTAACACTAAAACCCTAAAACACTAACCCTGACCTTAATACGAACCCTAACCCTAATCCTTTTACGAACCCTAACCCTAATACGAACCCTATCCCAAACCCTAAAATTAACCCTAATATGAATCCTAACTCTAATACCCTAACATCCTAACCCAAACTAACCCTAAACCTAACCCTAACTGTAATACCCTAACCCAGTGGTTCCCAAACTGTGTGCCGTGGCACCCTGGGGTGCCTCGGGACACTTGCAGGGGTGCCACGGGTTGGTGATCCAGAACCAATTCAAATTCTGCATGGTCAATGTAAAAAGCAAAACCAGTGTTAATGGCTGCCAATCATAAAATATATTGACAATCAGAAGCAAATCTTGTCCCTCACCACATAAGTTACCCTAAGGATGACATATAAAGACAATTTACTTAATTTAATATTTCTTTCTACATTTTTCAATAAGAAACTATTGGCCTAGGGGTGCCGTGAAAAAAATTCTGATACTCTAGAGTGCCGGGATTCCAAAAAGTTTGGGAACCACTGCCCTAACCCTAATAACCTAACCCTAACCCTACTGCTACCCAAACTCTAATACGAACTCTAACCCTAATACAAACCCTAACTCTAACCCTTATATGAACCCTATTTCTAACTAACCCTAATGCTAATACCCTAACCCTAATATCCTAACCCTAACCCTAACCTAACCCTAACCCTAATACCCTAATCCTAACCCTAACCCTAATACGAACCAAAACCCTATCCATAACCTAACCCTAACTCTAACCCTAACCCTAACCCTAATACCCTAATCCTAACCATAACCCTAACCCTAATATGAACCCTAACCCTATCCATAACCTAACCCTAACACTAACACTAACCCTAACCCTATGTAACCCTAACCCTAATCTAATAACCCTAATAACCCTAACCCTAAAACCCTAACCCTAACCCTAATACAAACCCTAACCCTAATATGAACACTAACCCTAACCCTAATACGAACCATAATACCCTAACGCTAACTAACCCTAACATAATGCGAACCCTAATCCTAAAGCTAATCTAACCCTAACCCTAATACGAACCCTAACCCTAATACGAACCCTAATATGACCCCTAACCCTAACTAACCCTAACCCTAATACCCTAACCCTAACCTAACCCTAACCATAACACTAACCCTAAAACTAATACCCTAATCCTAACCCTAACCCTAATACGAACTCTAACCCTATCCTTAATAGCATAACCCTAACCCTAACCCAACCCTAACCGTAACCCTAATCCTAACCCTAACCTAACCCTAACCTTTACACAAACCTTAACCCTAACACTAACATGAACCCTAACCCTAACCCTAACATAAATCCTAACCATAATACCATAAATTCTAATTCTAACCCTAATAAACTAACCCTAACCCTAAAACGCTAACCCTAACCTTAATATGAACCCTAACCCTAACTAACCCTAACCCTCATATTCTAACCCTTACGCTTACCCTATTACCCTAACCCTAACCTAACTCTAACCCTAACCCTAATATGAATCCTACCCCTTACACGAACCCTAACCCTAACTCTAATACAAACACTAACCCTAATACGAACCATAACCCTAATTAACCCTAATACCCTAACCCTAACCCTAACCCTAATACCATAATCATAACTCTAACCCTAATACGAACCCTAACCCTAACCTAACCCTAACGCTAACCTTCATACCATAACCCTAACCCTAACCAAACTCTAACCATAACCCTAATCCTAACCCTAACCATAACCCTAACCTAACCATAACTCTATCACAAACCCTAACTCTAACACTAACCCTAACACGAACCCTAACCCTAACACTACTCTAACCCTAACTCTAATCCTAATTACCCTAACCCTAACACTAAAAGCCTAAAACACTGACCCTAACCCTAATACGTACTCTATCCCTAACCCTAATACGATCCTTAACCCAAATACGAACCCTAACCCTAATACGAGCCATAATACGAACCCTAACCCTAATAACCTAATACCCTAACCATAACCCTAACTAACCCTAACCCTAACCAAAACTAACCCTAACATAATGCGATCCCTAATCCTAAAGCTAATCTAACCCTAACCTAACCCTAACCATTACACAAACCCTATCCCTAACACGAACCCTAATCCTAAAGATACTCTAGCCCTAACCCTTATACAAACCCTAACCCTAATCCTAACCCTAATACGAACCCTAACCCTAATACGAAACCTAACACTAACTAGCTCTAACCTTACCCTAACTCTAATACCCTTTCCCTAATACCCTTAACCTAACCATAACCTAACCAAAACCCTAATACCCTAACCCTAACCTAACCGTAACCCTAACCCTAACCCTAAAATGAATCCTTACCCTAATACCCTAACCCTAACCCAACCCTAACCCAAATCCTAATCCTAACCCTTACCTAACCCTAACCCTAAACTCTAACGCTACCCTAACCCTAACCATAACCTTAATACCATAACCCTAACCAAACTCTAACCGTTACCCTAATCTTTACCCTAACCCTAACTTAACCCTAACTCAAACACAAACCCTAACTCTAACACTAACCCTAACACGATCCCTAACCCTAACACTACTCTAACCCTAACCCTAATCCTAATAACCCTAACCCTAACACTAAAACCCTAAAACACTGACCCTAACCCTAATACGAACCCTAACCCTAACCCTAATACGAACCCTAACCCTGATACGAACCCTAACCCTAACCCTAATACGAACCCTAATACAAACCCTAACCCTAATAACCTAATATCCTAACCCTAACTAACCCTAACCCTAACCGTAACTAACCCTAAAATAATGTGAACCCTAATCCTAAAGCTAATATAACCCTAACCCTAATACGAACCCTAACCCTAACCTAACCCTAACCCTTACACAAACCCTAACCCTAACACGAACCCTAACCCTAAAGATACTCTAACCCTAACCCTAATACAAACCCTAACCCTAATCCGAACACTAATACGAACCCTAACCCTAATACGAACCCTAACACTAACTAATCCTATCCTTAACCCTAACCCTAATACCCTAACCTTAACCCTAATACCCTTTCCCTAATACCCCTAACCTAACCCTAACCTAACCAAAACCCTAACACCCTAACCCTAATACCCTAACCCTAACCTAACCGTAACAATAACCCTAACCCTAATATGAAACCTAACCCTAATACCCTAACCCTAACCCAACCCTAACCCTAATCCTAACCCTAACCCTTACCTAACCCTAACCCTAACTCTAACGCTACCCTAACCCTAACCTTAATACCATAGCTCTAACCCTAACCAAACTCTAACCGTAACCCTAATCCTAACCCTAACCCTAACCTAACCCTAACTCTAACACAAACCCTAACTCTAACAGTAACCCTAACACGATCCCTAACCCTAACACTACTCTAACCCTAACCCTAATCCTAATTACCCTAACCCTAATACTAAAACCCTAAAACACTGACCCTAACCCTAATACGAACCCTAACCCTAATACGAACCCTAAACCTAACACTAATACGAACCCTAATACGAACCCCCACCCTAATAACCTAATAACCTAACCCTAACTAACCCTAACCGTAACTAACCCTAAAATAATGCGAACCCTAATCCTACAGCTAATCTAACCCTAACCTTAATACGAACCCTAACCCTAACCTAACCCTAACCCTTACACAAACCCTAACCCTAACACGAACCCTAACCCTAAAGATACTCTAACCCTAACCCTAATACAAACCCTAACCCTAATCCTAACCCTAATACGAACCCTTACCCTAACCTTAACCATAACCCTAATACCCTTACCCTAACCCTAATACCCTTTCCCTAATACCCTTAACCTAACCCTAACCTGAACATAACCCTAATACCCTAACCCTAACCTAACCGTAACCCTAACCCTAATATGAATCCTAACCCTAACCCTATAACCCTTACCCTAACCATAACCCAACCCTCAGCCTAATCCTAACCCTAGCCCTTACCTAACCCTAACCCTAACTCTAACGCTACCCTAACCCTAGCTATAACCCTAATACCTCTAATATGAACCCTAAACCTAACGCGAACCCTATCCCTAACGCTACCCTAACCCAAACCTTAATACGAGCCCTAACCCCTAACCCTAACCCCCTAATACCCTTGCCCTAACCCTAAGTAAACCTAACCCTAATCCTAATAACCATAACCTTAACATTAAAACACTAAAATACTAACCCTAACCTTAATACGAACCCTAATCCTAACCCTAATACGAACCCTAACCCTAATATGATCCCTAACCCTAATACGAACCCTAATATGAACCCTACCCATAAAACCCTAATATCCTAACCCTAAACCTAACTAACCCTAACGCTAACCCTAACCCTAATACAAACCTTACCCCTAATACGAACCCTAACTCTAACCGTTATATGAACCCTAACAATAACTATCTCTAACCCTAATACCCTAACTCTAATACACTAACCCTAATACCCTAACCCTAACTCTAACACAAACCCTAACTCTAACACTAACCCTAGCATGAACCCTAACCCTTACACTACTCTATCCCTAACCCTAATACTAATATCCCTAACCATAACACTAAAACCCTAAAACACTGACCCTAACCCTAATACGAACCCAAGTCCTAACCCTAATACGAACCCTAACCCTAATACGAACCCTAACCCTAATAACCTAATATCCTAACCTAACCCTAACTAACCCTAACCCTAACCATAACTAACCCTAACATAATGCGAACCCTAATCCTAAAGCTAATCTAACCCTAACCCTAATACGAACCCTAACCCTAACCTAACCCTTACACAAACCCTAACCCTAACACGAACCCTAACACGAACCATAACCCTAAAGATACTCTAACACTAACCCTAATACAAACCCCAACCCTAATACGAACCCAAACCCTAATACGAACCCTAACACTAACTAACCCTAACCTTAACCCCAACCCTAATACCCTAATACCCTAACCCTAATACCATTTCCCTAATACCCTTAACCTAATCCTAAACTAACCATAACCCTAATACCCTAACCCTAACCCTAATACCCTAACCCTAACCCAACCCTAACCGTAATCCTAACCTTAACCCTTACCTAACCATAACCTTTATGCTAACTCTAACGCTACCCTAATGCTAACTATAACCCTAATACCTCTAATATGAACCCTAACCCAAACGCGAACCCTAAGTCTAATGCTACCCTAACCCTAACCCTAATACGTACCGTAAACCCTAAACCCCTAATACCCTAGCCCTAACCCTAAGTAACCCTAACCCTAATCCTAATAACCATAACCCTAACACTAAAACCCTAAAACGCTAACCCTAACCTTAATAGGAACCCTAACCCTAATACGAACACTAACCCTAAAATGAACCCTATGCCTAATACGAACCCTCACCCTAATACCCTAATATCCTAACCCTAAACCTAACTAACCCTAACGTGAACCCTAACCCCAATACAAAACCTAACCCTAATACGAACCCTAACTCTAACCCTTATATGAACCCTAACTAACCCTAACCTTAATACCCTAACCCTAACTCTAATACCATAACCCTAATACCCTTACCCTAACCTAACCCTAACCCTAACTATAATACCCAAACCCTAACCCTAACCTAAACCTAACCCTAATACCCTAATCCTAACCCTAACCCTAATACAAACCCTAACCCTAAGACAAACCCTAACCCTAATACCAAAATACCCTAACTCTAACTAACAGTAACATAACGCGATAACTAATCCTTAAACTAATCTAACCCTTACCCTCACCTGAATACCCTAACAATAACTCTAACACATAACCTAACTCTAACCCAAACCCTAATATCCTAATACCCTAACCCTAACTAACCCTAACGCGAACCCTAACCCTTATGCTACCCTAACCCTAATACGAACCCTAACCCTAATACGAACCCTAACAATAACTAACCCTAACCTTGACCCTAACCCTAATACCCTAACCCTAATACCCTAACCCTAATACCCTTTCACTAATACCCTAACCCTATTCTAACCCTAACCCTAATACCCTAACCCTAGCCCTAACCTATCTGTAACCCTAACCATAAACCTAACCCTAATATGAACCCTAACCATAGTACCCTAACCCTAGGATAACCCTAACCCTAATCCTAACCCTAGCATAACCCTAACCCTAACTCTAACTCTAATGCTATCCTATCCCTAACTATAACCCTATTACCTCTAATATGAACCCTAACCCTGACACAAACCCTAACACTAACGCAAACCCTAACCCTAACGCTACCCTAACCCTAAAGCTACCCAAACCATAACGCGAACCCTAAACCCTAACCCTAACCCTAAGTAACCGTAACCCTAATCATAATAATCCTAACCCTAACACTAAAACCCTAAAACACTAACCCTAACCCTAATACGAACCCTAATCCTAATAAGAACCCTAACCCTAATACGAACCCTATCCCAAACACTGAAACAAACCCTAATATGAACCCTAACCCTAATACCCTAATATCCTAACCCTAACTAACCCTAAACCTAACCCTAACCGTAATACCCTAACCCTAATAACCTAACCCTAACCCTAATGCTACCCAAACTGTAATACGAACCCTAACCCTAATACGAACCCTAACTCTAATCCTTATACGAACCCTAACTAACCCTAACACTAATACCCTAACCCTAATATCCTAACCCTAACCCTATCCTAACCATAATCTTAACCCAAACCCTAATACCCAAACCCTAACCCTAATCTAACCCTAACCCTAATACCCTAATCCTAACCCAAACCCTAATATGAACCAAAACCCTATCGATAACCTAACCCTAACTCTAACCCTAACCCTAACCTTAATACCCTAATCATAACCATAACCCTAACCCTAATACGAACCCTTACCCTATCCATAACCTAACCCTAACACTAACCCTAAACCTAACCCTATGTAACCCTAACCCTAATCTAATAACCCTAACCCTAATACAAACCCTAACCCTAATATGAACACTAACCCTAACCCTATTACGAACCATAACCCTAATAGCCTAATACCCTAACCCTAACTAACTCTAACATAACGCGAACCCTAGTCCTAAAGCTAATCTAACCTTAACCCTAATACGAACCTTAACCCTAATACGAACCCTAACCCTAATATGAACCTTAATCCTAGCTAACCCTAACCCTAATACCCTAACCCTAACATAACCCTAACCCTAACTCTAACCCTAACCCTAACCCTAATACCCTAACCCTAACCCTAAAATGCTAACCCTAACCTTAATACGAAGCCTAACCCTTACTAACCCTTCCCTCATATCCTAACCCTAACGCTAAACCTAACCTTAATACGAACCCTAACCCTCATATTCTAACCCTTACGCTAACCCTATTACCCTAACCCTAACCTAACTCTAACCATAATCCTTATATAAACCCTACCCCTTACACGAACCCTAACCCTAACTCTAATACGAACACTAATCCTAATTCGAACCATAACCCTAATTAACCCTAATACCCTAACCCTAACACTAACCCTAACCCTAATACAATAATCATAACCCTAACCCTAACCCTAATACGAACCATAACCCTAACCTAACCCTAACCCTAACCTTAATACGATAACCCTAACCCTAACCAAACTCTAACCGTTACCCTAATCCTAACCCTAACCATAACCCTAACCTAACCCTAACTCTATCACAAACCCTAACTCTAACACTAACCCTAACACGAACCCTAACCCTAATACGAACCCTAACCCTAATACGAACCCTAACCCTAATACCCTAATATCCTAACCCTAAACCTAACTAACCCTAACGTGAACCCTAACCCTAATTCAAACCCTATCCCTAATACGAACTCTAACTCTAACCCTTATATGAACCCTAACTAACCCTAACCTTAATACCCTAACCCTAAATCTAATACCCTAACCCTAATACCCTAACCCTAACCTAACCCTAACCCTAACTATAATACCCAAACCCTAATCCTAACCTAAACCTAACCCTAACACCCTAATCCTGACCCTAACCCTAACCCTAATACGAACCCTAACCCAAATACGATCACTAACCCTAATACGAACACTAACCCTAATACGAACCCTAATACGAACCCTAACACTAACCCTAATAACTAGTGATGAGCGGGTTCGGTTTCTCGGAAACCGAACCCCCCCGAACTTCACGCTTTTTACACGGGTCCGAGGCAGACTCGGATCTTCCCGCCTTGCTCGGCTAACCCGAGCGCGCCCGAACGTCATCATCCCGCTGTCGGATTCTCGCGAGGCTCGCATTCTATCGCGAGACTCGGATTCTATATAAGGAGCCGCGCGTCGCCGCCATTTTCACACGTGCATTGAGATTGATAGGGAGAGGACGTGGCTGGCGTCCTCTCCGTTTAGAATAGAAATAGATAGTGAGAGTGAGACACTTGATTTACTGGAGCTTAGGAGTACTCAGAGAGTGCAGAGTTTACTAGTGACTGACCAGTGACCACCAGTGCAGTTTTATTATTATTTAATATAATCCGTTCTCTGCCTGAAAAAAAAACGATACACAGTGACACAGTATACCATATCTGTGCTCAGCCTCAGTGTGCTGCATCATCTATGTATATCTGACTGTGCTGAGTGCTCACTGCTCACACAGCTTAATTGTGGGGGAGACTGGGGAGCAGTTATAGCAGGAGTACATATATTTAACAGTGCACACTTTTGCTGCCAGAGTGCTACTGCCAGTGTGACTGACCAGTGACCAGTGACCACCAGTATATTGTGATTGTCTACCTGAAAAAGTTAAACACTCGTCGTGTTGTGTTTTTATTCTATAAACGCATTCTGCTGACAGTGTCCAGCAGGTCCGTCATTATATAATATATACCTGTCCTGCAGTAGTGATATATATATATATTTTTTATATCATTATCATCCAGTCTATACTAGCAGCAGACGCAGTACGGTAGTCCACGGCTGTAGCTACCTCTGTGTCGGCAGTCGCTCGTCCATAATTGTATACCTACCTGTGGTGTTTTTTTTTTCTATCTTCTTCATACTAGTAGTTAACTTTAGGAGTCTGCAGTGCTGACAGTGTCCAGCAGGTCCGTCATTATATAATATATACCTGTCCGGCTGCAGTAGTGATATATATATTTTTTTTATATCATTATCATCCAGTCTATATTAGACGCAGACGCAGTACGGTAGTCCACGGCTGTAGCTACCCCTGTGTCGGCAGTCGCTCGTCCATCCATAATTGTATACAACCTACCTGTGGTGTTTTTTTTTCTATCTTCTTGATACTAGTAGCTTACTTTAGGAGTCTGCAGTGCTGACAGTGTCTAGCAGGTCCGTCATTATATAATATATACCTGTCCGGCTGCAGTAGTGATATATATATATTTTTTATATCATTATCATCCAGTCTATATTAGCAGCAGACGCAGTACGGTAGTCCACGGCTGTAGCTACCTCTGTGTCGGCAGTCGCTCGTCCATCCATAATTGTATACCACCTACCTGTGGTGTTTTTTTTTTTCTATCTTCTTGATACTAGTAGCTTACTTTAGGAGTCTGCAGTGCTGACAGTGTCCAGCAGGTCCGTCATTATATAATATATACCTGTCCGGCTGCAGTAGTGATATATATATATTTTTTATATCATTATCATCCAGTCTATATTAGCAGCAGACGCAGTACGGTAGTCCACGGCTGTAGCTACCTCTGTGTCAGCAGTCGCTCGTCCATCCATAATTGTATACCACCTACCTGTGGTGTTTTTTTTTTCTATCTTCTTGATACTAGTAGCTTACTTTAGGAGTCTGCAGTGCTGACAGTGTCCAGCAGGTCCGTCATTATATAATATATACCTGTCCGGCTGCAGTAGTGATATATATATATTTTTTATATCATTATCATCCAGTCTATATTAGCAGCAGACGCAGTACGGTAGTCCACGGCTGTAGCTACCTCTGTGTCGGCAGTCGCTCGTCCATCCATAAGTATACTAGTATCCATCCATCTCCATTGTTTACCTGAGGTGCCTTTTAGTTGTGCCTATTAAAATATGGAGAACAAAAATGTTGAGGTTCCAAAAATAGGGAAAGATCAAGATCGACTTCCACCTCGTGCTGAAGCTGCTGCCACTAGTCATGGCCGAGACGATGAAATGCCATCAAAGTCGTCTGCCAAGGCCGATGCCCAATGTCATAGTACAGAGCATATAAAATCCAAAACACCAAATATCAGTAAAAAAAGGACTCAAAAATCTAAAATAAAATTGTCGGAGGAGAAGCGTAAACTTGCCAATATGCCATTTACCACACGGAGTGGCAAGGAACGGCTGAGGCCCTGGCCTATGTTCATGGCTAGTGGTTCAGCTTCACATGAGGATGGAAGCACTCAGCCTCTCGCTAGAAAAATGAAAAGACTCAAGCTGGCAAAAGCACAGCAAAGAACTGTGCGTTTTTCGAAATCACAAATCCACAATCAGAGTCCAATTGTGTCGTTTGCGATGCCTGACCTTCCCAACACTGGACGTGAAGAGCATGCGCCTTCCACCATTTGCACGCCCCCTGCAAGTGCTGGAAGGAGCACCCGCAGTCCAGTTTCTGATAGTCAGATTGAAGATGTCAGTGTTGAAGTACACCAGGATGAGGAGGATATGGGTGTTGCTGGCGCTGGGGAGGAAATTGACCAGGAGGATTCTGATGGTGAGGTGGTTTGTTTAAGTCAGGCACCCGGGGAGACACCTGTTGTCCGTGGGAGGAATAGGGCCATTGACATGCCTGGTGAAAATACCAAAAAAATCAGCTCTTCGGTGTGGAAGTATTTCAACAGAAATGCGGACAACATTTGTCAAGCCGTGTGTTGCCTTTGTCAAGCTGTAATAAGTAGGGGTAAGGACGTTAACCACCTCGGAACATCCTCCCTTATACGTCACCTGCAGCGCATTCATCATAAGTCAGTGACAAGTTCAAAAACTTTGGGCGACAGCGGAAGCAGTCCACTGACCAGTAAATCCCTTCCTCTTGTAACCAAGCTCACGCAAACCACCCCACCAACTCCCTCAGTGTCAATTTCCTCCTTCCCCAGGAATGCCAATAGTCCTGCAGGCCATGTCACTGGCAATTCTGACGAGTCCTCTCCTGCCTGGGATTCCTCCGATGCATCCTTGCGTGTAACGCCTACTGCTGCTGGCGCTGCTGTTGTTGCTGCTGGGAGTCGATGGTCATCCCAGAGGGGAAGTCGTACTCGTAAGACCACTTTTACTACTTCCACCAAGCAATTGACTGTCCAACAGTCCTTTGCGAGGAAGATGAAATATCACAGCAGTCATCCTGCTGCAAAGCGGATTACTGAGGCCTTGGCATCCTGGGTGGTGAGAAACGTGGTTCCGGTATCCATCATTACTGCAGAGCCAACTAGAGACTTGTTGGAGGTACTGTGTCCCCGGTACCAAATACCATCTAGGTTCCATTTCTCTAGGCAGGCGATACCGAAAATGTACACAGACCTCAGAAAAAGACTCACCAGTGTCCTAAAAAATGCAGTTGTACCCAATGTCCACTTAACCACGGACATGTGGACAAGTGGAGCAGGGCAGGCTCAGGACTATATGACTGTGACAGCCCACTGGGTAGATGTATGGACTCCCGCCACAAGAACAGCAGCGGCGGCACCAGTAGCAGCATCTCGCAAACGCCAACTCTTTCCTAGGCAGGCTACGCTTTGTATCACCGCTTTCCAGAATACGCACACAGCTAAAAACCTCTTACGGCAACTGAGGAAGATCATCGCAGAATGGCTTACCCCAATTGGAATCTCCTTTGGATTTGTGGCATCGGACAACGCCAGCAATATTGTGTGTGCATTAAATATGGGCAAATTCCAGCACGTCCCATGTTTTGCACATACCTTGAATTTGGTGGTGCAGAATTATTTAAAAAACGAGAGGGGCGTGCAAGAGATGCTGTCGGTGGCCAGAAGAATTGCGGGACACTTTCGGCGTACAGGCACCACGTACAGAAGACTGGAGCACCACCAAAAACGCCTGAACCTGCCCTGCCATCATCTGAAGCAAGAAGTGGTAACGAGGTGGAATTCAACCCTCTATATGCTTCAGAGGTTGGAGGAGCAGCAAAAGGCCATTCAAGCCTATACAACTGAGCACGATATAGGAGGTGGAATGCACCTGTCTCAAGCGCAGTGGAGAATGATTTCAACGTTGTGCAAGGTTCTGCAACCTTTTGAACTTGCCACACGTGAAGTCAGTTCAGACACTGCTAGCCTGAGTCAGGTCATTCCCCTCATCAGGCTTTTGCAGAAGAAGCTGGAGACATTGAAGGAGGAGCTAACACAGAGCGACTCCGCTAGGCATGTGGGACTTGTGGATGGAGCCCTTAATTCGCTTAACAAGGATTCACGGGTGGTCAATCTGTTGAAATCAGAGCACTACATTTTGTCCACCGTGCTCGATCCTAGATTTAAAACCTACCTTGGATCTCTCTTTCCGGCAGACACAAGTCTGCTGGGGTTCAAAGAACTGCTGGTGACAAAATTGTCAAGTCAAGCGGAACGCGACCTGTCAACATCTCCTCCTTCACATTCTCCCGCAACTGGGGGTGCGAGGAAAAGGCTCAGAATTCCGAGCCCACCCGCTGGCGGTGATGCAGGGCAGTCTGGAGCGACTGCTGATGCTGACATCTGGTCCGGACTGAAGGACCTGACAACGATTACGGACATGTCGTCTACTGTCACTGCATATGATTCTCTCCCCATTGAAAGAATGGTGGAGGATTATATGAGTGACCGCATCCAAGTAGGCACGTCAGACAGTCCGTACTTATACTGGCAGGAAAAAGAGGCAATTTGGAGGCCCTTGCACAAACTGGCTTTATTCTACCTAAGTTGCCCTCCCACAAGTGTGTACTCCGAAAGAGTGTTTAGTGCCGCCGCTCACCTTGTCAGCAATCGGCGTACGAGGTTACATCCAGAAAATGTGGAGAAGATGATGTTCATTAAAATGAATTATAATCAATTCCTCCGTGGAGACATTGACCAGCAGCAATTGCCTCCACAAAGTACACAGGGAGCTGAGATGGTGGATTCCAGTGGGGACGAATTGATAATCTGTGAGGAGGGGGATGTACACCGTGATATATCGGAGGATGATGATGAGGTGGACATCTTGCCTCTGTAGAGCCAGTTTGTGCAAGGAGAGATTAATTGCTTCTTTTTTGGTGGGGGTCCAAACCAACCCGTCATTTCAGTCACAGTCGTGTGGCAGACCCTGTCACTGAAATGATGGGTTGGTTAAAGTTTGCATGTCCTGTTTATACAACATAAGGGTGGGTGGGAGGGCCCAAGGACAATTCCATCTTGCACCTCTTTTTTCTTTCATTTTTCTTTGCGTCATGTGCTGTTTGGGGAGTAGTTTTTGGAAGGGCCATCCTGCGTGACACTGCAGTGCCACTCCTAGATGGGCCAGGTGTTTGTGTCGGCCACTTGGGTCGCTTATCTTAGTCACACAGCTACCTCATTGCGCCTCTTTTTTTCTTTGCGTCATGTGCTGTTTGGGGGGTGTTTTTTGGAAGGGCCATCCTGCGTGACACTGCAGTGCCACTCCTAGATGGGCCAGGTGTTTGTGTCGGCCACTTGGGTCGCTTATCTTAGTCACACAGCTACCTCATTGCGCCTCTTTTTTTCTTTGCGTCATGTGCTGTTTGGGGGGTGTTTTTTGGAAGGGCCATCCTGCGTGACACTGCAGTGCCACTCCTAGATGGGCCAGGTGTTTGTGTCGGCCACTTGGGTCGCTTATCTTAGTCACACAGCTACCTCATTGCGCCTCTTTTTTTCTTTGCGTCATGTGCTGTTTGGGGGGTGTTTTTTGGAAGGGCCATCCTGCGTGACACTGCAGTGCCACTCCTAGATGGGCCAGGTGTTTGTGTCGGCCACTAGGGTCGCTTATCTTAGTCACACAGCTACCTCATTGCGCCTCTTTTTTTTCTTCTTTGCGTCATGTGCTCTTTGGGGAGTAGTTTTTTGAAGGGCCATCCTGCGTGACACTGCAGTGCCACTCCTAGATGGGCCAGGTGTTTGTGTCGGCCACTTGGGTCGCTGAGCTTAGTCATCCAGCGACCTCTGTGCAAATTTTAGGACTAAAAATAATATTGTGAGGTGTGAGGTGTTCAGATTAGACTGAAAATGAGTGGAAATTATGGTTATTGAGGTTAATAATACTTTGGGATCAAAATGACCCCCAAATTCTATGATTTAAGCTGTTTTTTAGGGTTTTTTGAAAAAAACACCCGAATCCAAAACACACACGAATCCGACAAAAAAAATTCGGTGAGGTTTTGCCAAAACGCGTTCAAACCCAAAACACGGCCGCGGAACCGAACCCAAAACCAAAACACAAAACCCGAAAAATTTCCGGTGCTCATCACTACTAATAACCTATTATCCTAATCATAACCCTAACTAACCCTAACCGAAACTAACCCTTACATAATGCGAACCCTAATCCTAAAGCTAATCTAACCCTAACACTTACACAAACCCTAACACGAACCCTAACACGAACCCTAACCCTAAAGATACTCTAACCCTAACCCTAATACAAACCCTAACCCTAATCCTAACCCTTATACGAACCCTAACCCTAACCTTAACCATAACCCTAATACCATAACCCTATCCCTAATACCCTTTCCCTAATACCCTTAACCTAACCCTAACCTAAACATAACCCTAATACCCTAACCCTAACCTAACCGTTACCCTAACCCTAATATGAAACCTAACCCTAACCCTATTACCCTAACCCTAACCATAACCCAACCCTCAGCCTAATCCTAACCCTAACCCTTACCTAACCCTAACCCTAACGCTACCCTAACCCATACTATAACCCTAATACATCTAATATGAACACTAACCCTAACGTGAACCCTATCCCTAACGCTAACCTAACCCTAACCTTAATACGAACCCTAACCCCTAACCCTGACCACCTAATACCCTAGCCCTAACCCTAAGTAACCCTAACCCTAATCCTAATAACTATAATCCTAACATTAAAACACTAAAACACTAACCCTAACCTTAATACGAACCCTAACACGAACCCTAACCCTAAAGATACTCTAACACTAATACAAACCCCAACCCTAATACGAACCCAAACCCTAATACGAACCCTAACACTAACTAACCCTAACCTTAACCCTAACCCTAATACCCTAACCCTAACCCTAATACCATTTCCCTAATACACTTAACCTAACCCTAACCTAACCATAACCCTAATACCCTAACCTTAATACCCTAACCCTAACCGTAACTCTAACCCTAATACGAAACCTAACATTTACCCTAAAACCCTAACCCAACCCTAACCGTAATCCTAACCTTAACCCTTACCTAACCCTAACCTTAACTAACTCTAACGCTACCCTAATGCTAACTATAACCCTAATACCTCTAATATTAACCCTAACGCGAACCCTAAGTCTAATGCTACCCTAACCCTCACCCTAATACGAACCCTAACCCCTAACCCTAACCCCCTAATACCCTAGCCCTAACCTAAGTAACCCTAACCCTAATCCTAATAACCATAACCCTAACACTAAAACCTTAAAACGCTAACCCTAACCTTAATACGAACCCTAATATGAACCCTAACCCTAATACGAACCCTAACCCTAATGCCCTAATATCCGAACCCTAAACCTAACTAACCCTAACGTGAACCCTAACCCTAATTCAAACCTTAACCCTAATACGAACCCTAACTCTAACCCTTATATGAACCCTAACTAACCCTAACCTTAATACCCTAACCCTAACTCTAATACCCTAACCCTAATACCCTAACCCTAACCTAACCCTAACCCTAACTATAATACCCAAACCCTAACCCTAACCTAAACCTAACCCTAACACCCTAATCCTGACCCTAACCCTAACCCTAATACGAACCTTAACCCTATCCCTAACCTAACCCTAACACTAACTCTAACCCTATCCCTAAACCTAATACCCTAACCCTAACCCTAACCCTAACCCTTACACAAACCCTAACCCTAACATGAACCCTAACCCTATCCCTAACCCTAACACGAACCCTAACCCTTATACCATAACCCTTATTCTAAACCTAATACCCTAACCCTAACCCTAAAACCCTGAGCCTAACTCTAATAATCTAACCCTAATACCCTAATACTAAACCCTATTCCTAACCCTAAGTAACCCTAACCCTTTTCTAATAACCCTAACCCTAACCATAAAACCCTAACACCCTAACCCTAATACAAACCCTAACCCTAATACGAACCATAACCCTAATACCAAAATATCCTAACCCTAACTTACCCTAATATAACGCAATCCCTAATCCTAAAGCTAATCTAACCATAACCCTAATACGAATCCTAACACTAATACGCACCCTAACCCTAATATGAACCCTAACCCTAACTAACCCTAACACTAATTCCATAACCCTAACCTAACCCTAACACTAACCCTAATACAAACCCTAATTCTAACTTAACCCTAACCTTATTACCATAACCCTAACCCTAACCAAACCCTAACCGTAACTCTAATCCTAATCCTAACTTTATCACTAACCTAACCCTTACACAAGCCCTGACCCTAACACGAACTCTAACCCTAACCTAACTCTAACCCTAACCCTAATATGAAACCTACCCCTAACACAAACCCTAACTCTAATATGAACCCTAACCCTAATACGAACTCTGACCCTGACCCTAACCCTGACCCAACCCTAACCCTAACCCGAACCCGAACCCGAATACCCTAACCATAACTCTAACACAAAACCTAACTCTAACCCTAACCCTAATACGAACCCTAACCATAATATCCTAATACCCTAACCCTAACTAACCCTAACGCGAACCCTAACCAAATTGCTACCCTAATCCTAATTCGAACCCTAACCCTAATACGAACCCTAACAATAACTAACCCTAACTTTAACCCTAACCCTAATACCCTAACCCTAATACCCTTTCCCTAATACCCTAACCCTAATCTAACCCTAACCCTAATTCTAATGCTATCCTAACCCTAACTATAACCCTTATACCTCTAATATGAACCCTAACCCTAACACAAACCCTAACACTAACGCGAGCCCTAACCCTAACGCTACATTAACCCTAACCCTAATGCGAACCCTAACCCTAATGCTACCCTAACCCTAACACGAACCCTAACCCTAATACGAACCCTAACAATAATGATAAAGCTAAATATTTATCTTATATAATACCCTTTATGAGGTCTAAGAACACTGTACGCTATCTACGTATGAAGTACCGTAAGGGTACGCTCGTTGCGTAACAATCGCTTAGCCGTAGTCGAGACGCTCAAGTGTCACGTTCGCTCACGGCCAAGAGATCACAGGCAGGCACGCTATTGGCTGCTGACTAACGTAATGATTCGCTATAGCGTAGCGGACGCTCGGGACCACAAGGAGATCACCAGCGGCGCTGACGTTAACAATGTTAAACCTTTAAATCTAAACCATAAACAATGTAATATGCTGTAAAACCTTAGTGTATAGATAGAGTGTAAATGCAACACAGTGTAACCTTATTAACTCAAAAGCTGTATGAGCGTCACCGACGCTCTGAGAATACTTAACACTATAAGAAATACACAGATACCTGGGCTTAGGGTCCAACGCCTAATATATATATATTATGAATGATATACTTGCAAAAGAATTAATACAAATACAAATCATACACTACAATATAACATAGACTACCTAACCAGATAACTACACAGGAAATATAATACAATTACTATTTAAGAGAAAATAAGAGAGAAAGAGGAGAAGGGAGAGAGAGAGAGAAATTGGCCCACAATAACAAGAAGATCAATATAGTTGCGGAGAAACACTTACGCACAAAGGAAACGATCGCATGCGCCTCTGGACATCCAGCTCCCGATTTTCAGCAATGATAACCGTTGAAGAGTGAGCTGGATGTGATCGGCCTGTCTATTTATGCCCCACACACAATGCAATTCAATGGTCCCTACAATCTCATTGTTCATTGGACACAGGAATTCCTCCTCGCATTATAACAAAAGGTCATAGGTTGATTCATACAGGTGGGCCGTGACTATTTCCAACAGCTCAGGTGGGAGGGAAACTGGGTTTCGCGCCGCATGGATAAGTAAGTGCAAATACAGTAAATGTTCATAAACTTCTTATGTCCATAACTATTCGCACGAGCGATTAATCCGCTTCAAACCAACACCGGAATATTGCTAATTACATACTCTTCCGATGGGTACTAAACACCACTGTATTACTCCTGTCTGACCCTTCGTATCAAACAAAGAGGGATTTCTCTGTTCACGAACATTCTATATTAACCAAACTTTCAGAATCTATCAAAGGGACCATGATCTACAAAATACATTATATAGTGAAAATATGTAACGATTGAGTCGCACGCTACGATCACATAAACTCTACCGTAAATACGCATACCGTGCGCCTGCGGGTGCCCGCGACTGTGAGTATGCGCACGTACGGGAGAGCGTACGCATGCGCAGCACGGACCTGTGTGAGGTGCAAATATGGTAGTGTGCATAGAGATATTTTTCTGACTTTGACAGTCCACCCTTTGGCAGTCAACAATAACTGCCACCTTCTAAAACATTTCAAAAAGAGAAAAATATATGTCAGGGGTTAATACATTTACATGGTTGGGGAGGGGAGGAGAGGAGAAGGTAGGAAAAGGGTATGACCTAGTGAGATAGCAGAAGCATGTGTGTATGAATCCGTGCTTGGGGGTCATGTATCATCGTGCCGTACGTGTTTTAAATCAAGCTTCGAGGTATTGCGAAGTATACATTTGAATTCCTTCTTATCCCGTGGTACGGGTCTGTGGATGGGCTGTCAAACTTTACCGAGCTCTTTTCGGCTTTGGTTGTAACAAAATGGGGGAGCACATTTTAGTTGATGATACATGAATGGGGGAGATATGTGATTGCTGATATCTGTGCCTGTATTCCCTATCGACTATGTGTGTCATTACCTGAGGGTTGTAGAAATGAAGAAAAGACATAATTACGGTAAATGCGGTGGTATTCTATGTCAGGTAAATGTACATTCGTCGATTGAGGTCTTGTTTGGTGTCTGTTGAATGCAGTTTTCTTTGTGCTTTTGCCCATAAGGTGCGAGCAAAAGCTGTCAATGTCCATAGATTTACAAAAGTGTTGGGCTAGCGTAATTTTAAAATTTATAGGGAAACTGGGGATTCATGGCATAGTTCATCAAAAATCTGTGTATCAGGTTGTCAAAACTTCTTCTTTAATCCATCTGTTGTCTGTATATCGGCTCATCAAACTCCTCGTCCAAGTGGGTCTTTTTACCTTGGAGGAAACGGAAAAACAGGTGAAAGAAACGGACCGTAGAAATCGCATTTTCATCACATCATTGTTTCTACATTTGGGTCATAAATCAAATCCATTGGAATTACAGTTTCCTCACTCCTTAAACTCATTTCCCTAGTACGACGATTGCACCTCATTAAAGCCTGACCGCATCTAAATATCAAACCAATCGTTATGATAACACCTAAGATACATAGAAGAAACTTCCCAACATCCATTATGACTCCTTGAGCCCAGTCTCCTAAACCAGAGAACCAATTTCGCGGGTTCAACCATGACACCCAACCAGTCAGCTCATTACCTACAGCAGCAAGAGTGAGATTGTGTCTCCTGCGAAATTCCCACTTCAGTTGGAGAATATCGTCCATCTTTTGGTCTATGACCTCGACCGGGTCCTCGGTGCTATTCGTAATATATGTGCAACATTTCACGCCGTATTGTGTTGCCAGTGTGACACAATATCCGCCTGTCACTGCTGTGAGGTAATTAAGAACCATTCTATGCTGTACCAGTTCTGTTTTATAAGCCTGAAGTTCTCTTCCAGTATACCTAAACGTGTCATCATACATTTCAGTGATATTATCTAACAAATTGGCGAGCGCAGATATGTATTTATAATTCAACACTCCTCTAGCGGTGCGAGTGATATCTAACGCGATTAGAAACTGAATCCCGGTGGATTCATGGATCATGTCAGAGGCCGGATGCTCTGTTCTTTCTATCAGGTGCCGTTTAACTACGTGCTCGTAATGGGTGTGAGTATAAGGAGTTTGGGCAACACGGTGTATGTCTTTCATTTTGTCATGTGATACAGTCATTACTTCAGACAGTACTTTTCCAATATAACACAATCCTTCAGAGTTTGGGGCAAGCCACTTATACGCCTTTCTCCCGCATATGAAATATGCATCATCGGGGAGAACATATGGGACGGAGTAGGACATAACCATATTACACACCTTCCATGTGAAATCTCCTAACCCTAATTCTTCCATCTGCTTAGTACACGTATCAGGTTGTACGATATGTGCACAGTATCCTGGTGATACCTCTCCAACTCTCGTAATCCTATTTCCTAAGGTATACCTATACCGGAAAGATTTTCCTCTACTGGCTATGTGGCGTATAAGCTCTGTATCTGTAGGCATTCTATCTGCTCTATGCGAAAAGGTCATGGTTTGATTACTCCATGACACTTCCCAATTTCCCGGCTTTCGGGGATTGGAGATGTTAAAGCATAATAGGGACCTATCCACATGGTATTGGTGGAGCTTCAAACTAGGAGGGCTGGAGATATTAAACCTCCTGTCCACCGGTCTCCCACCACTTAACTCAAGTACCTCCCCTAACGTTAAAGGAAATGGTACTAGCCCTGATTTGCTATGACCTTGAGGTACTTGAGAGCATACCCAACAATCTGTTTTATTTAACACACTACCCACTAAGGAGTGATAGTCACTCAATGGATGCCGGTCCATATGGATATTAAAACTGGATTGGCATTTCTTTATGCACCCATCCTCAATGACATTGTTACAGAGCCGACAGATACAGTTTTCTTCAGCTAACAATCCTTCACAATTCCTTCTATGGTCAATGCTATCGGATCGTTTTCTGATACTCGCCTTTGCTTGTTGATTATGTTGTTCTTGGAAAACTACGCCTCCATCTCTGTCATCAGAACCCATTCCAGAACCTCTCTCGACCTCCATGGTACTCTCGCCGGAACAGACTGCTCTGGTCAACATCATGGTCAACAGGAAAATCCGGATCACAGTCTCTTGGGGCAAGTCCATCTTGTAGGAGGAAACGGAGAAGAATGAGAAGGGGGAAAAAAATAATTTGAGGGAGAGGGGATGGGAAGTTGGAGAAAAACAATAAAAGGGAACAGGGGATCGACAACTGCTTTTGGTCTTGTGATTTTCAATGCTCAGGTGCCGCCTCAATCCTCCTGGAACAGACACTCCAGTGATACAACCTCTACCGTCTGTTCCTTATCACGGGGCCTCTCTGGATCAGCAACCTTTTTACAGTGGGACGAATGAACCCAAGTCTCTCTCTCAGCAACCTTCAATGCTGTAGTGCTAGTCAATAAGACCTGGTATGGTCCTTCCCATCTGTCAATAAGGCAACCTGAGCGTAGAAAATTCCGTATCATTACATAATCCCCAGGTTCAATGTCATGACAATTACTATCTGGTAAATCAGGAATCACTAACTTCAGATTATCATTTTGATTCCTCAACTGTTTACTCATGTTAATCAAGTATTTTACAGTCACTTCATTGTTACACTTCAAATCATCCTGAGGGTTAATCATAACATGCGGTTGTCGACCAAACAAGATTTCAAAGGGAGACAGATTAAGAGGGGACCTGGGAGTGGTTCTGATGCTGTACAGTACAATGGGTAAAGCTTCTGGCCATGTCAATCCTGTCTCTGCCATCACTTTACTCAGTTTATTTTTAATAGTGCTGTTCACTCTTTCCACTTTAGCACTCGCCTGTGGACGGTATGGAGTGTGCAGCTTGCTATCAATTCCCATCAATTTACACATTCCTTGAAAGA
Source organism: Pseudophryne corroboree (assembly GCF_028390025.1). Lineage (NCBI taxonomy): Eukaryota > Metazoa > Chordata > Amphibia > Anura > Myobatrachidae > Pseudophryne > Pseudophryne corroboree. Next base: position 178,549 of record NW_026969714.1, read on the forward strand.
CATCACCTGTAAAATGGGTACCCCTATCACTTTCGATAATTCTAGGGATACCATATCTACATACAAATTCCTGCACAATTTTCTTAGCAGTAAACATAGCGGTATTTGTGGCCGCTGGAAATGCTTCGACCCAATTTGAAAAAACATCTATACAAACAAGTACATATTTCAAATTTCGACAAGGGGGTAATTGAATGAAGTCAATCTGTATTACCTGGAAAGGGCCGCCTGCAGGTGGGATATGAGATGGTTCTGTAGGTATTGCCTTTCCGATGTTCTTTCTCAGACAGGTAAGGCATGACATTGCTCTTTTACTCGCATGAGATGAAAATCCTGGGGCACACCAATATGCTCTTACCAACTTGCACATCCCTTCCTTGCCCAGATGAGTCAGCCCGTGAGCTGCCTCAGCTAAACATGGAAGGTATGCTCTGGGGGCCACTGGTTTACCGTGTCCATCCGCCCAGAGTCCTGAGGACTCCTGGCCATATCCTTTTGCCTTCCAGACTGCCTTTTCCTGTGTGGAACACAAATTTTGCATCTCACACAACTTCTGTGTGTTGATGGTATTAAATACCATCAGTTGTGTGGTGTCTGTCTGTCTGGGGGTAGCAGCTGCTAATTTAGCAGCTTCGTCTGCTCGGCTGTTACCAAGTGATACTGGGTCTTGGCTATATGTGTGTGCTTTACATTTGATAACAGCCACTCTGTCGGGTTCCTGTATCGCTGTTAGAAGCCTTTTTATGTGAGCTGCATGCGCTACCGGTGTACCAGCTGCCGTCATGAAATTTCTGAGGCGCCATAGGGCTCCGAAATCATGGACTACCCCGAATGCGTATCTAGAATCGGTGTAGATATTGGCTGATTTGCCCTTAGCCAATTCACATGCTCTGGTTAGGGCGACCAGTTCAGCAACCTGGGCTGAGTGAGGTGGGCCTAGCGGTTCCGCTTCTATGGTGCCTTGGTCATCTACGACTGCGTATCCAGTACACAAGTCTCCCGAGTCTGACTGTCTATGACAACTACCGTCCGTGTAGAACGTAAGTTCTACATCTTCCAGTGGGTTGTCACTGATGTCAGGCCTTGCGGTAAAATTTTGGGTCAAATATTCCATACAATCATGTGTGTCTTCCTTTGTATTAAATTCTCCTTCCCCACCACTCTCATCCTCCACCCTTTGTGCCTGTCCAGGCACACCTGGGAGATATGTTGCAGGATTTAATGCACTGCATCTCCTTATGGTGATGTTTACGGGGGCCATTAGTGCCAATTCCCATCTTGTAAACCGCGCTGATGAGACGTGTCTGGTTTGGGCAGAATTTAACAAGGCTGACACTGCATGTGGTGTATGAATTGTGAGGTTGTGACCTAGCACGACATCTTCGCTTTTCGTTACTAGCAATGCTATCGCAGCAATGCTTCGCAAGCATGTGGGGAGGGATCGCGCTACCGTGTCTAGCTGAGCGCTGTAATATGCTACTGGCCTGCTGGCATCACCGTGCTTTTGGGTTAGTACGCCTGCCGCGCAACCAGCACTTTCTGTTCCGTATAGTTCAAAGGGTTTCCCATAGTCTGGCATACCCAATGCTGGTGCCTGCGTTAGGCACTGTTTAAGTCTCTCAAATGCTGTCTCAGACTCGTCTGTATGCGAAATCCGATCAGGTTTGTTTGGGGAGACCATCTCCTGCAAGGGTAACGCTAGAATGGAAAACCCTGGGATCCAATTACGGCAATACCCACACATTCCTAAAAATGTTCTGATCTGTTGCTGGGTTCGTGGCAGAGTCATGTCTCTAATTGCTTGAATTCTATCAGCGGTCAGGTGTCTCAGTCCTTGTGTTAGACAGTGTCCCAAATATTTTACCTTAGTTTGGCATAATTGCAACTTGTCTTTGGAAACCTTGTGTCCTGTGTCTGAAAGATGAAACAGGAGCTGTTTCGTATCCTTCAGGGATGCTTCCAATGAATCAGAACACAGTAGTAGATCATCCACGTACTGTATTAATACTGATCCACTCACTGGTTGGAAAGACTGTAAACAATCATGCAAAGCCTGGGAAAATATACTTGGGCTATCTATGAATCCTTGTGGTAATCGAGTCCATGTGTATTGGACTCCTCTGTATGTAAATGCAAACAAATATTGACTGTCAGGGTGCAGAGGTACCGAAAAGAAAGCGGAGCAGAGGTCAATAACAGTGAAAAATTTCGCAGTGGGAGGGATTTGCATTAGGATGACAGCTGGATTTGGCACTACGGGGAACTGACTCTCAACTATTTTGTTAATCCCCCTTAGATCCTGCACTAGCCGGTAACCCCTCCCCCCACTCTTTTTCACAGGGAAGATGGGACTATTGGCAGTGCTGGACGTTCTTACCAGAATGCCCTGTTGTAGCAAGCGCTCTATTACGGGATACACTCCTAACTCCACCTCTGGCTTCAGAGGGTACTGTGGGATTTTTGGAGCTATCCTACCATCTTTTACTTGTACAACTACCGGAGCTACGTTTGCCATTAATCCAGTGTCCTGTCCATCTTTAGTCCAAAGTGACTCTGGTATCTGAGATGTCATTTCTTCTACTTGGGAGGGAGTCCTATTTGTCATAATGGTATGTGACATTAATTTTGATGGGGAGTCTAACATGTCTCGTACTTCCTGAGCGTGATTCTCAGGTATGTCCAAGAATACACCTTCAGGAGTACAATAAATGACGCACCCCATTTTACACAGTAAGTCTCTTCCCAGGAGATTAGTCGGTGCCGATGCAGCCAGCAAAAAGGAATGCTTGGTATGTAAAGGCCCTACTGTAATCTCGGCTGGTTTGCTAACAGGGTAGTGCTGGACTACTCCCGTTACCCCTATGGCTGGAATTGTCTTACCAGTGGTTCTCATGCCCACTGTCGAATTTATCACTGATTTGGCCGCCCCTGTGTCTACAAGAAAGTTTAATGATTTACCAGCTACATTGATTGCAATTTCTGGTTCACTTCCAAGGCTTGCAATCAATTTTACTGGCTGCAGATTACAGGTATGGCCACACCCCTATTGGGTATGGTGACCTCCCTGAATCCCGCTGGCAGCAACTACTTGTGATGGAGTTAATTGGGAGCTACCAGAGGCTTGCCAGTCTCTGTTCGGGGGATATCTTTTTGTTTCCCCTGCATGTGGCTCATAACTCCGTTTCTGCGGACCCTGATCCCAATGTCGTGTGTCGTGTCGTTGTCTAGGGGGTTGGTATGAGTTTCGTGAATTCTTCACTCTACAATCTCGTGCCATGTGTCCCTGTTTATGACAAGAATAACAAGTAACCACATTTGACTTACCCACAGGGTTTGGTGATATAAACAAAGGCTGCCTTGTGGTCAGGGCCTGTATACTTACTGCCATTAACTTATCACCTTGTTGTTCCCTGTGTCTGGTGATGTTCCTATCGTGATCAATAGCAGCCTCTCTCAAAGTAGCCACAGACAGACCTCGCCAACATGGTTGTGTGGTCTGTACCCTAGTCTTCAATGACTCTTTTAAACCATCCATCAGTACCGATACTGCTACTTCTCGATGGTTTATGTTTGTTTTAATGTCCTCTATGCCTGTGTATTTTGCCATTTCTGATAATGCTCTGTGAAAATACTCTGCAGCTGTTTCTGACTCCTTCTGTTTAATGGAGAATATTTTGTTCCATTTAACTACGGCTGGGAAATACTCCTTTAACTGTAAACTTATTCTTTTTACATTGTCTTTGTTGTACACTTCTGTAAGAGGTACATCCTGATCTAATCCACAGTCAGCTAAAAATTGAGCTGCGTCGACATTGGAGGGTAAACATGCTCTCAGCAATATCTGCCAGTCTTTATTGTTGGGCTCTACAGTGTTACCTAGGTCTCTGATGTATTTTTGGCTGGCAACTAAGTCTTTTCTAGGGTCAGGGAATTCCGACACTATGGTCCTTAATTCCATTCGGGAAAATGGGCTGTACATGGCAATGTTCCTAACAGGAGTGACTCCTGAAGTGTCTGTTTTCCCATTTGGAACTACTATTACCTTAACAGAATTAACTCTAACAACCTCATTCTGTGTAGATTCTACAGGCTGTGGTGAGATAGTTTCAGCATAGTGTATGGTGCCGTACTTACCCGTTAATACGACCTCACCTATCCCTCCGCTAGGGGCCTTTGTTACTAATCTCGGGGGTGGAGCTGTGCCTACTGTGGTCTCTGCTATGGTGGCTGCTAGAGAGAGCGCTGAAATTGTTGCCGATTCGTCCTCTTGATCACACTCCTGAGGAAAGTTCAAAACAGGGTACAACTTGCACGGGTTAATACTTGCATTGGTTAATTGGTTAACATTATCTTTAACATTTACACAGTTGCTAAGTGTTTGTTTGTTACACCTTAATGCGTCATTCTCCGCAACCAATTTTTCTCCCGATATATATGGTGGCGGTGGGGCCGTGGCTATCAGTTTTCTGATCAAGCCAGATCCCGCCGCCTGAGCCAATCCTCTCTGTATGTCACCCTCCTGTTGCCACAACTGTAAATAATCGTAATGTTTGATTCGTCTCTTGGCTGATTTAATGAGACATATCCTTCTCCTTAAATTCGTTAACACTTCTGTGCTGAAGCTACCTACTCTTGGGAATTTCTCCCCGTCATGTACTGTCATTCTCTCCCATTCATCACATAAAGCTTCTGTGTGACTTCCGTATTTCTCACACATTACGTACCTTGCCGACCCGACTGGTCGGTTCACTGAATCAACCCGAACCGAGGTTGATCGCCCCCTACCTGAACAAGTGGCCCCCATAGTTCGAAGGTGTTGCTTTATTCAGCCAACCCTTACGCAAACCAAAATGTTCAAAATAGGCTGATGGTGGCGGTTTACCGAGTACCCCACTCACTCGCCCACGCCGACCAATACGACCTGATCACACTGATATAGTGCTGGCGTACTCGACCCAGGGCCCCTGCGACCTGAACCTCTATTTACTGGAACCTGCGAGGGTGATCCGAAGAACACTTACTCTTTCCAGTAACTATTGGTTGTTGGATAGTTCCTGAGTGAGCAGCGAACCTCCCTTAAAATAAAAAAAATTACACAAATCACGTTAGAATGTACAAATAGCGTTTATGACCTTCGTACACAAATAGTACCGATCAGGTTTACTAATGCACCCAATTACGTGCGGTACAATCGTTCAGCACATAAGCAACTAATCTTATGTACGGAGCGACCAGTGGAATCGAAAATTACGGCTGCGAATTCCTTCAGCCAGAGCTTGTATGGCCTATATGGGTGTTGCACCAACCCTTTCTTGGTGTTGTGCCTGTGGACTGTATAGCGGACTTCCTTGTCTGCTGTACCTGAACCTGCTGGTCTGCTATGACCTCCTGGTCTGTTACAGTATGACCTCCTGGTCTGCTACACTCTAATGCTCAAATTGTATGTTTTAACCAGGGATGCCTCCCTAGCCACCATGTACGTCACTTACACGCATGTACCTCACGAGAACTCGACTTTTCTTGTGGTTCAACCTCAAAAATTGTAAAAACAAACACTCACTCACCACATATACACTTTTGTTTCTATTTCTATTTCTGCGCAGAAATTTCTCTTTAGACCAGATGTGTTACAAATTAGGAGAAGGATCTATTAATTTAAATTTCGAATGTTAAAATAGATTTGCGCGATTTATCGCCTTGCGTTATTTACCGCGTTGCGCTATTTATCGCGTTGAAAAAAAATTAACACTTGTGATTTGAGTTACGTGGGCGTACCCGGACGCTCCGTTGCGTAATATACGCTGCGTGCGTCGGCCCTTGGGTTGCGTACGCAAGTCTCAGTCCTTTGTTAGAGACACGTGTATGCAAAGCAAAGATCCACCGTAACACAATTTATACGTTTATCAATGTAGATGATCCTTTATCATCTACCGCGCACCACACTGACTTCGCCTTGTCTCTCAGGCACAGCTGTGTTTGTCTATACTTTAACTATATTACCTTTTTACTCTTAAACTATAAAATAGCAGCAAATCTCTCTTAGCACGTTTATCAACTATAAAACTGGCAAACAGGAGAGTGATATACGAAAATACACAAATGAAAAAAAGAAATGCAGATATATATGTGTGCGTGCGTGTGTACGCAAGACAGAAAAATAAACAGTTTTAAAAGAGACTAGCGTGTTGTTCTTACCTCCGGTTCCCGGATTCCTTCAGCACCCTTTACTAAGAGAAGCAGACGCTTATCCAAACAGCACTACGAGGAATATGATCTCCCGCCCTTTGCTGCTGGATAATGTCTGCTGAAATTACCTAGTGCAGATGTGTGAAGGACAGGACAAGCCCGCAATTGATAAAGCTAAATATTTATCTTATATAATACCCTTTATGAGGTCTAAGAACACTGTACGCTATCTACGTATGAAGTACCGTAAGGGTACGCTCATTGCGTAACAATCGCTTAGCCGTAGTCGAGACGCTCAAGCGTCACGTTCGCTCACGGCCAAGAGATCACAGGCAGGCACGCTATTGGCTGCTGACTAACGTAATGATTCGCTATAGCGTAGCGGACGCTCGGGACCACGAGGAGATCACCAGCGGCGCTGACGTTAACAATGTTAAACCTTTAAATCTAAACCATAAACAATGTAATATGCTGTAAAACCTTAGTGTATAGATAGAGTGTAAATGCAACACAGTGTAACCTTATTAACTCAAAAGCTGTATGAGCGTCACCGACGCTCTGAGAATACTTAACACTATAAGAAATACACAGATACCTGGGCTTAGGGTCCAACGCCTAATATATATATATTATGAATGATATACTTGCAAAAGAATTAATACAAATACAAATCATACACTACAATATAACATAGACTACCTAACCAGATAACTACACAGGAAATATAATACAATTACTATTTAAGAGAAAATAAGAGAGAAAGAGGAGAAGGGAGAGAGAGAGAGAAATTGGCCCACAATAACAAGAAGATCAATATAGTTGCGGAGAAACACTTACGCACAAAGGAAACGATCGCATGCGCCTCTGGACATCCAGCTCCCGATTTTCAGCAATGATAACCGTTGAAGAGTGAGCTGGATGTGATCGGCCTGTCTATTTATGCCCCACACACAATGCAATTCAATGGTCCCTACAATCTCATTGTTCATTGGACACAGGAATTCCTCCTCGCATTATAACAAAAGGTCATAGGTTGATTCATACAGGTGGGCCGTGACTATTTCCAACAGCTCAGGTGGGAGGGAAACTGGGTTTCCCGCCGCATGGATAAGTAAGTGCAAATACAGTAAATGTTCATAAACTTCTTATGTCCATAACTATTCGCACGAGCGATTAATCCGCTTCAAACCAACACCGGAATATTGCTAATTAAATACTCTTCCGATGGGTACTAAACACCACTGTATTACTCCTGTCTGACCCTTCGTATCAAACAAAGAGGGATTTCTCTGTTCACGAACATTCTATATTAACCAAACTTTCAGAATCTATCAAAGGGACCATGATCTACAAAATACATTATATAGTGAAAATATGTAACGATTGAGTCGCACGCTACGATCACATAAACTCTACCGTAAATACGCATACCGTGCGCCTGCGGGTGCCCGCGACTGTGAGTATGCGCACGTACGGGAGAGCGTACGCATGCGCAGCACGGACCTGTGTGAGGTGCAAATATGGTAGTGTGCATAGAGATATTTTTCTGACTTTGACAATAACTAACGCTAAACCTTAACCCTAACCCTAATACCCTAACCCTAATACCCTAACCCTAATACCCTAACCCTAATACACTTTCCCTAATACCCTAACCCTAATCTAACCCTAACCCTAATACCCTAACCGTAGTCCTAACCTTTCCGTAACCCTAACCATAAACCTAACCCTAATATGAACCCTGACCCTAGCCTAACCCTAACCCTAACTCTAATGCTATCCTAACCCTAACTATAACCCTAATACCTCTAATATGAACCCTAACCCTAACACAAACCCTAACCCTAACGCGAACCCTAACCCTAACGCTACCCTAACCCTAATACGAACCCTAACCCCTAACCCTAACCCTAACCCTAAGTAACCCTAATCCTAAAAACCCTAATAATAAAATACCTAAAATACTAACCCTAACCCTAATCTGAACCCTAACCCTAATACGAACCCTATCCCAAACCCTAAAACGTACCCTAATATGAACCCTAACCCTAACCCTAATACCCTAATATCCTAACACAAACCCTAACTAACCCTAAACCTAACCCTAACCGTAATACCCTAACCCTAATAACCTAACCCAATACTAATGCTTCCCAAACTCTAATATGAACCCTAACCCGAATACGATCCCTAACTCTAACCATTAAACGAACCCTAACTAACGCTAACGCTAATACCCTAACCCTAATATCCTAACCCTAACCCTAACCTAACCCTAATCCTAACCCACACGCTAATACCCAAACCCTAACCCTAACCTAACCCTAACCCTAATACCCTAATCCTAACCCAAACCCTAATACGAACCAAAACCCTATCCATAACCTAACCCTAACTCTAACCCTAACCCTAACCCTAAAACCCTAACCCTAACCCTAATACAAACACTAACCCTAATATGAACTCTAACCCTTACCCTAATACGAACCATAACCCTAATAGCCTAAGACCCTAACCCTAACTAACCCTAACATAACGCGAACCCTAATCCTAAAATTAATCTAACCCTAACCCTAATACGCACCCTAACCCTAATACAAACCCTAACCCTAATATGAACCCTACTCCTAACTAACCCTAACCCTAATACACAAACCCTAACATAACCCTATCCCTAACTCTAACCCTAACCCTAATACCCTAATCCTAACCCTAACCTTAAAACCCTAACCTTAATAACCCTAACCCTAACCCATCCCTAACCGTAACCCTAATCCTAACCCTAACCTAACCCTAACCCTAACCCTAACACTAACATGAACACTAACCCTAACCCTAACACAAACCCTAACCCTAATACCATAAATTCTAATTCTAAACCTAATACCCTAACCCTAAAACGCTAACCCTAACCTTAATACGAACCCTAACCTTTATTAACCCTAATCCTCATATCCTAACCCTAACGCTAACCCTATTACCCTAACCTAACTCTAACCCTAACCCTAATATGAAACCTACCCCTTACACGAACCCTAACCCTAACTCTAATACGAACACTAACCCTTATACGAACCCTAACACTAAAATGAACCCTAACCCTAATTAACCCTAATACCCTAACCCTAACACTGACCCTAACCCTAACCCTAATACCATAATCATAACCCTAACCCTAATACGAACCCTAACCTAACCCTAACCTTAATACCATAACCCTAACTCTAGCCAAACTCTTACCGTAACCCTAATCCTTACCCTAACCATAACCCTAACCTAACCCTAACTCTATCACAAACCCTAACTTTTACATTAACCCTAACACGGACCCTAACCTTAACACTACACTAACCCTAACCCTAATCCTAATAACCCTAACCCTAACACTAAAACCGTAAAACACTGACACTAACCCTAATACGAACCCTAACCCTGAAACGATCCCTAACCCTAATACGAACCCTAACCCTAATACGAACCCTAAACCTAACCCTAATACGAACCCTAACCCTAATAACCTAATATCCTAACCCTAACTAACCCTAACCCTAACCGTAACTAACCCTAAAATAATGCGAACCCTAATCCTAAAGCTAATCTAACACTAACCTTAATACGAACCCTAACCCTAACCAAACCCTAACTCTTACACAAACCCTAACCCTAACACGAACCCTAACCCTAAAGATACTCTAACCCTAACCCTAATACAAACCCTAACCCTAATCCTAACCCTAATACGAACCCTAACCTCAACCATAAAACTAATACCCTAACCCTAACCCTAATATCCTTTCCCTAATACCCTTAACCTAACCCTAACCTAAACATAACCCTAATACCCTAACCCTAACCTAACCATAACCCTAACCCTAATATGAAACCTAACCCTATTACCCTAACCCTAACAATAACCCAACCCTAACCCTAATCCTAACCCTAACCCTTACCTAACCCTAACCCTATCTCTAACGCTACCCTAACCCTAACTATAACCCTAATACCTCTAATATGAACCCTAACCCTAACGTGAACCCTATCCCTAACGCTACCCTAACCCTAACCTTAATACGAACCCTAACCCCTAACCCTAACCCTAACCCCCTAATGCCCTAGCCCTAACCCTAAGTAACCCTAACCCTAATCCTAATAACCATAACCCTAACATTAAAACACTAAAACACTAACCCTAACCTTAATATGAACCCTAAGACGAACCTTAACCCTAAAGATACTCTAACACTAACCCTAATACAAACCCCATCCCTAATACGAACCCAAACCCTAATACGAACCCTAACATTAACTAACCCTAACCTTAACCCTAACCCTAATACCCTAACCCTAACCCTAATACCATTTCCCTAATACCCTTAACCTAACCCTAACCTAACCATAACCCTAATACCCTAACTGTAACTCTAACCCTAATACGAAACCTAACCCTAACCCTTATACCCTAACCCTAACCCAACCCTAACCGTAATCCTAATCTTAACCCTTACCTAACCCTAACCTTAATGCTAACTCTAACGCTACCCTAATGCTAACTATAACCCTAATACCTCTAATATGAACCCTAACCCTAACGCGAACCCTAAGACTAATGCTACCCTAACCCTAACCCTAATATGAACCCTAACCCCAATCCCCTAATACCGTAGCCCTAACCCTAAGTAACCCTAACCCTAATCCTAATAACCATTACCCTAACACTAAAACCCTAAAACGCTAACCCTAATCTTAATACGATCTCTAACCCTAATACCAACCCTAACCCTAATATGAACCCTAACCCTAATACGAACCCTAACCCTAAAACCCTAATATCCTAACCCTAAACCTAACTAACCCTAACGTGTACCCTAACCCTAATACAAACCCTAACCCTAATATGAACCCTAACTCTAACCCTTATATGAACCCTAACAAACCCTAACCTTAATACCCTAACCCTAACTCTAATACCCTAACCCTAATACCCTAACCCTAACCTAACCCTAACCCTATCTATAATACCCAAACCCTAACCCTAACCTAAACCTAACCCTAACACCCTAATCCTGACCCTAACCCTAACCCTAATACGGACCCTAACCCTATCCCTAACCTAACCCTAACACTAACTCTAACCCTATCCCTAAACCTAATACCCTAACCCTAACCCTAACCCTAATCCTAACCCTAACCCTTGCACAAACCCTAACCCTTACACGAACCCTAACCCTATCCCTAACCCTAACAAGAACCCTAACCCTTATACCATAACCCTTATTCTAAACCTAATACCCTAACCCTAACCCTAAAACCCTGAGCCTAACTCTAATAATCTAACCTTAATACCTTAATCCTAACCCTATTCCTATCCCTAAGTAACCCTAACCCTTTTCTAATAACCCTAATCCTAACCCTAAAACCCTAACACCCTAACCCTAATACAAACACTAACCCTAATACGAACCCTAACCCTAATACCAAAATATCCTAACCCTAACTAACCCTAACATAACGCGATCCCTAATCCTAATGCTAATCTAACCACAACCCTAATACGAATCCTAACCCTAATACGAACCCTAACCCTGATATGAACCCTAACCCTAACCTAACCCTAACACTAACCCTAACCCTAATACAAACCCTAACCCTAACCTAACCCTAACCCTAACCTTAATACCATAACCCTAAAGATAACCCTAATCCTAACCCTAACCTTAACCCTAACCTAACCCTAACCCTTACACAAGCCCTAACCCTAACCCTAACACGAACCCTAACCCTAACCTAACTCTAACCTTAACCCTAATATGAACCCTTCCCCTAACGCAAACCCTAACCCTAACTCTAATATGAACCCTAACCCTAATATGAACCCAAACCCTAATACGAACCCTGACCCCGACCCTAACCCTGACCCAACCCTAACCCGATTCCGAATATCCTAACCCTAACCCTAACCCTTATACAAACCCTAACCCTAATCCTAACCCTAATACGAACCCTAACCCCAATATGAACCCTAACCCTAACTAACCCTAACCCTAATTCCCTAATCCTAACTTAAGCCTAACAGTAACCCTAATGATAATACAAACCCTAACCCTAAATTAACCCTAACCTTAATACCATAACCCTAATCCTAACCAAACCCTAACTGTAACCCTAATCCTAATCCTAACCTTATCACTAACCTAACCCTAACCCTTACACAAGCCCTGACCCTAACCCTAACACGAACCCTAACCCTAACCTAACTCTAACCCTAACCCTAATATGAACCCTACCCCTAACACAAACCCTAACCCTAACTCTAATATGAACCCTAACCCTAATACGAACCCTAACCCTAATACGAACCCTGACACCGACCCTAACCCTAACTCTAACTCTAACCATAACTCTAACACAAAACCTAACTCTAACCCTAACCCTAATACGAACCCCAACCCTAACCGTAATATCCTAATACCCTAACCCTAACGCGAACCCTAACCCTAATCCTACCCTAATCCTAATACGAACCCTAACCCTAATACGAACCCTAACAATAACTAACCCTAACCTTAACCCTAACCCTAATACCCTAACCCTAATACCATTTCCCTAATACCCTAACCCTAATCTAACCCTAACTCTAACTCTAATGCTATCCTAACCCTAACTATAACCCTAATAACTCTAATATGAACCCTAACACAAACCCTAAACCTAACGCGAACCCTAACCCTAACGCTATCCTAACCCTAATGCGAACCCTTACCCTAATGCTACCCTAACCCTAATACGAACCCTAACCCTAATACGAACCCTAACAATAACTAACCCTAACCTTAATCCTAACCCTAATCTAACTCTAACCCTAATACCATAACCCTAACCTTTCTGTAACCCTAACCATAAACCTAACCCTAATATGAACCCTAACCATAGTACCCTAACCCTAGGATAACCCTAACCCTTATACTAACCCTAACCCTAGCCTAACCCTAACCCTAACTCTAATGCTATCCTAACCCTAACTATAACCCTAATACCTCTAATACGAACCCTAACCCTAACACAAACCCTAACCCTAATGCGAACCCTAACCCTAATGCTACTCTAACCCTAACCCTAATACGAACCCTAACCCCTAACCCTAACACTAACCCTAATCCTAATAACCCTAACCCTAATAATAAAAACACCTAAAACACTAGCCCTAACCCTAATGCGAACCCTAACCCTAATGCTACCCTAAACCTAATATAAACCCTAACCTTAATACGAACCCTAACTCTAACCCTTATATGAACCCTAACCCTAACTAACCCTAACCCTAATACCCTAACCATAACTCTAATACACTTCCCCTAATACCCTAACACTAACCTAAACCTAACCCTAACTATAATACCCAAACCCTAACCTAAACCTAACCCTAATACCCTAATCCTAAACCTAACCCTAATACAAACCCTAACCCAATCCCTAACCTAACCCTAACATTAACCCTAACTCTATCCCTAAACCTAATACCCTAACCCAACCCTAACCCTAATCCTAAACCTAACCCAAACCCTTACACAAACCCTTACCTTAACATGAACCCTAACCCTATCCCTACCCCTAATACAAACCCTAACCCTAATACGAACCCTAACCATAACCCTAATACCAAAATACCCTAACCCTAACTAACCCTAACATAACACGAACCCTAATCCTTAAACTAATCTAACCATAACCCTAATATGAATCCTAACCCTAATATGAACCCTAACCCTAATTTGAACCCTAACTAACCCTAACCCTAATTCCCTAACCCTGATACCCTAACCTGACCGTAACCCTAACACTAATACCCTTTCCCTAATACCCTTAACCTAACCCTAATCTAACCATAACCCTAATACGAATCCTAACCCTAATACGAACCATAACCCTAATACGAACCCTAACCCTAACCTTAACCCTAACCCTAATACCATAACCCTAACCCTAATACCCTTTCCCTAATAACCTTAACCTAACTCTAAACTAACCATAACCCTGATACCCTAACCTGACCGTAACCCTAACCCTAATATGAAACCTACCCCTAATACCCTAACCCTAACCCAACCCTAACCCTAATCCTAACCCTAACCCTTACCTAACCCTAACCCTAACTCTAACGCTACCCTAACACTAACTATAACCCTAATACCTCTAAAATGAACCCTAACCGTAACGCGAACCCTAACTCTAACGCTTCCCTAACCTTCATACGAACACTAACCCCCCTAACCCCCTAATACCCTAGCCCTAACCATAAGTAACCCTAACCCTAATCCTAATAACCATAAACCTTACACTAAAACCCTAAAACACTAACCCTAACCTTAATACGAACCCTAACCCTAATATGAACCCTAACCCTAATACGAACCCTACCCCTAATACCCTAATATCCTTACCCTAACCCTAACTCTAATACAAACCCTAACCTTAATATGAACCATTACCCTAACTAACCCTAACCCTAATACCCTAACCCTAACCTAACCCTAACACTAACCCTAACCCTAATACAAACCCTAACCCTAACCTAACCCTAACCCTAACCTTAATACCATAAGCCTAAACCTAACCAAACCCTAACCGTAACCCTAATCCTAACCTTAACCCTAACCTGACCCTAACCCTTACACAAGCCCTAACACTAACCCTAACCTGTCTCTTACCCTAACCCTAATACGAACCCTAACCCTAATATGAACTCTAACCCTAATACGAACCCTAATACGAACCCTACCACTAATACCCTAATATCTTAACCATAAACCTAACTAACCCTAACCCTAATGCGAACCCTAACCCTAATGCTACCCTAAACCTAATACAAACCCTAACCCTAATACGAACCCTAACTCTAACCCTTATATGAACCCTAACCCTAACTAACCCTAACCCTAACCATAACTCTAATACACTTCCCCTAATACCCTAACACTAACCTAAACCTAACCCTAACTATAATACCCAAACCCTAACCTAAACCTAACCCTAATACCCTAATCCTAAACCTAACCCTAATACAAACCCTAACCCAATCCCTAACCTACCCTAACATTAACCCTAACTCTATCCCTAAACCTAATACCCTAACCCAACCCTAACCCTAATCCTAAACCTTACCCAAACCCTTACACAAACCCTTACCCTAACATAAACCCTAACCCTAACCCTATCTCTAATGCTACCCTAACCCTAATATGAAACCTAACAATAACCCTAATACCCTTACCTAACCCTAACCCTAACTCTAATGCTACCCTAACGCTAACTATAACCCTAATACCTCTAATTTGAACCCTAACGCAAACCCTTACCCTAACACTACCCTAACCCTAACCTTAATATGAACCCTAACCCCTAACCCTAATCCTAATAACCCTAATCCTAATAACCCTAACCCTAACACTAAATCCCTAAAACACTAACCCTAACCTTAATGCAATCCCTAACCCTAACCCTAATACGAACCCTAACCCTAATATGAACTCTAACCCTAATACGAACCCTAATACGAACCCTACCACTAATACCCTAATATCTTAACCATAAACCTAACTAACCCTAACCCTAATGCGAACCCTAACCCTAATGCTACCCTAAACCTAATATAAACCCTAACCTTAATACGAACCCTAACTCTAATCCTTATATGAACCCTAACCCTAACTAACCCTAACCCTAATACCCTAACCATAACTCTAATACACTTCCCCTAATACCCTAACACTAACCTAAACCTAACCCTAACTATAATACCCAAACCCTAACCTAAACCTAACCCTAATACCCTAATCCTAAACCTAACCCTAATACAAACCCTAACCCAATCCCTAACCTAACCCTAACATTAACCCTAACTCTATCCCTAAACCTAATATCCTAACCCAACCGTAACCCTAATCCTAAACCTAACCCAAACCCTTACACAAACCCTTACCTTAACATGAACCCTAACCCTATCCCTACCCCTAATACAAACCCTAACCCTAATACGAACCCTAACCATAACCCTAATACCAAAATACCCTAACCCTAACTAACCCTAACATAACACGAACCCTAATCCTTAAACTAATCTAACCATAACCCTAATATGAATCCTAACCCTAATATGAACCCTAACCCTAATTTGCACCCTAACTAACCCTAACCCTAATTCCCTAACACTAACACTAATACCCTTTCCCTAATACCCTTAACCTAACCCTAATCTAACCATAACCCTAATACGAATCCTAACCCTAATACGAACCCTATCCCTAATACGAACCCTAATCCTAATACCAAAATACCCTAACCCTAAATAACCCTAACATAACGCGAACCCTAATCCTAAAGCTAATCTAACCATAACCCTAATACGAATCCTAACCCTAATACGAACCCTAACCCTAATATGAACCCTAACCCTAACCTTAACCCTAACCCTAATACCATAACCCTAACCCTAATACCCTTTCCCTAATACCCTTAACCTAACTCTAAACTAACCATAACCCTAACCTAACCGTAACCCTAACCCTAATATGAAACCTAACCCTAATACCCTAACCCTAACCCAACCCTAACCCTAATCCTAGCCCTAACCCTTACCTAACCCTAACCCTAACTCTAATGCTACCCTAACACTAACTATAACCCTAATACCTCTAAAATGAACCCTAACCGTAACGCGAACCCTAACTCTAACGCTTCCCTAACCTTCATACGAACACTAACCCCTAACCCTTACCCCCTAATACCCTAGCCCTAACCCTAAGTAACCCTAACCCTAATCCTAATAACCATAACCCTTACACTAAAACACTAACCCTAACCTTAATACGAACCCTAACCCTAATATGAACCCTAACCCTAATACGAACCCTACCCCTAATACCCTAATATCCTTACCCTAACCCTAACTCTAATACGAACCCTAACCTTAATATGAACCCTTACCCTAACTAACCCTAACCCTAATTCCCTAACCCTAACCTAACCCTAACACTAACCCTAACCCTAATACAAACCCTAACCTAACCCTAACCCTAACCTTAATACCATAAGCCTAAACCTAACCAAACCCTAACCGTAACCCTAATCCTAACCCTAACCTTAACCCTAACCTAACCCTAACCCTTACACAAGCCCTAACACTAACCCTAACCTGTCTCTTACCCTAACCCTTATATGAACCCTACCCCTAACACAAACCCTAACCCTAACTCTAATATGAACCCTAACCCTAATATGAACCCTAACCCTAATACGAACCCTGACCCCGACCCTAACCCTGACCCAACCCTGATCCTAACCCGAACCAGAATACCCTAACCATAACTCTAACACAAAACCTAACTCTAACCCTAACCCTAATACAAACCCTAACTCTAACCCTAATATTTTAAACTAATCTAACCATAACCCTAATATGAATCCTAACCCTAATATGAACCCTTACCCTAATTTAACCCTAACCCTAACTAACCCTAACCCTAATTCCCTAACACTAACACTTATACCCTTTCCCTAATACCCTTAACCTAACCCTAATCTAACCATAACCCTAATACGAATCCTAACCCTAATACGAACCCTAACCCTAATACGAACCCTAATCCTAATACCAAAATACCCTAACCCTAAATAACCCTAACATACCGCGAACCCTAATCAAAAAGCTAACCTAACCATAACCCTCATACGAATCCTAACCCTAATACGAACCCTAACCCTAATATGAACCCTAACCCTAACCTTAACCCTAACCCTAATACCATAACCCTAACCCTAATACCCTTTCCATAATACCCTTAACCTAACTCTAAACTAACCATAACCCTAATACCCTAACCCTAACCTAACCGTAACCCTAACCCTAATATGAAACCTAACCCTAACCCTAATACCATAACCCTAACCCAACACTTACCCTAATCCTAACCCTAACCCTTACCTAACCCTAACTCTAATGCTACCCTAACACTAACTATAACCCTAATACCTCTAAAATGAACCCTAAATGTAACGCGAACCCTAACTCTAACGCTACCCTAACCCTAACCTTCATACGAACCTTAACCCCTAACCCCCTAATACCCTAGCCCTAACCCTAAGTAACCCTAACCCTAATCCTAATAACCATAACCCTTACACTAAAACCCTAAAACACTAACCCTAACCTTAATACGAACCCTAACCCTAATATGAATCCTAACCCTAATACGAACCCTACCCCTAATACCCTAATATCCTTACCCTAACTCTAATACGAACCCTAACCCTAATATGAACCCTTACCCTAACTAACCCTAAAACTAATACTCTAACCCTAACTAACCCTAATGTGAACCCTAACCCTAATGCTACCCTAACCCTAATACAAACCCTAACCCTAATACGAACCCTAACAATAACTAACCCTAACCTTAACCCTAACCCTAATACCCTAACCCTAATACCCTAACCCTAATACCCTAACCCTAAATGAACCCAATCCCTAATACCCTAACCCTAGCTCTAACCTATCCGTAACCCTAACCATAAACCTAACCCTAATATGAATTCTAACCCTAATACTACCCTAACCCTAACCCTAATATGAACCCTAACCCTAACCCTAATCCTAATAACCCTAACCCTAACACTATAACCCTAAAACACTAACCCTAACCCTAATATGAACCCTAACCCTAATACGAACCCTATCCCAAACCCTAAACCGAACCCTAATACGAACCCTAACCCTAATACCCTAATATCCTAGACCTAAACCTAACTAACCCTAACCGTAATACCCTAACCCTAATAACCTAACCCTAACCCTAATGCTACCCTAACCCTAATACGAACCCTAACTCTAACCCTTATATGAACCCTAACCCTAACTAACCCTAATACCCTAACCCTAATATCCTAACCCTAACCCTAACCTAACCATATTCCTAACCAAAACCCTAATACCCAAACCCTTACCCTAACCTAACTCTAATACCCTAATCCTAACCATAACCCTAATATGAACCAAAACCCTATCCATAACCTAACCCTAACACTAACCCTAACCCTATCCCTAATACCCTATTCCTAACCCTAACCCTAATACGAACCCTAACACTATCCATGACCTAACCCTATCACTAACCCTAACCCTATGTAACCCTAACCCTAATCTAATAACCTTAACCCTAAAATCCTAAAACCCTAACCCTAATACAAACCCTAACCCTAATAGGAACACTAACCCTAACCCTAATACGAACCCTAACCCTAATATGAACCCTAACCTTAACCCTAACCCTAATACCATAACCCTAACCCTAATACCCTTTCCCTAATACCCTTAACCTAACTCTAAACTAACAATAACCCTAATGCCCTAACATTAACCTAACCGTAACCCTAACCCTAATAAGAAACCTAACACTAATCCTAACCCTAACCCTTACCTAACCCTAACCCTAACTCTAACGCTACCCTAACACTAACTATAACCCTAATACCTCAAAAATGAACCCTAACCGTAACACGAACCCTAACCCTAACGCTACCCTAACCCTAACCTTCATACGAACCCTAACCCCTAACCCTAACCCCCTAATACCCTAGCCCTAACCCTAAGTAACCCTAACCCTAATCTTAAAAACCATAACCCTAACACTAATACCCTAAAACACTAACCCTAACCTTAATACGAACCCTAACTCTAATATGAACCCTAACCCTAATACGAACCCTACCCCTAATTCCCTAATATCCTTACCCTAACCCTAACTCTAATACGAACCCTAACCCTTATATGAACCCTTACCCTAACTAACCCTAACCCTAATTCCCTAACCCTAACCTAACCCTAACACTAACCCTAACCCTAATACAAACCCTAACCCTAACCTTAATACTATAACCCTAAACCTAACCAAACCCTAACCCGAACCCTAACCCAAATGCTACCCTAACCCTAATACGAACCCTAACCCCTAACCCTAACACTAACCCTAATCCTAATAACCCTAACCCTAACACTATAACCCTAAAACACTAACACTAACCCTAATACGAACCCTAACCCTAATACGAACCCTATCCCAAACCCTAAACCGAACCCTAAAATGAACCCTAACCCTAATACCCTAATATCCTAACCCTAACCCTAACTAACCCTAACCCTAACCGTAATACCCTAACCCTAATAACCTAACCCTAACCCTAATGCTACCCTAACCCTAATACAAACCCTAACCCTAACCTAACCCTAACCTTAATACTATAAGCCTAAACTTAACCAAACCCTAACCCGAACCCTAACCCTAATGCTACCCTAACCCTAACCCTAATATGAACCCTAACCCCTAACCCTTACACTAACCGTAATCCTAATAACCCTAACCCTAACACTATAACCCTAAAACACTAACACTAACCCTAATACGAACTCTAACCCTAATACGAACCCTATCCCAAACCCTAAACCGAACCCTAAAACGAACCCTAACCCTAATACCCTAATATCCTAACCCTAACCCTAACTAACCCTAACCCTAACTGTAATACCCTGACCCTAATAACCTAACCCTAACCCTAATGCTACCCTAACCCTAATACGAACCCTAATTCTAACCCTTATACGAACCCTAACCCTAACTAACCCTAACATTAATACCCTAACCCTAATATCCTAACCCTAACCCTAACCTAACCCTAATCCTAACCAAAACACCAATACCCAAACACTTACCCTAACCTAACTCTAATACCCTAATCCTAACCATAACCCTAATATGAACCAAAACCCTAACCATAACCTAACCCTAACACTAACCCTAACCCTATCCCTAATACCCTATTTCTAACTCTAACCCTAATACGAACCCTAACACTATCCATAACCTAACCCTAACACTAACCCTAACCCTATGTAACCCTAACCCTAATCTAATAACCTTAACCCTAAAACCCTAAAACCCTAACCCTAATACAAACCCTAACCCTAATAGGAACACTAACCCTAATACGAACCATAACACTAATAGCCTAATACCCTAACCCTAACTAACCCTAACATAACGCGAACCCTAATCCTAAAGCTAATCTAACCCTAACCCTAATACGAACCCTAACCCTAATACGAACCCTAACCCTAATATGAACCCTAACTAACCCTAACCCTAATACCCTAACCGTAACCCTAACCCTAGTACGAACCCTAACCCTAACCTAACCCTAATCTTAATACCATAACCCTAACCCAACCCTAACTGTAACCCTAATCCTAACCCTAACCTAACCCTAACACTTACACAAACCCTAACTCTAACACTAACATGAACCCTAACCCTAACATAAACCATAACCCTAATACCATAAATTCTAATTCTAACCCTAATACCCTAACCCTAACCCTAAAACGCTAACCCTAACCTTAATATGAACCCTAGTTAACCCTAACTCTTATATCCTAACCCTAACGCTAACCCTATTACCCTATCCCTAACCTAACTCTAACCCTAACCCTAATATGAACCTACCCCTTACACGAACCCTAAACCTAACTGTAAAATGAACACTAAACCTAACACGAACCCTAACCCTAATATGAACCCTAACTAACCCTAACCCTAATACCCTAACCGTAACCCTAACCCTAGTACGAACCCTAACCCTAACCTAACACTAACCCTAACCTTAATACCATAACCCTAACCCTAACCCAACCCTAACCGTAACCCTAATCTTAACCCTAACCTAACCTAACCCTAACACTTAAACAAACCCTAACTCTAACACTAACATGAACCCTAACCCTAACATAAACCCTAAACCTAATACCATAAATTCTAATTCTAACCCTAATACCCTAACCCTAAAACGTTAACCCTAACCTTAATATGAACCCTGACTAACCCTAACTCTTATATCCTAACCCTAACGCTAACCCTATTACCCTTTCCCTAACCTAACTCTAACCCTAACCCTAATATGAACCTACCCCTAAACCTAACTGTAAAACGAACACTAAACCTAATACGAACCCTAACCCTAATATGAACCCTAACCCTAACTAAACCTAATACGCTAACCCTAACTCTAACACTAACCCTAACACTAACCTGAATACCATAATCCTAACCCTAACCCTAATATGAACCCTAACCCTAGCCTAACCCTAACCCTATCCTTAATACCATAACCCTAACCACACTCTAACCGTAACCCTAATCCTAACCCTAACCCTATCCTAATCCTAATAACCCTAACACTAAATCCCTAAAACACTGACCCTAACCCTAATACGAACCCTAACACAAACCTTAACCCTAACACTACTCTAACCCTAACCCTAATCCTAATAACCCTAACCCTAACACTAAAACCTTAAAACACTGACCCTAACCCATATACGAACCCTAACCCTAACCCTAATATGAATCCTAACCCTAATACGAACCCTAACCCTAATACGAACCCTAACGCTAATAACTAATATCCTAACCCTAACCCTAACTAACCCTAACCCTAACCGTAACTAACCCTAACATAATGTGAACCCTAATCCTAAAGCTAATCTAACCCTCACCCTAACCTAACCCTATGCCTTACACAAACCCTAACCCTAACATGAACCCTAACCCATAACCCTAACACCCTAATACCCTAACCCTAAACCTAACTATCCCTAATCCTAATACCCCTAACGCTAACCCTAAACCTAAAACCCTAAGCCTAACCATAACAATAATATGAACTGTAACCCTAACCCTAATACGAACTCTAACCCAAATACAAATCCTAACCCTAACCATAACCCTAATCTGAACTCTAATACAAACCCTAATACCCTAACCCTAACTAACCCTAACCCTAATACCATAACCCTAATTCCCTAATTCCCTTACCCTAACCATAACCCTAAAATCCTAACCCTAACACTAACACCCTAACCCTAACCCTAATACCACATCCCTGATACCCTAACCCTAACCAAAACCTAACCCTAACAATAACCATAACAAAAACATGAACCCTAACCCTAAACCTAACCCTAATACAAACCCTAACCTAACCCTAACCATAACTCTTACGCTACCCTAACCAAAACTATAACCCTAATACCTCTAATACGAACAATAAAAGAAACCCTAACGTGAACCCTAACACTACCACAACCCTGTCTCTAATATGAACCCTAACCCTAACCTCTAACCCTAACACCCTAATACCCTAACCCTTAGCCTAAAACAAACCCTAACCCTAACACGAACCCTTACCCTAAAACAAACCCTAACGTGAACCCTAACCTTAATGCTACCCTAACCCTATCCCTAATATGAACCCTAACAACCAACCCTTACCCTAACAACCTAATACAACCTAATAACCCTAACCCTAACCCTAATCCTAATAACCTTAACCCTAACCCTAAAACCCTAAAACCCTAACCCTAATACGAACCCTAACCCTATTGCATACCCTAATACGCACTCTAGCCCTAACCCTAATATGAACCCTAACCCTAATATGATCCCTAATACAAACCCTAACCCTAACTCTAATACCCTAATACCCTAACCCTAACTAACCCTAACCCTAACCCTAATGCTACCCTAACCCTAATATGAATCTTAACCCTAATACGAACCCTAACCCTTATACAAACCCTAACCCTAATATGAACCCTAACGCTACCATAACTCTAATACGAACCCTAACCCTATCCTTTGCCCTAAAACGAACCCAAAACTTAATACGAACCCTAACACGAACCCTAACCCTAACATGAACCCTTACCCTAACCTAACCCTAACCCTAATAACTCTAATACGAACCCTAATATAAACCCTAATACGAACCCTAACCCTAATACGAACCCTAACCCTCAAATGAACCCTGACCCTGACCCTAACCCTGAAACAAACCAAACATAAACCCTAATACCCTAACCCTAATACAAACCCTAACACGAACCCTAACCCTAACACTACTCTAAACCTAACCCTAATACGAACCCTAACCCAAACCTAACCCCAACCCTTACCCTAACACTAACCCATACATTAACCCTAATACCCTAACCCTACCCCAACCTTAACCCTAATCCTAACTCTAACCATAAACTAACTCTAAACTTAACTCTAATGCTACCCTAACGCTAACTATAACCCTAATACTTTTAATACAAACCCATAGCACAAACCCTTACCCTAATGTGAACCCTATCCCTAACACTGACCTAACCCTAACCTTAATACGAACCCTAACCCCTAACCCTAACACCCTAATACCCTAACCCTAAACCTAACTATCCCTAATCCTAATAACCCTAATGCTAACCCTAAACCTAAAACCCTAAGCCTAACCATAACAATAATATGAACTGTATCCCTAGCCCTAACACCCTAATATGAACCCTAACCCTATCCCAAATACAAATTCTAACTCTAACCATAACCCTAATCTGAACTCTAATACAAACCCTAATACCCAAAACCTAATTAACCCTAACCCTAATACTATAACCCTAATTCCCTTATTCCCTTACCCTAACCATAACCCTAAAATCCTAACCATAATCCTAATACCCTAACTCTAATATGAACCCTAACCCTAATACCCTAACCAAACCCTAACCCTAATCCTAACCCTAACCCTAACCTAACCCTAACCCTTACACAAACTCTTACCCTAACACGAACCCTAACCCTAACGCTACTCTAACCATAACCCTAATGTGTACCCTAACCATAATACGAACCCTAACCCTAACTAACCTTAACCTTAACCCTAACCCGAACCCTAACACCCTAACACGAACCCTAATACCCTATCCCTAATACCCTAACCCAAAACTAACCCTAACGTAAACCAAACCCTAACAATAACCATAACAAAAACACGAACCCTAACCCTAAACCTAACCCTAATACGAACCCTAACCTAACCCTAACCATAACTCTTACGCTACCCTAGCCCTAACTATAACCCTAAAACCTCTGATACACTAAAATAAACCCTAATGTGTACCCTAACCCTAACACTACCCCAACCCTATCCCTAATACGAACCCTAACCCTAACCTCCTAATACACTAACCCTAAACCTAAAACAAACCATAACCCTAACGCGAACCCTAACCTTAATGATACCCTAACCCTATCCTTAATATGAACCCTAACCTCCAACCCTAACCCTAAAACCCTAACACTCTAACCCTAACCCTAAATAACCCTAACCCTAATCCTAATAACCCTAACCCTAACCCTAAAACCCTAACCCTAATACGAACCCTAACTCTATCGCTTACCCTAATACGAACCATAGCCCTAACCCTAATACGAACCCTAACCCTACTATGAACCCTCATACAAACCCTAACCCTAATACAATAATACACTAACCCTAACCCTAATGCTACCCTAACCCTAACCCTAATACGAATCCTAACCCTAATAAGAACCCTAACTCTAATATGAACCCTAACCCTAACTAACCCTAACACTATCCCTAATACTCTAACCCTAATACCCTAACCTAACCCTAACCGAACCCTAACCCTAACAGTAACCCTTATACCATTACCCTAATTCTAACCCTATAACCTTAACCCTAATACCCTAACCCTAACCTAACCCTATCCCTAATACGAACCCTAACCCTAACAAGAAACCCTAACCCTAATACGAACCCTAACTCTAACGCTACACTAACCCTACCTGTAACCCTAATATATCTAATACAAATCCTAACCATAACGCTAACCCTAATACGAACCCTAACCCTAATATGAACCCTAACCCTAATACGAACCCTAATCCTAATACAAACCCAGACCCTAACCCAGACCCAATGCTAGCCCTAATATGAACCCTAACCCTAACACTCTAATACCCTAAACCTAACCATAATCCTAACTAACTCTATGCCTAATCCTAATAACCCTAACCCTAAAACCCTAACCCTAATACGAACCCTAACACTTATACAAACACTAACCCTAATACGAACCCTAACCCTAATACGAACCCTAATACGAACCCCAATACCCTAACCTTAATACCCTAACTAACCCTAACCCTAATACCATAACCCTAATTCTAACCCTAATACCCTAACCCTAATACCCTAACCCTAACCTAACCCTAACCCTAACCCTAACCCTAATAACCTAGCCCTAACCTAAACCTAACCTTACCCTAACCTAACCTAATCCTAACTCTAACACCCTAAACCTAACCAAAATACCCTAATCCTAACCCTAACCCTAAAAAAACTCAAATCCTAACCCTAACACAAACCCTAACCCTAATACGAACCCTAACCCTAATACGTACCCTAACCCTAATACGAACCCTAACCCTGACCCTAACCCTAAACCTGACCCAATCCTAAACCCAATACGAACCCTATCCCTAACCCTAATATGAACCGTAATATGAACCCTAACCCTAATACCAAAATACTCTTACCCTAACTAACCCTAACCCTAATACGAACCCTAACCCTAACTAACCCTAACCTAACCCTAATACTCTAACCCTAATACCCTAACCCTAAAACCCTAACCCTAACCCAAACCTAACCCTAACACTTACCTTAATCCTATTACCCAAACCCTAACCCTAACCTAACCCTAACACTAACCATAACCCTAACCCTAATACCCTAATCCTAAACCTAACCCTAAACACAATACGAACCCTAACCATAATACCCTAACCCTAACCCAACCCTAACCCTAACCTAACCAAATCCTAACCCTTACACAAACCCCAGCCCTAACACAAACCCTAACCCTAATACCACTACCCTAATTCTAACCCTAGAACCCTAACCATAACCCTAATACCCAAAGCCTATCCCTAACCCTAACCCTAACATTAACAAGAAATACTAAACCTAACCCTAATACGAACCCTATCCCTATCTCTATCGCTACCCTAACCCTAACTATAACCCTAATATCTCTAATACAAACCCTTACCCTAACGCTAAATCTAATACGAACCCTAACCCTAATATGAACCCTAACCCAAACCCTTTCCCTAATACGAACCCTAACCCTAACCCTGACCCAAAGCTAACCCTAACCATAATATGAACCCTAACCTTAAATAACCCTAACCCTTATACTAATAACACTAACCCTAACCCTAAAACACTAAGCATAATCTTATTCCGAACCCTAACACTAACACTAATACGAACCCTAATCCGAATACAAATCCTTACCCTAACCATAATCTGAACCCTAACACAAACCCTAACCCTAACCCTAATACTGTAATACCCTAACCCTAACTCTAACTAACCCTAACCCTAATACCATAACCCTAATTTCCCAATTCCCTTACCCTAACCCTAATACCCTAACCAAATCCTAACCCTAACACTAACCCTAACACAAACCCTAACCCAAAACATAACCCTAATACGAACCCTAACCATAACCTAACCCTAACCCTACCTCTAACGCTACCTTAACCCTAACTATAACCATAATACCTCTAATACGTACACTAACCCTAAAAAAACCTAACCCTAAAGATACCCTAACCCTATCCCTAATATGAACCCTAACCTCTAACCCTAACACACTAATACCCAAACCCTAACCCTAATCCTAATACGAACACTAACCCTAACTAACCTTAACCCTAACCCTAATACCCTAACCCTAACACTCATAACCTATCCCTAATACCCTAACCCTAACCATAACCTAACCCTAATACCCTAACCCTAACCTAACCCTAACACTAACATTAACCCTAACACGAACCCTCACCCTAAACCTAAGCCTAATACAAACCATAACCCTAACCTAACCCTAACCCTTACTCTAACGCTACCCTAACTATAAGCCTAATACCTCTAATACGAACCCTAACCCTAAAACAAACCCTAACCCTAACATGAACCCTAAACCTAAAGCTACCCTAACCCTAGCCTTAATATGAACCCTAACTCCCAACCCTAACCCTAACACCCTAATACTCTAACCCTAAACCTTAGTAACCCTAACCCTAATCCTAATAACCCTAAACCTAACACCCTAAAACCCTAATCCTAATAAGAACCCTAACCCTAACGCTAACCCTAATACGAACCTTAGCCCTAACCCTAATACGAACACTAACCCTAAAATGAACCCTAATACAAACCCTTACCCTATTACCCTAACCCTAACTAACCCTACACCTAACGCGAACCCTAACCCTTACACTAATGCAACCCTTACCCTTATACGATTCCTAACCCTAATACGAACCCTAACTCTAATATGACCCCTAAAAATAACCCTAACTAACCCTAACCCTAATACCCTATCCCTAATACTCTAACCCTAATACCCTAAACCTAAACCTAACCCTAATACGCAAACCCTAACCGAACCCTAACCCTAACACTAACCCTAACCATAATACCATTACCCTAATCTAACCCTGTAACCCTAATCCTAATACCTAACCCTAATACCTTAACCCTAACCTAACCCTATCCCTAACCCTTACCCTTATACGAACCCTAACAAGAAACCCTAACCCTAATACAAACCCTAACACTAACGCTACCCTAACCCTAACTATGACCCCAATATCTCTAATACGAATCTTAACCCTAACGCTAAATCTAATACAAACCATAACCCTTACCATAATATGAACCCTAACACAAACCCTAACCATAATACGAACCCTAACCCTAATTCAAACCCTGACCCTGACTCTGACCTGACCCTAACCCTAACCCTGACCCAATGCTAACCCTAATATGAACCCTAACCCTAACACCCTAATACCCTATACCTAACCCTAACCCCAACTAACCCTATGCCTAATCCTAATAACCCTAACCCTAAAACCCTAAAACCCTAACACTAATACGAACCCTAACACTTATACAAACCCTAACCCTAATACGAACCCAAACCATAATACGAACCCTAACCCTTATACTAACCCTAACACTAATATGAACCCTAACCCTAACGCTACACGAACCCTAATACAAACCCTAACCTTAATACAAACCCAAACCCTAACGCGAACCCTAACCCTAACATGAACCCTAACCTAACCCTAACCCTAATAACTCTAATACAAACCCTAACATTAACCCTAATACGAATCATAACCCTAATACGAACCCTAACCCTAATACAAACCCTAACCATAACTCTAAAATTAACCCTGACCCTAACCCTTAAACAAACTGAACCCAAACCCTAATACCCTAACCGAAACACAAACCCTAACACGAACCCTAACCCTAATACTACTCTAACCCTAACCCTACTACCCTAACCATAAACCTAACCCTAATACGAACCCTAACCCAAACCTAACCCTAACCCTTACCCTAACATTAACCCATACATTAACCTTAATACCCTAACCCTACCCCAACTCTAACCATAATCCTAACCCTAACCCTAACTCAAACGCTGCCCTAACCCTAACTATTACCCTAATACTTATAAATACGAACCCTAACCCTAATACAAACCCTAACGTGAACCCTAACAATAACACTCCCCTAACCCTAACCCTAATACGAACCCTAACCCCTAACCCTAACACCCTAATACCCTAACCCTAAACCTAACTATACTTAATCCTAATAACGCTAACGCTAACCCTAACCCTAAAACCCTAAGCCTAACCATAACAATAATATGACCTGTAACCCTAACCCTAATACGAACCCTAACACTAACTCTAATACAAATCCTAACCCTAACCGTAATTTGAACCCTAATACAAATCCTAACCCTAACCCTTATACCCAAATACCCTAACCCTAACTAAATCTAACCTTTATACCATAACCCTAATTCCCTAACCCTAACCCTAAAATCCTAACCCTAACCCTAATACCCTAACCCTAATACGAACCCTAACCCTAACCCTAACACCCTAACCAAACCACACCCCTAATCCTAACACAAACCCTAACCTAACCCTAACCCTTACACAAACCCTTACCCTAACACAAACCCTAACCCTAACACGAACCTTAACCCTAATGCTACTCTAACCCTAATATGTACCCTAACCCTTATACGAACCTTAACCCTAACTAAACTTAACCTTAACCCTAACCCTAATACCCTAACCCTAACCTAACCCTAACCCTAACCCCAACAATAACCCAAACCCTAACACAAACCCTAACCCTAAACCTAACCCTAATACGAACCCTAACCTAACCCTAACCCTAACTATAATGCTACCCTAACTCTAACTATAACCCTAATACCTCTAGTACGAACCCTAACCCTAAAAGAAACCCTAACCCTAACACCCTAACCAAACCACACCCCTAATCCTAACCCTAACCCTAACCTAACCCTAACCCTTACACAAACCCTTACCCTAACACAAACCCTAACCCTAACATGAACCCTAACCCTAATGCTACTCTAACCCTAACCCTAATATGTACCCTAACCCTAATACGAACCATAACTAAACGTAACCTTAACCCTAACCCTAATACCCTAACTCTAAACCTAAAACCCTATCCCTAATACCCTAACCCTAACCTAACCCTAACCAAAACAATAACCCAAACCCTAATACAAACCCTAACCCTAAACCTAACCCTAATACGAACCCTAACCTAACCCTAACCCTAACTATAATGCTACCCTAACTCTAACTATAACCCTAATACCTCTAATACGAACCCTAACCCTAAAAGAAACCCTAACCCTAATGTGAACCCTAACACTACCATAACCCTATCCCTAATATGAACCCTAACCCTAATAACCTTAAACTAACCCTATTGCTATCCTAACCCTAATACTAACCCTAACCCTAATATAAACCCTAACTCTAACCCTTATACGAACCCTAACCCTAACTAACCCTAACCTTAATACCCTAACACTAATATCCTAACCCTAACCCTGACCTGACCCTAATCCTAACCCAAACCCTAATACCCAAACCCTAACCCTAACCTAACCCTAATCCTAATACCCTAATCCTAACCCTAACCCTAATACGAAAACAAAACCCTATCCATAACCTAACCCTAACACTAACCCTAACCCTAATACCCTAATCCTAT
Source organism: Pseudophryne corroboree (assembly GCF_028390025.1). Lineage (NCBI taxonomy): Eukaryota > Metazoa > Chordata > Amphibia > Anura > Myobatrachidae > Pseudophryne > Pseudophryne corroboree. Next base: position 209,830 of record NW_026969714.1, read on the forward strand.
CCCTAACCCTAAGCCTAATACGAACCCTAACACTATCCATAACCTAACCCTAACACTAACCCTAACCCTATGTAACCCTAACCCTAATCTAATAACCCTAACCCTAAAACCCTAAAACCCTAACCCTAACCCTATTACAAACCCGAACCCTAATAGGAACACTAACACTAACCCTAATACGAACCATAACCCTAATAGCCTAATACCGTAACCCTAACACACCCTAACATAACGCGAATCATCATCCTAAAAATAATCTAACCCTAACACTAATACAAACCCTAATCCTAATACGAACCCTAACCCTAATATGAACCCTAACCCTAACTAACCTTAACCCTAATATCCTAACCCTAACCTAACCCTAAACCTAACACTAACCCTAACACTAATACCCTAATCATAACCCTAACCCTAACTCTAATACAAACCCTAACCCTAACCTTAATGCCATAACCCTAACCCTAACCCAACCCTAACCGTAACGCTAATCCTAACCCTAACCTAACCCTTACACAAACCCTAACCCTAACACTAACATGAACCCTAACCCTAATCCTAACCCTAACCCTAGCCTAACCCTAACCCTAATTCTAATGCTATCCTAACCCTAACTATAAGCCTAATACTTCTAATACGAACCCTAACCCTAACACAAACCCTAACCCTAACACGAACCCTAACCCTACCGCTACTCTAACCCTAATCCTAATAATCTTAACCCTAACACTAAAACGTTAAAACACTAACCCTAACCCTAATACGAACCCTAACCCTAACCCTAATACGAACCCTAACCCTTACCCTAATACCCTAATATCCTAACCCTAACCCTAACTCACCCTAACCCTAACCCTAACCGTAATACCCTAACCCTAATAACCTAACCCTAACCCTAATGCTACCCTAACCCTAATACGAACCCTAACCCTAATACGAACCCTAACTCTAACCCTTATACGAACCCTAACCCTAAACCTTAATAACCCTAATACCCTAACCCTAATATCCTTACCCTAACCATAACCTAGCCCTAATCCTAACCCTAACCCTAATACCCTAATCCTAACCATAACACGTACCCTACCCCTAATACGAACCCTAACACTTTCCATAACCTAACCCTAACACTAAACCTAACCCTATGTAACCCTAACCCTAAAACCCTAAAACCCTAACCCTAATACAAACCCTAACCCTAATAGGAACACTAACCCTAATACGAACCATAACCCTAATAGCCTAATACCCTCACCCTAACTAACCCTAACATAACGCAAACCCTAATCCTAAAGGTAATCTAACCCTAACCCTAATACGAACCCTAACCCTAATATGAATACCTAACCCTAATATGAACCCTAACCCTAACTAACTCTAACCCTAATACCCTAACCCTAACCTAACCCTAACCCTAACACTAACCCTAACACTAATACCCTAATCCTTACCCTAACCCTAATACGAACCCTAACCCTGACACAAACCCTAACCCTAACGCGAACCCTAACCCTACCGCTACTCTAACCCTAATCCTAACCCTGAACTAACCCTTACACAAACCATAACCCTTACACTAACACGAACCCAAACCCTAACCCTAACACAAACCCTAACCCTAATACGATAAATTCTAATTCTAACCCTAATACCCTAACACTGACCCTAAAACGCTAACCTTAACCTTAATACGAACCCTAACCCTAACTAACGCTAACCCTCATATCCTAACCCTAAGGCTAACCCTATTACCCTAACCCTAACCTAACTCTAACCCTAACCCTAATATGAACCCTACCCCTTACACGAACCCTAACCCTAACTCTAATACGAACACTAACCGTAATACGAACCCTGACCCTATTATGAACCCTAACTAACCCTAATACCCTAACACTAACCCTAACACTAACCCTAACCCTAATACCATAATCCTAACCCTAACCCTAATACTAACCCTAACCCTAACCTAACCCTAACCTTAATACCATAACCCTAACCCTAACCAAATTCTGACCGTAACCCTAATCCTAACCCTAACCCTAACCCTAACCTAACCCTAACTCTAACACAAATCCTAACTCTAACACTAACCCTAACACGAACCCTAACCCTAAAACTACTCTTACCCTAACCCTAATCCTAATAACCCTAACCCTAACACTAAAACCCTAAAACACTGACCCTAACCTTAATACGAACCCTAACCCTAACCCAAATACGAACCCTAACCCTAATACGAACCATAACCCTAACCCTAATACGAACCCTAATACGAACCATAACCCTATCCCTAATAGCCTAATATCCTAACCCTAACTAACCCTAACCACAACTAACCATACCATAATGCGAACCGTAATCCTAAATCTAAACTAACCCTAACCCTAATACGAACCCTCACCTAACCCTAACCCTTACACAAACCCTAACACGAACTCTAACACTAAAGATACTCTAACCCTAACCCTAATACAAACCTTAACCCTAATCCTAACCCTAATACGAACCCTATCCCTAATACGAACCCTAACACTAACTAATCCTAACCGTAAACCTAACCCTAATACCATAACCCTAATACCCTTTCCCTAATACCCTTAACCTAACCCTAACTCTAACGCTACCCTAACCCTAACCTTAATACCATAACCCTAACCAAACTCTAACCGTATCCCTAATCCTAACCCTAACCCTAACCTAACCCTAACTCTAACACAAACTCTAACTCTAACACTAACCCTAGCGCGATCCCTAACTCTAAAACTACTCTAACCCTAACCCTAATCCTAATAACCCTAACACTAAAATCCTAAAACACTGCCCCGAACCCTAATACGAACCCTAACCCTAATACGAACCATAACCCTAACCCTAATACGAACCCTAATACGAACCATAACCCTAACCCTAATAACCTAATATCCTAACCCTAAACCTAAATAACCCTAACCACAACTAACCATACCATAATGCGAACACTAATCCTAAACTAATCTAAACTAACCCTAACCCTAGTACGAACCGTAACCTAACCCTAACCCTTACACAAACCCTAACCCTAACACGAACCCTAACACTAAAGATACTCTAACCCTAACCCTAATACAAACCCAAACCCTAATCCTAACCCTAATACGAACCCTAACCCTAATATGAACCCTAACACTAACTAACCCTAACCGTAAACCTAACCCTAATACCATAACCCTAATACCCTTTCCCTAATACCCTTAACCTAACCCTAACCTAACCATAACACTAATACACTAACCCTAATACCCTAAACCTAACCTAACCGTAACCCTATCCCTAACCCTAATATGAAACCTAACCCTAATACCCTAACCCTAACCCTAACCTAACCCTAACTTTAACACAAACCCTAACTCTATCCCTAACCCTAATCCTAATAACCTTAACCCTATCACTAAAACCCTAAAACACTGACCCTAACCCTAATACGAACCCTAATCCTAATACGAACCATAACCCTAACCCTAATACGAACTCTAATACGAACCATAACCCTAACCCTAATAACTTAATATCCTAACCCTAACCCTAACTAACCCTAACCCTAACCGTAACTAACCATAACATAATGTGAACCCTAATCCTAAAGCTAAACTAACCCTAACCCTAAAACGAACCCTAACCTAACCCCAACCCTTACACAAACCCTAACCCTAACACGAAACCTAACCCTGAAGATACTCTATCCCTAACCCTAATACAAACACTAACCCTAATCCTAACCCTAATACGAACCCTAACACTAACTAACCCTAACCGTAAACCTAACCCTAATACCATAACCCTAATACCCTTTCCCTAATACCCTTAACCTAACCTAACCTAACCCTAACTTTAACCCTAATATGAAACCTAACCCTAACCCTAATACCCTAACCCTAACCCTAACCCAACCCTAACCCTAATCCTAACCCCAACCCTTACCTAACCCTAACCCTAACTCTAACACTAACCTAACCCTAACCTTAATACCATAACCTTAACCCTAACCAAACTCAAACCGTATCCCTAATCCTAACCCTAACCCTAACCCTAACCTAACCCTAATTCTAACACAAACCCTAACTCTAACACTAACCCTAGCATGAATCCTAACCCTAACACTACTCTAACCCTAACCCTAATCCTAATAACCCTAACCCTAACACTAAAAGCCTAAAACACTGACCCTAAACCTAATACGAACCCTAATACGAACCCTAATACGAACCCTAACCCTAATACCCTTTCCCTAATACCCTTTCCCTAATACCCTTAACCTAACCCTAACCTAACCATAACCCTAATACCCTAACCCTAACCTAACCATAACTCTAACCCAGTGGCTTAACTACTGCCCCGCAGCCCTCGCGGTGGCTTGGGGGCGAGGGGCTGCGGGGGCGCCACTGATTTAGCGCAGATTGACATGCGGACGAGCGTCCACATGTCAATCTGCTCTTACTAACCCTCCCTGCTATAAGGAGGGACACGGAGGGCACAGCGCGCGCCTCTCCTGTGTCCCTCCTGCGTCCCCGGCGGCCGCGGGTCTAATAAAGGAAGTGCCGTTCGTGAACTCTGATAGGCCGCCGGAGACGCAGGAGGAACACAGGGGAGGAGCGCGCTGTGCCCTCCGTGTCCCTCCAACACAAAACAGCGGAAGAGCGGCGGCGGCAGGGGGGACGCACTGAGGGGGCATATATGGCACTGGGGTGGAATATCTGGCACTGGGGGCATATGTGGCACTGGGGGGAATATCTGGCACTGGGGGCATATGTGGCACTGGGGGGGAATATCTGGCACTGGGGGCATATGTGGCACTGGGGGGAATATCTGGCACTGGGGGCATATGTGCACTGTGGGGGAATATCTGGCACTGGGGGGGAATATCTGGCACTGGGGGCATATGTGGCACTGGGGGGGGGGAATATCTGTCACTGGGGGCATATGTGGCACTGGGGGGGAATATCTGTCACTGGGGGCATATGTGGCACTGGGGGGTAATATCTGGCACTGGGAGGGAATATCTGGCACTGGGGGCATATGTGGCACTCGGGGGGGAATATCTGGCACTGGGGGCATATGTGGCACTGGGGGGGTATATGTGTACCTGGCACATAGGGGGGGCTATATTTTGCACTGGGGGCATGTGAGTACCTGGCACTGGGTACATATGTGTCACTGGGAGCACAGCCCTAGCAACAAGCACTACCCCCTAGCAACGAACATGACACCCAGTGCATGAAACCCCTGGCAACGAGCATGACACCCAGTGCATGAAACACCTGGCAACGATCATGACATCCAGTGCATGAAACCCCTGGCAACGAGCATGACACCCTGAGCATGAAAACCCCTGGCACCGTGCATGGAACCAAGAGCATGAAACCCCTGGCAACGAGCATGACACCAAGTGCATGAAACCCCTGGCACCGTGCATGGAACCAAGAGCATGAAACCCCTGGCAACGAGCATGACACCCAGTGCATGAAACCCCTGGCAACGAGCATGACACCCTGAGCATGAAAACCCCTGGCACCGTGCATGGAACCAAGAGCATGAAACCACTGGCAATGAGCAAGACACCCAGTGCATGAAACCCATGGCAACGAGCATGACACCCAGTGCATGAAACCCCTGGCAACGAGCAGGTAATTTAAAAGTAATTAGAAGCCTTACTATAGGACTTAATGTGTAATGGGCATTACGGTGTGTGGCATAATGTATCACAGACATTAAATCTAATACCATAACCCTAATACCCTTTCCCTATTACCCTTAACCTAACCTAACCATAAACCTAACTCTAACCCTAATATAAAACCTAACCCTAACCCTAATACCCTAACCCTAAACCAACCCTAACCCTAATCCTAACCCCAACCCTAACCTAACCCTAACCCTAACTCTAACGCTACCCTAACCCTAACCTTAATATCATAACCCTAACCCTAAACAAACTCCAACCGTATCCCTAATCCTAACCCTAACCCTAACCTAACCCTAACTCTAACACAAACCCTAACTCTAACACTAACCCTAGCACGAACCCTAACCCTAACACTACTCTAAACCTAACCCTAATCCCAATAACCCTAACCCTAACACTAAAAGCCTAAAACACTGACCCTAAACCTAATACGAACCCTAACCCTAATACGAACCCTATCCCTAATACGAACCCTAATACAAACCCTAACCCTTATACCCTTTCCCTAATACCCTTAACCTAACCCTAACTTAACCATAACCCTAATACCCTAACCCTAACCTAACCATAACCCTAACCCTAATATGAAAACTAACCCTAACCCTAATACCTTAACCCTAACCTAACCCTTACTCTACTGCTACCCTAACCCTAATATGAAGCCTAACCCTAACCCTAATACCCTTATCTAACCCTAACCCTATCTCTAATGCTACCCTAACTCTAATATGAAACCTAACGCTAACCCTAATACCCTTACCTAACCCTAACCCTAACTCTAACGCTACCCTAACGCTAACTATAACCCTAATACCTCTAATTTGAACCCTAACGCAAACCCTTACCCTAACACTACCCTAACCCTAACCTTAATATGAACCGTAACCCCTAACCCTAACCCTAATCCTAATAACCATAACCCTAACACTAAATCCCTAAAACACTAACCCTAACCTTAATGCAATCCCTAACCCTAACCCTAATACGAACCCTAACCCTAATATGAACTCTAACCCTAATACGAACCCTAATACGAACCCTACCACTAATACCCTAATATCTTAACCATAAACCTAACTAACCCTAACCCTAATGCGAACCCTAACCCTAATGCTACCCTAAACCTAATATAAACCCTAACCTTAATACGAACCCTAACTCTAACCCTTATATGAACCCTAACCCTAACTAACCCTAACCCTAATACCCTAACCATAACTCTAATACACTTCCCCTAATACCCTAACACTAACCTAAACCTAACCCTAACTATAATACCCAAACCCTAACCTAAACCTAACCCTAATACCCTAATCCTAAACCTAACCCTAATACAAACCCTAACCCAATCCCTAACCTAACCCTAACATTAACCCTAACTATATCCCTAAACCTAATACCCTAACCCAACCCTAACACTAACCCTAATCCTAAACCTAACCCAAACCCTTACACAAACCCTTACCCTAACACGAACCCTAACCCTATCCCTAACCCTAATACAAACCCTAACTCTAATACGAACCCTAACCATAACCCTAATACCAAAATACCCTAACCCTAACTAACCCTAACATAACACGAACCCTAATCCTTAAACTAATCTAACCATAACCCTAATATGAATCCTAACCCTAATATGAACCCTAACCCTAATTTGAACCCTAACCCTAACTAACCCTAACCCTAATTCCCTTACACTAACACTTATACCCTTTCCCTAATACCCTTAACCTAACCCTAACCCTAACCTAACCCTAAACTTAATACCATAAACCTAAACCTAACCAAACCCTAACCAAAATACACTAACCCTAACATAACGCGAACCCTAATCCTAAAACTAATCTAACCATAATACGAATCCTAACCCTAATATGAACCCTAACCCTAATATGAACCCTATAGTATAACAAAAGAGAGAGAAAGTATTCCTTGCTAGGGCACACTCAGAAACAAATATACTATTATTTACTTAAAGTCAACGCCCCACCAGGGGGGGTGACCAATAGTAGATTAAAATGTAACTTTTATTGGTATACGTTAAAGCTCACGAAATATGTGCAAGTGAAAAAATAATAATAAATAATGACAAAAATAAATAAAAATAAAGATAAAGTGTACTAAATATCTGTGATATTAAAAAGCTAAACCACTGTGAATGTGTCTAGTGTCTGGTATTGTATCATTTATTTCTGTGGTTCCATCAGATGTTGCTGCAGTTGTTACAATACTGTAGCAACTTATGTTAGGGAGAGAGTGAGCTTGTTACAATTAGCTATGATGACCTCATTCCTTTATGCCTGACTCTCCTCACATAGTAGCATGGAGTATATGCGGTATCTAAATATCATTGAGGCATAGCACATATCCATCTCCTAACATAATCTTATATATTACAATTGTGTATTTAAATTGTTTAATACATATACACACACACAGAAAAAGTAATAAATAAATAAATAAATGAATAAACTGCTGCTATCAATTATTCAATATTGGATGGTGAGACTTCACTTTTAGTACACAGAGGTCCTATGTATTTCTAATATTAAACATTCCCATCAATATTAATACTTGGATATAAAGAATCCAAAGTCCATGTTATGCACACCAGTGCCTGCAGGAAAGTACTGGTGTCAGGACTGTTATGCACTCCAGTGCCTGCAGGAATGTACTGGTGTTTGAACTGTTATGCAAAAAAAATGGACTCACAGACAGACTAGGGAATATGACATAACGTACACAGAAGGTGGTAGGGTAACAAAATACACACAACGTGAACAGAGAAGCCCAGAGGCTAAGGAACTGGGTATCTCCCTTGTATTAGAACTGCTCAGATGTGAAAAGCAAGATGTTGTGTTTTAATACATAGAAAACCCGAAATGCTGTTGCTAAGGGCAACAGCAAAACCCTAAAGGGTTACCAACGGGTGTGGCAGTAAAACTCCTTGGTCAGAGATGGAATGATAGACACAAGGAGATTCTCCACAATCCTAATTCTCACTTGCAGTGCACAGGTTCGGTTTACTGCCACTAAACTGACCCCTGACACCTAGCACAGTGAGACAGGATTAGACAGGCAAGTCTTAGAATACAGCCGCAAACTTGCTAAGTTCACAGAGTAGTAACAGAACCCCAGCAAGCTAAACGACTGACTCCAGTCTTACTGCTAGGTCTGGATTGGCAGAGTGTAATACCAAATCCCCAGGCCTATTTGCAGTAAGCAACAAACAAATACAAAGCTACACAGTACTGGCTAACTTTCAGAAACTGACTAACCAACAAAGATTCAGCAGCATCTGCTTACCCTGAAAAGAGGCCTTATAAAGCAGGTGCTGTCCACGCCCCACTCAGACCTCACAGACTGTGAGCACAAAAACCAGCACCGGATCCCCTGCCATGCACAGAGCCTATAACCACTGCACAGCAAAAGACCCGAACCGGAGTATCAGCTGCGCTCAGGTTACTCCGCTAGCACTTGTCTCCCGGTTGCCATGACGACGTGGCAGCACAGGGCAGGAGACCCTAACAGTACCCCCCCTCTGACGAGGGGTCAAAGAACCCCTACCACCGGGTTTATCGGGGAACTGCGAGAAGAAAGAGCGTATCAGTCTGGGGGCATGAAGATCACAACTGCGCACCCACGACCGCTCCTCCGGGCCATACCCCTTCCAGTGCACCAAAAATGACAGCCGACCCCGAACCACCTTGGAGTCAAGAATCCTTTCAACAACAAACTCCCTCTGGCCACGTATCAGAAGAGGGGAAGGTCTTCCACTGGAAGAAGGATTACTAATCGCCCGTTTTAAAAGGGAACAATGAAATGTTTTATTGATACCCAAAGAACGGGGCAGATCTAACTGAAATGCCACCGGATTGATAACCCTGGTGATCTTATAAGGGCCGATGAACCGGGGGCCTAACTTATGAGATGGCTGTCTCAACTTCAAATTCTTGGTAGACAACCAGACGAAGTCTCCTAATTTGAAGCTGCAGGGTCTTTTCCGCTTATCAAAAACCCTTTTGGTCACTAATGACACAGACACAAGGGCTTTCTTCACTTTCCGCCAAATACCTCTAAGGACCGAAACCACAGAGGAACCACCAGGCGTGGAGTCCAGGGGGTCAAAAGAATTGGCCTTAGGATGATGCCCATACACACAAAGGAAGGGAGAGATCCCTGTAGCAGAGTGAGCCGCGTTGTTATAGGCAAACTCCGCCATGGACAGATGAGCAACCCAGTCAGTCTGACACTTGGAGAAATAACACCTGAGGAACTGCTCCAAGGACTGGTTCACCCTTTCAGTCTGCCCATTAGACTGCGGATGGTAGCCCGACGACAAGCTGACAGAAATCTGGAGATCGGAACAAAATGCCCTCCAGAATTTGGCCACAAACTGGGATCCGCGGTCAGAGACCACATCAAGTGGCAACCCGTGGAGACGCACAACATGCAGCATAAATAATTCAGACAGGCGTCTGGCCGATGGCAGCCCAACCAGTGGAACGAAGTGCGCCATCTTCGAAAACCTGTCAACGACAACCCAGATGGCTGTCATCCCCGAGGATTTGGGCAAGTCCACCACAAAATCCATTGAAATGTGGGTCCATGGCTTAGATGGGATAGAGAGTGGATGTAGTGGGCCAACAGGAACCCCTCTAGGAGTCTTATTTCGGGCACAGATGTCACATGCCCGAACCCACTGATCCACATCCTTAGCCACCGAGGGCCACCACACCGCCCTAGATAGCAACTCCCGAGTTCTGGCAATACCCGGGTGACCTGCAGACTTCTTGGCATGGAATTCCAGGAAAACTCGCTGTCTTAACCTAGGAGGCACAAACAAAAGACCTACCGGAAGGTCTGGAGGAGCCTGCTCCTGTGCTCTAAGGACTAATGATAAGAGGTCCTGGGTAATGCCCACTTTAATACATGATGGGGAAACAATGGGCAACGGCTCCTCGGTGGTCTCCTGGATTGGAGCAAAACTCCGCGAGAGCGCATCAGCCTTGATGTTTTTTGACCCAGGGCGATATGTTATCAAAAAATTAAAGCAAGCAAAAAACAAAGCCCATCGCACCTGCCTGGCATTGAGACGCTTCGCTGACTCTAAATATGCCAGATTCTTATGGTCAGTGAGAATTGAGACCACAAACTTAGCCCCCTCAAGCCAGTGTCTCCACTCCTCGAGTGCATCCTTAATAGCCAACAATTCCCGGTTACCCACGTCATAATTCATCTCGGCAGGCGAAAATTTACGGGAAAAGTAAGCACAGGGATGAAGGCGATTATCTGACACTCCCATCTGAGAAAGCACTGCCCCAATACCCATCTCAGAGGCATCCACCTCCACCACAAAAGGACGCTCTGGATCTGGGTGTCGCAGCACCTTGGCCGAAACAAATGCCCTTTTGAGACGGGCAAAAGCCGCTTTAGCCTCACAAGACCAGTGAGCAACATCCGCCCCTTTCTTAGTGAGTGCCACCAAGGGCGCCACTATAGACGAAAATCCAGCGATAAATCGTCTATAAAAATTCGCAAAGCCCAGGAAACGCTGAAGCGCCTTCAAACTAGTGGGCTGCACCCAATCCAGGACTGCCTGTACCTTGGAACCCTCCATTTGGAAACCTTCTGGGGAGATAATATATCCTAGAAATGCGATTTGCTGAACTTCAAATTCGCACTTCTCCAGCTTCGCCCCAAGCCGGTGGTCTCTGAGTTTCTGGAGGACTAAGCGTACATGCTTCCGATGTTCCTCCAGGGAATGGGAGAAGATTAGGATGTCATCTAAGTATACAACTAAGAATCTATCCAAATATTCCCTGAGCACATCATTCATGAAATCCTGGAAGACTGCCGGGGCATTACAGAGCCCAAAAGGCATCACCAAATATTCATAATGCCCCGAGTGGGTATTAAAGGCAGTCTTCCATTCATCCCCCTCTCTTATTCGGATTAGATTGTACGCACCGCGTAGGTCAATCTTAGAAAAAATGGTGGCAGTACGAAGCTGGTCAAACAAGACCGAAATGATAGGCAGTGGGTATGAGTTTTTAATCGTGATACGGTTCAATTCCCTGAAGTCGATGCAGGGTCGCAACGAACCGTCCTTTTTACCCACGAAGAAGAACCCCGACCCAACTGGAGACTGTGAAGGTCTGATAAATCCCTTAGCCAAGTTCTCCTGAATGTACTCTGCCATAGCCTGAGTCTCAGGACGTGACAGGGAGTACAACCTGCTCTTGGGAAGCTTAGCATTTGGCAACAAATCAATGGCACAGTCATAGGAGCGATGGGGAGGTAGTACCTCTGCAACTTTTTTGGAGAACACGTCCGCAAAATCTGCATAACACCCTGGCAATCCTGGCAAACTTAGCTGCGAGAACCTGACTGGAAGGCTCAAGCAACTCCTGAAACAATCAGTACTCCAACTAAGAATCTCCCCAGAGACCCAGTCAAATTGAGGATTGTGGGCCCTTAACCAGGGTAACCCCAACACCAATGGGGCAAAAGTACAGACAGTCACATAAAAGGACAATTTTTCAGAGTGTGTGGCTCCAATAAACAAAGAAATCTGGCTAGTGCAAGAGGTAATTTTACCTTGGGATAATGGTTCCCCGTTTAACCCACAAATCTCAATTTCCGATGCCAAGGGTACTAAGGGAACAGAGTGTTTCAGGGCGAATTGGCGGTCCATAAAAACCCCGTCGGCCCCACTGTCCACAAAGGCCTCAGTCTTGACAGTTTGACCGAGGATCTTCAAGGTCACCGGAATGATAAAAGTCTTCTTGGGAAATTCTGACTTCTGGCCTGACAGGATATTTCCCATCACCCTCAGGCCCTGAAGTTTTCCGGCTTTTCTGGGCATGATACTACCACATGACCTTTATTCCCACAGTACAAACACAACCCCTGCTGTCTCCTCCGCATCTTCTCACGCGAGGAGAGGCGGGTAGCCCCAATCTGCATAGGCTCCTCGGAAAATTCCTCAGAGTCTGAGGTTCCCTTGGGAAGGAAGGAAATCTCAGTCTCCCTTTCAAGCCTACGCTCTCTCAGCCGTCTATCCACCCGGATGGATAACTGCATGAGCTGATCCAAGCTATCAGGCAAGGGATGTTGTACCAGTTGGTCCTTTATCTGGTTAGAAAGACCTCTTCGGTACTGGTGTCTCAGGGCTGGGTCATTCCACTGGGTATCATGGGCCAACCTCCGAAACTCCGTACAGTAAACCTCAACTGGCCTTCGCCCTTGCTTAAGGATCGAAATCTGAGCCTCGGCTGAGGCCGTCTTGTCAGGGTCATCATACAACATGCCCAGTGCCGTAAAAAAAGCATCAACACTTTTAAGCGACGGACAGTCAGGCTGCAACCCATATGCCCAGACCTGTGGGTCTCCTTGTAGCAAGGAAATCACTATGCCCACCCGCTGAATCTCCGACCCAGAAGACTGAGGCCTAAGCCGGAAGTATAGCTTGCAGCTCTCCTTGAAACAAAAGAACTGCGAGCGATCTCCAGAAAAACGATCCGGGAGATTTACTTTCGGCTCCTTAACCCCTGCAGGTGCTGCTGCTGCGGGAGCTCCGCCAGCAGCCTGGGAGGTGTGCATTTTAATGGACAAATCATTACATTTTTGAGTCAGGACCTGCACCTGATCAACCACCTGTTGCAACGTATTTTGAGGGGTATGCTCCATATTCCCACAAAATTTCAACAGGAGTATTGGGCTGCTGAATATGTTATGCACACCAGTGCCTGCAGGAAAGTACTGGTGTCAGGACTGTTATGCACTCCAGTGCCTGCAGGAATGTACTGGTGTTTGAACTGTTATGCAAAACAAATGGACTCACAGACAGACTAGGGAATATGACATAACGTACACAGAAGGTGGTAGGGTAACAAAATACACACAACGTGAACAGAGAAGCCCAGAGGCTAAGGAACTGGGTATCTCCCTTGTATTAGAACTGCTCAGATGTGAAAAGCAAGATGTTGTGTTTTAATACATAGAAAACCCGAAATGCTGTTGCTAAGGGCAACAGCAAAACCCTAAAGGGTTACCAACGGGTGTGGCAGTAAAACTCCTTGGTCAGAGATGGAATGATAGACACAAGGAGATTCTCCACAATCCTAATTCTCACTTGCAGTGCACAGGTTCGGTTTACTGCCACTAAACTGACCCCTGACACCTAGCACAGTGAGACAGGATTAGACAGGCAAGTCTTAGAATACAGCTGCAAACTTGCTAAGTTCACAGAGTAGTAACAGAACCCCAGCAAGCTAAACGACTGACTCCAGTCTTACTGCTAGGTCTGGATTGGCAGAGTGTAATACCAAATCCCCAGGCCTATTTGCAGTAAGCAACAAACAAATACAAAGCTACACAGTACTGGCTAACTTTCAGAAACTGACTAACCAACAAAGATTCAGCAGCATCTGCTTACCCTGAAAAGAGGCCTTATAAAGCAGGTGCTGTCCACGCCCCACTCAGACCTCACAGACTGTGAGCACAAAAACCAGCACCGGATCCCCTGCCATGCACAGAGCCTATAACCACTGCACAGCAAAAGACCCGAACCGGAGTATCAGCTGCGCTCAGGTTACTCCGCTAGCACTTGTCTCCCGGTTGCCATGACGACGTGGCAGCACAGGGCAGGAGACCCTAACAGTCCATTATATATCCTTAAGTAATTATATAGGGGACATATAGAAAATAACCCAATAGATTCACTTTCTATTGGGCTGAACAGTATAGTGCAGGTGTATTGCCAAGTGGCTGAGATAACACATATAGTATCTGGTCTATACTGGGAATATATTCAAATAGTGGGTATCGAAAATCTCACTAGGCACAGCAAATATTTAACCTGCACCCACGTTTTGGAGAGCAGGCTGGTTAATATGCCCTAACAGTGATGATCTAATGATAAAGTGGCAATAACCAGCATCCGCTGTCTCCAATATATAATATAATATACCCTGACGTCTGATGTTAAGCTAATAGCAGCAGCGTCTCCCAGTACTGACAGTTTTAATATAGATATAAAATATCCCCTAGCAGTTTGATCTTATAGATTGCAGCCGGCATTCTCCAGCTGCCACTGTGAAAGATATATAAAGAGATGGGTTGTGTGTTAGCAATAATCCAGCTGACCGCGGACGGCGTCTCCCGGTTCTCGCGGTCAGACCAGATATGCCCGGGCTGTGTTGTGTTTAGTGAGCGTAGTCCGCAACCATACAGATCCTGTGATCAGATGTCAATTAGCGGTGTGCAGCCGCTCGTAGTGTAGCCGTGCTGCTAGCAAGCACGTCCCACACAGTGCAGCTGATAGTGAGAGTCTCACTGTAAAGATAAAGCAGCGGTTTCACATATATCATACACACTTAGACATTTAATCAATACTGAGGGCTTAAATGCCCATAAAAGCAGTGGTTAAGCTAACTGAAGGACGGACACGTGTAGAACGTGAAGCGTCCTGCCTAACGATCGTTTCGCATTACAGCTTAATCATAGGAAACCCGAACTACGGGCGGAAAGGAGTTTAATAGCCTGCCTATAGTCCTCATTGGTTGTGTATCTTGATTGATGGGTGATTAAACCAATCAGGATTCTAGTTTGTGGTTTAGGTTTTTAATGGTTCATAAATGATATTCAAACACACAAAAATGACTGTAATACACATATCCTGAGCAAAGGAGCTGACCTAAATCCATATTATTCAACTGAATGGATCGTACTAAATGTAACAAAATTCATGGGTACATTAATTATGATACCCAAATGTGATATGGATGGAGGAGTTGATATTTTCATTCCTTTTATTATAGAGACCTTAGAAATTTTCTTATTGCCAATAGCATAAAAATAAAAATAAAAATAAAAATAAATCCGTGTTAAGAATGTCATATTGAACCATATATATTGGGATGTAATCAAATTATTCCTTCCAATGTATATTGATTATGAAAGCCTCTCTGTACCCCACATTCACAAAATCTGAAGTGTTAGTCTTAACCGTGACTAAAATAGAGTACCATCCCTCAATTAAATAGTGATGAATTTGTTATCCAGTGTGTGTACATTTACATACACATATGCATGTGCTTGTGATCAGTGTAATCCAGAAATTAAGTAGACTATTCAACTACCAAGGTCATATTTGATGGTGAAAAATTAACAAAAAATGTCACAGAACATGTGACAAACCATTCGTGATGTAAAAATCAAAACCAATTTGTGTGGGCAAAACAAAGTGAAATATAGGTGTACTGGTGTTTAATAGTGGGGTAGAGTCAAAGATAAATAAAAAGATTTAATCTTTTCATCCAAATCTTCCTATGGTCTATGTTCCTTCATGTTACTGCCTAATGTTGTTATTATAGGAAAACTCCAAAGTTAATGTGTTCATTTAATCCATGTGGCTGCAAACCATTGAGAAGAAAAGTCCATCGACTCTCTCTCCTCAACAATTCTTGCGTAAGGTTTCCACCTCTTATTCCTAACCGTACTTGTTCGATACCGAACACCTTCAGGTCAGTAGGTCTACCAGCAAGTTCATCGTAGAAGTGTTTAGCCACTGTTGTCAACTGTTCGAATTTACTGTAATCTTTTTTACAGTTTCTAATTGATCCTACGTGTTCTAATATCCTTTGTTTTAAAGGTCTCGTTGTCATGCCAATATATCTTTTTGAGCATGTCCATATAAGGCAATAGATCACACTGGAGGTTTTGCAATTTATATAGTCCTTGATCTCATGTGTTTTATTAAATTTATCCTTAAATTCCATTGTCCTCTTCATGTAGTCACATGCCTTACACTCCCCACATTTATGTGATCCTATAATGGTTTTCTTTTTCTGCTTAATTGAACTATAGTGGCTATGAACCAAATTATCTCGTAAGTTGGTAGCCCGCCTCCAACTAATTGATGGTCTTGGGCCTAGTTTCTCAGTTAGATCCTGATCCACGGTAAGTACTGACCAGTGTTTGTTGAGGATTCTTTGAATTTCCTCCCATTCGGCACAATAATCACCCACAAATCTGATAATGTTAGATTGTTTTGTTGTTCTGATCTTATTAGGGTGTAGGAGTTGGTTCCTGTCTACTTGTTGGGCTGCGTATTTGGCCTTCTTTATGGCCCTCTTAGAATACCCTCTTTTGAGGAGTCTCTCGCCCAATTCCGTAGCTCTCTGTTCAAATTGTGCCAGATCCGAGCAGTTCCTTCTCATTCTAAGGAACTCCCCTTTTGGGATACCTTTCAACACAGGAGGAAAGTGTGCACTTGATCTATGTAGTACACTGTTTGTAGCTGTGTGTTTCCTGTGAAGATCTGTTGCAATCCGTCCGTCATCCATCTTTCTCACTTTCAAATCCAAAAAAGTAACTTCTGTTTCACTCACCTCATAGGTAAGTTTTAAATTAAGGCTGTTGGTATTAAGTAATTCGATGAATTCAATCAGTTTCTCACGAGGACCGTCCCAGAGTATTATCAGGTCATCAATATATCTCATCCATATCAATATATGTTGAGTATATTGTTCCATCATGTCGTGAAAGACAACTGTCTCCTCCCACCACCCGAGGTATATATTAGCATAGGTGGGGGCACATGCCGCCCCCATAGCCGTGCCCCTCACCTGCAGATAGTATTTGTCATCAAATATGAAGAAGTTCTTTTGAAGTACAAATGTGAGGAGCCTAAGAAGAAATTCCCCAAATGCTGTTCCCCCTTCTTTTTTGAGGAAGTAGTCTACTGATGCTATGCCCCTGTCGTGTTGAATGCTCGTATAGAGCGATTCAACATCGCATGTGACCAGCAGGACTTGTTCGTTCACATGTATCTCATCCAATTTACACAGTACATCTGTGGTGTCCTTAACATAAGATGGTAGACTCGTCACAAATTTCCTAAGATGAGTGTCCAGGAACTTGCTCGCTTGCTCAGTCAAACCATCTATTCCTGAGACGATCGGATGCCCAGGGGGGACTTTCTCATTTTTATGAACCTTCGGAAGTAGATAGAACGTGGGTGTCTTTGGTTCCTCTACCTCCAAAAATGCATATTCCGTTTTATTAATAATGCCATTATCATGGGCTGATGTTATTATCCGATCGTACTGTTTCTTGAAGATTTCCATGGGATTAGATGGAAGGCGTTTATAGCACCCTGGATCATTCAACTGTGCCATTGCCTCTTTATGATACATTTGTTTATCCCAAATGACAACATTCCCTCCTTTATCAGAAGGTTTAATTTGGACATTGTCCCAGGTTTTAATTTCATTCAGGGCATCCCTTTCCTCTTTAGTGAGTTTGTCCATTTTACGTAAGTACTTCTTATCGATTTTACCAAGTGTGTCTAATTCTTTGGACACCAATTCCATGAAGATGCCTACATTCGGACAGATATTCCCCTGTGGGAAAAATGTTCCTTTCTTTTTACAGATTGGTCTCATATTTGATGTTGCAGGATTATCTTCATTGGCTAATTCTTCTAACATTTCAATGACATGTAGATCTTTATCTGTAAATCCCTCAGTGGTGCTGATCTCTTGTTGGTCCATATTGGTGTTACGTTTCTTGAGAGAATAGAATTTATTAAGTAATACCTTCCGTCCAAACAAGTGAAGGTCCCTCTCCCATTTAAATCTGTCAAAATTCCTGACAGGAGAGAAAGAAAGACCTTTACCTAATACGGAGGTATGTGCTTCCGTGAGTTTCATGTTGGACAGATTTATAATTTTCAAGCGATCCTCTGCCACTTCTTCCTTCCTTATCGCCGATTCTGTGTCCTTTTCTAAGGTCTCTATAATAAAAGGAATGAAAATATCAACTCCTCCATCCATATCACATTTGGGTATCATAATTAATGTACCCATGAATTTTGTTACATTTAGTACGATCCATTCAGTTGAATAATATGGATTTAGGTCAGCTCCTTTGCTCAGGATATGTGTATTACAGTCATTTTTGTGTGTTTGAATATCATTTATGAACCATTAAAAACCTAAACCACAAACTAGAATCCTGATTGGTTTAATCACCCATCAATCAAGATACACAACCAATGAGGACTATAGGCAGGCTATTAAACTCCTTTCCGCCCGTAGTTCGGGTTTCCTATGATTAAGCTGTAATGCGAAACGATCGTTAGGCAGGACGCTTCACGTTCTACACGTGTCCGTCCTTCAGTTAGCTTAACCACTGCTTTTATGGGCATTTAAGCCCTCAGTATTGATTAAATGTCTAAGTGTGTATGATATATGTGAAACCGCTGCTTTATCTTTACAGTGAGACTCTCACTATCAGCTGCAGTGTGTGGGACGTGCTTGCTAGCAGCACGGCTACACTACGAGCAGCTGCACACCGCTAATTGACATCTGATCACAGGATCTGTATGGTTGCGGACTACGCTCACTAAACACAACACAGCCCGGGCATATCTGGTCTGACCGCGAGAACCGGGAGACCCGGCCGCGGTCAGCCGGATTATTGCTAACACACAACCCATCTCTTTATATATCTTTCACAGTGGCAGCTGGAGAATGCCGGCTGCAATCTATAAAATCAAACTGCTAGGGGATATTTTATATCTATATTAAAACTGTCAGTACTGGGAGACGCTGCTGCTATTAGCTTAACATCAGACGTCAGGGTATATTATATTATATATTGGAGACAGCGGATGCTGGTTATTGCCACTTTATCATTAGATCATCACTGTTAGGGCATATTAACCAGCCTGCTCTCCAAAACGTGGGTGCAGGTTAAATATTTGCTGTGCCTAGTGAGATTTTCGATACCCACTATTTGAATATATTCCCAGTATAGACCAGATACTATATGTGTTATCTCAGCCACTTGGCAATACACCTGCACTATACTGTTCAGCCCAATAGAAAGTGAATCTATTGGGTTATTTTCTATATGTCCCCTATATAATTACTTAAGGATATATAATGGACTTTGGATTCTTTATATCCAAGTATTAATATTGATGGGAATGTTTAATATTAGAAATACATAGGACCTCTGTGTACTAAAAGTGAAGTCTCACCATCCAATATTGAATAATTGATAGCAGCAGTTTATTTATTTATTTATTTATTACTTTTTCTGTGTGTGTATATGTATTAAACAATTTAAATACACAATTGTAATATATAAGATTATGTTAGGAGATGGATATGTGCTATGCCTCAATGATATTTAGATACCGCATATACTCCATGCTACTATGCGAGGAGAGTCAGGCATAAAGGAATGAGGTCATCATAGCTAATTGTAACAAACTCACTCTCTCCCTAACATAAGTTGCTACAGTATTGTAACAACTGCAGCAACATCTGATGGAACCACAGAAATAAATGATACAATACCAGACACTAGACACATTCACAGTGGTTTAGCTTTTTAATATCACAGATATTTAGTACACTTTATCTTTATTTTTATTTATTTTTGTCATTATTTATTATTATTTTTTCACTTGCACATATTTCGTGAGCTTTAACGTATACCAATAAAAGTTATATTTTAATCTACTATTGGTCACCCCCCCTGGTGGGGCGTTGACTTTAAGTAAATAATAGTATATTTGTTTCTGAGTGTGCCCTAGCAAGGAATACTTTCTCTCTCTTTTGTTATACTATATGCTGAATCTTATTCCAGGAGCACCCCCCGGTGATAATATTGTGACATCCACTTAATGATAAGCGGGGAAAGAACAAACACACATGATTAATTTGCAAATTCTTCTCGTCTGTGCGACAATTCCTCTTCCTCTTTAGTAACTTTGAATTACTGAGGTCTATCCTCAGACTCAGGGTCGGCACGACAATTTCATATTCATTTAATATATTTATATTTTTACATCTTCATTTTTGAAGGGAGATAAAATGGCCAGCTTTAGCCTCACGGCAGAATTAACAAGTAGAAGAGAGAAATGGAACAGTGATGTTGACACAATTTTCTCTGAACCCACAGGGGATACATCTGGACATATGAGCAATTGGAATGAGGATCTTTTATCCTTAAAACATCTTCTTATAAAACAGACAAAAACATGGTGGGAAATGACCACATTTAATAATTATATGAAACATAAAATCACTCCGAGAGGCTTGAGGCCAAGACTGTTTCCTGCCTATGAACTCATTACTGAAAATTTGAAAACAGAATGGGAGGAGGTATTAAAGAAATGCTCCCATGATCTTATGTTGGTTCTGGTCAAACATGACAACCTTTTATTGGAGCAGTGTAGTAAGGAAATAGAGACCCTTACCAATAAGCTTAAGACCTATGAGAAAGAAACATCATTTCAACAGACTTTTGAAAGGTATAAAAGTGATTTAAGTAAGATGGAGATGGAGATGGAGATAATGGATCGGAAGAAGAACAAGTTTGCTAGAGACAAACGGGACTATGCTTTGAACCAGGTCTTTAAATGGAACTCGAGAAAAGGGTCCTCTCATCAGAAGAGAAGACCCTCATATAGTTTGACCTCAACTGATCAGGATTCTTCAGAAGCGGAGGATTCCCAACAATCCTTCCAACTTAAAGCTCATCTGCCATCATACTCCAACAGGGATTTTTTAGATTCAGGCCCAGGATCAATGGAAGACCGTTCGGCCATAGGAGGAAAATCAGGAGAGGGAAATAAGACACGAAATCGAGGGAAATGGAACAATCAAGGTCCCTCACGCCACTCGAAAAGGACACAGAATCGGCGATAAGGAAGGAAGAAGTGGCAGAGGATCGCTTGAAAATTATAAATCTGTCCAACATGAAACTCACGGAAGCACATACCTCCGTATTAGGTAAAGGTCTTTCTTTCTCTCCTGTCAGGAATTTTGACAGATTTAAATGGGAGAGGGACCTTCACTTGTTTGGACGGAAGGTATTACTTAATAAATTCTATTCTCTCAAGAAACGTAACACCAATATGGACCAACAAGAGATCAGCACCACTGAGGGATTTACAGATGAAGATCTACATGTCATTGAAATGTTAGAAGAATTAGCCAATGAAGATAATCCTGCAACATCAAATATGAGACCAATCTGTAAAAAGAAAGGAACATTTTTCCCACAGGGGAATATCTGTCCGAATGTAGGCATCTTCATGGAATTGGTGTCCAAAGAATTAGACACACTTGGTAAAATCGATAAGAAGTACTTACGTAAAATGGACAAACTCACTAAAGAGGAAAGGGATGCCCTGAATGAAATTAAAACCTGGGACAATGTCCAAATTAAACCTTCTGATAAAGGAGGGAATGTTGTCATTTGGGATAAACAAATGTATCATAAAGAGGCAATGGCACAGTTGAATGATCCAGGGTGCTATAAACGCCTTCCATCTAATCCCATGGAAATCTTCAAGAAACAGTACGATCGGATAATAACATCAGCCCATGATAATGGCATTATTAATAAAACGGAATATGCATTTTTGGAGGTAGAGGAACCAAAGACACCCACGTTCTATCTACTTCCGAAGGTTCATAAAAATGAGAAAGTCCCCCCTGGGCGTCCGATCGTCTCAGGAATAGATGGTTTGACTGAGCAAGCGAGCAAGTTCCTGGACACTCATCTTAGGAAATTTGTGACGAGTCTACCATCTTATGTTAAGTACACCACAGATGTACTGTGTAAATTGGATGAGATACATGTGAACGAACAAGTCCTGCTGGTCACATGCGATGTTGAATCGCTCTATACGAGCATTCAACACGACAGGGGCATAGCGTCAGTAGACTACTTCCTCAAAAAAGAAGGGGGAACAGCATTTGGGGAATTTCTTCTTAGGCTCCTCACATTTGTACTTCAAAAGAACTTCTTCATATTTGATGAGAAATGCTATCTGCAGGTGAGGGGCACGGCTATGGGGGCGGCATGTGCCCCCACCTATGCTAATATATACCTCGGGTGGTGGGAGGAGACAGTTGTCTTTCACGACATGATGGAACAATATACTCAACATATATTGATATGGATGAGATATATTGATGACCTGATAATACTCTGGGACGGTCCTCGTGAGAAACTGATTGAATTCATCGAATTACTTAATACCAACAGCCTTAATTTAAAACTTACCTATGAGGTGAGTGAAACAGAAGTTACTTTTTTGGATTTGAAAGTGAGAAAGATGGATGACGGACGGATTGCAACAGATCTTCACAGGAAACACACAGCTACAAACAGTGTACTACATAGATCAAGTGCACACTTTCCTCCTGTGTTGAAAGGTATCCCAAAAGGGGAGTTCCTTAGAATGAGAAGGAACTGCTCGGATCTGGCACAATTTGAACAGAGAGCTACGGAATTGGGCGAGAGACTCCTCAAAAGTGGGTATTCTAAGAGGGCCATAAAGAAGGCCAAATACGCAGCCCAACAAGTAGACAGGAACCAACTCCTACACCCTAATAAGATCAGAACAACAAAACAATCTAACATTATCAGATTTGTGGGTGATTATTGTGCCGAATGGGAGGAAATTCAAAGAATCCTCAACAAACACTGGTCAGTACTTACCGTGGATCAGGATCTAACTGAGAAACTAGGCCCAAGACCATCAATTAGTTGGAGGCGGGCTACCAACTTACGAGATAATTTGGTTCATAGCCACTATAGTTCAATTAAGCAGAAAAAGAAAACCATTATAGGATCACATAAATGTGGGGAGTGTAAGGCATGTGACTACATGAAGAGGACAATGGAATTTAAGGATAAATTTAATAAAACACATGAGATCAAGGACTATATAAATTGCAAAACCTCCGGTGTGATCTATTGCCTTATATGCACATGCTCAAAAAGATATATTGGCATAACAACGAGACCTTTAAAACAAAGGATATTAGAACACGTAGGATCAATTAGAAACTGTAAAAAAGATTACAGTAAATTCAAACAGTTGACAACAGTGGCTAAACACTTCTACGATGAACATGCTGGTAGACCTACTGACCTGAAGGTGTTCGGTATCGAACAAGTACGGTTAGGAATAAGAGGTGGAAACCTTACGCAAGAATTGTTGAGGAGAGAGAGTCGATGGACTTTTCTTCTCAATGGTTTGCAGCCACATGGATTAAATGAACACATTAACTTTGGAGTTTTCCTATAATAACAACATTAGGCAGTAACATGAAGGAACATAGACCATAGGAAGATTTGGATGAAAAGATTAAATCTTTTTATTTATCTTTGACTCTACCCCACTATTAAACACCAGTACACCTATATTTCACTTTGTTTTGCCCACACAAATTGGTTTTGATTTTTACATCACGAATGGTTTGTCACATGTTCTGTGACATTTTTTGTTAATTTTTCACCATCAAATATGACCTTGGTAGTTGAATAGTCTACTTAATTTCTGGATTACACTGATCACAAGCACATGCATATGTGTATGTAAATGTACACACACTGGATAACAAATTCATCACTATTTAATTGAGGGATAGTACTCTATTTTAGTCACGGTTAAGACTAACACTTCAGATTTTGTGAATGTGGGGTACAGAGAGGCTTTCATAATCAATATACATTGGAAGGAATAATTTGATTACATCCCAATATATATGGTTCAATATGACATTCTTAACACGGATTTATTTTTATTTTTATTTTTATGCTATTGGCAATAAGAAAATTTCTAAGGTCTCTATAATAAAAGGAATGAAAATATCAACTCCTCCATCCATATCACATTTGGGTATCATAATTAATGAACCCATGAATTTTGTTACATTTAGTACGATCCATTCAGTTGAATAATATGGATTTAGGTCAGCTCCTTTGCTCAGGATATGTGTATTACAGTCATTTTTGTGTGTTTGAATATCATTTATGAACCATTAAAAACCTAAACCACAAACTAGAATCCTGATTGGTTTAATCACCCATCAATCAAGATACACAACCAATGAGGACTATAGGCAGGCTATTAAACTCCTTTCCGCCCGTAGTTCGGGTTTCCTATGATTAAGCTGTAATGCGAAACGATCGTTAGGCAGGACGCTTCACGTTCTACACGTGTCCGTCCTTCAGTTAGCTTAACCACTGCTTTTATGGGCATTTAAGCCCTCAGTATTGATTAAATGTCTAAGTGTGTATGATATATGTGAAACCGCTGCTTTATCTTTACAGTGAGACTCTCACTATCAGCTGCAGTGTGTGGGACGTGCTTGCTAGCAGCACGGCTACACTACGAGCGGCTGCACACCGCTAATTGACATCTGATCACAGGATCTGTATGGTTGCGGACTACGCTCACTAAACACAACACAGCCCGGGCATATCTGGTCTGACCGCGAGAACCGGGAGACGCCGGCCGCGGTCAGCCGGATTATTGCTAACACACAACCCATCTCTTTATATATCTTTCACAGTGGCAGCTGGAGAATGCCGGCTGCAATCTATAAGATCAAACTGCTAGGGGATATTTTATATCTATATTAAAACTGTCAGTACTGGGAGACGCTGCTGCTATTAGCTTAACATCAGACGTCAGGGTATATTATATTATATATTGGAGACAGCGGATGCTGGTTATTGCCACTTTATCATTAGATCATCACTGTTAGGGCATATTAACCAGCCTGCTCTCCAAAACGTGGGTGCAGGTTAAATATTTGCTGTGCCTAGTGAGATTTTCGATACCCACTATTTGAATATATTCCCAGTATAGACCAGATACTATATGTGTTATCTCAGCCACTTGGCAATACACCTGCACTATACTGTTCAGCCCAATAGAAAGTGAATCTATTGGGTTATTTTCTATATGTCCCCTATATAATTACTTAAGGATATATAATGGACTTTGGATTCTTTATATCCAAGTATTAATATTGATGGGAATGTTTAATATTAGAAATACATAGGACCTCTGTGTACTAAAAGTGAAGTCTCACCATCCAATATTGAATAATTGATAGCAGCAGTTTATTTATTTATTTATTTATTTATTACTTTTTCTGTGTGTGTATATGTATTAAACAATTTAAATACACAATTGTAATATATAAGATTATGTTAGGAGATGGATATGTGCTATGCCTCAATGATATTTAGATACCGCATATACTCCATGCTACTATGCGAGGAGAGTCAGGCATAAAGGAATGAGGTCATCATAGCTAATTGTAACAAACTCACTCTCTCCCTAACATAAGTTGCTACAGTATTGTAACAACTGCAGCAACATCTGATGGAACCACAGAAATAAATGATACAATACCAGACACTAGACACATTCACAGTGGTTTAGCTTTTTAATATCACAGATATTTAGTACACTTTATCTTTATTTTTATTTATTTTTGTCATTATTTATTATTATTTTTTCACTTGCACATATTTCGTGAGCTTTAACGTATACCAATAAAAGTTATATTTTAATCTACTATTGGTCACCCCCCCTGGTGGGGCGTTGACTTTAAGTAAATAATAGTATATTTGTTTCTGAGTGTGCCCTAGCAAGGAATACTTTCTCTCTCTTTTGTTATACTATATGCTGAATCTTATTCCAGGAGCACCCCCCGGTGATAATATTGTGACATCCACTTAATGATAAGCGGGGAAAGAACAAACACACATGATTAATTTGCAAATTCTTCTCGTCTGTGCGACAATTCCTCTTCCTCTTTAGTAACTTTGAATTACTGAGGTCTATCCTCAGACTCAGGGTCGGCACGACAATTTCATATTCATTTAATATATTTATATTTTTACATCTTCATTTTTGAAGGGAGATAAAATGGCCAGCTTTAGCCTCACGGCAGAATTAACAAGTAGAAGAGAGAAATGGAACAGTGATGTTGACACAATTTTCTCTGAACCCACAGGGGATACATCTGGACATATGAGCAATTGGAATGAGGATCTTTTATCCTTAAAACATCTTCTTATAAAACAGACAAAAACATGGTGGGAAATGACCACATTTAATAATTATATGAAACATAAAATCACTCCGAGAGGCTTGAGGCCAAGGCTGTTTCCTGCCTATGAACTCATTACTGAAAATTTGAAAACAGAATGGGAGGAGGTATTAAAGAAATGCTCCCATGATCTTATGTTGGTTCTGGTCAAACATGACAACCTTTTATTGGAGCAGTGTAGTAAGGAAATAGAGACCCTTACCAATAAGCTTAAGACCTATGAGAAAGAAACATCATTTCAACAGACTTTTGAAAGGTATAAAAGTGATTTAAGTAAGATGGAGATGGAGATAATGGATCGGAAGAAGAACAAGTTTGCTAGAGACAAACGGGACTATGCTTTGAACCAGGTCTTTAAATGGAACTCGAGAAAAGGGTCCTCTCATCAGAAGAGAAGACCCTCATATAGTTTGACCTCAACTGATCAGGATTCTTCAGAAGCGGAGGATTCCCAACAATCCTTCCAACTTAAAGCTCATCTGCCATCATACTCCAACAGGGATTTTTTAGATTCAGGCCCAGGATCAATGGAAGACCGTTCGGCCATAGGAGGAAAATCAGGAGAGGGAAATAAGACACGAAATCGAGGGAAATGGAACAATCAAGGTCCCTGACGCCACTCGAAAAGGACACAGAATCGGCGATAAGGAAGGAAGAAGTGGCAGAGGATCGCTTGAAAATTATAAATCTGTCCAACATGAAACTCACGGAAGCACATACCTCCGTATTAGGTAAAGGTCTTTCTTTCTCTCCTGTCAGGAATTTTGACAGATTTAAATGGGAGAGGGACCTTCACTTGTTTGGACGGAAGGTATTACTTAATAAATTCTATTCTCTCAAGAAACGTAACACCAATATGGACCAACAAGAGATCAGCACCACTGAGGGATTTACAGATGAAGATCTACATGTCATTGAAATGTTAGAAGAATTAGCCAATGAAGATAATCCTGCAACATCAAATATGAGACCAATCTGTAAAAAGAAAGGAACATTTTTCCCACAGGGGAATATCTGTCCGAATGTAGGCATCTTCATGGAATTGGTGTCCAAAGAATTAGACACACTTGGTAAAATCGATAAGAAGTACTTACGTAAAATGGACAACCTCACTAAAGAGGAAAGGGATGCCCTGAATGAAATTAAAACCTGGGACAATGTCCAAATTAAACCTTCTGATAAAGGAGGGAATGTTGTCATTTGGGATAAACAAATGTATCATAAAGAGGCAATGGCACAGTTGAATGATCCAGGGTGCTATAAACGCCTTCCATCTAATCCCATGGAAATCTTCAAGAAACAGTACGATCGGATAATAACATCAGCCCATGATAATGGCATTATTAATAAAACGGAATATGCATTTTTGGAGGTAGAGGAACCAAAGACACCCACGTTCTATCTACTTCCGAAGGTTCATAAAAATGAGAAAGTCCCCCCTGGGCGTCCGATCGTCTCAGGAATAGATGGTTTGACTGAGCAAGCGAGCAAGTTCCTGGACACTCATCTTAGGAAATTTGTGACGAGTCTACCATCTTATGTTAAGGACACCACAGATGTACTGTGTAAATTGGATGAGATACATGTGAACGAACAAGTCCTGCTGGTCACATGCGATGTTGAATCGCTCTATACGAGCATTCAACACGACAGGGGCATAGCGTCAGTAGACTACTTCCTCAAAAAAGAAGGGGGAACAGCATTTGGGGAATTTCTTCTTAGGCTCCTCACATTTGTACTTCAAAAGAACTTCTTCATATTTGATGAAAAATACTATCTGCAGGTGAGGGGCACGGCTATGGGGCTGGCATGTGCCCCCACCTATGCTAATATATACCTCGGGTAGTGGGAGGAGACAGTTGTCTTTCACGACATGATGGAACAATATACTCAACATATATTGATATGGATGAGATATATTGATGACCTGATAATACTCTGGGACGGTCCTCGTGAGAAACTGATTGAATTCATCGAATTACTTAATACCAACAGCCTTAATTTAAAACTTACCTATGAGGTGAGTGAAACAGAAGTTACTTTTTTGGATTTGAAAGTGAGAAAGATGGATGACGGACGGATTGCAACAGATCTTCACAGGAAACACACAGCTACAAACAGTGTACTACATAGATCAAGTGCACACTTTCCTCCTGTGTTGAAAGGTATCCCAAAAGGGGAGTTCCTTAGAATGAGAAGGAACTGCTCGGATCTGGCACAATTTGAACAGAGAGCTACGGAATTGGGCGAGAGACTCCTCAAAAGAGGGTATTCTAAGAGGGCCATAAAGAAGGCCAAATACGCAGCCCAACAAGTAGACAGGAACCAACTCCTACACCCTAATAAGATCAGAACAACAAAACAATCTAACATTATCAGATTTGTGGGTGATTATTGTGCCGAATGGGAGGAAATTCAAAGAATCCTCAACAAACACTGGTCAGTACTTACCGTGGATCAGGATCTAACTGAGAAACTAGGCCCAAGACCATCAATTAGTTGGAGGCGGGCTACCAACTTACGAGATAATTTGGTTCATAGCCACTATAGTTCAATTAAGCAGAAAAAGAAAACCATTATAGGATCACATAAATGTGGGGAGTGTAAGGCATGTGACTACATGAAGAGGACAATGGAATTTAAGGATAAATTTAATAAAACACATGAGATCAAGGACTATATAAATTGCAAAACCTCCGGTGTGATCTATTGCCTTATATGCACATGCTCAAAAAGATATATTGGCATGACAACGAGACCTTTAAAACAAAGGATATTAGAACACGTAGGATCAATTAGAAACTGTAAAAAAGATTACAGTAAATTCAAACAGTTGACAACAGTGGCTAAACACTTCTACGATGAACATGCTGGTAGACCTACTGACCTGAAGGTGTTCGGTATCGAACAAGTACGGTTAGGAATAAGAGGTGGAAACCTTACGCAAGAATTGTTGAGGAGAGAGAGTCGATGGACTTTTCTTCTCAATGGTTTGCAGCCACATGGATTAAATGAACACATTAACTTTGGAGTTTTCCTATAATAACAACATTAGGCAGTAACATGAAGGAACATAGACCATAGGAAGATTTGGATGAAAAGATTAAATCTTTTTATTTATCTTTGACTCTACCCCACTATTAAACACCAGTACACCTATATTTCACTTTGTTTTGCCCACACAAATTGGTTTTGATTTTTACATCACGAATGGTTTGTCACATGTTCTGTGACATTTTTTGTTAATTTTTCACCATCAAATATGACCTTGGTAGTTGAATAGTCTACTTAATTTCTGGATTACACTGATCACAAGCACATGCATATGTGTATGTAAATGTACACACACTGGATAACAAATTCATCACTATTTAATTGAGGGATGGTACTCTATTTTAGTCACGGTTAAGACTAACACTTCAGATTTTGTGAATGTGGGGTACAGAGAGGCTTTCATAATCAATATACATTGGAAGGAATAATTTGATTACATCCCAATATATATGGTTCAATATGACATTCTTAACACGGATTTATTTTTATTTTTATTTTTATTTTTATGCTATTGGCAATAAGAAAATTTCTAAGGTCTCTATAATAAAAGGAATGAAAATATCAACTCCTCCATCCATATCACATTTGGGTATCATAATTAATGTACCCATGAATTTTGTTACATTTAGTACGATCCATTCAGTTGAATAATATGGATTTAGGTCAGCTCCTTTGCTCAGGATATGTGTATTACAGTCATTTTTGTGTGTTTGAATATCATTTATGAACCATTAAAAACCTAAACCACAAACTAGAATCCTGATTGGTTTAATCACCCATCAATCAAGATACACAACCAATGAGGACTATAGGCAGGCTATTAAACTCCTTTCCGCCCGTAGTTCGGGTTTCCTATGATTAAGCTGTAATGCGAAACGATCGTTAGGCAGGACGCTTCACGTTCTACACGTGTCCGTCCTTCAGTTAGCTTAACCACTGCTTTTATGGGCATTTAAGCCCTCAGTATTGATTAAATGTCTAAGTGTGTATGATATATGTGAAACCGCTGCTTTATCTTTACAGTGAGACTCTCACTATCAGCTGCAGTGTGTGGGACGTGCTTGCTAGCAGCACGGCTACACTACGAGCGGCTGCACACCGCTAATTGACATCTGATCACAGGATCTGTATGGTTGCGGACTACGCTCACTAAACACAACACAGCCCGGGCATATCTGGTCTGACCGCGAGAACCGGGAGACGCCGGCCGCGGTCAGCCGGATTATTGCTAACACACAACCCATCTCTTTATATATCTTTCACAGTGGCAGCTGGAGAATGCCGGCTGCAATCTATAAGATCAAACTGCTAGGGGATATTTTATATCTATATTAAAACTGTCAGTACTGGGAGACGCTGCTGCTATTAGCTTAACATCAGACGTCAGGGTATATTATATTATATATTGGAGACAGCGGATGCTGGTTATTGCCACTTTATCATTAGATCATCACTGTTAGGGCATATTAACCAGCCTGCTCTCCAAAACGTGGGTGCAGGTTAAATATTTGCTGTGCCTAGTGAGATTTTCGATACCCACTATTTGAATATATTCCCAGTATAGACCAGATACTATATGTGTTATCTCAGCCACTTGGCAATACACCTGCACTATACTGTTCAGCCCAATAGAAAGTGAATCTATTGGGTTATTTTCTATATGTCCCCTATATAATTACTTAAGGATATATAATGGACTTTGGATTCTTTATATCCAAGTATTAATATTGATGGGAATGTTTAATATTAGAAATACATAGGACCTCTGTGTACTAAAAGTGAAGTCTCACCATCCAATATTGAATAATTGATAGCAGCAGTTTATTCATTTATTTATTTATTTATTACTTTTTCTGTGTGTGTATATGTATTAAACAATTTAAATACACAATTGTAATATATAAGATTATGTTAGGAGATGGATATGTGCTATGCCTCAATGATATTTAGATACCGCATATACTCCATGCTACTATGTGAGGAGAGTCAGGCATAAAGGAATGAGGTCATCATAGCTAATTGTAACAAACTCACTCTCTCCCTAACATAAGTTGCTACAGTATTGTAACAACTGCAGCAACATCTGATGGAACCACAGAAATAAATGATACAATACCAGACACTAGACACATTCACAGTGGTTTAGCTTTTTAATATCACAGATATTTAGTACACTTTATCTTTATTTTTATTTATTTTTGTCATTATTTATTATTATTTTTTCACTTGCACATATTTCGTGAGCTTTAACGTATACCAATAAAAGTTATATTTTAATCTACTATTGGTCACCCCCCCTGGTGGGGCGTTGACTTTAAGTAAATAATAGTATATTTGTTTCTGAGTGTGCCCTAGCAAGGAATACTTTCTCTCTCTTTTGTTATACTATATGCTGAATCTTATTCCAGGAGCACCCCCCGGTGATAATATTGTGACATCCACTTAATGATAAGCGGGGAAAGAACAAACACACATGATTAATTTGCAAATTCTTCTCGTCTGTGCGACAATTCCTCTTCCTCTTTAGTAACCTAATATGAACCCTAACTAACCCTAACCCTAATTACCTAACCCTAACCTAACCCTAACCAAACCCTAACCGTAACCCTAAACCTAACCCTAACACAAACCCTAACCCTAATACCATAAATTCTAATTCTATCCCTAATACCCTAACCCTAACCCTAAAACGCTAACCCTAACCTTAATATGAACCCTAACTAACCCTAACCCTTATATCCTAACCCTAACGCTAACCCTATTACACTAACCCTAACACGAACCCTAACACTAATATGAACCCTACCCCTAACACAAACCCTAACCCTAACTCTAATATGAACCCTAACCCTAATATGAACCCTAACCCTAATACAAACCCTGACCCCGACCCTAACCCTGTCCCAACCCTAAACCGAACCCGAACCCTAACCACAACTCTAACACTAGACCTAACTCTAACTCTAACCTTAATACGAACCCTAACCCTAATACCCTAATAGCCTAACACTAACTAACCCTAACCCTAAAGCTACCCTAACCCTAATACGAACCCTAACCCTAATACGAACCTTAACAATAACTAACCCTAACCATAACCCTATCCCTAATACCCTAACCCTATTACCCTTTCCCTATAACCCTAACCCTAAACTAACCCTAACCCTAATACCTTAATCCTAGCCCTAACCTATCCGTAACCCTAACCATAAACCTAACCCTGATATGAACCCTACCCCTTATACCCTAACCCTAGGATAACCCTAACCCTAATCCTAATCCTAACCCTAACCCTATCTTAACCCTAACCCTATCTCTAATGCTATCCTAAACCTAACTATAACCCTAATACCTCTAATACGCACCCAAACCCTAACACAAACCCGAACCCTAACGCGAACCCTAACCCTAATGCTACCCTAACCCTAACCCTAATATGAACTGTAACCCCTAACCCTAAACCTAACCCTAATCCTAATAACCCCAACACTAAAACCCTAAAAATACTAACCCTAACCCTAATACGAACCGTAACCCTAACCCTAATACGAACCCTATCCCAAACCCAAAAACGAATCCTAATACGAACCCTAACCCTAACCCTAATAGCCTAATATCCTATCCCTAACCCTAACTAACCCTAACCCTAACCGTAATACCCTAACCTTAATAACCTAACCCTAACCCTAATGCTACCCTAACCCTAATACGAACTCTAACTCTAACCCTTATACGAACCATAACCCTAACTAACCCTAACACTAATACACTAACCCTAATATCCTAACCCTAACCTAACCCTAAGCCTAACCCAAACCCTAATACCCAAATCCTAACCCTAACCTAACCCTAACCATAATACCCTAATCCTAACCCTAACCCTAATACGAACCAAAACCCTATCCATAACCTAACCCTAACACTAACCCTTACCCTAACCATAATTCCCTAATCCTATCCCTAACCCTAACACTAATACGAACCCTAACACTATCCATAACCTAACACTAACCCTAACCCTATGTAACTCTAACCCTAATCTAATAACCCTAACCCTAAAACCCTAAAACACTAACCCTAACCCTAAAACAAACCCTAACCCTAATAGGAACACTAACCCTAACCCTAATACGAACCATAACCCTAATAGCCTAATACCCTCACTCTAACTAACCCTAACATAACGCGAACCCTAATCCTAAAGCTAATATAACCCTAACCCTAATACGAACCCTAACCCTAATACAAACCCTAACCCTAATATGAAACCTAACCCTAACTAACCCTAACCCTAATACCCTAACCCTAACCTAACACTAACTCTAACACTAACCCTAACCCTAATACAAACCATAACCCTAAGCTAACCCTAACCCTAACCTTAATACCATAACCCTAAACCTAACCAAACCCTAACCGTAACCCTAATCCTAACCTTAACCCTAACCTAACCCAAACCCTTACACAAGCCCTAACCCCAATACAAACCCTAACCCTAACCTAACTCTAACCCTAACCCTAATATGAACCCTACCCCTAACATAATCCCTAACCCTAACTCTAATATGAACCTTAACCCTAATATGAACCCTAACCCTAACTAACCCTAAAACCCTAACCCTAACCCTAATACGAACCCTAACCTAAACCTAACCCTATCCTTAATACCATAACCCTAACCCTAACCAAACTCTAACCGTAACCCTAATCCTAACCCTAAACCTAACCTAACGCTAATCCTAATAACCCTAACCCTAACACTAAAACCCTAAAATACTGACCCTCACCCTAATACGAACCCTAACCCTAACCCTAATACGAACTCTAACCCCAATACGAACCCTAACCTTAATACGAACCCTAATAACCTAATATCCTAACCCTAACCCTTACTAACCTTAACCCTAACCGTAACTAACCCTTAGATAATACGAACCCTAATCCTAAAGCTAATCTAACCCTAACCTAACCCTATCCCTTACACAAACCCTAACCCTAACATGAACCCTAACCCTAAAGATACTCTAACCCTAAACCTAATACAAACCCTTATCCTAATCCTAACCCTAATACGAACCCTAACTCTAATACGAACCCTAACACTAACTAACCCTAATCTTAACCATAACCCTAATACCCTAACCCTAAACCTAATACCCTTTCCTAATACCCTTAACCTAACCCTAAACTAACCACAACCCTAATACCCTAACCCTAATACCCTAACCCTAACCTAACCCTAACCCTAATATGAAACCTAACCCTAATACCCTAACCCTAGCCCAACCCTAACCCTAATCCTAACCCTAACCCTTACATAACCCTAACCCTAACTAACCCTAACCCTAACCGTAATACCCTAACCTTAATAACCTAACCCTAACCCTAATGCTACCCTAACCCTAATACGAACTCTAACTCTAACCCTTATACGAACCATAACCCTAACTAACCCTAACACTAATACCCTAACCCTAATATCCTAACACTAACCCTAACCTAACCCTAAGCCTAACCCAAACCCTAATACCCAAATCCTAACCCTAACCTAACCCTAACCATAATAGCCTAATCCTAACCCTAACCCTAATACGAACCAAAACCCTATCCATAACCTAACCCTAACACTAACCCTTACCCTAACCATAATTCCCTAATCCTATCCCTAACCCTAATACGAACCCTAACACTATCCATAACCTAACACTAACCCTAACCCTATGTAACCCTAACCCTAATCTAATAACCCTAACCCTTAAACCCTAAAACCCTAACCCTAACCCTAAAACAAACCCTAACCCTAATAGGAACACTAACCCTAACCCTAATACGAACCATAACCCTAATAGCCTAATACCCTCACTCTAACTAACCCTAACATAACGCGAACCCTAATCCTAAAGCTAATCTAACCCTAACCCTAATACGAACCCTAACCCTAATACAAACCCTAACCCTAATATGAAACCTAACCCTAACTAACCCTAACCCTAAAACCCTAACCCTAACCTAACACTAACTCTAACACTAACCCTAACCCTAATACAAACCATAACCCCAGAGCCGGCCCTAGCCAATATAATGCCCTAGGCAAGATTTTGGCTGGTGCCCCCTAGCACCACCGCTAGTTCCGCCTCTGACCCTGCACCCCTTTCCCAGCTCCATCACCCCCCACCCATAGCAGTCCCTTTTTTGTTTCCCTACCCCCTGTAATTTAAATAAGAACAGTGTGCACATTCGGCACACAGTCCAAAAAGGTATGTGTTTTTGCTGGCAAGGGGCATGGCCACACAATAGTACCCCCAATTCAAATTATGCCTCACAGTATTGCAACTTTATTCACAATTTATCATACGATAGTGTCCCTTATTCACATTACATCACACAGTAGTACCAATTTACCTTATATACATTACTTCTCACAGTAGTGCCCCTCATTCACATAACATCATACTGAATTGCTCCTTATTCACATTACACCACACCATATTGCTTTTTATTCTCATTATACCACACCATATTGCTCCTTATTCACATTACACCACACCATATTGCTCTTTATTCACATTAGACCACACAGTAGTACCCTATCTATACGTTATGCCACACAGTAGAGCACCTTATACACATAATGCCACACATTGGTAATGCATTTATACACATAATACCACACAGTAATGCCCCTTACACATATGACACACATTATTAATGTCCTTATAAACATTGTGCGCCTTACACATTATGCCAACCCTTATTAATGCACTTATACACATCATTTTCCTTATACATATGCCGCACATTGTTAATGCCCTTATACACATAATGACACACATAATGTCCCTTACACATATGCCGCACATTATTAGTGCCCTTATACCCATAATGACACACATAGTGCCCCTTACACATACAGTATGTTACACACTATTAATGCCCTTATACAAATAATGACACATATAGTTCCTGGCGTGAGTCAACTGGCAGCTCTGCTAACGTCGAGTGCCTATTTTTTTATGAAAATGCATCTTATTTGCATTGCTATGTGGCAAGGATGCACAAGCAGCTTCAGCTGATTAAAATTATATGCAGCATGCCTATATATTGTGTGCGACTGTGGCTGTATCTGCATACGAAATGCTGCACACAGAATATAGGCATGCCGCATATCATTTTAATCAGCAGAAGCTGCTTGTGCCCCTAGGCATACCAGATGCCCTAGGCAATTGCCTAGTTTGCCTATACCTAAGGCCGGCTATGCATAACCCTAAGCTAACCCTAACCCTAACCTTAATACCATAACCCTAAACCTAACCAAACCCTAACCGTAACCCTAATCCTAACCCTAACTTTAACCCTAACCTAATCCAAACCCTTACACAAGCCCTAACCCCAATACAAACCCTAACCCTAACCTAACTCTAACCCTAACCCTAATATGAACCCTACCCCTAACACAATCCCTAACCCTAACTCTAATATGAAACCTAACCCTAATATGAACCCTAACCCTAACTAACCCTAAAACCTTAACCCTAACCCTAATGTGAACCCTAACCTAAACCTAACCCTATCCTTAATACCATAACCCTAACCCTAACCAAACTCTAACCGTAACCCTAATCCTAACCCTAAACCTAACCTAACGCTAATCCTAATAACCCTAACCCTAACACTAAAACCCTAAAACACTGACCCTCACCCTAATACGAACCCTAACCCTAACCCTAATACGAACTCTAACCCTAATACGAACCCTAACCCTAACCTTAATACGAACCCTAACCGTAATAACCTAATATCCTAACCCTAACCCTTACTAACCTTAACCCTAACCGTAACTAACCCTTAGATAATACGAACCCTAATCCTAAAGCTTATCTAACCCTAACCCTAACCTAACCCTATCCCTTACACAAACCCTAACCCTAACACGAACCCTAACCCTAAAGATACTCTAACCCTAAACCTAATACAAACCCTTACCCTAATCCTAACCCTAATACGAACCCTAACTCTAATACGAACCCTAACACTAACTAACCCTAATGTTAACCATAACCCTAATACCCTAACCCTAAACCTAATACCCTTTCCTAATACCCTTAACCTAACCCTAAATTAACCACAACCCTAATACCCTAACCCTAATACCCTAACCCTAACCTAACCCTAACCCTAATATGAAACCTAACCCTAATACCCTAACCCTAGCCGAACCCTAACCCTAATCCTAACCCTAACCCTAACCGTAATACCCTAACCCTAACTCTAACGCCACCCGAACCCTAACCTTAATACCATAACCCTAACCCTAACCAACTCTAACCGTAACCCTAATCCTAACCCTAACCTAACCCTAACTATAACACAAACCCTAATTCTAACCCTAACACGAACCCTTAGCCTAACACTACTCTAACCATAACCCTAACCCTAATAACCCTAACCCTAACACTAAAACCCTAAAACACTGACTCTAACACTAATACGAACCCTAACCCTAATATGAACCCTAACTCTAATACGAACCCTAACCCTAACTAACCCTAACCCTAATTCCCTAACCCTAACCTAACCCTATCCCAAACACTAACCCTAATACAAACCCTAACCCTAACCTAACCCTAACCTTAATACCATAAACCTAACCCTAACCAAACCCTAACCAAAATACACTAACCCTAACATAACGCGAACCCTAATCCTAAAGCTAATCTAAACATAACACTAATACGAATCCTAACCCTAATACGAACCCTAACCCTAATATGAACCCTAACCCTAACTAACCCTAACCCTAATCTAACCCTAACCAAACCCTAACCGTAACCCTAAACCTAACCCTAACCCTAACACAAACCCTAACCCTAATACCATAAATTCTAATTCTATCCCTAATACCCTAACCCTAACCCTAAAATGCTAACCCTAACCTTAATATGAACCCTAACTAACCCTAACCTTTATATCCTAACTCTAACGCTAACCCTATTACACTAACCCTAACGCAAACCCTAACCCTAACACTAATATGACACCCTACCCCTAACACAAACCCTAACCCTAACTCTAATATGAACCCTAACCCTAATATGAACCCTAACCCTAATACAAACCCTGACCCTGACCCTAACCCTGACCCAACCCTAAACCTAACCCAAATACCCTAACCATAACTCTAACACAAAACCTAACTCTAACCCTAACCTTAATACGAACCCTAACCCTAACCCTAATACCCTAACCCTAATCTACCTTAACCCTAATACGAACCGTAACCCTAATATGAACCCTAACTATAACTAACCCTAACCTTAACCCTAACCCTAATACCCTAACCCTAATTCCCTTTCCCTAATACCCTAATACCCTAAACTAACCCTAACCCTAATACCCTAATCCTAGCCCTAACCTATCCGTAACCCTAACCATAAACCTAACCCTAATATGAACCCTAACCCTATTACCCTAACCCTAGGATAGCCTTAACCCTAACCCTATTCCTAACCCTAACCCTAGCCTAACCCTAACCCTATCTCTAATGATATCCTAACCCGAACTTTAACCCTAATACCTCTAATACGAACCCTAACCCTAACACAAACCCTAACCCTAACACGAACCCCATCCCTAATGCTACCCTAACCTTAACCCTAATACAAACCCTTATCCCTAACCCTAACCCTAATCCTAATAACCCTAACCCTAACACTAAAACCCTAAAACACTTACCCTAACCCTAATACGAACCCTAACCCTAATACGAACCCTATCCCAAACCCTAAAACAAAACCTAATATGAACACTAACCCCCTAATATTCTAACCCTAACCCTAACTAACCCTAACCCTAACCGTAATACCCTAACCCTAATAACCTAACCCTAACCGTAATGCTACCCTAACCCTAATATGAACCCTAACCCTAATACGAACCATATCTCTAACCCTTATACGAACCCTAACTAACCCTAACCCTAATATCCTAACCCTAACCTAACCCTAATCCTAACCAAAACCCTAATACCAAAACCCTTACCCTAACCTAACCCTAATATCCTAATCCTAACCATAACCCTAATATGAACCAAAACCCTATCCATAACCTAACCAAAACACTAACCCTAAAACCCTATTCCTAACCCTAACCCTAATACGAACCCTAACACTATCCATAAACTAACCCTAATACTAACCCTAACCCTAACCCTATGTAACCCTAACCCTAATCTAATAACCTTAACCCTAAAACCCTAACCCTAATACAAACTCTAACCCTAATAGGAACACTAACCCTAACCCTAATACGAACCAAAACCCTAATAGGATAATACCCTAACCCTAACTAACCCTAACATAATGCGAACCCTAATCCTAAAGCTAATCTAACCCTAATACGAACCCTAACCCTAATACGAACCCTAACCCTAATATAAACCCTAACCCTAACCTAACCCTAACCCAAACCTTAATACCATAACCCTAACCCTAACCAAACCCTAACCTTAACCCTAATACTAACTCTAACCCTAACCCTAACCTAACCCTAACCCTAATATGAACCCTAACTCTAACCCTTATATGAACCCTAACCGTAACTAACCCTAACCCTAATACCCTAACCCTAATATCCTAACCCTAACCTAACTCTAATCCTAACCAAAACCCTAATACCCAAACTCTTACCCTAACCTAACCCTAACCCTATTATCCTAATCCTAACCATAACCCTAATATGAACCAAAACCCTATCCATAACCTAACCCTAACACTAACCCTAACCCTAACTCTAATACCCAATTCCTAACCCTAACCCTAATACAAACCCTAACAGTATCCTTAACCTAACCATAACACTAACCCTAACCCTAACCCTATGTAACCCTAACCCTAATCTAATAACCTTAACCCTAAAACCCTAAAACCCTAATCCTAACCCTAATACAAACCCTAACCCTAATAGGAACACTAACCCTAATACGAACCATAACACTAATAGCATAATACCCTAACCCTAACTAACCTTAACATAACGCGAACCCTAATCCTAAAGCTAATCTAACCCTAAACCTAATACGAACCCTAATCCTAATACGAACCCTAACCCTAACGCGAACCCTAACCCTAACGCTACCCTAACCATAATACGAACCCTAACCCTAAACCTAACCCTAATCCTAATAACCCTAACCCTAACACTAAAACCCTAAAACACTAACCCTAACCCTAATACGAACCCTAACCCTAATAAGAACCCTATCCCAAACCCTAAAACGAATCCTAATACGAACCGTAACACTAACCCTAATACCCTAATATCCTAACCCTAACCCTAACTAACCCTAAACCTAACCGTAATACCCTAACCTTAATAACCTAACCCTAACCCTAATGCTACCCTAACCCTAATACGAACCCTAACCCTAATACGAACCCTAACTCTATTCCTTATACGAACCATAACCCTAACTAACCCTAACACTAATACAATAACCCTAATATCCAAACCCTAACCCTAACCTAACCCTAATCCTAACCCAAACCCTAATACCCAAACCCAACCCTAACCTAACACTAACCCTAATAACCTAATATTCTAACCCTAACTAACCCTAAACCTAACAGTAATACCCTAACCCTAATAACCTAACCCTAACCCTAATGCTACCCTAACCCTAATATGAACCCTAACCCTAATACGAACCCTATCTCTAACCCTTATATGAACCCTAACCCTATCTAACCCTAACCCTAATTCCCTAACCCTAATATCCTAACCCTAACCTAACCCTAATCCTAACCAAAACCCTAATACCCAAATCCTAACCCTAACCTAACCCTAACCATAATACCATAATCCAAACCCTAAACCTAAAACGAACCAAAACCCTATCCATAACCTAACCCTAACACTAACCCTTACCCTAACCATAATTCCCTAATCCTATCCCTAACCCTAACCCTAATATGAACCCTAACACTATCCATAACCTAACACTAACCCTAACCCTATGTAACCCTAACCCTAATCTAATAACCCTAACCCTAAAACTCTAAAACGCTAACCCTAACCCTAATACAAACCCTAACCCTAATTGGAACACTAACCCTAACCCTAATACGAACCATAACCCTAATAGCCTAATACCCTCACCCTAACTAACCCTAACATAACGCAAACCCTAATCCTAAAGATAATCTAACCCTAACCCTAATACGTACCCTAACCCTAATACAAACCCTAACCCTAATATGAACCCTAACCCTAACCTACCCTAACCCTAATACCCTAACCCTAACCTAACCCTAACCCTAACACTAACCCTAACCCTAATACAAACCCTAACCCTAACCTAACCCTAACCCTAACCTTAATACCATAACCCTAAACCTAACCAAACCCTAACTGTAACCCTAATCCAAACCCTAACCTTAACCCTAACCTAACCCAAACCCTTACACAAGCCCTAACCCTAACACAAACCCTAACCCTAACCTAACTCTAACCCTAACCCTAATATGAACCCTACCCCTAACACAATCCCTAACTCTAATATGAACCCTAACCCTAATATGAACCCTAACCCTAACTAACCCTAAAACCCTAACCCTAACCCTAATACGAACTCTAACCTAACCCTAACCCTATCCTTAATACCATAACCCTAACCCTAACCAAACTCTAACCGTAACCCTAATCCTAACCCTAAACCTAACCTAACGCTAATCCTAATAACCCTAACCCTAACACTAAAACCCTAAAACACTTACCCTAACCCTATTACGAACCCTATTACGAACCCTAACCCTAACACTACCCTAACCCTAATCTTAAAACCCTAACACTAAAACCCTAAAACACTGACCCTCACCCTAATATGAACCCTAACCCTAATACGAACCCTATCCCTAATACGAACCCTAACCCTAACCTTAATACGAACCCTAACCCTAATAACCTAATATCCTAACCCTAACCCTTTCTAACGTTAACCCTAACCGTAATTAAACCTTACATAATACGAACCCTAATCCTAAAGCTAATCTAACCCTAACCCTAACCTAACCCTATCCCTTACACAAACCCTAACCCGAACACGAACCCTAACACGAACCCTAACCCTAAAGATACTCTATCCCTAACCCTAATACAAACCCTTACCCTAATCTTAACCCTAATACGAACCCCTACTTTAATACGAACCCTAACACTAACTTTCCCTAATCTTAACCATAACCCTAATACCCTAACCCTAAACCTAATACCCTTTCCTAATACCCTTAACCTAACCCTAAACTAACCACAACCCTAATACCCTAACCCTAATACCCTAACCCTAACCTAACCCTAACCCTAACCCTAATATAAAACCTAACCCTAATACCCTAACCCTAACCCAACCCTAACCCTAATCCTAACCCTAACCCTTACCTAACCCTAACTATAACACAAACCCTAACTCTAACACTAACCCTAACACGAACTCTTAGCCTAACACTACTCTAACCATAACCCTAATACTAATAACCCTAACCCTAACACTAAAACCCTAAAACACTGACTCTAACCCTAATACGAACCCTAACCCTAATACGAACCCTAACTCTAATACGAACCCTAACCCTAACTAACCCTAACCCTAATTCCCTAACCCTAACCTGACCCAAACACTAACCCTAACCCTAATACAAACCCTAACCTAACCCTAACCTTAATACCATAAACCTAACCCTAACCAAACCCTAACCAAAATACACTAACCCTAACATAACGCGAACCCTAATCCTAAAGCTAATCTAACCATAACACTAATACGAATCCTAACCCTAATACGAACCCTAACCCTAATATGAACCCTAACCCTAACTAACCCTAACCCTAATTACCTAACCCTAACCTAACCCTAACCAAACCCTAACCGTAACCCTAACCCTAACCCTAATACAAACCCTGACCCTAATACGAACCCTAACTCTAACCCTTACATGAACCCTAACTAACCCTAACCCTAATACCCTAACCCTAACTCTAATACGCTAACCCTAATACCCTAACCCTAACCTAACCCTAACCCTAACTATAATACCCAAACCCTAACCTAAACCTAACCCTAACCCTACACCTAATACGAACCCAAACCCTATTCCTTACCTAACCCTAACTCTATCCCTAAACCTAATATCCTAACCCAAACCTAACCCTAACCCTAATCCAAACCCTAACCCAAATCCTTAAACAAACCCTAACCCTAACATGAACCCAAAACCTATCCCTAACCCTAATACAAACCCTAACCCTAACACGAACCCTAACCCTATCCCTAACCCTATTACAAACCCTAACCCTAATATGAACTGTAACCCTAACTAACCCTAACCCTAATTCCCTAACACAAACCCTAATACCCTTTCCATAATACCCTTAACCTAACCCTAACCTACCCATAACCCTAATACGAACCCTAACCCTAATACGAACCCTAATACCAAAATACCCTAACCCTAACTAACCCTAACATAACGTGAACCCTAATCCTAAAGCTAATCTAACCATAACCCTAATACGAATCCTAACCCTAATACGAACCCTAACCCTAATATGAACCATAACCCTAACCTTAACACTAACCCTAATACCCTAACCCTAACCCTAATACCCTAATACCCTAACCTTTTCCCTAATACCCTTTACCTAACCCTAACCTAATCATAACCCTAATACCCTAACCATAATACCCTAACCCTA
The DNA here is from genome assembly GCF_028390025.1 of Pseudophryne corroboree. Classification (NCBI taxonomy): domain Eukaryota; kingdom Metazoa; phylum Chordata; class Amphibia; order Anura; family Myobatrachidae; genus Pseudophryne; species Pseudophryne corroboree. The sequence goes on from NW_026969714.1 coordinate 254,305, forward strand.
ACCTAAACGTAACCCTAACCCTAAACCTAATATGAAACCTATCCCTTTCCCTAATACCCTAACACTAACCCAACCCTATCCCTAATCCTAACCCTTACCTAACCCTATCTCTAACACCACCCTAACACTAACTATAACCCTAATACCTCTAATATTAACCCTAACGCTACCCTAACCCTAACCATAATACAAACCCTAACCCCTAACCCTAACCCCCTAATACCCTAGCCCTAACCCTAAGTAACCCTAACTCTAATCCTAATAACCATAACCCTGACACTAAAACCCTAAAACACTAACCCTAACCTTAATACGAACCCTAACCCTAATATGAACCATAACCCTAATATGAACCCTAATACGAACCCTACCCCTAATACCCTAATATGCTAACCCTAAACCTAACTAACCCTAACCCTAACGCGAACCCTAAAACTAATACAAACCCTAACCCTAATACGGACCCTAACTCTAACCCTTATATGAACCCTAACCCTAACTAACCCTAACCCTAATATACTAACCCTAACTCTAATACACTAACCCTAATACCCTAACCCTAACCCTAACCTAAACCTAACCCTAACTATAATACCCAAACTATAACCCTAACCTAAACCTAAACCTAATACCCTAATCCTAACCCTAACCCTAATACAAACCCTAACCCTATCCCTAACCTAACCCTAACATTAACTCTAACTCTATCCCTAAACCTAATACCCTAACCTAACCCTAACCCTAATCCTAACCCTAATCCGTACCCTTACACAAACCCTAACATGAACCCTAACCCTATCCCTAACATGAACCCTAACCCTTATACCATAACCCTTATTCTAAACGTAATACCCTAACCCTAAAACCCTAACCCTATCCCTAATAATCTAACCCTAATACCCTAACCCTAAACCCTATTCCTAACCCTAAGTAGCCATAACCCTAATCTAATAACCCTAACCCTAAAACCCTAACACACTAACCCTTACACTAGTACAAAGCCTAATCCAAATAAGAACCCTAACCCTAATACCAAAATACCATAACCCTAACTAACCCTAACATAATGCGAACCCTAATAATAAAGCTAATTTAACCATAACCCTAATACGAATCCTAACCCTAATACGAACCCTAACCCTAATATGAACTCTAACCCTAACCTAACCCTAACACTAACCCTAACCCTAATACAAACCCTAACCCTAACCTAACCCTAACCTTAATACCATTACCCTAAAGATAACCCTAATCCTAACCCTAACCTTAACCCTAACCTAACCCTAACCCTTACACAAGCCCTAACCCTAACCCTAACACGAACCCTAACCTAACTCTAACCCTAACCCTAATATGAACCCTTCCCCTAACGCAAACCCTAACCCTAACTCTAATATGAACCCTAACCCTAATATGAACCCAAACCCTAATACGAACCCTGACCCCGACCCTAACCCTGACCCAACCCTAACCCGATTCCGAATACCCTAACCATAACTCTAACACAAAACCTAACTCTAACCCTAACTCTAATACGAACCCTAACCCTAATACCATAACCCTAACTAACCCTAACCCTAATGCGAACCCTAACCTTAATGCTACCCTAACCTTAATACGAACCCTAACTCTAATACGAATCTTAACAATAACTAACCCTAACCTTAACCTTAACCCTAATACCCTAACCCTTTCCATAATTCCCTAACCCTAAACTAACCCTAACCGTAATGCCCTAATCCTAGCCCTAACCTATCCGTCACCCTAACCATAAACCTAACCCTAATATGAACCCTAACCCTAATTCCCTAACCCTAAACTAACCCTAACCCTAATACCCTAACCCTAGCCCTAACCTATCCGTAACCCTAATATGAACCTTAACCCTTATACCCTAACTCTAGGATAACCCTAACCCTAAACCTAATCCTAACCCTAACCCTAGAATAACCCTAACCCTATCGCTAATGCTATCCTAAACCTAACTATAACCCTAATACCTTTAATACGAACCCTAACACAAACCCTAACACTAACGCAAACCCTAACCCTGATACTAAAACCCTAAAACACTAACCCTAACCCTAATACGAAACCTAACCCTAATACGAACCCTATCCCAAATCAAAAAAACGAATCCTAATACAAACCCTAACCCTAACCTTAATACCCTAATATCCTAACCCTAACTAACCCTAACCGTAATACCCTAACCCTAATAACCTAACCCTAACCCTAATGCTACCCTAACCCTAATATGATCCCTAACCCTAATACGAACCCTAACTCTAACTCTTATACGAACCCTAACCCTAACTAACCCTAACCATTTTATTGTAACCCTAACCCTAATCCTAACCCAAATCCTAATACCCAAAGCCTAACCCTAACCTAACCCTAACCCTAATACCCTAATCCTAACCCTAACCCTAATACAAACCAAAACCCTATCCATAACCTAACCCTAACACTAACCCTAACCCTAATACCCTAAGACTAACCCTAACCCTAATACGAACCCTCACACTTTCCATAACCTAACCCTAACACTATCCCTATGTAACCCTAACCCTAATCTAATAACCAAAACCCTAAAACCCTAAAACCCTAACCCTATTACAAACCCTAACACTATTAGGAACACTAACCCTAACCCTAATATGAACCATAACCCTAATAGACTAATACCCTAACCCTTACTAACCCTAACATAACGCGAACCCTAATCCTAAACCTAATCTATCACTAAACCTAATACGAACCCTAATCCTAACACGAACCCTAACCCTAATATGAACCCTAACTAACCCTAACCCTAATTCCCTAACCCTAACCTAACCCTAACCCTAACACTAACCCTAACCCTAATACAAACCCTAACTCTAACCTAACCTAACCCTAATCCTAACCTTAATACCATAACCCTAAACCTAACCAAACCCTAACTGTAACCCTAATCCTAAACCTAAACTTAAACCTAACCTAACCCTAACCCTTACACAAGCCCTAACCCTAACTCTAACACGAACCCTAACCCTAATTCGAACCCTGACCCAGGCCCAAACCCTGACCCAACCCTAACCCTTACCCAAACCCGAATACCCTAACCATAACTCTAACACAAAACCTTACTCTAACCCTAACCCTAATACGAACCCTAACCCTAATACCCTATCCCTTACTAACCCTAACCCTAACGCGAACAATAACCCTAATGCTAGCCTAACTTTAATACGAACCCTAACCCTAATACAAACCCTAACATTAACTAACCTTAACCTTAACCCTAACCCTAATACCCTACGCCTAATACCCTAACCTTAATACCCTAACCCTAAACTAACCCTAACTCAAATACCCTAACCCTAGCCCTAACCTATCTGTAACCCTAACCATAAACCTAACCCTAATATGAACCCTAACTGTAATACCCTAACCCTAGGATAAAACAAACCCTAATCCTAACCCTAGCCTAACCCTAACCCTATCTCTAATGCTATCCTAACCCTAACTATAACCCTAATAACTCTAATACGAACCCTAACCCTAATGCTACCCTAACCCTAACCATAATACGAATCCTACGCCCTTACCCTAACTCTAACCCTAATCCTAATAACCCTAACACTAATACTAATAACCCTAACCCTAACACTAAAACCCTAAAACACTAACCCTAACCGTAATACGAACCCTAACCCTAATACGAACCCTATCTCAAACCCAAAAACGAACACTAATATGAACCCTAACCCTAACGCTAATACCCTAATATCCTAACCCAAATTAACCCTAACCCTTACTGTAATACCCTAACCCTAATAACCTAACCCGAACCCTAACTCTACCCTAACCCTAATACGAACCCTAACCCTAATACGAACTCTAACTCTAACCCTAATACGAACCATAACCCTAACTAACCCTAACCGTAATACCCTAACCCTAATATCCTAACCCTAACCCTAACCTAACCCTAATCCTAACCAAAACCCTAATACCCAAACCCTTACCCTAACCTAACCCTAACCCTAATACCCTAATCCTAACCCTAATACCCTATTGCTAACCCTAACCCTAACTAACCCTAAAATAATGCGTACCCTAATCCTAAAGCTAATCCAACCCTAACCCTAATACGAACCCTAACCCTAATACGTACCCTAACCCTAATATGATCCCTTACCCTAACTAACACTAACCCTAATACCCTAACCTTAACCGAACCCTAACCCTAACACTAACCCTAACACTAATAACCTAATCCGAATACGAACCCTAACCCTAACCTTAAAACAATAACCCTAACCCAACCCTAACCGTAACCCTAATCCTAACCCTAACCTAACCCTAACCCTTACACAAACCCTAACCCTAACACAAACCCTAACCCTAAAGATACTCTAACCCTAAACCTTAATACAAACCCTAACCCTAATATGAACACTAATACGAACTGTAACCCTAATATGAACCCTAACACTAACTAACCCTAACCTTAACCCTAACCCCAATACCATAACCCTAACCCTAATACCCTTAACCTAACCTATCCTAACCTAACCATAACCCTAATACCCTAACCCTAATACCCTAACCCTAACCTTACCATAACCCTAAACCTAACCCTAATATGAAACCTAACCCTAATACCCTAACCCTAACCTAACCCTAATACCCTAATCCTAACCCTAACCCTTACCTAACCCTAACTCTAATGCTACCCTAACCCTAACCTTTATAACATAGCCCTAACCCTAACCAAAATCTAACCGTAACCCTAATCCTAACCCTAACCCTAACCCTAACCTAACCCTAACTCTAACACAAACCCTAACTCTAACACTAACCCTAACACGAACCCTAACCCTAACACTACTCTAACCCTAACCCTAATCCTAATAACCCTAACCCTAACACTAACACCCTAAAACACTGACCCTAACCCTAATACGATCCCTAACCCTAATACAAGCCCTAACCCTAATAACCTAATATCCTAACCATAACCCTAACTAACCCTAACCAAAACTAAACCTAACATAATGCCATACCTAATCGTAAAGCTAATCTAACCTTAACCCTAACCTAACCCTAACCATTACACAAACCCTAACCCTAACACGAACCCTAACCCTAAAGATACTCTAACCCTAACCCTTATACAAACCCTAACCCTAATCCTAACCCTATTACGAACCCTAACCCTAATACGAACCATAACACTAACTAGCTCTAACCTTAACCCTAACCCTAATACCCTAACCCTAACCCTAATACCCTTTCTCTAATACCCTTAACCTAACCATAACCTAACCAAAACCCTAAAACCTCTAATATGAACCCTAACCCTAATACCCTTTCTCTAATACCCTTAACCTAACCATAACCTAACCAAAACCCTAAAACCTCTAATATGAACCCTAACCCTAACGCATACCCTATCCCTAACGCTACCCTAACCCTAACCTTAATACGAACCCTAACTACTAACCCTAAACCTAGCCCCCTAATACCCTAGCCCTAACCCTAAGTAACCCTAACCCTAATCCTAATAACCATAACCCTAACATTAAAACACTAAAACACTAACAATAACCTTAATACGGACCCTAACCCTAACCCTAATACGAACCCTAACCCTAATATGATCCCTAACCCTAATACGAAACCCAATATGAACCCTACCCATAATACCCTAATATCCTAACCCTAAACCTAACTAACCCTAACGCGAACCCTAACTCTAACACTACCCTAACCCTAATACAAACCTTACCCCTAATACGAACCCTAACCGTTATATGAACCCTAACCCTAACTAACTCTAACCCTAATACCCTAACTCTAATACACTAACCCTAATACCCTAACCCTAACTCTAACACAAACCCTAACTCTAACACTAACCCTAACATGAACCCTAACCCTAACACTACTCTATCCCTAACCCTAACACTAATATCCATAACCATAACACTAAAACCCTAAAACACTGATCCTAACCCTAATACGAACCCAAGTCCTAACCCTAATACGAACCCTAACCCTAATACGAACCCTAACCCTAATAACCTAATATCCTAACCCTAACCCTAACAAACCCTAACCCTAACCATAACTAACCCTAACATAATGCGAACCCTAATCCTAAAGCTAATCTAACCCTAACCCTAATACGAACCCTAACCCTAACCTAACCCTTACACAAACCCTAACACGAACCCTAACACGAACCCTAACCGTAACTCTAACCCTAATCCGAAACCTAACCCTAACCCTAATACCCTAACCCTAACCCAACCCTAACCGTAATCCTAACCTTAACCCTTACCTAACCGTAACCTTAATGCTAATTCTAACGCTACCCTAATGCTAAATATAACCCTAATACCTCTAATATGAACCCTAACCCTAACGCGAACCCTAAGCCTAATGCTACCCTAACCCTAATACGAACCCTAACCCTGACCCCCTAATACCCTAGCCCTAACCCTAAGTAACCATAACCATAACACTAAAACCCTAAAACGCTAACCCTAACCTTAATACGAACCCTAACCCTAATACGAACACTAATCCTAATATGAACCCTAACCCTAATACGAACCCTAACCCTAACACCCTAATATCCTAACCCTAAACCTAACTAACCCTAACGTGAACCCTTACCCTAATACAAACCCTAACCCTAATACGAACCCTAACTCTAACCCTTATATGTACCGTAACTAACCCTAACCTTAATACGCTAACCCTAACTCTAATACCCTAAGCCTGATACCCTAACCATAACCTAACCCTAACCCTAACTATAATACCCAAACCCTAACCCTAACCTAAACCTAACTCTAATACCCTAATCCTAACCCTAACCCTAATACAAACCCTAACCCTAAGACGAACCCTAACCCTAATACCAAAATACCCTAACCCTAACTAACCGTAACATAACGCGATCCCTAATCCTTAAACTAATCTAACCCTTACCCTAACCCGAATACCCTAACCATAACTCTAACACAAAACCTAACTCTAACGTTAACCCTAATATGAACCCTATCCCTAACCCTAATATCCTAATACCCTAACCCTAACTAACCCTAACGCGAACCCTAACCTTAATGCTACCCTAACCCTAATACGAACCCTAACCCTAATACGAACCCTAACAATAACTCACCCTAACCTTAACCCTAACCCTAATACCCTAACCCTAATACCCTTTCCCTAATACCCTAACCATAATCTAACCCTAACCCTAATACCCTAACCCTAGCCCTAACCTTTCCGTAACCCTAACCATAACCCTAACCCTAATATGAACCCTAACCATAGTACCCTAACCCTAGGATAACCCTAACCCTAATCCTAACCCTAACCCTAGCCTAACCTTTACCCTAACTCTAATGCTATCCTAACCCTAACTATAACCCTATTAAATCTAATATGAACCCTAACCCTGACACAAACCCTAACCCTAATGCGAACCCTAACCCTAACGCTACCCTAACCCTAACCCTAAAGCTACCCTAACCCTAACGCGAACCCTAACCCCTAACCCTAACCCTAAGTAACCGTAACCCTAATCCTAATAATCCTAACCCTAACACTAAAACCCTAAAACACTAACCCTAACCCTAATACGAACCCTAACCCTAATCCAAATAAGAACCCTAACCCTAATACAAACCCTATTCCAAACACTGAAACAAACCCTAATATGAACACTAACCCTAATACCCTAATATCCTAACCCTAACCCTAACTAACCCTAAACCTAACCCTAACCGTAATACCCTAACCCTAATAACCTAACCTTAACCCTAATGCTACCCAAACTCTAATACGAACCTTTACCCTAATACGAACCCTAACTCTAACCCTTATACGAACCCTAATAACCTAACCCTATCGCTAATACCCTAACCCTAAAATCCTAACCCTAACCCTAACCTAACCATAATCTAAACCCATACCCTTATACCCAAACCCTAACCCTAACCTAACCCTAACCCTAATACCCTAATCCTAACCCAAACCCTAATATGTACCAAAACCCTATCCATAACCTATCCCTAACTCTAACCCTAACCCTAACCCTAATACCCTAATCCTAACCATAACCCTAACCCTAATACGAACCCTAACCCTATCTATAACCTAACCCTATCACTAACCCTAAACCTAACCCTATGTAACCCTAACCCTAATCTAATAACCCTAACCCTAATACAAACCCTAACCCTAATATGAACACTAACTCTAACCCTAATACGAACCCTAACCCTAATAGCCTAATACCCTAACCCTAACTAACCCTAACATAACGCGAACCCTAATCCTAAAGCTAATCTAACCCTAACCCTAATACGAACCCAAATACGAAGCCTAACCCTAATATGAACCTTAATCCTAACTAACCCTAACCCTAATACCCTAACCCTAACATAACCCTAACCCTAACTCTAACCCTAACCCTAATACCCTAATCCTAACCCTAACCCTAACCCTAATATGAACCCTAACCCTAACCTTAATACCATAACCCTAACCCTAACCCATCCCTAACAGTAATCCTAATCCTAACCCTAACCTAACCCGAACCCTAACACTAACACTAACATGAACCCTAACCCTAACACAAACCCTAACCCTAATACCATAAATTCTGATACTAAACCTTATACCCTAACCCTAACCCTAAAATGCTAACCCTAACCTTAATATGAACCCTAACCCTTACTAACCCTTCCCTCATATCCTAACCCTAACGCTAACCCTTTTACCCTAACACTAACCAAACTCTAACCCTAATCCTAATATGAACCCTACCCCTTACACTAACCCTAACTCTAATACGAACACTAACCCTAATACCAACCATAACCCTAATTAACCCTAATTAACCCTAATACCCTGACCCTAACACTAACACTAACACTAACCCTAATACCATAATCATAACCCTAACCCTAACCCTAATATGAACCATAACCCTAACCTAACCCTAACCCTAACTTTAATACCATAACCCTAACCCTAACCAAACTCTAACCGTTACCCTAATCCTAACCCTAACCATAACCCTAACCTAACCCTAACTCTATCACAAACCCTAACTCTAACACTAACCATAACACGAACCCTAACCCTAACACTACTCTAACCCTTAGCCTAATCCTAATAACCCTAAAACACTGACCCTAACCCTAATACGAACCCTAACCATAATACGATCCCTAACCCTAATACGAACACTAACCCTAATACGAACCCTAACCCTAACCCTAATAACCTAATATCCTAACCATAACCCTAACTAACCCTACCGAAACTAACCCTTACATAATGCGTACCCTAATCCTAAAGATAATCTAACCCTAACACTTACATAAACCCTAACACGAACCCTAACACGAACCCTAACCCTAAATATACTCTAACCCTAACCCTAATACAAACCCTAATACGAACCCTAACCCTAATATGAACCCTAACACTAACTAACCCTAACCTTAACCCTAACCCTAATACCCTAACCAAAACCCTAACACCCTAACCCTAATACCCTAACCCTAACCTAACCGTAACCCTAACCCTTAACGTAATATGAAACCTAACCCTAATAACCTAACCCTAACCCAACCCTAACACTAATCCTAACCCTAACCCTTACCTAACCCTAACCCTGACCCTAACTCTAACGCTACCCTAACCCTAACCCTAACCTTAATACCATAACCCTAACCCTAACCAAACTCTAACCATAACCCTAATCCTAACCCTAACCCTTACCTTACCCTAACTCTAACACAAACCCTAACACTAACCCTAACACGATCCCTAACCCTAACACTACTCTAACCCTAACCCTACTCCTAATAACCCTAACACTAACACTAAAACCCTAACACACTGACCCTAACCCTAATATGAACCCTAACCCTAATACGAACCCTAATACGAAACCTAAACCTAACCCTAATACGAACCCTAATTCAAACCCTAACCCTAATAAACTAATATCCTAACCCTAACCCTAACCTAACCATAATCTTAACCCATACCCTTATACCCAAACCCTAACCCTAACCTAACCCTAACCCTAATACCCTAATCCTAACCGAAACCCTAATATGACCAAAACCCTATCCATAACCTAACCCTAACTCTAACCCTAACCCTAATACACTAATCCTAACCATAACCCTAACTCTAATACGAACCCTAACCCTATCTATAACCTAACCCTATCACTAACCCTAAACCTAACCCTATGTAACCCTAACCCTAACCTAATAACCCTAACCCTAATACAAACCCTAACCCTAATATGAACACTAACTCTAACCCTAATACGAACCCTAACCCTAATAGCCTAATACCCTAACCCTAACTAACCCTAACATAACGCGAACCCTAATCCTAAAGCTAATCTAACCCTAACCCTAATACGAACCCAAATACGAACCCTAACCCTAATATGAACCTTAATCCAAACGCTAATACCCTAATATCCTAACCCAAAATAACCCTAACCCTAACTCTAATACACTAACCCTAATACCCTAACCCTAACCCTAACCTAAACCTAACCCTAACTATAATACCCAAACTATAACCCTAACCTAAACCTAAACCTAATACCCTAATCCTAACCCTAACCCTAATACAAACCCTAACCCTATCCCTAACCTAACCCTAACATTAACTCTAACTCTATCCCTAAACCTAATACCCTAACCTAACCCTAACCCTAATCCTAACCCTAATCCATACCCTTACACAAACCCTAACATGAACCCTAACCCTATCCCTAACATGAACCCTAACCCTTATACCATAACCCTTATTCTAAACGTAATACCCTAACCCTAACCCTAAAACCCTAACCCTATCCCTAATAATCTAACCCTAATACCCTAACCCTAAACCCTATTCCTAACCCTAAGTAGCCATAACCCTAATCTAATAACCCTAACCCTAACCCTAAAACCCTAACACACTAACCCTTACACTAGTACAAAGCCTAATCCAAATAAGAACCCTAACCCTAATACCAAAATACCATAACCCTAACTAACCCTAACATAATGCGAACCCTAATAATAAAGCTAATTTAACCATAACCCTAATACGAATCCTAACCCTAATACGAACCCTAACCCTAATATGAACTCTAACCCTAACCTAACCCTAACACTAACCCTAACCCTAATACAAACCCTAACCCTAACCTAACCCTAACCTTAATACCATTACCCTAAAGATAACCCTAATCCTAACCCTAACCTTAACCCTAACCTAACCCTAACCCTTACACAAGCCCTAACCCTAACCCTAACACGAACCCTAACCTAACTCTAACCCTAACCCTAATATGAACCCTTCCCCTAACGCAAACCCTAACCCTAACTCTAATATGAACCCTAACCCTAATATGAACCCAAACCCTAATACGAACCCTGACCCCGACCCTAACCCTGACCCAACCCTAACCCGATTCCGAATACCCTAACCATAACTATAACACAAAACCTAACTCTAACCCTAACTCTAATACGAACCCTAACCCTAATACCATAACCCTAACTAACCCTAACCCTAATGCGAACCCTAACCTTAATGCTACCCTAACCTTAATACGAACCCTAACTCTAATACGAATCTTAACAATAACTAACCCTAACCTTAACCTTAACCCTAATACCCTAACCCTTTCCATAATTCCCTAACCCTAAACTAACCCTAACCGTAATGCCCTAATCCTAGCCCTAACCTATCCGTCACCCTAACCATAAACCTAACCCTAATATGAACCCTAACCCTAATTCCCTAACCCTAAACTAACCCTAACCCTAATACCCTAACCCTAGCCCTAACCTATCCGTAACCCTAATATGAACCTTAACCCTTATACCCTAACTCTAGGATAACCCTAACCCTAAACCTAATCCTAACCCTAACCCTAGAATAACCCTAACCCTATCGCTAATGCTATCCTAAACCTAACTATAACCCTAATACCTTTAATACGAACCCTAACACAAACCCTAACACTAACGCAAACCCTAACCCTGATACTAAAACCCTAAAACACTAACCCTAACCCTAATACGAAACCTAACCCTAATACGAACCCTATCCCAAATCAAAAAAAACGAATCCTAATACAAACCCTAACCCTAACCTTAATACCCTAATATCCTAACCCTAACTAACCCTAACCGTAATACCCTAACCCTAATAACCTAACCCTAACCCTAATGCTACCCTAACCCTAATATGATCCCTAACCCTAATACGAACCCTAACTCTAACTCTTATACGAACCCTAACCCTAACTAACCCTAACCATTTTATTGTAACCCTAACCCTAATCCTAACCCAAATCCTAATACCCAAAGCCTAACCCTAACCTAACCCTAACCCTAATACCCTAATCCTAACCCTAACCCTAATACAAACCAAAACCCTATCCATAACCTAACCCTAACACTAACCCTAACCCTAATACCCTAAGACTAACCCTAACCCTAATACGAACCCTCACACTTTCCATAACCTAACCCTAACACTATCCCTATGTAACCCTAACCCTAATCTAATAACCAAAACCCTAAAACCCTAAAACCCTAACCCTATTACAAACCCTAACACTATTAGGAACACTAACCCTAACCCTAATATGAACCATAACCCTAATAGACTAATACCCTAACCCTTACTAACCCTAACATAACGCGAACCCTAATCCTAAACCTAATCTATCACTAAACCTAATACGAACCCTAATCCTAACACGAACCCTAACCCTAATATGAACCCTAACTAACCCTAACCCTAATTCCCTAACCCTAACCTAACCCTAACCCTAACACTAACCCTAACCCTAATACAAACCCTAACTCTAACCTAACCTAACCCTAATCCTAACCTTAATACCATAACCCTAAACCTAACCAAACCCTAACTGTAACCCTAATCCTAAACCTAAACTTAAACCTAACCTAACCCTAACCCTTACACAAGCCCTAACCCTAACTCTAACACGAACCCTAACCCTAATTCGAACCCTGACCCAGGCCCAAACCCTGACCCAACCCTAACCTTTACCCAAACCCGAATACCCTAACCATAACTCTAACACAAAACCTTACTCTAACCCTAACCCTAATACGAACCCTAACCCTAATACCCTATCCCTTACTAACCCTAACCCTAACGCGAACAATAACCCTAATGCTAGCCTAACTTTAATACGAACCCTAACCCTAATACAAACCCTAACATTAACTAACCTTAACCTTAACCCTAACCCTAATACCCTACGCCTAATACCCTAACCTTAATACCCTAACCCTAAACTAACCCTAACTCAAATACCCTAACCCTAGCCCTAACCTATCTGTAACCCTAACCATAAACCTAACCCTAATATGAACCCTAACTGTAATACCCTAACCCTAGGATAAAACAAACCCTAATCCTAACCCTAGCCTAACCCTAACCCTATCTCTAATGCTATCCTAACCCTAACTATAACCCTAATAACTCTAATACGAACCCTAACCCTAATGCTACCCTAACCCTAACCATAATACGAATCCTACGCCCTTACCCTAACTCTAACCCTAATCCTAATAACCCTAACACTAATACTAATAACCCTAACCCTAACACTAAAACCCTAAAACACTAACCCTAACCGTAATACGAACCCTAACCCTAATACGAACCCTATCTCAAACCCAAAAACGAACACTAATATGAACCCTAACCCTAACGCTAATACCCTAATATCCTAACCCAAATTAACCCTAACCCTTACTGTAATACCCTAACCCTAATAACCTAACCCGAACCCTAACTCTACCCTAACCCTAATACGAACCCTAACCCTAATACGAACTCTAACTCTAACCCTAATACGAACCATAACCCTAACTAACCCTAACCGTAATACCCTAACCCTAATATCCTAACCCTAACCCTAACCTAACCCTAATCCTAACCAAAACCCTAATACCCAAACCCTTACCCTAACCTAACCCTAACCCTAATACCCTAATCCTAACCCTAATACCCTATTGCTAACCCTAACCCTAACTAACCCTAAAATAATGCGTACCCTAATCCTAAAGCTAATCCAACCCTAACCCTAATACGAACCCTAACCCTAATACGTACCCTAACCCTAATATGATCCCTTACCCTAACTAACACTAACCCTAATACCCTAACCTTAACCGAACCCTAACCCTAACACTAACCCTAACACTAATAACCTAATCCGAATACGAACCCTAACCCTAACCTTAAAACAATAACCCTAACCCAACCCTAACCGTAACCCTAATCCTAACCCTAACCTAACCCTAACCCTTACACAAACCCTAACCCTAACACAAACCCTAACCCTAAAGATACTCTAACCCTAAACCTTAATACAAACCCTAACCCTAATATGAACACTAATACGAACTGTAACCCTAATATGAACCCTAACACTAACTAACCCTAACCTTAACCCTAACCCCAATACCATAACCCTAACCCTAATACCCTTAACCTAACCTATCCTAACCTAACCATAACCCTAATACCCTAACCCTAATACCCTAACCCTAACCTTACCATAACCCTAAACCTAACCCTAATATGAAACCTAACCCTAATACCCTAACCCTAACCTAACCCTAATACCCTAATCCTAACCCTAACCCTTACCTAACCCTAACTCTAATGCTACCCTAACCCTAACCTTTATAACATAGCCCTAACCCTAACCAAAATCTAACCGTAACCCTAATCCTAACCCTAACCCTAACCCTAACCTAACCCTAACTCTAACACAAACCCTAACTCTAACACTAACCCTAACACGAACCCTAACCCTAACACTACTCTAACCCTAACCCTAATCCTAATAACCCTAACCCTAACACTAACACCCTAAAACACTGACCCTAACCCTAATACGATCCCTAACCCTAATACAAGCCCTAACCCTAATAACCTAATATCCTAACCATAACCCTAACTAACCCTAACCAAAACTAAACCTAACATAATGCCATACCTAATCGTAAAGCTAATCTAACCTTAACCCTAACCTAACCCTAACCATTACACAAACCCTAACCCTAACACGAACCCTAACCCTAAAGATACTCTAACCCTAACCCTTATACAAACCCTAACCCTAATCCTAACCCTATTACGAACCCTAACCCTAATACGAACCATAACACTAACTAGCTCTAACCTTAACCCTAACCCTAATACCCTAACCCTAACCCTAATACCCTTTCTCTAATACCCTTAACCTAACCATAACCTAACCAAAACCCTAAAACCTCTAATATGAACCCTAACCCTAATACCCTTTCTCTAATACCCTTAACCTAACCATAACCTAACCAAAACCCTAAAACCTCTAATATGAACCCTAACCCTAACGCATACCCTATCCCTAACGCTACCCTAACCCTAACCTTAATACGAACCCTAACTACTAACCCTAAACCTAGCCCCCTAATACCCTAGCCCTAACCCTAAGTAACCCTAACCCTAATCCTAATAACCATAACCCTAACATTAAAACACTAAAACACTAACAATAACCTTAATACGGACCCTAACCCTAACCCTAATACGAACCCTAACCCTAATATGATCCCTAACCCTAATACGAAACCCAATATGAACCCTACCCATAATACCCTAATATCCTAACCCTAAACCTAACTAACCCTAACGCGAACCCTAACTCTAACACTACCCTAACCCTAATACAAACCTTACCCCTAATACGAACCCTAACCGTTATATGAACCCTAACCCTAACTAACTCTAACCCTAATACCCTAACTCTAATACACTAACCCTAATACCCTAACCCTAACTCTAACACAAACCCTAACTCTAACACTAACCCTAACATGAACCCTAACCCTAACACTACTCTATCCCTAACCCTAACACTAATATCCATAACCATAACACTAAAACCCTAAAACACTGATCCTAACCCTAATACGAACCCAAGTCCTAACCCTAATACGAACCCTAACCCTAATACGAACCCTAACCCTAATAACCTAATATCCTAACCCTAACCCTAACAAACCCTAACCCTAACCATAACTAACCCTAACATAATGCGAACCCTAATCCTAAAGCTAATCTAACCCTAACCCTAATACGAACCCTAACCCTAACCTAACCCTTACACAAACCCTAACACGAACCCTAACACGAACCCTAACCGTAACTCTAACCCTAATCCGAAACCTAACCCTAACCCTAATACCCTAACCCTAACCCAACCCTAACCGTAATCCTAACCTTAACCCTTACCTAACCGTAACCTTAATGCTAATTCTAACGCTACCCTAATGCTAAATATAACCCTAATACCTCTAATATGAACCCTAACCCTAACGCGAACCCTAAGCCTAATGCTACCCTAACCCTAATACGAACCCTAACCCTGACCCCCTAATACCCTAGCCCTAACCCTAAGTAACCATAACCATAACACTAAAACCCTAAAACGCTAACCCTAACCTTAATACGAACCCTAACCCTAATACGAACACTAATCCTAATATGAACCCTAACCCTAATACGAACCCTAACCCTAACACCCTAATATCCTAACCCTAAACCTAACTAACCCTAACGTGAACCCTTACCCTAATACAAACCCTAACCCTAATACGAACCCTAACTCTAACCCTTATATGTACCGTAACTAACCCTAACCTTAATACGCTAACCCTAACTCTAATACCCTAAGCCTGATACCCTAACCATAACCTAACCCTAACCCTAACTATAATACCCAAACCCTAACCCTAACCTAAACCTAACTCTAATACCCTAATCCTAACCCTAACCCTAATACAAACCCTAACCCTAAGACGAACCCTAACCCTAATACCAAAATACCCTAACCCTAACTAACCGTAACATAACGCGATCCCTAATCCTTAAACTAATCTAACCCTTACCCTAACCCGAATACCCTAACCATAACTCTAACACAAAACCTAACTCTAACGTTAACCCTAATATGAACCCTATCCCTAACCCTAATATCCTAATACCCTAACCCTAACTAACCCTAACGCGAACCCTAACCTTAATGCTACCCTAACCCTAATACGAACCCTAACCCTAATACGAACCCTAACAATAACTCACCCTAACCTTAACCCTAACCCTAATACCCTAACCCTAATACCCTTTCCCTAATACCCTAACCATAATCTAACCCTAACCCTAATACCCTAACCCTAGCCCTAACCTTTCCGTAACCCTAACCATAACCCTAACCCTAATATGAACCCTAACCATAGTACCCTAACCCTAGGATAACCCTAACCCTAATCCTAACCCTAACCCTAGCCTAACCTTTACCCTAACTCTAATGCTATCCTAACCCTAACTATAACCCTATTAAATCTAATATGAACCCTAACCCTGACACAAACCCTAACCCTAATGCGAACCCTAACCCTAACGCTACCCTAACCCTAACCCTAAAGCTACCCTAACCCTAACGCGAACCCTAACCCCTAACCCTAACCCTAAGTAACCGTAACCCTAATCCTAATAATCCTAACCCTAACACTAAAACCCTAAAACACTAACCCTAACCCTAATACGAACCCTAACCCTAATCCAAATAAGAACCCTAACCCTAATACAAACCCTATTCCAAACACTGAAACAAACCCTAATATGAACACTAACCCTAATACCCTAATATCCTAACCCTAACCCTAACTAACCCTAAACCTAACCCTAACCGTAATACCCTAACCCTAATAACCTAACCTTAACCCTAATGCTACCCAAACTCTAATACGAACCTTTACCCTAATACGAACCCTAACTCTAACCCTTATACGAACCCTAATAACCTAACCCTATCGCTAATACCCTAACCCTAAAATCCTAACCCTAACCCTAACCTAACCATAATCTAAACCCATACCCTTATACCCAAACCCTAACCCTAACCTAACCCTAACCCTAATACCCTAATCCTAACCCAAACCCTAATATGTACCAAAACCCTATCCATAACCTATCCCTAACTCTAACCCTAACCCTAACCCTAATACCCTAATCCTAACCATAACCCTAACCCTAATACGAACCCTAACCCTATCTATAACCTAACCCTATCACTAACCCTAAACCTAACCCTATGTAACCCTAACCCTAATCTAATAACCCTAACCCTAATACAAACCCTAACCCTAATATGAACACTAACTCTAACCCTAATACGAACCCTAACCCTAATAGCCTAATACCCTAACCCTAACTAACCCTAACATAACGCGAACCCTAATCCTAAAGCTAATCTAACCCTAACCCTAATACGAACCCAAATACGAAGCCTAACCCTAATATGAACCTTAATCCTAACTAACCCTAACCCTAATACCCTAACCCTAACATAACCCTAACCCTAACTCTAACCCTAACCCTAATACCCTAATCCTAACCCTAACCCTAACCCTAATATGAACCCTAACCCTAACCTTAATACCATAACCCTAACCCTAACCCATCCCTAACAGTAATCCTAATCCTAACCCTAACCTAACCCGAACCCTAACACTAACACTAACATGAACCCTAACCCTAACACAAACCCTAACCCTAATACCATAAATTCTGATACTAAACCTTATACCCTAACCCTAACCCTAAAATGCTAACCCTAACCTTAATATGAACCCTAACCCTTACTAACCCTTCCCTCATATCCTAACCCTAACGCTAACCCTTTTACCCTAACACTAACCAAACTCTAACCCTAATCCTAATATGAACCCTACCCCTTACACTAACCCTAACTCTAATACGAACACTAACCCTAATACCAACCATAACCCTAATTAACCCTAATTAACCCTAATACCCTGACCCTAACACTAACACTAACACTAACCCTAATACCATAATCATAACCCTAACCCTAACCCTAATATGAACCATAACCCTAACCTAACCCTAACCCTAACTTTAATACCATAACCCTAACCCTAACCAAACTCTAACCGTTACCCTAATCCTAACCCTAACCATAACCCTAACCTAACCCTAACTCTATCACAAACCCTAACTCTAACACTAACCATAACACGAACCCTAACCCTAACACTACTCTAACCCTTAGCCTAATCCTAATAACCCTAAAACACTGACCCTAACCCTAATACGAACCCTAACCATAATACGATCCCTAACCCTAATACGAACACTAACCCTAATACGAACCCTAACCCTAACCCTAATAACCTAATATCCTAACCATAACCCTAACTAACCCTACCGAAACTAACCCTTACATAATGCGTACCCTAATCCTAAAGATAATCTAACCCTAACACTTACATAAACCCTAACACGAACCCTAACACGAACCCTAACCCTAAATATACTCTAACCCTAACCCTAATACAAACCCTAATACGAACCCTAACCCTAATATGAACCCTAACACTAACTAACCCTAACCTTAACCCTAACCCTAATACCCTAACCAAAACCCTAACACCCTAACCCTAATACCCTAACCCTAACCTAACCGTAACCCTAACCCTTAACGTAATATGAAACCTAACCCTAATAACCTAACCCTAACCCAACCCTAACACTAATCCTAACCCTAACCCTTACCTAACCCTAACCCTGACCCTAACTCTAACGCTACCCTAACCCTAACCCTAACCTTAATACCATAACCCTAACCCTAACCAAACTCTAACCATAACCCTAATCCTAACCCTAACCCTTACCTTACCCTAACTCTAACACAAACCCTAACACTAACCCTAACACGATCCCTAACCCTAACACTACTCTAACCCTAACCCTACTCCTAATAACCCTAACACTAACACTAAAACCCTAACACACTGACCCTAACCCTAATATGAACCCTAACCCTAATACGAACCCTAATACGAAACCTAAACCTAACCCTAATACGAACCCTAATTCAAACCCTAACCCTAATAAACTAATATCCTAACCCTAACCCTAACCTAACCATAATCTTAACCCATACCCTTATACCCAAACCCTAACCCTAACCTAACCCTAACCCTAATACCCTAATCCTAACCGAAACCCTAATATGACCAAAACCCTATCCATAACCTAACCCTAACTCTAACCCTAACCCTAATACACTAATCCTAACCATAACCCTAACTCTAATACGAACCCTAACCCTATCTATAACCTAACCCTATCACTAACCCTAAACCTAACCCTATGTAACCCTAACCCTAACCTAATAACCCTAACCCTAATACAAACCCTAACCCTAATATGAACACTAACTCTAACCCTAATACGAACCCTAACCCTAATAGCCTAATACCCTAACCCTAACTAACCCTAACATAACGCGAACCCTAATCCTAAAGCTAATCTAACCCTAACCCTAATACGAACCCAAATACGAACCCTAACCCTAATATGAACCTTAATCCAAACGCTAATACCCTAATATCCTAACCCAAAATAACCCTAACCCTTACTGTAATACCCTAACCCTAATAACCTAACCCGAACCCTAACTCTACCCTAACCCTAATACGAACCCTAACCCTAATACGAACTCTAACTCTAACCCTTTTACGAACCATAACCCTAACTAACCCTAACCGTAATACCCTAACCCTAATATCCTAACCCTAACCTAACCCTAATCCTAACCAAAACCCTAATACCCAAACCCTTACCCTAACCTAACCCTAACCCTAATACCCTAATCCTAACCCTAATACCCTATTGCTAACCCTAACCCTAACTAACCCTAAAATAATGCGTACCCTAATCCTAAAGCTAATCCAACCCTAACCCTAATACGAACCCTAACCCTAATACGTACCCTAACCCTAATATGATCCCTTACCCTAACTAACACTAACCCTAATACCCTAACCTTAACCGAACCCTAACCCTAACACTAACCCTAACACTAATAACCTAATCCGAATACGAACCCTAACCCTAACCTTAAAACAATAACCCTAACCCAACCCTAACCGTAACCCTAATCCTAACCCTAACCTAACCCTAACCCTTACACAAACCCTAACCCTAACACAAACCCTAACCCTAAAGATACTCTAACCCTAAACCTTAATACAAACCCTAACCCTAATATGAACACTAATACGAACTGTAACCCTAATATGAACCCTAACACTAACTAACCCTAACCTTAACCCTAACCCCAATACCATAACCCTAACCCTAATACCCTTAACCTAACCTATCCTAACCTAACCATAACCCTAATACCCTAACCCTAATACCCTAACCCTAACCTTACCATAACCCTAAACCTAACCCTAATATGAAACCTAACCCTAATACCCTAACCCTAACCTAACCCTAATACCCTAATCCTAACCCTAACCCTTACCTAACCCTAACTCTAATGCTACCCTAACCCTAACCTTTATAACATAGCCCTAACCCTAACCAAAATCTAACCGTAACCCTAATCCTAACCCTAACCCTAACCCTAACCTAACCCTAACTCTAACACAAACCCTAACTCTAACACTAACCCTAACACGAACCCTAACCCTAACACTACTCTAACCCTAACCCTAATCCTAATAACCCTAACCCTAACACTAACACCCTAAAACACTGACCCTAACCCTAATACGATCCCTAACCCTAATACAAACCCTAACCCTAATAACCTAATATCCTAACCATAACCCTAACTAACCCTAACCAAAACTAAACCTAACATAATGCCATACCTAATCGTAAAGCTAATCTAACCTTAACCCTAACCTAACCCTAACCATTACACAAACCCTAACCCTAACACGAACCCTAACCCTAAAGATACTCTAACCCTAACCCTTATACAAACCCTAACCCTAATCCTAACCCTATTACGAACCCTAACCCTAATACGAACCATAACACTAACTAGCTCTAACCTTAACCCTAACCCTAATACCCTAACCCTAACCCTAATACCCTTTCTCTAATACCCTTAACCTAACCATAACCTAACCAAAACCCTAAAACCTCTAATATGAACCCTAACCCTAATACCCTTTCTCTAATACCCTTAACCTAACCATAACCTAACCAAAACCCTAAAACCTCTAATATGAACCCTAACCCTAACGCATACCCTATCCCTAACGCTACCCTAACCCTAACCTTAATACGAACCCTAACTACTAACCCTAAACCTAGCCCCCTAATACCCTAGCCCTAACCCTAAGTAACCCTAACCCTAATCCTAATAACCATAACCCTAACATTAAAACACTAAAACACTAACAATAACCTTAATACGGACCCTAACCCTAACCCTAATACGAACCCTAACCCTAATATGATCCCTAACCCTAATACGAAACCCAATATGAACCCTACCCATAATACCCTAATATCCTAACCCTAAACCTAACTAACCCTAACGCGAACCCTAACTCTAACACTACCCTAACCCTAATACAAACCTTACCCCTAATACGAACCCTAACCGTTATATGAACCCTAACCCTAACTAACTCTAACTCTAATACCCTAACTCTAATACACTAACCCTAATACCCTAACCCTAACTCTAACACAAACCCTAACTCTAACACTAACCCTAACATGAACCCTAACCCTAACACTACTCTATCCCTAACCCTAACACTAATATCCATAACCATAACACTAAAACCCTAAAACACTGATCCTAACCCTAATACGAACCCAAGTCCTAACCCTAATACGAACCCTAACCCTAATACGAACCCTAACCCTAATAACCTAATATCCTAACCCTAACAAACCCTAACCCTAACCATAACTAACCCTAACATAATGCGAACCCTAATCCTAAAGCTAATCTAACCCTAACCCTAATACGAACCCTAACCCTAACCTAACCCTTACACAAACCCTAACACGAACCCTAACACGAACCCTAACCGTAACTCTAACCCTAATCCGAAACCTAACCCTAACCCTAATACCCTAACCCTAACCCAACCCTAACCGTAATCCTAACCTTAACCCTTACCTAACCGTAACCTTAATGCTAATTCTAACGCTACCCTAATGCTAAATATAACCCTAATACCTCTAATATGAACCCTAACCCTAACGCGAACCCTAAGCCTAATGCTACCCTAACCCTAATACGAACCCTAACCCCTAACCCTGACCCCCTAATACCCTAGCCCTAACCCTAAGTAACCATAACCATAACACTAAAACCCTAAAACGCTAACCCTAACCTTAATACGAACCCTAACCCTAATACGAACACTAATCCTAATATGAACCCTAACCCTAATACGAACCCTAACCCTAACACCCTAATATCCTAACCCTAAACCTAACTAACCCTAACGTGAACCCTTACCCTAATACAAACCCTAACCCTAATACGAACCCTAACTCTAACCCTTATATGTACCGTAACTAACCCTAACCTTAATACGCTAACCCTAACTCTAATACCCTAAGCCTGATACCCTAACCATAACCTAACCCTAACCCTAACTATAATACCCAAACCCTAACCCTAACCTAAACCTAACTCTAATACCCTAATCCTAACCCTAACCCTAATACAAACCCTAACCCTAAGACGAACCCTAACCCTAATACCAAAATACCCTAACCCTAACTAACCGTAACATAACGCGATCCCTAATCCTTAAACTAATCTAACCCTTACCCTAACCCGAATACCCTAACCATAACTCTAACACAAAACCTAACTCTAACGTTAACCCTAATATGAACCCTATCCCTAACCCTAATATCCTAATACCCTAACCCTAACTAACCCTAACGCGAACCCTAACCTTAATGCTACCCTAACCCTAATACGAACCCTAACCCTAATACGAACCCTAACAATAACTCACCCTAACCTTAACCCTAACCCTAATACCCTAACCCTAATACCCTTTCCCTAATACCCTAACCATAATCTAACCCTAACCCTAATACCCTAACCCTAGCCCTAACCTTTCCGTAACCCTAACCATAACCCTAACCCTAATATGAACCCTAACCATAGTACCCTAACCCTAGGATAACCCTAACCCTAATCCTAACCCTAACCCTAGCCTAACCTTTACCCTAACTCTAATGCTATCCTAACCCTAACTATAACCCTATTAAATCTAATATGAACCCTAACCCTGACACAAACCCTAACCCTAATGCGAACCCTAACCCTAACGCTACCCTAACCCTAACCCTAAAGCTACCCTAACCCTAACGCGAACCCTAACCCCTAACCCTAACCCTAAGTAACCGTAACCCTAATCCTAATAATCCTAACCCTAACACTAAAACCCTAAAACACTAACCCTAACCCTAATACGAACCCTAACCCTAATCCAAATAAGAACCCTAACCCTAATACAAACCCTATTCCAAACACTGAAACAAACCCTAATATGAACACTAACCCTAATACCCTAATATCCTAACCCTAACCCTAACTAACCCTAAACCTAACCCTAACCGTAATACCCTAACCCTAATAACCTAACCTTAACCCTAATGCTACCCAAACTCTAATACGAACCTTTACCCTAATACGAACCCTAACTCTAACCCTTATACGAACCCTAATAACCTAACCCTATCGCTAATACCCTAACCCTAAAATCCTAACCCTAACCTAACCATAATCTAAACCCATACCCTTATACCCAAACCCTAACCCTAACCTAACCCTAACCCTAACACCCTAATCCTAACCCAAACCCTAATATGTACCAAAACCCTATCCATAACCTAACCCTAACTCTAACCCTAACCCTAACCCTAATACCCTAATCCTAACCATAACCCTAACCCTAATACGAACCCTAACCCTATCTATAACCTAACCCTATCACTAACCCTAAACCTAACGCTATGTAACCCTAACCCTAATCTAATAACCCTAACCCTAATACAAACCCTAACCCTAATATGAACACTAACTCTAACCCTAATACGAACCCTAACCCTAATAGCCTAATACCCTAACCCTAACTAACCCTAACATAACGCGAACCCTAATCCTAAAGCTAATCTAACCCTAACCCTAATACGAACCCAAATACGAACCCTAACCCTAATATGAACCTTAATCCTAACTAACCCTAACCCTAATACCCTAACCCTAACATAACCCTAACCCTAACTCTAACCCTAACCCTAACCCTAATACCCTAATCCTAACCCTAACCCTAACCCTAATATGAACCCTAACCCTAACCTTAATACCATAACCCTAACCCTAACCCATCCCTAACAGTAATCCTAATCCTAACCCTAACCTAACCCGAACCCTAACACTAACACTAACATGAACCCTAACCCTAACACAAACCCTAACCCTAATACCATAAATTCTGATACTAAACCTTATACCCTAACCCTAACCCTAAAATGCTAACCCTAACCTTAATATGAACCCTAACCCTTACTAACCCTTCCCTCATATCCTAACCCTAACGCTAACCCTTTTACCCTAACACTAACCAAACTCTAACCCTAATCCTAATATGAACCCTACCCCTTACACGAACCCTAACCCTAATACGAACACTAACCCTAATACCAACCATAACCCTAATTAACCCTAATTAACCCTAATACCCTGACCCTAACACTAACACTAACCCTAATTCCATAATCATAACCCTAACCCTAACCCTAATATGAACCATAACCCTAACCTAACCCTAACCCTAACTTTAATACCATAACCCTAACCCTAACCAAACTCTAACCGTTACCCTAATCCTAACCCTAACCATAACCCTAACCTAACCCTAACTCTATCACAAACCCTAACTCTAACACTAACCATAACACGAACCCTAACCCTAACACTACTCTAACCCTTAGCCTAATCCTAATAACCCTAAAACACTGACCCTAACCCTAATACGAACCCTAACCATAATACGATCCCTAACCCTAATACGAACACTAACCCTAATACGAACCCTAACCCTAACCCTAATAACCTAATATCCTAACCATAACCCTAACTAACCCTACCGAAACTAACCCTTACATAATGCGTACCCTAATCCTAAAGATAATCTAACCCTAACACTTACACAAACCCTAACACGAACTCTAACACGAACCCTAACCCTAAATATACTCTAACCCTAACCCTAATACAAACCCTAATACGAACCCTAACCCTAATATGAACCCTAACACTAACTAACCCTAACCTTAACCCTAACCCTAATACCCTAACCAAAACCCTAACACCCTAACCCTAATACCCTAACCCTAACCTAACCGTAACCCTAACCCTTAACGTAATATGAAACCTAACCCTAATAACCTAACCCTAACCCAACCCTAACACTAATCCTAACCCTAACCCTTACCTAACCCTAACCCTGACCCTAACTCTAACGCTACCCTAACCCTAACCCTAACCTTAATACCATAACCCTAACCCTAACCAAACTCTAACCATAACCCTAATCCTAACCCTAACCCTTACCTTACCCTAACTCTAACACAAACCCTAACACTAACCCTAACACGATCCCTAACCCTAACACTACTCTAACCCTAACCCTACTCCTAATAACCCTAACACTAACACTAAAACCCTAACACACTGACCCTAACCCTAATATGAACCCTAACCCTAATACGAACCCTAATACGAACCCTAAACCTAACCCTAATACGAACCCTAATTCAAACCCTAACCCTAATAACCTAATATCCTAACCCTAACCCTAACCTAACCATAATCTTAACCCATACCCTTATACCCAAACCTAACCCTAACCTAACCCTAATACCCTAATCCTAACCGAAACCCTAATATGACCAAAACCCTATCCATAACCTAACCCTAACTCTAACCCTAACCCTAATACACTAATCCTAACCATAACCCTAACTCTAATACGAACCCTAACCCTATCTATAACCTAACCCCTATCACTAACCCTAAACCTAACCCTATGTAACCCTAACCCTAACCCTAACCTAATAACCCTAACCCTAATACAAACCCCTAACCCTAATATGAACACTAACTCTAACCCTAATACGAACCCTAACCCTAATAGCCTAATACCCTAACCCTAACTAACCCTAACATAACGCGAACCCTAATCCTAAAGCTAATCTAACCCTAACCCTAATACGAACCCAAATACGAACCCTAACCCTAATATGAACCTTAATCCTAACTAACCCTAACCCTAATACCCTAACCCT
Source organism: Pseudophryne corroboree (assembly GCF_028390025.1). Lineage (NCBI taxonomy): Eukaryota > Metazoa > Chordata > Amphibia > Anura > Myobatrachidae > Pseudophryne > Pseudophryne corroboree. The sequence continues at coordinate 281,602 of NW_026969714.1, forward strand.
GACATAACCCTAACCCTAACTCTAACCCTAACCTAATACCCTAATCCTAACCCTAACCCTAACCCTAATATGAACCTAACCCTAACCTTAATACCATAACCCTAACCCTAACCCATCCCTAACAGTAATCCTAATCCTAACCCTAACCTAACCCGAACCTAACACTAACACTAACATGAACCCTAACCCTAACACAAACCCTAACCCTAATACCATAAATTCTGATACTAAAACCTTATACCCTAACCCTAAAATGCTAACCCTAACCTTAATACAAACCCTAACCCTAACCTAACCCTTCCCTCATATCCTAACCCTAACGCTAACCCTTTTACCCTAACACTAACCAAACTCTAATTCTAATCCTAATATGAACCCTACCCCTTACACGAACCCTAACCCTAACTCTAATACGAACACTAACCCTAATACGAACCATAACCCTAATAACCCTAATACCCTAACCCTAATACCATAATCATAACCCTAACCCTAACCCTAATATGAACCATAACCCTAACCTAACCCTAACCCTAACTTTAATACCATAACCCTAACCCTAACCAAACTCTAACCGTTACCCTAATCCTAACCCTAACCATAACCCTAACCTAACCCTAACTCTATCACAAACCCTAACTCTAACACTAACCATAACACGAACCCTAACCCTAACACTACTCTAACCCTTAGCCTAATCCTAATAACCCTAACCCTAACACTAAAACCCTAAAACACTGACCCTAAACCTAATACGAACCCTAACCATAATACGATCCCTAACCCTAATACGAACACTAACCCTAATACGAACCCTAACCCTAACCCTAATAACCTAATATCCTAACCATAACCCTAACTAACCCTACCGAAACTAACCCTTACATAATGCGTACCCTAATCCTAAAGATAATCTAACCCTAACACTTACACAAACCCTAACACGAACCCTAACACGAACCATAACCCTAAATATACTCTAACCCTAACCCTAATACAAACCCTAATACGAACCCTAACCCTAATATGAACCCTAACACTAACTAACCCTAACCTTAACCCTAACCCTAATACCCTAACCAAAACCCTAACACCCTAACCCTAATACCCTAACCCTAACCTAACCGTAACCCTAACCCTTAACGTAATATGAAACCTAACCCTAATAACCTAACCCTAACCCAACCCTAACCCTAATCCTAACCCTAACCCTTACCTAACCCTAACCCTGACCCTAACTCTAACGCTACCCTAACCCTAACCCTAACCTTAATACCATAACCCTAACCCTAACCAAACTCTAACCATAACCCTAATCCTAACCCTAACCCTTACCTTACACTAACTCTAACACAAACCCTAACTCTAACACTAACCCTAACACGATCCCTAACCCTAACACTACTCTAACCCTAACCCTACTCCTAATAACCCTAACACTAACACTAAAACCCTAAAACACTGACCCTAACCCTAATATGAACCCTAACCCTAATACGAACCCTAATACGAACCCTAAACCTAACCCTAATACGAACCCTAATACAAACCCTAACCCTAATAACCTAATATCCTAACCCTAACTAACCCTAACCCTAACCGTAACTAACCCTAAAATAATGAGAACCCTAATCCTAAATCTAATCTAACCCTAACCTTAATACGAACCCTAACCCTAACCTAACCCTAACCCTTACACAAACCCTAACCCTAACACGAACCCTAACCCTAAAGATACTCTAACCCTAACCCTAATAAAAACCCTAACCCTAATCCTAACCCTAATACGAACCCTAACCCAAACCTTAACCATAACCCTAATTCCCTAACCCTAACCCTAATACCCTTTCCCTAATACCCTAATCCTAAACATAACCCTAATACCCTAACCCTAACCTAACCATTACCCTAACCCTAATATGAAACCTAACCCTAACCCTATTACCCTCACCCGAACCATAACCCAACCCTCAGCCTAATCCTAACCCTAACCTAACCCTAACCCTAACTCTAGCGCTATCCTAACCCTAACTATAACCCTAATACCTCTAATATGAACCCTAATCCTAACCTTAATACGAACCCTAACCCCTAACCCTAACACCCTAATACCCTAGCCTTAACCCTAAGTAACCCTAACCCTAATCCTAATAACCATAACCCTAACATTAAAACACTAAAAAACTAACACTAACCTTAATACTAACCCTAACACGAACCCTAACCCTAAAGATACTCTAACACTAATACAAACCCCAACCCTAATACGAACCCAAACCCTAATACGAACCCTAACACTAACTAACACTAACCTTAACCCTAACCCTAATACCCTAACCCTAACCCTAATACCATTTCCCTAATACCCTTAACCTAACCCTAACCTAACCATAACCCTATTACCCTAATCCTAATACCCTAACCGTAACTCTAACCCTAATACGAAACCAAGCCCTAACCCAACCCTAACCGTAATCCTAACCTTAACCCTTACCTAACACTAATCTTAATGCTAACTCTAACTCTACCCTAATGCTAACTATAACCATAATACCTGTAATATGAACCCTAACCCTAACGCGAACCCTAAGTCTAATGCTACCCTAACCCTAATACGTACCCTAACCCCTAACCCTAACCCCCAAATACCCTAGCCCTAACCCTAAGTAACCCTAACCCTAATACTAATAACCATAACCCTAACACTAAAACCCTAAAACGCTAACCCTAACCCTAATATGAACCCTAACCCTAATACGACCCCTAATCCTATTACCCTAATATCCTAACCCTAAACCTAATTAACCCTAATGTGAACCCTAACCCTAATTCAAACCCTAACCCTAATATGAACCCTAACTCTAACCCTTATATGAACCCTAACTAACCCTAACCTTAATACCCTAACCCTAACTCTAATACCCTAACCCTAATACCCTAACCCTATCTATAATACCCAAACCCTAACCAAATCCTAACCCTAACACCCTAATCCTGACCCTAAACCTAACCCTTATACGAACCCTAACCCTATTCCTAACATAACCCTAACACTAACTCTAATACTATCCCTAAACCTAATACCCTAACTCTAACCCATCCCTAACCCTAACCCTTACACAAACCCTAACCCTAACACAAACCCTAACCCTATTCCTAACCCTAACACGAACCCTAACCCTTATACCATAACCCTTATTCTAAACCTAATACCCTAACCCTAACCCTAAAACCCTAACCCTAACTCTAATAATCTAACCCTAATACCCTAATCCTAAACCCTATTCCTAACCCTAAGTAACCCTAAACCTTTTCTAATAACCCTAACCCTAACCATAAAACTCTAAAACCATAACCCTAACACTACTCTAACCCATAGCCTAATCCTAATAACCCTAACCCTAACTCTAAAACCCTAAAACACTGACCCTAACCCTAATACGAACCCTAACCCTAACTGTATAACGATCCCTAACCCTAATACGAACACTAACCCTAATACGAACCCTAATACGAACCATAACCCTAACCCTAATAACCTAATATCCTAACCATAACCCTAACTAACCCTAACCGAAACTAACCCTTACATAATGCGAACCCTAATCCTAAAGCTAATCTAACCCTAACACTTACACAAACCATAACACGAACCCTAACACGAACCCTAACCCTAAAGATACTCTAACCCTAACCCTAATACAAACCCTAACCCTAATACGAACACTAACTAACCCTAACCTTAACCCTAACCCTAATACCTTAACCAAAACCCTAACACCATAATCCTAATACCCTAACACTAACCTAACCGTAACCCTAACCCTTAACATAATATGAAACCTAACCCTAATAACCTAACCCTAACCCAACCCTAACCCTAATCCTAACCCTAACCCTTACCTAACCCTAACTCTAACACAAACCCTAACTCTAACACTAACCCTAACACGATCCCTAACACTACTCTAACCCTAACCCTAATCCTAATAACCCTAATCCTAACACTAAAACCCTAAAACACTGACCCTAACCCTAATACGAACCCTAACCCTAATACGAACCCTAAACCTAACCCTAATACGAACCCTAATATGAACCCTAACCCTAATAACCTAATATCCTAACCCTAACTAACCCTAACCCTAACCGTAACTAACCCTAAAATAATGCGAACCCTAATCCTAAAGCTAATCTAACCCTAACCTTAATACGAACCCTAACCCTAACCTAACCCTAACCCTTACACAAACCCTAACCCTAACACGAACCCTAGCCCTAAAGATACTCTAACCCTATCCCTAATACAAACCCTAACCCTAATCCTAACCCTAATACGAACCCTAACCTTAACCATAACCCTAATACCCTAACCCTAACCCTAATAACCTTTCCCTAATACCCTTAAGCTAACCCTAACCTAAACATAACCCTAATACCCTAACCCTAACCTAACCGTAACCCTAACCCTAATATGAAACCTAACCCTAACCCTATAACCCTTACCCTAACCATAAACCAACCCTCAGCCTAATCCTAACCCTAACCCTTACCTAACCCTAACCCTAACTCTAACGCTACCCTAACCCTAACTATAACCCTAATACCTCTAATATGAACCATAACCCTAACGCGAACCCTATCCCTAACGCTACCCTAACCCTAACCTTAATACGAACCCTAACCCCTAACCCAAATCCTAACCCCCTAATACCCTAGCCCTAACCCTAAGTAACCCTAACCCTAATCCTAATAACCATAACCCTAACATTAAAACACTAAAACACTAACCCTAACCTTAATATGAACCCTAACAAGAACCCTAACCCTAAAGATACTCTAACACTAATACAAACCCCAACCCTAATACGAACCCAAACCCTAATACGAACCCTAACACTAACTAACCCTAACCTTAACCCTAACCCTAATACCCTAACCTTAACACTAATACCATTTCCCTAATACCCTTTACCTAACCCTAACCTAACCATAACCCTAATACCCTAATACTAATACCCTTACCCCTACCGTAAGTCTAACCCTAATAAGAAACCTAACCCTAACCCTAATACCCTAACCCTAACACAACCCTAACCGTAATCCTAACCTTAACCCTTACCTAACCCTAACCTTAATGCTACCTCTAACGCTACCCTAATTCTAACTATAACCCTAATACCTCTAATATAAACCCTAATCCTAACGCGAACCCAAACCCTAATGCTACCCTAACCCTTATACGAACCCTAACCCCTAACCCTAACCCTCTAATACCCTAGCCCTAATCCTAAAACTAATCTAACTCTAACCCTAACCTAACCCTAACCCTAACACGAACCCTTACACAAACCCTAACCCTAACACGAACCCTAACACGAACCCTAACCCTAAAAATACTCTAAACCTAACCCTAAAACAAACCCTAACCCTAATCCTAACCCTAATATGAACCTTAACCCTAATACAAACCCTAACACTAACTAATCCTAACCTTAACCCTAACCCTAATACCCTAACCCTAACCCTAATACCCTTTCCCTAATACCCTTAACCTAACCCTAACCTAACCATAACCCTAATACCCTAATACCCTAATACCCTAACCCTAACCTAACCGTAACCAAAACCCTAACCCTAATATGAAACCTAACCCTAATACCCTAACCCTAACCCAACCCTAACCCTATTCCTAACCATAACCCTTACTTAACCCTAACCCTAACCAAACTCTAACCGTAACCCTATTCCTAACCCTAACCCTAACCTAACCCTAACTCTAACACAAACCCTAACTCTAACACTAACCCTAACACGAACCCTAACTCTAACACTACTCTAACCATAACCCTAATACTAATAACCCTAACCATAACACTAAAACCCTAAAACACGGACCCTAACCCTAATACCAACCCTAGTCCTAACCCTAATACGAACCCTAACCCTAATACGAACCTTAACCCTAACACGATCCCTAACCCTAATAACCTAATATCCTAACCCTAACCCTAACTAACCCTAACCCTAACCATAACTAACCCTAACATAATGCGAACCCTAATACTAAAGCTAATCTAACCCTAACCCTAATACGAACCCTAACTCTGATACGAACCCTTATACGAACCCTTACCCTAATAACCTAATATCCTAACCATAACCCTAACTAACCCTAACCCTAACCGAAACTAACCCTAACATAATGCGAACCCTAATCCTAAAGCTAATCTAACCCTAACGCTAACCTAACCCTAACCCTTACACACACCCTAACCCTAACACGAACCCTAACACGAACCCTAACCCTAAAGATACTCTAACCCTAACCCTAATACAAACCCTAACCCTGATCCTATCCCTAATATGAACCCTAACCCTAATACGAACCCTAACACTAACTAACTCTAACCTTAACCCTAACCCTAATACCCTAACACTAATACCCTTTACCTAATACCCTTAACCTAACCCTAACCTTACCAAAACCCTAACACTAACCAACCCTAACCTTAATCCTAACACTAATACCCTAACCCTAATACCCTTTCCCTAATACCCTTAACCTAACCCTAACCTAAACATAACCCTAATACACTAACCCTAATACACTAACCCTAACCTTAACCCTAACCCTAATATGAAACCTAACCCTAATACACTAACCCTAACCCAACCCTCAGCCTAATCCTAACCCTAACCCTTACCTAACTCTAACCCTAACCCTAAATCTAACGCTACCCTAACCCTAACCCCCTAATACCCTAGCCCTAACCCTAAGTAACCATAACCCTAATCCTAATAACCATAACCCTAACATTAAAACCCTAAAACACTAACCCTAACCTTAATACGAACCCTAACCCTAATACAAACCCTAACCCTAATATGAATCCTAACATTAATACGAACCCTAATACGAACCATACCTCTAATACCCTAATATCCTAACAATAAACCTAACTAACCCTAATGCGAACCCTAACCCTACCCTAACCCTAATCCTAATAACCCTGACCCTAACACTAAAACCCTAAAACACTAACCCTAACCTTAATACGAACCCTAACCCTATTCCTAATACGAACCTTAACCCTAATACGAACCCTATCCCAAACACTAAAACGAACCCTAATGTGAACCATAAGCCTAACCCTAATACCCTAATATCCTAACCCTTACCCTAACTAACCCTAAACCTAACCCTAACCGTAATACCCTAACCCTAATAACCTAACCCTAACCCTAATGCTACCCAAACTCTAATACAAACACTAACCCTAATACGAACCCTAACTCTAACCCTTATATGAACCCTAACTAACCCTAACGCTAATACCCTATCCCTAATATCCTAACCCTAACCCTAACCTAACCCTTTTCCTAACCCAAACCCTAATACCCTAACCCTAACCCTTATACCCTAATCCTAACCCAAACCCTAATATGAACCAAAACCCTATCCATAACCTAACCCTAACTCTAACCCTAACCCTAACCCTAATACCCTAATCCTAACCATAACCCTAACCCTAATACGTACCCTAACCCTATCTATAACCTAACCCTAACACTAACCCTAACCCTATGTAACCCTAACCCTAATCTAATAACCCTAACCCTAAAACCCTAACCCTAACCTTAATACAAATCCTAACCCTAATATGAACACTAACCCTAACCCTAATACGAACCATAACCCTAATAGCCTAATACCCTAACCCTAACTAACCCTAACATAACGCGAACCCTAATCCTAAAGCTAATCTAACCCTAACCCTAATACGCACCCTAACCCTAATACGAAACCTAACCCTAATATGAACCCTAATTCTAACTAACCCTAACCCTAATACCCTAACCCTAACATAACCCTAACCCTAATTCTAACCCTAAACCTAATACCCTAATCTTAACCCTAACCCTAATATGAACCCTAACCTTAATACCGTAACCCTAATCCTCACCCTAACCTAACCCTAACACTAACATTAACCCTAACCCTAACACAAACCCTAACCCTAATACCATAAATTCTAATTCAAAACCTGATACCCTAACCCTAAAACGCAAACCCTAAACTTATTACGAACCCTAACCCTAACTAACCCTAACCCTCATATCCTAACCCTAACGCTAACCCTATTACCCTAACCCTAACCTAACTCTAACCCTAACCCTAATATGAACCCTACCCCTAACACGAACTCTAACCCTAACTCTAATATGAACACTAACCCTAATATGAACCCTAACACTAATATGAACCCTAACCATAATTAACCCTAAAACCCTAACACTAACACTAACATTAACCCTAATACATACCCTAACCCTAACCTAACCCTTACCTTAATACCATAACCCTAACTCTAGCCAAACTCTAACCGTTACCCTAATCCTAACCCTAACCATAACCCTAAACTAACACTAACTCTATCACAAACCCTAACTCTAACATTATACATAACACGAAACCTAACCATAACAGAACTCTAACCCTAATCCTAATAACCCAATCCCTAACACTAAAACCCTAAAACACTGACCCTAACCCTAATACGAACCCTAACCCTAATACGACCCCTAACCCTAATACGAACCCTAATACGAACCCTAACTCTAATAACCTAATATCCTAACCCTAACCCTAATACCCATTACCTAATACCCTTCACCTAACCCTTACTTAACCATAACCCTAATACCCTAACCCTAATACCCTAGCCTAACCGTAACCCTAACCCTAATATCAAACCTAACCCTAACCCTAATAACCTAACCATAATCCAACCCTAACCCTAATCCTAACCCTAACCCTTACCTAACCCTAACCATAACTCTAACTCTAACGCTACCCTAACCCTAACTATAACCCTAATACCTCTAATATGAACCCTAACCCTAACGCGATCCCAAACCCTAATGCTACCCTAACCCTAACCCTTATACGAACCCTAACCCCTAACCCTAACCACCTAATACCCTAGTCCTAACCCTAAGTAACCCTAACCCTAATCCTAATAACCATAACCCTAACACTAAAACCCTAAAACACTAACCTTAACCTTAATACGAACCCTAACCCTAATACGAACCCTAACCCTAATATGAACCCTAACCCTAATACCCTAATATCCTAACCCTAAACCTAACTAACCCTAACGCGAACCCTAACCCTAATACAAATCCTAACCCTAATACGAACCCTAACTCTAACCCTTATATGAACCCTAACCCTAACTAACCCTAACCTTAATACCCTAACCCTATCTCTAATACCCTAACCCTAATACCCTAACCCTAACCCTAACCCTAACTATAATACCCAAACCCTAACCCTAACCTAAACCTAACCCTAATATCCTAATCCTAACCCTAACCCTAACCCTAATACGAACCGTAACCCTATCCCTAACCTAACTCTAACACTAACTCTAACCTTTTCCCTAAACCTAATACCCTAACCCTGACCCATCTCTATCCCTAACCCTAACCCTAATCCTAACCCTAACCCTTACACAAACCCTAACCCTAACACGAACCCTAACCCTATCCCTAACCCTAACACGAACCCTTACCCTTATACCATAATCCTTATTCTAAACCTAATACCCTAACCCTAACCCTAAAACCCTATCCCTAACTCTAATAATCTAACCCTAATACCCTAATCCTAAACCCTATTCCTAACCCTAAGTAACCCTAACTCTTTTCTAATAACCCTAAACCTAACCCTAAAACCCTAACACCCTAACACTAACCATAATACAAACCCTAACCCTAATACCAAAATACCCTCACCCTAACTAACCCAAACATAACGCGATCCAAAATCCTAAAGCTAATCTAACCCTAACCCTAATATGAATCCTAACACTAATACGTACCCTAACCCTAATATGAACCCTAACCCTTACTAACCCTAACCCTAATTCCTAACCCTAACCTAACCCTAACCCTAACACTAACCCTAACCCTAGTACAAACCCTAACCCTAACCTAACCCTAACCTTAATACCATAACCCTAAACCTAACCAAACCCTTACCGTAACCCTAATCCTAACCCTAACCTTATCACTAACCTAACCCTTACACAAGCCCTAACCCTAACCCTAACATGAACCCTAACACTAACCTATCTCTAACCCTAACCCTAATATGTACCCTACCCCTAACACAAACCCTAACCCTAATATGAACCCTAACCCTAATATGAACCCTAACCCTAAAACGAACCCAGACCCCGACCCTAACCCTGACCCAACCCTAACCCGAATACCCTAACCATAACTCTAACACAAAACCTAACTCTAGCCCTAACCGTAATACGAACCCTAACCCTAACCATAATATTCTAATACCCTAACTAACCCTAACGCGAACCCTAACCCTAATGCTACCCTAACCCTAATACGAACCCTAAACCTAATACGAACCCTAACAATAACTAACCCTTATCTTAACTCTAACCCTAATACCCTAACCCTATTACCCTTTCTCTAATACCCTAATACTCTAATCTAACCCTAACCCTAATACCCTAACCCTAGCCCTAACCTATCCATAACCCTAACCATAAACCTAACCCTAATATGAACCCTAACCATAGTACCCTAACCCTAGGATAACCCTAACCCTAATCCTAACCCTAGCATAACTCTAACTCTAATGCTATCCTAACCCTAACTATAACCCTATTACCTCTAATATGAACCCTAACCCTAACACAAACCCTAACACTAACGCGAACCCTAACCCTAACGCTACCCTAACCCTAACCCTAAAGCTACCCTAACCCTAACGCGAACCCTAAACCCTAACCCTAACCCTAAGTAACCGTAACCCTAATCCTAATAATCCTAACCCTAACACTAAAACCCTAAAACACTAACCCTAACCCTAAGACGAACCCTAACCCTAATCCTAATAAGAACCCTAACCCTAATACGAACCCTATCCCAAACACTGAAACGAACCCTAATATGAACACTAACCCTAATACCCTAATATCCTAACCCTAACCCTAACTAACCCTAAACCTAACCCTAATAATCTAACCCTAATACCCAAATCCTAAACCATATTCCTAACCCTAAGTAACCCTAACCCTAATACAAACCATAACCCTAATACCAAAATACCCTAACCCTAACTTACCCTAACATAACGCGATCCCTAATCCTAAAGCTAATCTAACCATAACCCTAATACGAATCCTAACACTAATACGTACCCTAACCCTAATTTGAACCCTAAACCTAACAAACCCTAACCCTAACACTAACCCTAACCCTAACACTAACCCTAAGCCATATACAAACCATAACCCTAACCTAACCCTAACCTTAATACCATAACCCTAACCCATACACAAGCCCTAACCCTAATCCTAACACGAACACTAACCCTAACCTAACTCTAACCCTAACCCTAATATGAACCCTACCCCTAACACAAACCCTAACCTTAATATGAACCCTAACCCTAATACGAACCCTAACCCTAATACGAACCCTGACCCTAACCCTGACCCAACCCTAACCCGAACCCAAACCTGAATACCCTAACCATAATTCTAACACAAAACCTAATTCTAACCCTAACCCTAATACGAACCCTAACTCTAACCATAATATCCTAATACCCTAACCCTAACAAACCCTAACGCAAACCCTAACCCTAATGCTACCCTAACCCTAATACGAACCCTAATCCTAATACGAACCCTAACAATAACTAACCCTAATCTTAACCCTAACCCTAATACCCTAACCCTAATACCATTTCCCTAATACTCTAACCCTAATCTAACCCTAAACCTAACTCTAATGCTATCCTAACCCTATCTATAACCCTAATATCTCTAATATGAACCCTAACCCTAACCCTAACCCTAATACCCTAACCCTAATACCCTAACCCTAATACCCTTTCCCTAATACATTAGCCCTAATCCTAATACCCTAACCCTAGCCCTAACCTATCCGTAACCCTAACCATAAACCTAACCCTAATTTGAACCCTAACCATAGTACCCTAACCCTAGGATAACCCTAACCCTAATCCTAACCCTAGCCTAACCCTAACCTTAACTCTAATGCTATCCTAACCCTAACTATAACCCTAATTCCTCTAATATGAACCCTAACCCTAACACAAACCCTAACACTAATGCGATCCCTAACCCTAACGCTACCCAAACCCTAATGCGGACCCTAACCCTAATGCTACCCTAACCCTAATACGAACCCTAACCCTAATACGAACCCTAACAATAACTAACCCTAACCTTAACCCTAACCCTAATACCCTAACCCTAATAACCTTTCCCTTATACCCTAACCCTAACCCTAATACCCTAACCCTAGACCTAACCTTTCCATAACCCTAACCATAAACCTAACCCTAATATGAACCCTAACCATAGTACCCTAACCCTATTATAACCCTAACCGTAACACTAATCCTAACCCTAACCCTAGCCTAACCCTAACTCTAATGCTATCCTAACCCTAACTATAACCCTAATACCTCTAATATGAACCCTAACCCTAACACAAACCCTAATCCTAACGCGAACCCTAACCCTAATGCTACCCTAACCCTAACCCTAATATGAACCCTAACCCCTAACCCTAGCACCCTAATACCCTAACCCTAAACCTAACTGTCCCTAATCCTAATAACACTAACGCTAACCCTAACCCTAAAACCCTAAGCCTAACCATGAAAATAATATGAACTGTAACCCTAACCATAATACGAACCCTAACACGAACCCTAACCCTAATCCTAAAGCTAATCTAACCCTAACCCTAATACGAACCCTAAACCTAATACGTACCCTAACCCTAATATGAACCCTAATCCTAACTAACCCTAACCCTAATACCCTAACCCTAACCTAACCCTAATGTGAACCCTAACCCTAACCTTAATACCATAACAATACTCCTAACCCATCCCTAACCGTAACCCTAATCCTAACCCTAACCTAACCATATCCCTTACCCTAACACTATCATGAACCCTAACCCTAACACAAACCCTAACCCTAATATCCTAACCCTAATGCTAACCCTAATACCCTAACCTAACTCTAACCCTAACCCTACTATGAACCCTACCCCTTACATGAACCCTAACCCTAATATGAACCCTAACCCTAATACGAACCCTAACCCTAATACCCTAATATACTAACCCTAAACCTAACTAACCCTAACGCGAACCCTAACCCTATTACAAACCTTAACCCTAATACGAACCCTATCTCTAACCCTTATATGAACCCTAACCCTAACTAACCTTAACCTTAATACCCTAACCTTAACTCGTATACCCTAACCCTAATACCCAAACCCTAACCTAACCCTAACCCTAACTATAATACCCAAACCTTAACCTAAACCTAACCCTAATACGAACCCTAACCCTATCCCTAACCTAACCCAAACACTAACTCTAACCTAATCCCTTAACCTGATACCCTAACCCTAACCCATCCCTAACCCTAATCCTTACCCTAACCCTTACACAAACCCTATTCCTAACACGAACCCTAACCCTATCCCTAACCCAAACACGAACCCTAACCCTTATACCATAACCCTTATTCTAAACCTAATACCCTAACCCTAACCCTGAAACCCTGACCCAAACCCTAATAATCTAACCCTAGTACCCTAATCCTAAACCCTATTCCTAACCCTAAGTAACCCTAACCCTTTTCTAATAACCCTAACACTAATCCTAAAACCCTAACACCCTAACCCTAACCCTAATACAAACCTTAACCCTAATACGAACCCTAACTCTAACCCTTATATGAACCCTAACCCTAACTAACCCTAACCTTAATACCCTAACCCTAACTCTAATACCCTAACCCTAATACCCTAACCCTAACCTAACCCTAACCCTAACTATAATACCCAAATCCTAACCTAAACCTAACCCTAATACGAACCCTAACCCTATCCCTAACCTAAACCATACACTAACTCTAACCTTATCCCTTAACCTAGTACCCTAACACTAACCCATCCCTAACCCTTATCCTAACCCTAACCCTTACACAAACCCTATCCCTAACATGAACCATAACCCTATCCCTAACCCAACACGAACCCTAACCCTTATACCATAACCCTTATTCTAAACCTAATACACTAACCCTAACCCTGAAACCCTAACCCAAACCCTCTTAACCTAACCCTAGTACCCTAATCCTAAACCCTATTCCTAACCCTAAGTAACCCTAACCCTTTTCTAATAACCCTAAACTTAACCCTAAAACCCTAACCCTAACCCTAATACAAACCCTAACCCTAATACGAACCCTAACCCTAATACGAAAATACCCTAACCCTAACATAACGCGAACCCTAACCCTAAAGCTAATCTAACCATAACCCTAATATGAATCCTAACAATAATTCAAACCCTAACCCTAATCTGAGCCCTAACCCTAACTATCCCTAACCCTAATTCCCTAACCCTAACCTAACCCTAACACTAACCCTAACCCTAATACAAACCCTAACCCTAATATCCTAATACCCTAACCCTAACTAACCCTAACGTGAACCCTAACCCTAATGCTACCCTAACTCTAATACGAACCCTATCAATAACTAACCCTAACCTTAACCCTAACCCTAATACCCTTTCCCTAATACCCTTTCCCTAATACACTTCCCTAATCTAACCGTAACCCTAATACCCTAACCCTAGCCCTAACCTATCCGTAACCCTAACCATAAATCTAACCCTAATATGAACCCTAACCATAGTACCCTAACCCTAGGATAACCCTAACTCTAATCCTAACCCTAACCCTAGCCTAACCCTAACCCTTATTCTAATGCTATACTAACCCTAATAACCCTAATACCTCTAATATGAACCCTAACGCAAACCCTAACCCTAACGCTACCCTAACCCTAACGCGTACCCTAACCCTAATGCTACCCTAACCCTAATACGAACCCTAACCCTAATACAAACCCTATCAATAACTAACCCTAACCTTAACCCTAACCCTAATACCCTAACATTAATACCCTTTCCCAATAACCCTAACCCTAATCTAACCCTAGCTTTAATACGAACCCTAACCCTAACTAACCCTAACCATAATACTCGAACCCTAACGCTAACACTATTACCCTCACCCTAATACCCTAACCCTAACCTAATTCTAACCCTAACCCTAATATGAACCCTACCCCTAACACAAACCCGAACCCTAACTCTAATACGAACCCTAACCCTAATACAAACCCTAACCCTAATATGAACCCTGACCCCGGCCCTAACCCTGACCCAACCCTAACCCTAACCCGAATACCCTAAACATAACTCTAACACAAAACCTAACTCTAACCCTAACCCTAATACGAACCCTAACCCTAATACCCTAATACCCTAACTAACCCTAACGCGAACCCTAACCCTAATGCTACCCTAACCCTATTACGAACCCTAACCATAATATGAACACTAAACCTAACCCTAATACCATAACACTAATTCTAACCCTAATACCCTAACCCTAACCATAACCCTAAAACCCTAAACCTAAAACCCTAACCCTAATACCCTAACTCTAACCCTAATACGAACCCTAACACTAACCTAACCCTAATCCTAACTCTAACCGTAACCCTAATACTCTAATCCTAACCCTAACCCTAACCCTAATATGAACCCTAACCTTAATACCATAACCCTAACCCATCCCTAACCGTAACCCTAATCCTAACCCTAACCTAACCCTAACCCTAACACTAACATGAACCCTATCCCTAACACAAACCCTAACCCTTATACCAGAAATTCTAATTCTAAACCTAATACCATAACCCTAATCCTAAAACGCTAACCCTAACCTTAATATGTACCCTAACCCTAACTAACCCTAACCCTCATATCCTAACCCTAACGCTAACCCTATTACCCTAACCCTAACCTAACTCTAACCCTAACCCTAATATGAACCCTACCCCTTACACGAACCCTAACTCTAATACGAACACTAACCCTTATACAAACCCTAACACTAATATGAACCCTAACCCTAATTAACCCTAATACCCTAACCCTAACCCTAATACCATAATCATAACCCTAACCGTAACCCTAATACGAACCCTAACCCTAACCTAACCCTAGCCCTAACCTTAATACCATAACCCTAACCCCAGCCAAACTCTAACCATAACCCTAATCCTAACCCTAACCATAACCCTAACCTAAAGCTGCTTTACCAATTAGCTCTCTGCGCTATTTATTATGGTATGGCTGATGTTCAAATGATAAAACTACAAATTTTACTATATTTCATATGTTTTAATACACATAAAAATTAGACCGGTCTAAAATATCATAAACAATGTAAAACAATAACAATCAGTATTGTCAAAAATACTATAGACTTAACACAAGTAGGTGGAGCCAAGCTACTATATGCCCAGTTCTCGTAATGGACAAATAGTTTTAACTATATTTCAGTCCGCATATTAAACTTATTAAAATGCACAGTCATTTATTTCTGTAACCCATGTAGGGATATGAGTTCCTTAAATGCTTTTTAAAGATGAACAATGTTCCATATTCAACTGCTCGTCAGCAAAGACAGAAATAAAGCATGACAATGCGCTCCTGGACGGAGCCTTACGTGTAATAACCGTCCGTGCTGTGTATCGCAAATTGAAGCCCCCAAAGGTCTGTGTCGCGGTCCCGGTTTCAGGGGATCAAGCGTCTGCAATGACGCCTGCTTATGACGAGGGTGTCCAGCCACAGGGATCAACGAGACCGCACCGTTTTGGTGCTGCTTGCAAGCACCCAGGTCCCGGTCTCTCTCCTCTCAATTGCTGACAGGCTATTGTTGGTGGCGATGAACAGCAATATTGGTAGGTTCAAGAAGAATATATGGGTCCAAAATCCACACTACTGACGCGTTTCGCTCCTTTTACAGAAGCTTTATCCAAGAATAATCTCCAGAGAATCCAGGACCCTTTTTAAAGAACAACTGTCCAACTCCATTGGTGCAGATAATGATGAATAATTATCACCTGTTGTCACACCTGCTCAACTACACCTCCTGCTCCAACCTCCTTATAATTACTTATGTTAGGTAGAAACTGTTTAGACTTCTTTTATTCCTAAATGAATTCTAATGTATAATCATAAACATATTATTATCAAATCCATCCATATTTAAAAAACAAATAAAAATCAGAAAAATCAAATATGTATAAATAAATAAAACCTTATTGTCCGCTTGTCCATAAAATTCTCCTCTTTCAACTCTAATATATCCACAGCTATTTACCAGATTATATTCATAATCTTTATCCCTAAGAGTAAAACCATACCTAATATACTAACAACATTATGAAATATAAATTTAAAACATTTTGGTTTGCTTAAATATATACCACTATAATATCACCCCTTCATGTGATTCGAACACCTAGTTTCACCCTTCCTAATCCTTTTCTCTACCATTCCTCCACCACTGGGTTCATATCAAGCATAGAATCATGTTCTTGACTAATTTATCCATTTAACGAAATATATACATATGTGTACTGAACTCAGTAATCAAACCGACACTTATCCAGATTATCCTATTTGCCCTCTACCATTGTGTTTACACATATAAACTAAACTAATAATATATATAAATAATAAAAATAAAAATGTTATTGCAAAATGTTTTATCATATTATCAATATTGAATCTTCTCCTTTTGTGATTCATACACCACCCTTCCTTCCTCCCAACCCGTATCACTGTTGCTACTCCATAACCCTAACCTAACCCAAACTCTATCACAAACTCTAACATTAACCCTAACACGAACCCTAACCCTAACACTACACTAAACCTAACCCTAATCCTAATAACCCTAACACTAACACTAAAAACCTAACCCTAACCCTAACACGAACCCTAACCCTAAAGATACTCTAACCCTAACCCTAATACAAACCCTTACCCTAATCCTAACCTTAATACGAACATTAACCCTAATACGAACCCTAACACTAACTAACCCTAACCGTAACCCTAACCCTAATACCCTAACCCTAACCCTAATACCCTTTCCCTAATACCCTTAACCTAACCCTAACCTAACCATAACCTGTCAAAGTCGAAAAATATCATGATTCACATGCCTTGTACTAACCCCAATGCACATGCCCGCTGCTCGTGCACCCACTCCCCTGTGCGTATGCATCCCCTCAGGTTGCATAAGGGACGCTCCAACGTCTCCTGCGCATGGAGATGAGTATTTACGGTGGAGTTTGTAAGCGTCTAGCGAGCGACTCGATCGCAACATATTTAACCCATATAGTGTGTTTTATAGATAATATTCCCCTTAACAATATCAGCAAGTATGTTTAGTGTAAATGGTTCTTGGATGGAGGGATTCCTCTTTGCATGATAGGAAGGGTCAGATAAAGGTTGAAAGGTGGTGTCTAGTATCCAGCTGTAGAGTATTTTAAGGGTAACATTTCAGTGTTGGTTAGGAACAGATCGCTCGTTTCTGCATATAGTTATGTACAAAAGTAGTTTATAGACATTTACTGTATTTGCAGTTTATTACACATGCGGCGGGAATCCTGAGGATACCTCCCACCTGAGCAGTTGGAAATAGACACAGCCCACCTGTTTAAACCCACCTATGACCTTTTGTTATAATGCAGAGACACATTCCTGTGTCCAATGAACAACGAGATTATAGGGACCATTGTATTGTTACTGTATGTTGTGTATATAAGGACCACCATTGCTGGGCCAGTCACTCTCACTCTCTGAAAGGCTTTCACATTGAATGCTGAGGGCTGGATCCAGGACGCGCTTGCGAATCATTCCCACGTATGTATATTTCTCTGTAGCCATTTTGTTATCCTTTGTGTTTGCCATTCGTTCTCATTCTGTTTGCTTGTGTTTGCGATCGCTTCCCTATTGTTTATATTATTCCTTGTTATTCTGTGCGTACCCATACGGTACTCCGTGCGCCAATTGCGTAATTAGTCCATAATAAGTATATAACTTACGTTTAAAGGTAATAATTGACTTTATCAATTGGGGGCATCGTCCGGGGCCTCCTCATATCCGCAACCTAGCGGAACCAAGCAGACTATATCCATCAGCAAAGGGCGGGAAAGTAGTATCCCCTGTTAGCCGTTTGGTGGTTGGGGATACGGTAGTGCTGATCAGATAAGCGCCTGCTCCGCTTGGTTTGTAGGGATGCTGGTGGGATCCGGAACCGAAAGGTAAGAACGTTAAGCTATTGTCTTTTAAAACTGTTTAAATTTCTGTATTTGTGCAAACTGCGCACGCAACACATGCACACACCTGTGTATTTTCACATATCTACCTTTCTGTTTGCCATTAGCATTGATCACGTGCTGAGAAAATTTGCTGCTATTTTAGTTAAAAGTAAAACTAATACTTAAGGGAGTAATTGTAAAACACGCACGCAGCCTGACCCATTTATAAAGGTTATACAGGAGATACTGTGTGGTGCTTGGTAAACGATTATAGTTAAATATCGTTTGCATTTATAGAAGCGTGTTATTTGTGTTGCTGCGGACGAATCCGGCCTGCGTACACGTGTCTCTGACCACGCGTGAGACAGCGTACGCTACGCAAAGGCCTACACACGTGGCGTATATTATGCAACGTGCGTACAGATACGCCCACTAAATACAAATCACACGATAGCATTGTTTTAGAAAGGCGATACGGAAGCCACGAGATAATAGCACAAATTTGTTCAGTTTCCTAAATTTAGTTTAAAAAGATCCTCCTCTCGTTGCATTACCTCTGGGATTAGCCTGTGTTACCTGAATGAAAGAAATTTTCTGTACAGAAAAATCAAAGTATATATGAAGTGAAAGAGCGTGTGTATGCAAGTAAAGTTTTCTTTTGTGTGAACCCCGGAATTCGAGATCTCGTAGAAGGACACCCGTGAAGTGAACACGTGGTGGCGTGGGAGAAGGCCATCTCACATTAACATTGTATAAGGTAAAATTAGTAATTAGTGTTACAGCAGACCAAAAGGTCCGCGAAAGTCAGAAATCCGTTAAAAGTACCTATACGAAGCTCTGAAGACCCTGACTTAAGAAAGGTCAGAGGTAGTGAGCGCAGCCCCGGGGGTTGGCGCAGTACCCATATAGGCCCGTTTTGAGAATACGCTCCGGCTGAAGGTTTCGCAGCCTAAACAACCGATTCCGTTGGTCGTTCAGCGGATAAGTAATAGTTACTTATACGCAGTGCGACTGTACCGCATGTAACTGTGTGCATTAGTTGGATACCTTGATACCCATTACGCAATTTGCATACGCTTTGCAGGATCATAAATGCTATTTGTACACTTTAACGTGATTTGTGTAGGTTTTTTTTTATTTTAAGGGAGGTTCGCTGATCACTCAGGAATTCTCCAGCAACTGATACTTACTGGGGAGGGTAGCATACTCCCACACGCCCCAGTAAATAGAGGTTGCAAAGGGGCCCTGGGTTGAGTACGCCAGCGCTGAAGCAGTGTGTGGGCATATTGGTCGACGTGGGCGAGAGTGGGTGAAGGCACTCGTTGGACT
This sequence comes from Pseudophryne corroboree, assembly GCF_028390025.1. Classification (NCBI taxonomy): domain Eukaryota; kingdom Metazoa; phylum Chordata; class Amphibia; order Anura; family Myobatrachidae; genus Pseudophryne; species Pseudophryne corroboree. The sequence goes on from NW_026969714.1 coordinate 302,224, forward strand.
TTCACCGTCGCCTTGCCTCTGAGAATGTGGTTTTTGTATTAATTCGCTGAGAAGGCAATACCTGCAATGAATGGGGGCCAGTTGCTCATGTAAGGGACGATCAACCAAGGTTCAGGTTGATATAATGCCACTGCCAGTAGGGTCGGCAAGGTATATAATGTGTGAAAATTATGGATCACACGCCGAGGTTTTATGCAATGAGTGGGAACGTATGACTGTGAACGATGGGGAGAAGTTTCCTAGGGTAGGCAGTTTTAATCCTGAGGTTTTGCAAAATTTAAGGAGAAGGATATGTCTGATAAAATCCGGGAAGCAACGGATTAGACATTATGATTATTTACAGTTATGGCAACAGGAAGGTGAGATACAATGGGGATTAGCTCAAGCAGCTGGTTCCCACCCTATCAGGAAACTGATAGCTACCGCACCACCACCACCATACATAACAGGAGAGAAAGTGGCTACAGAGAATGGCATACTGGTATATGATAAAAGTGCACTTGATAAATGTATTAATGATAAGAGTAAAGTAGATAAGTGTATTGATGCTAATGTTAACCCGTGCAAGTTGTATCCCGTCTTAAACTTCCCCCAGGACTGCGTACAGGAAGATGAGCCTACCACAATATCGGCACTCTCTCTAGCAGCCACCATAAGAGAGACTACAGTGGGCACGGCCCAACCAGTAAGAGGAGTAGCAAAGGCCCCTAGTGGAGGGACAGGTGAGGTTGTGTCCACAGGTAAGTACGGTACTGTACATTATGCAGAAACAATTACACCACACATTGTAGAATCAACCCAGAATGATGTAATTGAACTTAATCCTGTCAAGGTGATCGCAGTCCCAAATGGAAGAACTGACGCTTCGGGAGTCACTCCCGTCAGGAACATTGCAATGCATTGCCCCTGGTCTCGGACAGAATTAAGGACAATTATGTCAGAATTCCCTGATCCTAGGAAAGATCTAGTTGCAAGCCAAAGGTTCATTAAAGAACTATCTAACTCCGCAGAACCCAATAACAAAGATTGGCGGACATTGCTGAGGGCATGTTTGCCCTCCAATATCGACTCTGCGAGATTTATCACTGATTGTAGGTTAGATGAAGAGGTGCCTCTTCCTGATGAGTACAATCAGGACAATGTAAAATGGATCAACCTGCAGTTAGGAGTATATTTCCCAGCTGTTGTCAAGTGGAACAAAATCTGCTCCATAAGACAAAAAGAAGGTGAAACTGCTCCTGATTATTTCCATCGGGCACTGCAGGAAATGGCTAGGTACACTGGAATAGAAGACATTAAGACAAATGTGCACCATAGGGAAGTGGCGGTTTCTGTATTAATGGATGGTTTAAAGGAAGTGTTGAGAACAAGGGTACAGACCACGCAACCAAATTGGCGAGGTATGTCGGTGGCTGCGTTGAGAGAGACCGCTATTGAACATGATCGGAACATCATGAGACACAGGGAGTCACAGGGCGATAAGCTGATGGCAGTAAGTATACAAGCCCTTACAACAAAGCCACCTCAGCCTAAGCCCCAGACCTCTGTGGGTAAGTCAAATGTGATAACATGTTACAACTGTCAGAGAGAGGGACATATTGCACGGAATTGTGTGTTTAACGACCCACATAAGGTATATCAACCCCCTAGACAACGAAATGACACACGTAATTGGGATCAGGGACCGCAGAGAAGGAGTTATGAGCCACATGCAGGGGAAACAAGAAGGTACCCACCAAAAAGAGACTGGCAAGTCTCTGAAAATTCCCAGTTACCCCCTTCACATGTTGTAGCTGCCAGCGCGCTGTGGGGAGGTCACCACATACAATAGGGGTGGGGCCACACCTGTAGTCTGCAGCCAGTGAAATTAATTGCGAGCCTTGGAAGTGAACCCGAGGTCACAATTGATGTAGCTGGTAGATCTCTACCTTTCCTTGTAGATACGGGGGCGGCCAAGTCAGTGATAAATTCGACGGTGGGTGTGAAGACCACTGGTAAAACAATTCCAGCCATGGGAGTAACAGGAGTAGTACAACACTACCCGTTAAGCAAACCAGCAGAGATTACGATAGGGCCTTTGCAGACCAAGCACTCCTTTTTGCTAGCTGCATCGGCTCCGACTATTCTACTTGGGAGAGATTTACTGTGCAAGATGGGGTGTGTCATATATTGTACTCCTGGAGGTGTGTTCTTAGATATACCCGAGAATCACGCTCAGGAAGTGCAGGATATGCAAGACTCCCCACAAAGGTTAATGTCACACACTGCTGTTACAGACAGGTGTCCATCCAAGGTAGAGGAAATGATTTACCAGATACCGGAGTCACTTTGGACCAAGGATGGACAAGACACTGGATTGATGGCAAATGTAGCTCCTGTAGTGGTCCAAGTAAAAGATGGTAGAATAGCTCCAAAAATACCACAGTATCCTCTGAAGCCAGAGGTGAAGTTAGGAGTGTACCCAGTAATAGAGCGCTTGCTACAACAGGGCATTCTGGTTAGGACGTCCAGCACTGCCAATAGTCCCATCTTCCCTGTGAAAAAGAGTGGGGGGAGGGGTTACAGGCTAGTGCAGGATCTAAGGGGGATAAACAAAATAGTTGAGAGCCAATTCCCCGTAGTGGCAAATCCAGCTGTCATCCTTATGCAAATCCCTCCCACTGCGAAATTTTTCACAGTAATTGACCTCTGCTCCGCTTTCTTTTCGGTACCTCTGCACCCTGACAGCCAATATTTGTTTGCATTCACATACAGAGGAGTACAGTACACCTGGACTCGCTTACCACAAGGTTTCATTGACAGCCCAAGTATTTTCTCACAGGCTTTGCATGATTGTTTACAATCCTTTCAACCTGAGAGCGGATCAGTATTAATACAGTATGTAGATGATTTACTGCTGTGTTCTGATTCGCTCGAATCGTCCTTGAGAGACACGAAACAGCTTCTGTTTCATCTTTCTGATACGGGACACAAGGTTTCAAAGGATAAGTTGCAATTATGCCAAACCAAGGTAAAATAATTGGGACATTGCTTAACACAAGGACTGAGACACCTCACCGCTGATAGAATACAGGCGATTCACGACATGACTCTGCCACAGACTCAGCAACAGATTCGCACTTTCCTAGGAATGTGTGGGTACTGCCGCAACTGGATCCCAGGGTTTTCCATACTAGCCTTACCTTTGCAAGAGATGGTATCATCAAACAAACCAGATCGGATTTCGCACACAGATGAGTCCGAACTGGCATTTGAGAGACTTAAACAGTGCCTAACGCAGGCACCAGCATTAGGTATGCCAGATTATGGGAAACCCTTTGAACTGTACGGTACGGAAAGTGCTGGGTGTGCGGCAGGTGTTTTAACCCTGCATGGTGATGCCAGCAGGCCGGTAGCCTACTACAGCGCTCAGCTAGACACCGTAGCACGATCCCTCCCCACATGCTTGCGAAGTGTTGCCGCGATAGCATTGCTAGTGAGTAAAAGTGAAGATAAAGTGTTAGGACACAACCTGACCATCCATACACCTCATGCAGTGTCAGCCTTACTGAATTCTGCCCAAACCAGACACGTCTCATCTGCACGGTTTACAAGTTGGGAATTAGCACTAATGGCCACTGTAAACATCACCATAAGGAGATGCAGCGCACTAAATCCTGCAACGTATCTCCCAGGTGTGCCTGGACAGGCACAAAGGGTGGGGGATGAGAGTGATGGTGAAGGAGGATTTAGTACAGACATTGACACACATGATTGTATGGAATATTTGACTCAAAATTTCACTGCAAGGCCTGACATCAGTGACAACCCACTGGAAGGTGTAGATTTTACTTTCTACACTGACGGTAGTTGCCACAGACAGACGGACTCGGGAGACTTGTGTACTGGATACGCAGTCGTAGATGACAAAGGTACCATAGAAGCGGAATCCCTGGGCCCACCTCACTCAGCACAAGTTGCTGAGCTGGTTGCCCTAACCAGAGCGTGTGAATTGGCAAAAGGCAAGTCAGCCAATATCTACATGGATTCTAGGTATGCCTTTGGAGTAGTGCATGATTTCGGGGCCCTATGGCGCCTCAGAAATTTCATGACGGCAGCTGGCACACCAGTGGCGCATGCAACCCACATCAAAAGACTTCTAGCAGTGATACAGGAACCCGACAGAGTGGCTGTTATCAAGTTTAAAGCCCACACATATAGCCAAGACCAAGTGTCACTTGGTAACAGCCGGGCATACGAAGCTGCAAAATCAGCAGCCAGTACCCCCATACAGACAGACATCACACAACTGATGGTATTCAATACCGTCAGCACACAGAAATTGAGTGAAATGCAAGATTTGTGTTCTCCACAGGGAAAGGCAGTCTGGAGGTCAAAAGGATATGGCCAGGAGTCTTCAGGACTCTGGACAGATGGACAGGGTAAGCCAGTGGCACCCAGAGCATACCTTCCAAGTTTAGCGGAGGCGGCCTATGGGCTAACTCATCTTGGCAAAGAAGGTATGTGCAAGTTGGTAAGAACCTACTGGTGTGCACCAGGATTTTCTTCCCATGCGGGTAAGAGGGCAATGACATGCCTCACCTGCTTGAGGAAGAACATTGAAAGGCAATACCAACAGAACCATCCCACATCCCGCCAACGGACGGCCCTTTTCAGGTAATACAAATTGATTCCATACAATTGCCACCTTGTAGAAATTTAAAGTATGTATTGGTTTGTATTGATGTGTTTTCAAATTGGGTTGAAGCGTTCCCCGCTGCCACAAATACCGCTACATTTACTGCAAATAAAATTGTGCAGGAATTTGTGTGCAGGTATGGTATCCCTAGGATAATTGAAAGTGATAGGGGTACCCATTTTACAGGTGAAGTCTTTCAGGTAATGTGCAAATTAATGGGAATTAATAGTAAGCTGCATACTCCGTACCGCCCACAGGCGAGTGCGAAAGTGGAAAGAGTAAACAGCACTATTAAGAACAAGTTGAGCAAAGTAATGGCTGAAATTGGATAGTTGTGGCCAGAAGCTTTGCCACTTGTACTGTACAGCATCAGAACCACTCCCAGGTCCCCTCTTAATCTGTCACCCTTTGAAATTCTTATTGGTCGACAACCCCATGTAATGATTGACCCCCAGGATGATTTGAAATGTAACAATGAAGTTACTGTAAAGTATTTGTTTAAGATGTGCAAGCAGTTGAGGAATCAGAATAGCAATCTAAAACTGGTGATTCCTGATCTGCCGGACAGTAATTGTCATGACATTGAACCTGGGGATTATGTAATGATTCGCAATTTTCTACGTTCAGGTTGCCTGATTGACCGGTGGGAAGGTCCGTACCAAGTCTTATTGACCAGCACGACAGCATTGAAGGTTGCCGAGAGAGAGACTTGGGTCCACTCATCCCACTGTAAGAAGGTCACTGACCCAGAGAAAGCCCGTGACAAAGAGCAGAGTGTGGAGGAAACCATATCACTGGAGTGTCTGTTACGGGAAGGCTGAGAGGCAGGACTGTTGTCACGGCACATGCGCACAGAAAACTACAAGATCAGAGGCGGTTGTCGCGCCAAGTTCTTTTCCCTCCTAGATATTTTCCTTTCCCCCATTACAACTTTTTCTTTCTCCTCCTGTAAGATGGACTCACCCCAAGAGACTGCAGTCCGTGTTTTCCTGTTGACCCTGTTGTTGACCAGAGCAGTCTGTTTCGGTGAGAGTACCAGTGAGGTCGAGAAAGGATCTGGAATGGGTTCTGATGACCAGGATGGATTTGTAGAATTCCGAGAGCAACACAATCACCGAGCAAAGGCGAGTATCAGAAAACGATCTGGTAGCCATGACACTAATAGACATTGTGAAGGATTGTTAGCTGAAAAGAACTGTATCTGTAGGAATTGTGACAACAAAGCTGATGACGGGTGCATTCAGAGATGTCAGTCCAGCATTAATATCGATATGGACCGTCATCCATTGAGTGACTATCACTCATTAGTGGGTAAGGTTTTAAACCAAACAGAATGCTGGGTGTGCTCACAAGTACCTCAAGGTCATAGAAAGTCAGGACTAGTGCCATACTTTTTAACAATAGATGAGGTACTTGAGTTAAGGGGTGGGAGACCGGTGGACAAGAAATTTAATATTTCTAGGCCTCCTAGTTTGAAGCTCCACCAATACCATGTGGATAGGTCCCTCATATGTTTTAACATTTCCAATCCCCAAAAGCCGGGAAATTGGGAGGTGACATGGAACAACCAAACCATGGCATTCTCACACAGAGCTGATAGAATGCCCGTAGATTCAGAGCTTATACGCCAAATAGCCAACAGTGGAAGATATTTTCAATATAGGTACACTCTAGGAAGTAGGCCCATGCGAGTTGGAGAAGTATCACCAGGATACTGTGCACATATCATACAACCTGATATGTGTACTAGACAAATGAGAGAGTTAGGGATAGGATTCTTCCCCTGGAAGGTTTGTAATATGGTGATGTCATTTTCTGTCCCATATGTCCTCCCCGATGATGCATATTTCATATGTGGGAGGAAGGCGTATAAGTGGCTTGCCCCAAACTCAGAGGGCTTGTGATACATTGGAAGAGTGTTGCCAGAAGTAATGACCATTACCCATGAAAAGATGAAAGACGTTCACCGCAATGCTCAAGCTCCTTACACTCACACCCATTACGAACACATTGTAAAGAGACACCTTGTAGATAGGACAGAGCATGCAGCCTCTGATTTGATCCACGAATCCACCGGGATTCAACTCCTACTCACGCTAGATATCACCCGTACCACCAGAGGAGTTATAAATTTTAGGTATATAAATGCGCTAGCGAACCTGATAGACAATATCACCGAGATGTATGATGACACCTTCAGGTATACAGGGAGAGAATTGCAAGCTTACAAAATGGAACTGATCCAGCACAGGATGGTTCTAAATTACATCACAGCGGTGACAGGAGGGTATTGGTGTAAAGTGTTGTACGTATATCACAAACAGCACTGAGGACCCAACAGAGGTCATAGATCAAAAGATGGACGATATCTTGCAATTGAAATGGGAGTTCCGAAGGAGACACAACCTTACCCTTACTTCTGTGGGTAATGAACTAACTGGCTGGGTATCATGGTTGAACCCACGCAATTGGTTCTCAGGTTTAGAAGAATGGGCTCAAAATGTTATCGTTGCTGTAGGGAAGTTTCTCTTATGTATCCTAGGAGTTGTCATAATGATTGGTCTGATATTCAGAGGTGTTTGGATTTTAATGAATTGCAAGCGAAGTACCAAATTGATGAGTTTGAGGAGCGAGGGCATTGTAACAACAACTAGTTTAATTTATGACCCATCAATTGAGACAATGTTGTGATAAGACGTGATTCCACGGTCCGTTTCTTTCACCCGTTTCTCCTTTGGTTTTCTCCAAGGTAAAAAGACATCTACTCGGAAGAAGAATTTGATGACCCATTATACAGACCATTGAGGAACTGTTTTACCGACAATTGATGAACCCTTAGAGACTTTAATTTTTATGGACACTTGAAGAGCTTTGCTTGCCACTTACAGCAAAGATACTGCAAATCCGGACAAGACATCAACACGACTTCAACAGACGCCCAAGGACGACCACATACATAATCATACGAATGCATTTATAACGCATGTTTCTTATCTTCATCTCTACTATCTTCAGGAAGTGACACACATAGTCTACAGGCGATATAGACACATATATTAGCACTCACATATTTTCCCCCTTCATGTATCATCAACTAATGTGCACCCCATTTGTTGGAACTAAAAGCCGAAAAGAGCTCAGTAGAGTTTGTTAGCCCATTTACAGACCCTTAATACGGGATAAGAAGGATTCAAATGTATACTTAGCAATACCTCGAAGCTTGGCTTAGAACACGTACGGCACGATGATACATGACCCCTCAGACATGGATTTCATACATACATGCTTTTACTATCCCATTAGGTCATACATTTCCCACCTTCTCCTCTCCTCTCTACTCCATATCATAAAAAGGTATTTCATGGTATTATATATTTTTCTGCTTAAATTGTTTAGATAGTGGCAGTTATTATTGACTGCCAAAGGGTGGACTGTCAAAGTCGAAAAATATCATGATTCACATGCCTTGTACTAACCCCAATGCACATGCCCGCTGCTCGTGCACCCACTCCCCCGTGCGTACGCATCCCCTCAGGTTGCGTAAGGGACGCTCCAACGTCTCCTGCGCATGGAGATGAGTATTTACGGCGGATTTTGTAAGCGTCTAGCGAGCGACTCGATCGCAACATATTTAACCCATGTAGTGTGTTTTATAGATAATATTCCCCTTAACAATGTCAGCAAGTATGTTTAGTGTAAATGGTTCTTGGACGGAGGGATTCCTCTTTGCATGATAGGAAGGGTCAGATAAAGGTTGAAAGGTGGTGTCTAGTATCCAGCTGTAGAGTATTTTAAGGGTAACATTTCAGTGTTGGTTAGGAACAGATCGCTTGATTCTGCGTATAGTTATGTACAAAAGTAGTTTATAGACATTTACTGTAATTGCAGTTTATTACACATGCGGCAGGAATCCTGAGGATACCTCCCACCTGAGCAGTTGGAAATAGACACAGTCCACCTGTTTAAACCCACCTATGACCTTTTGTTATAATGCAGAGACACATTCCTGTGTCCAATGAACAACGAGATTATAGGGACCATTGTATTGTTACTGTATGTTGTGTATATAAGGACCACCATTGCTGGGCCAGTCACTCTCACTCTCTGAAAGGCTTTCACATTGAATGCTGAGGGCTGGATCCAGGACGCGCTTGCAAATCATTCCCACGTATGTATATTTCTCTGTAGCCATTTTGTTATCCTTTGTGTTTGCCATTCGTTCTCATTCTGTTTGCGATCGCTTCGCTATTGTTTATATTATTCCTTGTTATTCTGTTTAGATTTTTATGTTAGACTGTAGTGTATAACCTGTATTGTTTTTCCCCTTTTTACTCTAAAGAATCATCCACGAAGGTGTTAGAGCCGGAGTGGTTTTTAAATCCAAACCAGGTCTTGTGTTTTCACTAGTTACTGTAAAGGGTTTCTGTGCATCTCAATCGTTCAAACAGCTTTCATATTATCAAGGTCAATAAGCGTTACATCATTGTAGTATCACAGTACTAAGGTTTACAGTATAAGCATACCCTTACAGTGTGTTGTTAATAAGGTTTACTGTGTATCATTCTGTGAGCGTCTGCGCCGCTCGTGTCTCACTCTCATGGCGCAGCGTCCGCTACGCCAATAGCGTAGCATTACGGTACTCGGGCCGCCTATAGCGTGCTCGATACTAAGCATGAGCCCGTAAGCTTACGTGTCGCTTGTGCGTCGCACCCATGGCCTAGCGTCTGCTACGCTAAGTGCGTACCCATACGGTACTCCGTGCGCCAATTGCGTACTTAGTCCATAATAATTATATAGCTTACGTTTAAAGGTAATAATTGACTTTATCAAACCCTAATACCCTAACCCTAATACCCTAACCCTAACCTAACCGTAACCCTAACCCTAATATGAAACCTAACCCTAATACCCTAACCCAATCCTAACCCTAATCCTAACCATAACCCTTACCTAACCCTAATCCTAACAAAACCCTAACACGAACTCTAACCCTAACACTACTCTAACCCTAATACTAATACAAATAAACCTAACCATAACACTACTACCCTAAAACACTGACGCTAACCCTAATACGATCCCTAGTTCTATCCCTAATACGAACCCTAACCCTAATATGAACCCTAACCCTAATACGAACCCTAACCCTAATAACCTAATATCCTAACCCTAACCCTAACCCTAACCGTAACTAACCCTAACATAATGTGAACCCTAATCCTAAAGATAATCTAACCCTAACCCTAATACGAACCCTAATCCTAACCTAACCCTAACCCTTACACAAACCCTAACCCTAACACAAAACCTAACACGAACCCTAACCCTAAAGATACTCTAACACTAACCCTAATACAAACCCCAACCCTAATACGAACCCTAACCCTAATATGAACCCTAACACTTACTAACCCTAACCTTAACCCTAACCCTAATACCCTAACCCTAATACCCTAACCCTAATACCCTTAACCTAACCATAACCTATCCATAACCCTAATACCCTAACACTAATACCCTAACCCTAACCTAACCGTAACCCTAACTGTAATATGAAACCTAACCCTAACCCTAAAACCCTAACCCTAACCCAACCCTAACCCTAATCCTAACCCTTACCTAACCCTAACCTTAACGCTAACTCTAACGCTACCCTAACGCTAACTTTAACCCTAATACCTCTAATATGAACCCTAACCCTAAAGCGAACCCTCACCCTAACGCTACCGTAACCCTAACCCTAATACGAACCCGAACCCCTAACCCTAACCCCCTAATACCATAGCCCTAACCCTAAGTAACCCTAACCCTAATCCTAATAACCATAACCCTAACACTAAAACCCTAAAACACTAACCCTAACCTTAATACGAACCCTAACCCTAATACGAACCCTAACCCTAATATGAACCCTAATCCTAATACGAACCCTAACCCTAATACCCTAATATCCTAACCCTAAACCTAACTAACCCTAACGCGAACCCTAACCCTAATACAAACCCTAACCCTAATACGAACCCTAACTCTAACCCTTTTATGAACCATTACCCTAACTAACCCTAACCTTAATACCCTATCCCTAACTCTAATACCCTAACCCTAATACCCTAACTCTAACCTAACCCTAACTATAATACCCAAACCCTAACCTAAACCTAACCCAAATACACTAATCCTAACCCTAACCCTAATACGAACCCTAACCCTATCCCTAACCTAACCCTAACACTAACTCTAACCTTATCACTAAACCTAATACCCTAACCCTAACCCATCCCTAACCCTAATCCTAACCCTAACCCTTACACAAACCCTAACCCTAACACGAACCCTAACCCTATCCCTAACCCAAACACGAACCCTAACCCTTAAACCATAACCCTTATTCTAAATCTAATACCCTAACCCTAACCCTAAAACCCTAACCCAAACCCTAATAATCGAACCCTAATCCTAAACCCTATTCCGATCTCTAAGTAACCCTAACTCTTTTCTAATAACCCTAACCCTAACCCTGAAACCCTAACACCCTAACCCTAACCTTAATACAAACCCTAACCCTAATACGAACCCTAACCCTAATACCAAAATACCCTAACCCTAACTAACCCTAACATAACGCGATCCATAATCCTAAACCTAATCTAACCATAATCTTAATACGAATCCTAACACTAATACGAACCCTATCCCTAATATGAACCCTAACTCTAACTAACCCTAACCCTAATTCCCTAACCCTAACCCTAATACAAACCCTAACCTAACCCTAACCTTAATACCATAGCCCTAACCCTAACCAAACCCTAACCGTAACCCTAATCCTAACCCAACCTTAACACTAACCTAACCCTAACCCTTACACAAGCCCTAACCCTAACACAAACTCTAACCCTAACCTAACTCTAACCATAACCCTAATATGAACCCTACCCCTAACACAAACCCTAACCCTAACTCTAATATGAACCCTAACCCTGATATGAACCCTAACCCTAATACGAACAATGACCCGACCCTAACCCTGACCCAACCCTAACCTGAATACCCTAACCATAACTATAACACAAAACCTAACTCTAACCCTAACCCTAATATGAACCCTAACCCTAATATCCTAATACCCTAACCCTAACTAACCCTAACGCGAACCCTAACCCTAATGCTACCCTAACCCTAATATGAACCCTAACAATAACTAACCCTAACCTTAACCCTAACCCTAATACCCTAACCCTAATACCCTTTCACTAATTCACTAACCCTAATCTAACCGTAAACCTAATACCCTAAACCTAGCCCTAACCTATCCGTAACCCTAACCATAAACCTAACCCTAATATGAACCCTACGCCTAACACAGACCCTAACCCTAAATCTAATACGAACCCTAACCCTAATACAAACCTTAACCCTAATACGAACCCTGACCCCGTCCCTAACCCAGACCCAACCCTAACCCTAACCCGAATACCCTAACCATAACTCTAACACAAAACCTAACTCTAACCCTAACCCTAATACGAACCCTAACCCTAATAACCTAATACCCTAACCCTAACTAACCCTAACGCGAACCCTAACCCTAATGCTACCCTAACCCTAATACGAACCCTAACAATAACTAACCCTAACCTTAACCCTATCCCTAATACCCTAACCCTAATACCCTTTCACGAATACACTAACCCTAATCTAACCGTAACCCTAATACAATAAACCTAGCCCTAACCTATCCGTAACCCTAACCATAAACCTAACCCTAAAATGAACCCTAACCATAGTACCCTAACCCTAGGATAACCCTAACCCTAATCCTAACCCTAACCCTAGCCTAACCCTAACCCTAACTCTAATGCTATACTAACCCAAATAACCCTAATACCTCTAATATGAACCCTAACACAAACACTAAGCCTAACGCAAACCCTAAAGCTACCCTAACCCTAACTCTAATGCGAACCTTAACCCTAATGCTACCCTAACCCTACTACGAACCCTAACCCTAATATGAACCCTAACAATAACTAACCCTAACCTTAACCCTAACCCTAATATCCTAACCCTAATACCCTTTCCCTATAACCCTAACCCTAATCTAACCCTAACCCTTACTTTAATACGAACCCTAACTAACCCTAACCCTAATACTCGAACCCTAACGCTAACACTATTACCCTCACCCTAATACCCTAACCCTAACCTAATTCTAATCCTAACCCTAATATGAACCCTCCCCCTAACACAAACCCTAACCCTTATACAAACCCTAACCCTAATACGAACCCTGACCCCGGCCCTAACCCTGACCCAACCCTAACCCTAACCCGAATACCCTAAACATAACTCTAACACAAAACCTAACTCTAACCCTAATGTTAATACGAACCCTAACCCTAACCCTAATACCCTAATACCCTTACCCTAACTAACAATAACACGAACCCTAACCCTAATGCTACCCTAACCCTATTACGAACCCTAACCCTAATACGAACCCTAACCAGAATATGAACACTAAACCTAACCCTAATACCATAACACTAATTCTAACCCTAATACCCTAACCCTAACCATAACCCTAAAACTCTAAACCTAAAACCCTAACGCTAATACCCTAACTCTAACACTAATACGAACCCTAACCCTAACCTAAACCTAACCCTAATCCTAACCCTAAAATAACCCTAACCCTTACACAAACCCTAACACGAACCCTAACCCTAATCCTAAAGATACTCTAACCCTAACCCTAATACAAACCTTAACCTTAATCTTAACCCTAATACGAACCCTAACCCTAATACTAACCCTAACACTAACTAACCCTAACCTTAACCCTAACCCTAATACCCTAACCCTAATACCCTTTCCCTAATACCCTAAACTATCCCTAACCCTAATACCCTAACCCTAGCCCTAACCTCTCTGTGACCCTAACCCTAACCCTAATACCATAACACTAATTCAACCCTAATACCTTAACCCTAACCATAACCCTAAAACCCTACACCTAAAATCCTAACCCTAATACCCTAACTCTAACCCTAATACGAACTTAACCCTAACCCTAACCTAAACCTAACCCTAACACTAACCCTAACCCTAACACAAACCCTAATACGAACCCTAACCCTAATCCTATAGATACTCTAACCCTAACCCTAATACAAACCTTAACACTAATCCTAACCCTAATACGAACCCTAACCCTAATACGAACACTAACACTGACTAACCCTAACCTTAACCCTAACCCTAATACCCTTACCCTAATACCCTTTCCCTAATATACTAAACTACCCCTAACCCTAATACCCTAACCCTAGCCCTAACCTCTCTGTAACCCTAACCCTAAACCAAACCCTAATATGAACCCTAAGCCTAATACCCTAACCCAAGGATAAACCTAACCCTAATCCTAACCCTAACCCTAGCCTAATCCTAACCCTAACTCTGATGCTATCCTAACCCTAACTATAACCCTAATACCTCTAATACGAACCGTAACCCTAACACATACCCTAACCCTAACGCGAACCCTAACACTAACGCTACCCTAACCCTAACCCTAATACGAACACTAACCCCTAACTCTAACCCTAACCTTAAGTAACAATAACCCTGATCCTAATAACCCTAACCTTAACACTAAAACCCTAAAACACTAAACCTAACCCTAATACGAACCCTAACCCTAACCTTAATTCGAACCCTAACCCTAATATGAACCCTAACCCTAACAATAATACGAACCCTAATACGAATCCTAACCCTAATACGAACCCTAACCCTAATATGAACCCTTACCCTAACTAACCCTAACCATAATTCCCTAACCCTAACCTAACCCTAACACTAACCCTAACACTAATACAAACCCTAACCCTAACCTAGCCCTATCCCTAACTTTAATACCATAACCCTAACCCTAACCAAAACCTAACCGTAACCCTAATCTTAAGGCTAACCTTAAACCTAACCTAACCCTAACCCTTACACAAACCCTAACACAAACCCTAACCCTAACATGAACCCTAACCCTAACTCTAATATGAACCCTAACCATAATACGAACCCTATCCCTAATACGAACCCTGACCCCGGCCCTAACCCAAATACACTAAACATAACTCTAACACAAAACCTAACTCTAACCCTAACCCTAATACGAACCCTAACCCTAATACCCTAATACCCTAACCCTAACTAACACTAACGCGAACCCTTACCCTAATGCTACCCTAACCCTATTATGAACCCTAACCCTAATACGAACCCTTACCATAATATGAACACTAAACCTAACCCTAATACCATAACACTAATTCTAACCCTAATACCCTAACCTTAACCATAACCCTAAAACCCTAAACCTAAAACCTTAACCCTAATACCCTAACTCTAACCCTAATACGAACCCTAACCCTAACCTAACCCTAATCCTAACACTAACCCTAACCTAACCCTAAACCTTACACAAACCCTAACACGAACCCTAACCCTAATCCTAAAGATACTCTAACCCTAACCCTAATACAATCCTTAATCCTAATCCTAACCCTAATATGAACCCTAACCCTAATACGAACCCTAATACGAACCCTAACACTAACTATCCCTAACATTAACCCTAACCCTAATACCCTAACCCTAATACCTTAACCCTAATAACCATTCCCTAATACCCTAAACTATCCCTAACCCTAATACCCTAACACTAGCCCTAACCTCTCCATAACCCTAACCCTAAACCTAACCCTAACCCTTGGATAACCCTTACCCTAATTCTAACCCTAACCCTAGCCCAACCCTAACCCTAACTCTAATGCTATCCTAACCCTAACAATAACCCTAATACCTCTAAAACGAACCCTAACCTTAACACAAACCCAAACCCTTAAGCGAACCCTAACGCTACCCTAACCCTAACCCTAATATGAACCCTAATCCCTAAAACCTAACCCTAAGTAACCCTAACCCTAATCCTAATAACCCTAACCTTAACACTAAAACCCTAAAACACTAACCCTAACCCTAATATGAACCCTAACCCTAATACGAACCCTAACCCTAATACAAACCCTATCACAAACCCTAAAACGAACCCTAATATGAACCCTAACCCTAATACCCTAATATCCTAACCCTAACTAACCCTAACCCTAACCGTAATACCCTAACCCTAATACCCTAACCCTAACCCTAATGCTACCCAAACTCTAATACGAACCCTAATCCTAATACGAACCCTAACTCTAACCCTTTTTACGAACCCTAACTAACCCTAACCCTAATACCCTAACCCTAATATCCTAACCCTAACTCTAACCTATCCATAATACTAACCCAAACCCTAATACCCAAACCCTAACCCTAACCTAACCCTAACCCTAATACCCTAATCCTAACCCTAACCCTAATACGAACCAAAATCCTATCCATAACCTAACCCTAACACTAACCCTAACCCTAATGCCCTAATCCTAACCCTAACCCTAATACGAACCCTAACCCTATCCATAACCTAACCCTAACACTAACCCAAACCCTAGCCCTATGTAACCCTAACCCTAATCTAATATCCCTAACCCTAAAACCCTAACCCTTACCCTAATACAAACCTTAACCCTAATATGAACACTAACCCTTACCCTAACTCTAATACGAACCCTAACCCTAATACAAACCCTTACCCTAATCCTAACCCTAATATGAACCCTAACCCTAATACGAACCCTAACACTAACTAACCCTAACCTTAACCCTAACCCTAATACCTTAACCCTAACCCTATTACCCTTTCCCTAATACCCTTAACCTAAACCTAACCAAACCATAACCGTAATACCCTAACCCTGATACCCTAACATTAACCTAACCGTAACCCTAACCCTAATATGAAACCTAACCATAATATCCTAACCCAACCCTAACCCTAATCCTAACCATAACCCTTACCTAACCCTAACCAAACTCTAACCGTAACCCTAATCCTAACCCTAACCCTAACTCTAAAACAAAACCTAACTCTAACACTAAACCTAACACGAACCCTAACCCTTACACAACTCTAACACTAATCCTAATACTAATAACACTAACCATAACACTAAAACCCTAAAACACTGACCCTAACACGAACCCTAGTCCTAAACCTAATACGAACCCTAACCCTAATGCGAACCCTAACCCTAATAACCTTATACCATAACCCTAACCCTAACCGTAACTAACCCTAACATAATGCGAACCCTAATCCTAAAGCTAATTTAACCCTAACCCTAATACAAACCCTAACCCTAACCTATCCCTAACCCTTACACAAACCCTAACCCTAATACGAAACCCAACACGAACCCTAACCCTAAAGATACTCTAACACTAACCCTAATACAAACCCCAACCCTAATACGAACCCTAACCCTAATACGAACCCTAACACTAACAAACCCTAACCTTAACCCTAACCCTAATACCCTAACCGTAATACCCTTTCCAAAATAGCCTTAACTTAACTCTAACCTAACCATAACCCTAATACCCAAAGACTAATACCCTAACCCTAACCTAACCGTAACCCTAACCGTAATATGAAACCTAACCCTAATACCCTAACCCTAACCCAACCCTAACCCTAATCCTAACCCTTACCTAACCCTAACCTTAACGCTAACTCTAACGCTACCCTAACCCTAACTTTAACCCTAACTCTAATATGAACCCTAACCAAACGCGAACCCTAAACCTAACGCTACCCTAACCCTAACCCTATTATGAACCCTAACCCCTAACCCTAACCCCCTAATACCCTAGCCATAACCCTAAGTAACCCTAATCCTAATAACCATAACACTAACACTAAAACCCTAAAACACTAACCGTAACCTTAATAAGAACCCTAACCCTAATACAAACCCTAACCATAATATGAACCCTAACCCTAACCCTAATACGAACCCTAACCCTAAAACCCTAATATCCTAACCCTAAACCGAACTTACCCTAAAGCGAACCCTAATACAAACCCTAATACGAACCCTAACTCTAACCCTTATATGAACCCTAACCCTAACTAACACTAACCTTAAAACCCTAACTCTAATACCCTAACCCTTATACCATAACCCTAACCTAACCCTAACCTTAATACCCTAATCCTAACCCTAACCCTAATTCCCTAACCCTAACCCTAATACAAACCCTAACCTAACCCTAACCTTAATACCATAGCCCTAACCCTAACCAAACCCTAACCGTAACCCTAATCCTAACCCAACCTTAACACTAACCTAACCCTAACCCTTACACAAGCCCTAACCCTAACACAAACTCTAACCCTAACCTAACTCTAACCATAACCCTAATATGATCCCTACCCCTAACACAAACCCTAACCCTAACTCTAATATGAACCCTAACCCTGATATGAACCCTAACCCTAATACGAACAATGACCCGACCCTAACCCTGACCCAACCATAACCTGAATACCCTAACCATAACTATAACACAAAACCTAACTCTAACCCTAACCCTAATATGAACCCTAACCCTAATATCCTAATACCCTAACCCTAACTAACCCTAACGCGAACCCTAACCCTAATGCTACCCTAACCCTAATATGAACCCTAACAATAACTAACCCTAACCTTAACCCTAACCCTAATACCCTAACCCTAATACCCTTTCACTAATTCACTAACCCTAATCTAACCGTAAACCTAATACCCTAAACCTAGCCCTAACCTATCCGTAACCCTAACCATAAACCTAACCCTAATATGAACCCTACACCTAACACAGACCCTAACCCTAAATCTAATACGAACCCTAACCCTAATACAAACCTTAACCCTAATACGAACCCTGACCCCGTCCCTAACCCAGACCCAACCCTAACCCTAACCCGAATACCCTAACCATAACTCTAACACAAAACCTAACTCTAACCCTAACCCTAATACGAACCCTAACCCTAATAACCTAATACCCTAACCCTAACTAACCCTAACGCGAACCCTAACCCTAATGCTACCCTAACCCTAATACGAACCCTAACAATAACTAACCCTAACCTTAACCCTATCCCTAATACCCTTACCCTAATACCCTTTCACTAATACACTAACCCTAATCTAACCGTAACCCTAATACAATAAACCTAGCCCTAACCTATCCGTAACCCTAACCATAAACCTAACCCTAAAATGAACCCTAACCATAGTACCCTAACCCTAGGATAACCCTAACCCTAATCCTAACCCTAACCCTAGCCTAACCCTAACCCTAACTCTAATGCTATACTAACCCAAATAACCCTAATACCTCTAATATGAACCCTAACACAAACACTAAGCCTAACGCAAACCCTAAAGCTACCCTAACCCTAACTCTAATGCGAACCTTAACCCTAATGCTACCCTAACCCTACTACGAACCCTAACCCTAATATGAACCCTAACAATAACTAACCCTAACCTTAACCCTAACCCTAATATCCTAACCCTAATACCCTTTCCCTATAACCCTAACCCTAATCTAACCCTAACCCTTACTTTAATATGAACCCTAACTAACCCTAACCCTAATACTCGAACCCTAACGCTAACACTATTACCCTCACCCTAATACCCTAACCCTAACCTAATTCTAATCCTAACCATAATATGAACCCTCCCCCTAACACAAACCCTAACCCTTATACAAACCCTAACCCTAATACGAACCCTGACCCCGGCCCTAACCCTGACCCAACCCTAACCCTAACCCGAATACCCTAAACATAACTCTAACACAAAACCTAACTCTAACCCTAATGTTAATACGAACCCTAACCCTAACCCTAATACCCTAATACCCTTACCCTAACTAACAATAACACGAACCCTAACCCTAATGCTACCCTAACCCTATTACGAACCCTAACCCTAATACGAACCCTAACCAGAATATGAACACTAAACCTAACCCTAATACCATAACACTAATTCTAACCCTAATACCCTAACCCTAACCATAACCCTAAAACTCTAAACCTAAAACCCTAACGCTAATACCCTAACTCTAACACTAATACGAACCCTAACCCTAACCTAAACCTAACCCTAATCCTAACCCTAAAATAACCCTAACCCTTACACAAACCCTAACACGAACCCTAACCCTAATCCTAAAGATACTCTAACCCTAACCCTAATACAAACCTTAACCTTAATCTTAACCCTAATACGAACCCTAACCCTAATACTAACCCTAACACTAACTAACCCTAACCTTAACCCTAACCCTAATACCCTAACCCTAATACCCTTTCCCTAATACCCTAAACTATCCCTAACCCTAATACCCTAACCCTAGCCCTAACCTCTCTGTGACCCTAACCCTAACCCTAATACCATAACACTAATTCAACCCTAATACCTTAACCCTAACCATAACCCTAAAACCCTACACCTAAAATCCTAACCCTAATACCCTAACTCTAACCCTAATACGAACTTAACCCTAACCCTAACCTAAACCTAACCCTAACACTAACCCTAACCCTAACACAAACCCTAATACGAACCCTAACCCTAATCCTATAGATACTCTAACCCTAACCCTAATACAAACCTTAACACTAATCCTAACCCTAATACGAACCCTAACCCTAATACGAACACTAACACTGACTAACCCTAACCTTAACCCTAACCCTAATACCCTTACCCTAATACCCTTTCCCTAATATACTAAACTACCCCTAACCCTAATACCCTAACCCTAGCCCTAACCTCTCTGTAACCCTAACCCTAAACCAAACCCTAATATGAACCCTAAGCCTAATACCCTAACCCAAGGATAAACCTAACCCTAATCCTAACCCTAACCCTAGCCTAATCCTAACCCTAACTCTGATGCTATCCTAACCCTAACTATAACCCTAATACCTCTAATACGAACCGTAACCCTAACACATACCCTAACCCTAACGCGAACCCTAACACTAACGCTACCCTAACCCTAACCCTAATACGAACACTAACCCCTAACTCTAACCCTAACCTTAAGTAACAATAACCCTGATCCTAATAACCCTAACCTTAACACTAAAACCCTAAAACACTAAACCTAACCCTAATACGAACCCTAACCCTAACCTTAATTCGAACCCTAACCCTAATATGAACCCTAACCCTAACAATAATACGAACCCTAATACGAATCCTAACCCTAATACGAACCCTAACCCTAATATGAACCCTTACCCTAACTAACCCTAACCATAATTCCCTAACCCTAACCTAACCCTAACACTAACCCTAACACTAATACAAACCCTAACCCTAACCTAGCCCTATCCCTAACTTTAATACCATAACCCTAACCCTAACCAAAACCTAACCGTAACCCTAATCTTAAGGCTAACCTTAAACCTAACCTAACCCTAACCCTTACACAAACCCTAACACAAACCCTAACCCTAACATGAACCCTAACCCTAACTCTAATATGAACCCTAACCATAATACGAACCCTATCCCTAATACGAACCCTGACCCCGGCCCTAACCCAAATACACTAAACATAACTCTAACACAAAACCTAACTCTAACCCTAACCCTAATACGAACCCTAACCCTAATACCCTAATACCCTAACCCTAACTAACACTAACGCGAACCCTTACCCTAATGCTACCCTAACCCTATTATGAACCCTAACCCTAATACGAACCCTTACCATAATATGAACACTAAACCTAACCCTAATACCATAACACTAATTCTAACCCTAATACCCTAACCTTAACCATAACCCTAAAACCCTAAACCTAAAACCTTAACCCTAATACCCTAACTCTAACCCTAATACGAACCCTAACCCTAACCTAACCCTAATCCTAACACTAACCCTAACCTAACCCTAAACCTTACACAAACCCTAACACGAACCCTAACCCTAATCCTAAAGATACTCTAACCCTAACCCTAATACAATCCTTAATCCTAATCCTAACCCTAATATGAACCCTAACCCTAATACGAACCCTAATACGAACCCTAACACTAACTATCCCTAACATTAACCCTAACCCTAATACCCTAACCCTAATACCTTAACCCTAATAACCATTCCCTAATACCCTAAACTATCCCTAACCCTAATACCCTAACACTAGCCCTAACCTCTCCATAACCCTAACCCTAAACCTAACCCTAACCCTTGGATAACCCTTACCCTAATTCTAACCCTAACCCTAGCCCAACCCTAACCCTAACTCTAATGCTATCCTAACCCTAACAATAACCCTAATACCTCTAAAACGAACCCTAACCTTAACACAAACCCAAACCCTTAAGCGAACCCTAACGCTACCCTAACCCTAACCCTAATATGAACCCTAATCCCTAAAACCTAACCCTAAGTAACCCTAACCCTAATCCTAATAACCCTAACCTTAACACTAAAACCCTAAAACACTAACCCTAACCCTAATATGAACCCTAACCCTAATACGAACCCTAACCCTAATACAAACCCTATCACAAACCCTAAAACGAACCCTAATATGAACCCTAACCCTAATACCCTAATATCCTAACCCTAACTAACCCTAACCCTAACCGTAATACCCTAACCCTAATACCCTAACCCTAACCCTAATGCTACCCAAACTCTAATACGAACCCTAATCCTAATACGAACCCTAACTCTAACCCTTTTTACGAACCCTAACTAACCCTAACCCTAATACCCTAACCCTAATATCCTAACCCTAACTCTAACCTATCCATAATACTAACCCAAACCCTAATACCCAAACCCTAACCCTAACCTAACCCTAACCCTAATACCCTAATCCTAACCCTAACCCTAATACGAACCAAAATCCTATCCATAACCTAACCCTAACACTAACCCTAACCCTAATGCCCTAATCCTAACCCTAACCCTAATACGAACCCTAACCCTATCCATAACCTAACCCTAACACTAACCCAAACCCTAGCCCTATGTAACCCTAACCCTAATCTAATATCCCTAACCCTAAAACCCTAACCCTTACCCTAATACAAACCTTAACCCTAATATGAACACTAACCCTTACCCTAACTCTAATACGAACCCTAACCCTAATACAAACCCTTACCCTAATCCTAACCCTAATATGAACCCTAACCCTAATACGAACCCTAACACTAACTAACCCTAACCTTAACCCTAACCCTAATACCTTAACCCTAACCCTATTACCCTTTCCCTAATACCCTTAACCTAAACCTAACCAAACCATAACCGTAATACCCTAACCCTGATACCCTAACATTAACCTAACCGTAACCCTAACCCTAATATGAAACCTAACCATAATATCCTAACCCAACCCTAACCCTAATCCTAACCATAACCCTTACCTAACCCTAACCAAACTCTAACCGTAACCCTAATCCTAACCCTAACCCTAACTCTAAAACAAAACCTAACTCTAACACTAAACCTAACACGAACCCTAACCCTTACACAACTCTAACACTAATCCTAATACTAATAACACTAACCATAACACTAAAACCCTAAAACACTGACCCTAACACGAACCCTAGTCCTAAACCTAATACGAACCCTAACCCTAATGCGAACCCTAACCCTAATAACCTTATACCATAACCCTAACCCTAACCGTAACTAACCCTAACATAATGCGAACCCTAATCCTAAAGCTAATTTAACCCTAACCCTAATACAAACCCTAACCCTAACCTATCCCTAACCCTTACACAAACCCTAACCCTAATACGAAACCCAACACGAACCCTAACCCTAAAGATACTCTAACACTAACCCTAATACAAACCCCAACCCTAATACGAACCCTAACCCTAATACGAACCCTAACACTAACAAACCCTAACCTTAACCCTAACCCTAATACCCTAACCGTAATACCCTTTCCAAAATAGCCTTAACTTAACTCTAACCTAACCATAACCCTAATACCCAAAGACTAATACCCTAACCCTAACCTAACCGTAACCCTAACCGTAATATGAAACCTAACCCTAATACCCTAACCCTAACCCAACCCTAACCCTAATCCTAACCCTTACCTAACCCTAACCTTAACGCTAACTCTAACGCTACCCTAACCCTAACTTTAACCCTAACTCTAATATGAACCCTAACCAAACGCGAACCCTAAACCTAACGCTACCCTAACCCTAACCCTATTATGAACCCTAACCCCTAACCCTAACCCCCTAATACCCTAGCCATAACCCTAAGTAACCCTAATCCTAATAACCATAACACTAACACTAAAACCCTAAAACACTAACCGTAACCTTAATAAGAACCCTAACCCTAATACAAACCCTAACCATAATATGAACCCTAACCCTAACCCTAATACGAACCCTAACCCTAAAACCCTAATATCCTAACCCTAAACCGAACTTACCCTAAAGCGAACCCTAATACAAACCCTAATACGAACCCTAACTCTAACCCTTATATGAACCCTAACCCTAACTAACACTAACCTTAAAACCCTAACTCTAATACCCTAACCCTTATACCATAACCCTAACCTAACCCTAACCTTAATACCCTAATCCTAACCCTAACCCTAATTCCCTAACCCTAACCCTAATACAAACCCTAACCTAACCCTAACCTTAATACCATAGCCCTAACCCTAACCAAACCCTAACCGTAACCCTAATCCTAACCCAACCTTAACACTAACCTAACCCTAACCCTTACACAAGCCCTAACCCTAACACAAACTCTAACCCTAACCTAACTCTAACCATAACCCTAATATGATCCCTACCCCTAACACAAACCCTAACCCTAACTCTAATATGAACCCTAACCCTGATATGAACCCTAACCCTAATACGAACAATGACCCGACCCTAACCCTGACCCAACCATAACCTGAATACCCTAACCATAACTATAACACAAAACCTAACTCTAACCCTAACCCTAATATGAACCCTAACCCTAATATCCTAATACCCTAACCCTAACTAACCCTAACGCGAACCCTAACCCTAATGCTACCCTAACCCTAATATGAACCCTAACAATAACTAACCCTAACCTTAACCCTAACCCTAATACCCTAACCCTAATACCCTTTCACTAATTCACTAACCCTAATCTAACCGTAAACCTAATACCCTAAACCTAGCCCTAACCTATCCGTAACCCTAACCATAAACCTAACCCTAATATGAACCCTACACCTAACACAGACCCTAACCCTAAATCTAATACGAACCCTAACCCTAATACAAACCTTAACCCTAATACGAACCCTGACCCCGTCCCTAACCCAGACCCAACCCTAACCCTAACCCGAATACCCTAACCATAACTCTAACACAAAACCTAACTCTAACCCTAACCCTAATACGAACCCTAACCCTAATAACCTAATACCCTAACCCTAACTAACCCTAACGCGAACCCTAACCCTAATGCTACCCTAACCCTAATACGAACCCTAACAATAACTAACCCTAACCTTAACCCTATCCCTAATACCCTTACCCTAATACCCTTTCACTAATACACTAACCCTAATCTAACCGTAACCCTAATACAATAAACCTAGCCCTAACCTATCCGTAACCCTAACCATAAACCTAACCCTAAAATGAACCCTAACCATAGTACCCTAACCCTAGGATAACCCTAACCCTAATCCTAACCCTAACCCTAGCCTAACCCTAACCCTAACTCTAATGCTATACTAACCCAAATAACCCTAATACCTCTAATATGAACCCTAACACAAACACTAAGCCTAACGCAAACCCTAAAGCTACCCTAACCCTAACTCTAATGCGAACCTTAACCCTAATGCTACCCTAACCCTACTACGAACCCTAACCCTAATATGAACCCTAACAATAACTAACCCTAACCTTAACCCTAACCCTAATATCCTAACCCTAATACCCTTTCCCTATAACCCTAACCCTAATCTAACCCTAACCCTTACTTTAATATGAACCCTAACTAACCCTAACCCTAATACTCGAACCCTAACGCTAACACTATTACCCTCACCCTAATACCCTAACCCTAACCTAATTCTAATCCTAACCATAATATGAACCCTCCCCCTAACACAAACCCTAACCCTTATACAAACCCTAACCCTAATACGAACCCTGACCCCGGCCCTAACCCTGACCCAACCCTAACCCTAACCCGAATACCCTAAACATAACTCTAACACAAAACCTAACTCTAACCCTAATGTTAATACGAACCCTAACCCTAACCCTAATACCCTAATACCCTTACCCTAACTAACAATAACACGAACCCTAACCCTAATGCTACCCTAACCCTATTACGAACCCTAACCCTAATACGAACCCTAACCAGAATATGAACACTAAACCTAACCCTAATACCATAACACTAATTCTAACCCTAATACCCTAACCCTAACCATAACCCTAAAACTCTAAACCTAAAACCCTAACGCTAATACCCTAACTCTAACACTAATACGAACCCTAACCCTAACCTAAACCTAACCCTAATCCTAACCCTAAAATAACCCTAACCCTTACACAAACCCTAACACGAACCCTAACCCTAATCCTAAAGATACTCTAACCCTAACCCTAATACAAACCTTAACCTTAATCTTAACCCTAATACGAACCCTAACCCTAATACTAACCCTAACACTAACTAACCCTAACCTTAACCCTAACCCTAATACCCTAACCCTAATACCCTTTCCCTAATACCCTAAACTATCCCTAACCCTAATACCCTAACCCTAGCCCTAACCTCTCTGTGACCCTAACCCTAACCCTAATACCATAACACTAATTCAACCCTAATACCTTAACCCTAACCATAACCCTAAAACCCTACACCTAAAATCCTAACCCTAATACCCTAACTCTAACCCTAATACGAACTTAACCCTAACCCTAACCTAAACCTAACCCTAACACTAACCCTAACCCTAACACAAACCCTAATACGAACCCTAACCCTAATCCTATAGATACTCTAACCCTAACCCTAATACAAACCTTAACACTAATCCTAACCCTAATACGAACCCTAACCCTAATACGAACACTAACACTGACTAACCCTAACCTTAACCCTAACCCTAATACCCTTACCCTAATACCCTTTCCCTAATATACTAAACTACCCCTAACCCTAATACCCTAACCCTAGCCCTAACCTCTCTGTAACCCTAACCCTAAACCAAACCCTAATATGAACCCTAAGCCTAATACCCTAACCCAAGGATAAACCTAACCCTAATCCTAACCCTAACCCTAGCCTAATCCTAACCCTAACTCTGATGCTATCCTAACCCTAACTATAACCCTAATACCTCTAATACGAACCGTAACCCTAACACATACCCTAACCCTAACGCGAACCCTAACACTAACGCTACCCTAACCCTAACCCTAATACGAACACTAACCCCTAACTCTAACCCTAACCTTAAGTAACAATAACCCTGATCCTAATAACCCTAACCTTAACACTAAAACCCTAAAACACTAAACCTAACCCTAATACGAACCCTAACCCTAACCTTAATTCGAACCCTAACCCTAATATGAACCCTAACCCTAACAATAATACGAACCCTAATACGAATCCTAACCCTAATACGAACCCTAACCCTAATATGAACCCTTACCCTAACTAACCCTAACCATAATTCCCTAACCCTAACCTAACCCTAACACTAACCCTAACACTAATACAAACCCTAACCCTAACCTAGCCCTATCCCTAACTTTAATACCATAACCCTAACCCTAACCAAAACCTAACCGTAACCCTAATCTTAAGGCTAACCTTAAACCTAACCTAACCCTAACCCTTACACAAACCCTAACACAAACCCTAACCCTAACATGAACCCTAACCCTAACTCTAATATGAACCCTAACCATAATACGAACCCTATCCCTAATACGAACCCTGACCCCGGCCCTAACCCAAATACATTAAACATAACTCTAACACAAAACCTAACTCTAACCCTAACCCTAATACGAACCCTAACCCTAATACCCTAATACCCTAACCCTAACTAACACTAACGCGAACCCTTACCCTAATGCTACCCTAACCCTATTATGAACCCTAACCCTAATACGAACCCTAACCATAATATGAACACTAAACCTAACCCTAATACCATAACACTAATTCTAACCCTAATACCCTAACCTTAACCATAACCCTAAAACCCTAAACCTAAAACCTTAACCCTAATACCCTAACTCTAACCCTAATACGAACCCTAACCCTAACCTAACCCTAATCCTAACACTAACCCTAACCTAACCCTAAACCTTACACAAACCCTAACACGAACCCTAACCCTAATCCTAAAGATACTCTAACCCTAACCCTTATACAATCCTTAATCCTAATCCTAACCCTAATATGAACCCTAACCCTAATACGAACCCTAATACGAACCCTAACACTAACTATCCCTAACATTAACCCTAACCCTAATACCCTAACCCTAATACCTTAACCCTAATAACCATTCCCTAATACCCTAAACTATCCCTAACCCTAATACCCTAACACTAGCCCTAACCTCTCCATAACCCTAACCCTAAACCTAACCCTAACCCTTGGATAACCCTTACCCTAATTCTAACCCTAACCCTAGCCTAACCCTAACCCTAACTCTAATGCTATCCTAACCCTAACAATAACCCTAATACCTCTAAAACGAACCCTAACCTTAACACAAACCCAAACCCTTAAGCGAACCCTAACCCTAACGCTACCCTAACCCTAACCCTAATATGAACCCTAATCCCTAAAACCTAACCCTAAGTAACCCTAACCCTAATCCTAATAACCCTAACCTTAACACTAAAACCCTAAAACACTAACCCTAACCCTAATATGAACCCTAACCCTAATACGAACCCTAACCCTAATACAAACCCTATCACAAACCCTAAAACGAACCCTAATATGAACCCTAACCCTAATACCCTAATATCCTAACCCTAACTAACCCTAACCCTAACCGTAATACCCTAACCCTAATACCCTAACCCTAACCCTAATGCTACCCAAACTCTAATACGAACCCTAATCCTAATACGAACCCTAACTCTAACCCTTTTTACGAACCCTAACTAACCCTAACCCTAATACCCTAACCCTAATATCCTAACCCTAACTCTAACCTATCCATAATACTAACCTAAACCCTAATACCCAAACCCTAACCCTAACCTAACCCTAACCCTAATACCCTAATCCTAACCCTAACCCTAATATGAACCAAAATCCTATCCATAACCTAACCCTAACACTAACCCTAACCCTAATGCCCTAATCCTAACCCTAACCCTAATACGAACCCTAACCCTATCCATAACCTAACCCTAACACTAACCCAAACCCTAGCCCTATGTAACCCTAACCCTAATCTAATATCCCTAACCCTAAAACCCTAACCCTTACCCTAATACAAACCTTAACCCTAATATGAACACTAACCCTTACCCTAACTCTAATACGAACCCTAACCCTAATACAAACCCTTACCCTAATCCTAACCCTAATATGAACCCTAACCCTAATACGAACCCTAACACTAACTAACCCTAACCTTAACCCTAACCCTAATACCTTAACCCTAACCCTATTACCCTTTCCCTAATACCCTTAACCTAAACCTAACCAAACCATAACCGTAATACCCTAACCCTGATACCCTAACATTAACCTAACCGTAACCCTAACCCTAACCCTAATATGAAACCTAACCCTAATATCCTAACCCAACCCTAACCCTAATCCTAACCATAACCCTTACCTAACCCTAACCAAACTCTAACCGTAACCCTAATCCTAACCCTAACCCTAACTCTAAAACAAAACCTAACTCTAACACTAAACCTAACACGAACCCTAACCCTTACACAACTCTAACACTAATCCTAATACTAATAACACTAACCATAACACTAAAACCCTAAAACACTGACCCTAACACGAACCCTAGTCCTAAACCTAATACGAACCCTAACCCTAATGCGAACCCTAACCCTAATAACCTTATACCATAACCCTAACCCTAACCCTAACCGTAACTAACCCTAACATAATGCGAACCCTAATCCTAAAGCTAATTTAACCCTAACCCTAATACAAACCCTAACCCTAACCTATCCCTAATCCTTACACAAACCCTAACCCTAATACGAAACCCAACACGAACCCTAACCCTAAAGATACTCTAACACTAACCCTAATACAAACCCCAACCCTAATACGAACCCTAACCCTAATACGAACCCTAACACTAACAAACCCTAACCTTAACCCTAACCCTAATACCCTGACCGTAATACCCTTTCCAAAATAGCCTTAACTTAACTCTAACCTAACCATAACCCTAATACCCAAAGACTAATACCCTAACCCTAACCTAACCGTAACCCTAACCGTAATATGAAACCTAACCCTAACCCTAATACCCTAACCCTAACCCAACCCTAACCCTAATCCTAACCCTTACCTAACCCTAACCTTAACGCTAACTCTAACGCTACCCTAACCCTAACTTTAACCCTAACTCTAATATGAACCCTAACCAAACGCGAATTCTAAACCTAACGCTACCCTAACCCTAACCCTATTATGAACCCTAACCCCTAACCCTAACCCCCTAATACCCTAGCCATAACCCTAAGTAACCCTAATCCTAATAACCATAACACTAACACTAAAACCCTAAAACACTAACCGTAACCTTAATAAGAACCCTAACCCTAATACAAACCCTAACCATAATATGAACCCTAACCCTAATACGAACCCTAACCCTAAAACCCTAATATCCTAACCCTAAACCGAATTTACTCTAAAGCGAACCCTAATACAAACCCTAACCCTAATACGAACCCTAACTCTAACCCTTATATGAACCCTAACCCTAACTAACACTAACCTTAAAACCCTAACTCTAATACCCTAACCCTTATACCATAACCCTAACCTAACCCTAACCTTAATACCCTAATCCTAACCCTAACCCTAAAACGAACCCTAACCCTATCCCTAACCTAACCCTAACACTAACTCTAACCTTATCCCTAAACCTAATACCCTAACCCATCCCTAACCCTAAACCTAATCCTAACCCTAACTCTTACACAAACCCTAACCCTAACATGAACCCTAACCCTAGCCCTAACCCAAACAAAAACCCTAACCCTTATACCATAACCCTTATTCTAAACCTAATAAAATAACCATAACCCTAAAACCCTAACCCAAAACCTAATAATCTAACCCTAATACCCTAATCCTAAACCTTATTCCTAACCCTAAGTAACCCTAACCCTTTTCTAATAACCCTAACCCTAAAACCCTAACACCCTAACCCTAATACAAACCCTAGCCCTAATACAAACCCTAACCCTAATACCAAAATACCCTAACCCTAACTAACCCTAACATAACGCAAACCCTAATCCTAAAGCTAATCTAACCATAACCCTAAAATTAATCCTAACACTAATACGAACCTTAACCCTAATTTAAACCCTAACTAACCCTAACACTAATTCCCTAACCCTAACCTAACCCTAACCCTAACACTAACCCTAACCCTAATACAAAACCTAACCCTAACCTAACCCTAATCTTAATACCATAACCCTAACCAAAACCTAACCTTAACACTAACCTAACCCTAACCCTCACACAAGCCCTAACCCTAACACTAACACAAACCCTAACCCTAACCTAACTCGACCCTATTATGAACCCTACCCCTAACACATACCCTAACCCTAACTCTAATATGAACCCTAACCCTAATATGAACCCTAACCCTAATACGAACCCTGACCCAGACCCTAACCCTGACCCAACCCTAACCCTAACCCGAACCCGAATACCCTAACCAGAACTCTAACACAAAACCTAACCCTAACCCTATTACGAACCCAATCCCTAACCCTAATATCCTAATACCCTAACCCTAACTAACCCTAACCTTAACTCTAACCCTAATACCCTAACCCTAATACCCTTTCCCTAATACACTACACCTAATCTAACCGTAACCCTAATACCCTAACCCTAGCCATAAACCTAACCCTAACCCTAGCCTAACCCTAACCCTAACTCTAATGCTATCCTAACCCTAATAACCCTAATACCTCTAATATGAACCCTAACTCTAACACAAACCCTAACGCTACCCTAACACTAACGCGAACCCTAACCCTAATGCTACCCTAACCCTTATATGAACCCTAACCCTAATACGAACCCTAATAATAACTAACCCTAACCTTAACCCTAACCCTAATATCCTAACCCTAATACCCTTTCCCTATAACCCTAACCCTAATCTAAACCTAACCCTAACTTTAATACGAACAATAACCCTAGATAACCCTAACCCTAGTACTCGAACCCTAAAGCTAACACTATTACCCTCACCATAATACCCTAACTCTAACCTAATTCTAACCCTAACCCTAATATGAACCCTACCCCTAACACAAACCCTAACCCTAACTCTAATACGAACACTAACACTAATTCAAACCCTAACCCTAATACGAACCTTGACCCCGGCCCTAACCCTGACCCAACCTTAACCCGAATACCCTAACCATAACTCTAACACAAAACCTAACTCTAACCCTAACCCTAATACGAACCCTAACCCTAAACCTAATACCCTAATAGCCTAATACCCTAACCCTAAGTAAACCTAACGCGAACCCTAACCCTAAAGCTGCCCAAACCCTATTACGTAACCTAACCCTAATACGAACCCTAACCATAATATGAACACTAAACCTAACCCTATTACCATAACATTAATTCTAATTCTAATACCCTAACCCTAACCATAACCCTAAAACCCTAAACCTAAAACCCTAATATGAACCCTTACCCTAATACCCTAACCCAAGGATAACCCTAACCCTAATCCTAACCCTAACCCTAGCATAATCCTAACCCTAACCCTAACTCTAATGCTATCCTAACCCTAACTATAACCCTAATACGAACACTAAGCCCTAACCCTCACCCTAAGTAACCCTTACCCTGATCCTAATAACTCTAACCTTAACACTAAAACCCTAAAACACTAAACCTAACCCTAAAACGAACCCTAACCCTAACCCTAATATGAACCCTAACTCTAATACGAACCCTAACCATAATATGAACACTAAACCTAACCCTATTACCATAACATTAATTCTAACCCTAATACCCTAACCCTAACCATAACCCTAAAACCCTAAACCTAAAACCCTAACCCAAATACCCTAACTCTAACCCTAATACGAACCCTAACCTTAACTTAAACCTAACCCTAATCCTAACCCTAACCCTAACCTAACCCTAACCCTTACACAAACCCTAACCCTAACACGAACCCTAACCCTAATCCTAAAGATACTCTAACCCTAACCATAATACAAACCTTAACCCTAATCTTAACCCTAAAACGAACACTAACCCTAATACGAACCCTAACACTAAATAACCCTAACCTTAACCCTAAGCCTAATAACCTAACCCTAATACCCTTTCCCTAATACCCTTTCCCTAATACCCTAAACTATCCCTAACCCTAATACCCTAACCCTAGCCCTAACCTCTCTGTAACCCTAACCCTAATACCATAACACAAATTCAAACCCTAATACCCTAACCCTAAAAATAACCCTAAAACTCTAAACCTAAAACCCTAACCCTAATACCCTAACTCTAACCCTAATATGAACACTAACACTAACTAACCCTAACCTTAACCCTAATCCTAATACCCTTACCCTAATACCCTTTCTCTACTACACTAAACTATCTCTAGCCCTAATACCCTAACCCTAGCCCTAACCTCTCCGTAACCCTAACCCTAAACCTAACCCTAATATTAACCCTAACCCTAATAACCTAACCCTAGGATAACCCTAACCCTAATCCTAACCCTAACCCTAGCCTAACCATAACCCTAACTCTAATGCTACCCTAACCCTAACTATAACCCTAATACCTCTAATATGAACCCTAACCATAACACATACCCTAACCCTAACGCGAACCCTAACACTAACGCTACCCAAACCGTAACCCTAATACGAACACTAACCCCTAACCCTAACCCTAAGTAACCCTTACTCTGATCCTAAAAACCCCAACCTTAACACTAAAACCCTAAAACACTAAACCTAACCCTAATACGAACCCTAACCCTAATACGAACCCTAACCATAATATGAACACTAAACCTAATCCTATTACCATAACATTAATTCTAACCCTAATACCCTAACCATAACCCTAAAACCCTAAACCTAAAACCCTAAACCTAATACCCTATCTCTAACCCTAATACGAACCCTAACCTAACCCTAACCCTAACCGTAACCTAACCCTAACCATTACACAAACCCTAACCCTAACACGAACCCTAACCCTAATCCTAAAGATACTCTAACCCTAACCCTAGTACAAACCTTAACCCTAATCTTAACCCTAATACGAACCCTAACCCTAATACGAACCCTAACACTAACTAACCCTAACCTTAACCCTAACCCTAATACCCTAACCCTAATACCCTAACCCTAATACCCTAACCCTAATACCGTTTCCCTAATACCCTAAACTATCCCTAACCCTAATACCCTAATGCTAGCCCTAACCTCTCTGTAACCCTAACCCTAATACCATAACACACATTCTAACCCTAATACCCTAACACTAAAAATAACCCTAAAACCCTAAACCTAAACCCCAAACCCTAATACCCTAACTCTAACCCTAATACGAACACTAACACTAACTAACCCTAACCTTAACCCTAACCCTAATACCCTTACCCTAATACCCTTTCCCTAATACACTAAACTATCCCTAATCCTAATACCCTAACCCTAGCCCTAACCTCTCCGAAACCCTAACCCTAAACCCAACCCTAATATGAACCCTAACCCTAATCCTAATACGAACCCTAACCCTAATATGAACCCTAACCCTAATACGAACCCTAATACGAATCTTAACCCTAATACGAACCCTAACCCTAATATGAACCCTAGTACGAACCCTAAAACTAATATGAACCCTAACCCTAACCCTAATATGAACCCTAATACGAATACTAACCCTAATACAAACCCTAACCCTAATATCAACCCTAACCCTAACTTTAATACCATAACCCTAACGCTAACCAAACACTAACCGAAACCCTAATCTTAACCCTAACCTAACCCTAACCCTTACACAAATCCTAACCCTAACACGAACCCTAACCCTAACACGATCCCAAACCCTAACCCTAAAACCATAAATCCTAATACTAACCCTAATACCCTAACCCTAAAATACTAACTTTAATACGAACCCTAACCCTAACTAACCCTAACCCTAACCCTAATGCTAACAATATTACCCTCACCCTAATACCCTAACCCTAACCTAATTCTAACCCTAACCCTAATATGAACCCTACCCCTAACACAAACCCTAACCCTAACTCTAATACGAACCCTAACCCTAATACAAACCCTAACACTAACATGAACACTAACCCTAACCCTAATACGAACCATAACCCTATTAGCCTAATACCCTAACCCTAACTAACCCTAACATAACGCGAACCGAAATCCTAAAGCTAATCTAACCATAACCCTAATACGAACCCTAACCCTAATATGAAGCCTAACCCTAACTAACCCTAACCCTAATACCCTAACCCTAGCCTAACCTTAACCCTAACACTAACCCTAACACCCTAATCCTAACCCTAACCTTAATACCATAACCCTAACCCTAACCCAACCCTAACCGTAATCCTAATCCTAACCCTAACCTAACCCAAACCCTTACACAAACCCTAATACTAACACGAACCCTAACCCTAATACTGTAAATTCTAATTCTAACCCTTATACCCTAACCCTAGCCCTAAAATGCTAACACTAACCTTAATACAAACCCTAACCCTAACGAACCCTAACCCTCATATCCTAACCCTAACGCTAACCTTATTACCCTAACCCGAATACCCAAACCCTAACCAAACTCTAACCCTAACCCTAATATGAACCCTACCCCTTACATGAACCCTAAACCTAACTCTAATATGAAACCTAACCCTAATATGAACCCTATCCCTAACTAACCATAATACCCTAACCCTAACACTAACCCTAACCCTAATACCATAATCCTAACCCTAACCCTAACCCTAAAGTAACTAACCCTAACATAATGTGAACCCTAATCCTAAAGCTAATCTAACCCTAACCCTTACACAAACCCTAACGCGAACCCTAACACGAACCCTAACCCTAAAGATACTCTAAACCTAACCCTAATACAAACTCTAACCCTTATACGAACTCTAACACTAACTAACCCTAACCTTAACCCTAACCCTAATACCCTAACCCTAATACCCTAACCCTAACCCTAATGCCCTTTCCCTAATACCCTTAACCAAACCCTAACCTAACCATAACTCTAATACCCTAACCCTAATACCCTAACCCTAACCTAACCGTAACCCTAACCCTAATATGAAACCTAACCCTAACCCTAATACCCTAACCCTAACCCAACCCTATCCCTAATCCTAACCCTAACCCTTACCTAACCCTAACCTTAACCTTAACTCTAACGCTACCATAAACCTAACTATAACCCTAATACCTCTAATATAAACCCTAACACTAACGCGTACTCTAACCCTAATACGAACCCTATCCCAAACCCTTATACGAACCCTAACCCTAATACCCTAAAATGCTAACCCTAACCCTAATACAAACCCTAACCCTAATAGGAACACTAACCCTAACCCTAATACGAACCATAACCCTAATAGCCTAATACCCTAACCCTAACCTAACCTTAACCCTAACCTAACCCTAACACTAATACCCTAACCGTAACCCTAACCCTAACCCTAGTACGAACTCTAACCTAACCCTAACCCTAACCTTAATACCATAACCCTAACCCTAACCCAACCCTAACCGTAACCCTAATCCTAACCCTAACCTAACCCTAACACTTACACAAACCCTAACCCTAACACTAAGATGAACCCTAACCCTAACACAAACCCTAACCCTAACTCTAAAACGAACACTAACCCTAATACGAACCCTAACCCTAATACCCTAACCCTAACTAACCCTAATGCGAACCCTAACCCTAATGCTTCACTAACCCTAATACGAACCCTAACCCTAATACGAACCCTAACAATAACTAACCCTTACCTTAACCCTAACCCTAATACCCTAACCCTAATACCCTTTCCCTAATACCCTAACCCTAAACTAACCCAAACCCTAATACCCTAACCCTAGCACTAACCTATCCGTAATTCTAACCCTAAACCTAACCCTAATATGAACCCTAATACCCTAACCCTAGGATAACCCTAATCCTAACCCTAACCCTAGCCTAATCCTAACCCTATCTCTTATGCTATCCTAACCCGAACTATAACCCTAATACCTCTAATACGAACCCTAACCCTAACAAAAACCCTAACCCTAACGTGAACCCTAACCCTAATGCTACCCTAACTTTAACACTAATACAAACCAAAACCCCTAACCCTAACCCTAATCCTTACCCTAATCCTAATAACCCTAACACTAAAACACTAAAACACTAACCCTAACCCTAATACGAACCCCAACCCTAATACGAACCCTATCCCAAACCCTAAACCGAACCCTAATACGAACCCTAACCCTAATACCCTAATATCCTAACCCTAACCCTAATCCTAACCGTAATACCCTAACCCTAATAACCTAACCCTAACCCTAATGCTACCCTAACCCTAATACGAACCCTAACCCTAATACGAATCCTAACTCTAACCCTTAAACGAACCCTAACACTAACTAACCCTAACCCTAATACCCTAACCCTAATATCCTAACCCTAACCCTAACCTAACATTAATCCTAACCAAAACCCTAATACCCAACCCCTACCCTAACCTAACCCTAACCCTAATCCTTACCCTAATCCTAATAACCCTAACAATAAACACTAAAACACTAACCCTAACCCTAATACGAACCCCAACCCTAATACGAACCCTATCCCAAACCCTAAACCGAACCCTAATATGAACCCTAACCCTAATACCCTAATATCCTAACCCTAACCCTAATCCTAACCGTAATACCCTAACCCTAATAACCTAACCCTAACCCTAATGCTACCCTAACCCTAATACGAACCCTAACCCTAATACGAATCCTAACTCTAACCCTTAAACGAACCCTAACCCTAACTAACCCTAACCCTAATACCCTAACCCTAATATCCTAACCCTAACCCTAACCTAACCTTAATCCTAACCAAAACCCTAATACCCAACCCCTACCCTAACCTAACCCTAACCCTAATCCTTACCCTAATCCTAATAACCCTAACACTAAAACACTAAAACACTAACCCTAACCCTAATATGAACCCCAACCCTAAAACGAACCCTATCCCAAACCCTAAACCGAACCCTAATACGAACCCTAACCCTAATACCCTAATATCCTAACCCTAACCCTAACCCTAATCCTAACCGTAATACCCTAACCCTAATAACCTAACCCTAACCCTAATGCTACCCTAACCCTAATACGAACCCTAACCCTAATACGAATCCTAACTCTAACCCTTAAACGAACCCTAACCCTAACTAACCCTAACCCTAATACCCTAACCCTAATATCCTAACCCTAACCTAACCTTAATCCTAACCAAAACCCTAATACCCAACCCCTACCCTAACCTAACCCTAACCCTAATACCCTAATCCTAACCATAACCCTAATATGAACCAAAACCCTATCCATAACCTAACCCTAACACTAACCCTAACCCTAACCCTAACCCTATGTAACCCTAACCCTAATCTAATAACCTTAACCCTAAAACCCTAACACCCTAACCCTAATAGGAACACTAACCCTAACCCTAATACGAACCATAACCCTATTAGCCTAATACCCTAACCCTAACTAACCCTAGCATAATGCGAACCCTAATCCTAAAGCTAATCTAACCCTAACCCTAATACGAACCCTAACCCTAATACGAACCATAACCCTAATATGAACCCAAACCCTAACTAACCCTAACCCTAATACCCTAACCCTAACCTAACCCAAACCCTAACCTAACCCTAACACTAATAACCTAATCCTAACCCTAACCCTAGTACGAACCCTAACCCTAACCTTAATACCATAACCCTAACCCAACCCTAACCATAACCCTAATCCTAACCCTAACCTAACCCTAACCCTTACAAAAACCGTAACCCTAACACTAACATGAACCCTAACTCTAACACAAACCCTAACCCTAATACCATAAATTCTAATTCTATTCCTAATACCCTAACCCTAAAACGCTAACCCTAACCTTAATATGAACCCTAACTAACCCTAACCCTTATATACTAACCCTAACGCTAACCCTATTACCCTAACCCTAACCTAACTCTAACCCTAACCCTAATATGAACCCTACCCCTTACACGAACACTAACCCTAACTCTAATACGAACCCTAACCCTAATATGAACCCTAACCCTAACTAACCCTAAACCCTAACCCTAATACCATAATCCTAACCCTAACCCTAATACCAACCCTAACCCTAACCGTATCCTTAATACCATAACCCTAACCAAACTCTAACCGTAACCCTAATCCTAACCCTAACCCTGACCTAACGCTAATCCTAATAACCCTAACCCTAACACTAAAACCCTAAAACACTTACCCTAACCCTATTACGAACCCTAACACGAACCCTAACCCTAACACTACTCTAACCCTAACCCTAATCCTAATAACCCTAACCCTAACACTAATAACCTAATCCTAACCCTAACCCTAGCACGAACCCTAACCCTAACCTTAATACCATAACCCTAACCCAACCCTAACATTAACCCTAATCCTAACCCTAACCTAACCCTAACCCTTACACAAACCCTAACCCTAACACTAACATGAACCCTAACTCTAACACAAACCCTAACCCTAATACCATAAATTCTAATTCTATTCCTAATACCCTAACCCTAAAACGCTAACCCTAACCTTAATATGAACCCTAACTAACCCTAACCCTTATATCCTAACCCTAACGCTAACCCTATTACCCTAACCCTAACCTAACTCTAACCCTAACCCTAATATGAACCCTACCCCTTACACGAACACTTACCCTAACTCTAATACGAACCCTAACCCTAATATGAACCCTACCCCTTACATGAACCCTAAACCTAACTCTAATATGAAACCTAACCCTAATATGAACCCTATCCCTAACTAACCCTAATACCCTAACCCTAACACTAACCCTAACCTTAACCCTAATACCATAATCCTAACCCTAACCCTAACCCTAAAGTAACTAACCCTAACATAATGTGAACCCTAATCCTAAAGCTAATCTAACCCTAACCCTTACACAAACCCTAACGCGAACCCTAACACGAACCCTAACCCTAAAGATACTCTAACCCTAACCCTAATACAAACTCTAACCCTAATACGAACTCTAACACTAACTAACCCTAACCTTAACCCTACCCCTAATACCCTAACCCTAACCCTAATGCCCTTTCCCTAATACCCTTAACCAAACCCTAACCTAACCATAACTCTAATACCCTAACCCTAATACCCTAACCCTAACCTAACCGTAACCCTAACCCTAACCCTAATATGAAACCTAACCCTAACCCTAATACCCTAACCCTAACCCAACCCTATCCCTAATCCTAACCCTAACCCTTACCTAACCCTAACCTTAACCTTAACTCTAACGCTACCATAAACCTAACTATAACCCTAATACCTCTAATATAAACCCTAACACTAACGCGTACTCTAACCCTAATACGAACCCTATCCCAAACCCTTATACGAACCCTAACCCTAATACCCTAAAATGCTAACCCTAACCCTAATACAAACCCTAACCCTAATAGGAACACTAACCCTAACCCTAATACGAACCATAACCCTAATAGCCTAATACCCTAACCCTAACCTAACCTTAACCCTAACCTAACCCTAACACTAATACCCTAACCGTAACCCTAACCCTAACCCTAGTACGAACCCTAACCTAACCCTAACCCTAACCTTAATACCATAACCCTAACCCTAACCCAACCCTAACCGTAACCCTAATCCTAACCTAACCTAACCCTAACACTTACACAAACCCTAACCCTAACACTAAGATGAACCCTAACCCTAACACAAACCCTAACCCTTATACCATAAATTCTAATTTTAACCCTAATACCCTAACCCTAACCCTAAAACGCTAACCCTAACCTTAATATGAAACCTAACTAACCCTAACCCTTATATCCTAACCCTAACGCTAACCCTATTACCCTATCCCTAACCTAACTCTAACCCTAACCCTAATATGAACCTACCCCTTACACGAACCCTAACCCTAACTCTAAAACGAACACTAACCCTAATACGAACCCTAACCCTAATACCCTAACCCTAACTAACCCTAATGCGAACCCTAACCCTAATGCGAACCCTAACCCTAATACGAACCCTAACCCTAATACGAACCCTAACAATAACTAACCCTTACCTTAACCCGAACCCTAATACCCTAACCCTAATACCCTTTCCCTAATACCCTAACCCTAAACTAACCCAAACCCTAATACCCTAACCCTAGCCCTAACCTATCCGTAATTCTAACCATAAACCTAACCCTAATATGAACCCTAATACCCTAACCCTAGGATAACCCTAATCCTAACCCTAACCCTAGCCTAATCCTAACCCTATCTCTTATGCTATCCTAACCCGAACTATAACCCTAATACCTCTAATACGAACCCTAACCCTAACACAAACCCTAACCCTAACGTGAACCCTAACCCTAATGCTACCCTAACTTTAACACTAATACAAACCAAAACCCCTAAACCTAACCCTAATCCTTACCCTAATCCTAATAACCCTAACACTAAAACACTAAAACACTAACCCTAACCCTAATACGAACCCCAACCCTAATACGAACCCTATCCCAAACCCTAAACCGAACCCTAATACGAACCCTAACCCTAATACCCTAATATCCTAACCCTAACCCTAATCCTAACCGCAATACCCTAACCCTAATAACCTAACCCTAACCCTAATGCTACCCTAACCCTAATACGAACCCTAACCCTAATACGAATCCTAACTCTAACCCTTAAACGAACCCTAACACTAACTAACCCTAACCCTAATACCCTAACCCTAATATCCTAACCCTAACCCTAACCTAACATTAATCCTAACCAAAACCCTAATACCCAACCCCTACCCTAACCTAACCCTAACCCTAATCCTTACCCTAATCCTAATAACCCTAACAATAAACACTAAAACACTAACCCTAACCCTAATACGAACCCCAACCCTAATATGAACCCTATCCCAAACCCTAAACCGAACCCTAATATGAACCCTAACCCTAATATCCTAACCCTAACCCTAATCCTAACCGTAATACCCTAACCCTAATAACCTAACCCTAACCCTAATGCTACCCTAACCCTAATACGAACCCTAACCCTAATACGAATCCTAACTCTAACCCTTAAACGAACCCTAACCCTAACTAACCCTAACCCTAATACCCTAACCCTAATATCCTAACCCTAACCCTAACCTAACCTTAATCCTAACCAAAACCCTAATACCCAACCCCTACCCTAACCTAACCCTAACCCTAATCCTTACCCTAATCCTAATAACCCTAACACTAAAACACTAAAACACTAACCCTAACCCTAATATGAACCCCAACCCTAAAACGAACCCTATCCCAAACCCTAAACCGAACCCTAATACGAACCCTAACCCTAATACCCTAATATCCTAACCCTAACCCTAATCCTAACCGTAATACCCTAACCCTAATAACCTAACCCTAACCCTAATGCTACCCTAACCCTAATACGAACCCTAACCCTAATACGAATCCTAACTCTAACCCTTAAACGAACCCTAACCCTAACTAACCCTAACCCTAATACCCTAACCCTAATATCCTAACCCTAACCTAACCTTAATCCTAACCAAAACCCTAATACCCAACCCCTACCCTAACCTAACCCTAACCCTAATACCCTAATCCTAACCATAACCCTAATATGAACCAAAACCCTATCCATAACCTAACCCTAACACTAACCCTAACCCTAACCCTATGTAACCCTAACCGTAATCTAATAACCTTAACCCTAAAACCCTAACACCCTAACCCTAATAGGAACACTAACCCTAACCCTAAGACGAACCATAACCCTATTAGCCTAATACCCTAACCCTAACTAACCCTAGCATAATGCGAACCCTAATCCTAAAGCTAATCTAACCCTAACCCTAATACGAACCCTAACCCTAATACGAACCATAACCCTAATATGAACCCAAACCCTAACTAACCCTAACCCTAATACCCTAACCCTAACCTAACCCTAACACTAATAACCTAATCCTAACCCTAACCCTAGTACGAACCCTAACCCTAACCTTAATACCATAACCCTAACCCAACCCTAACCATAACCCTAATCCTAACCCTAACCTAACCCTAACCCTTACAAAAACCGTAACCCTAACACTAACATGAACCCTAACTCTAACACAAACCCTAACCCTAATACCATAAATTCTAATTATATTCCTAATACCCTAACCCTAAAACGCTAACCCTAACCTTAATATGAACCCTAACTAACCCTAACCCTTATATCCTAACCCTAACGCTAACCCTATTACCCTAACCTAACTCTAACCCTAACCCTAATATGAACCCTACCCCTTACACGAACACTAACCCTAACTCTAATACGAACCCTAACCCTAATATGAACCCTAACCCTAACTAACCCTAAAACCCTAACCCTAATACCATAATCCTAACCCTAACCCTAATACCAACCCTAACCCTAACCGTATACTTAATACCATAACCCTAACCAAACTCTAACCGTAACCCTAATCCTAACCCTAACCCTGACCTAACGCTAATCCTAATAACCCTAACCCTAACACTAAAACCCTAAAACACTTACCCTAACCCTATTACGAACCCTAACACGAACCCTAACCCTAACACTACTCTAACCCTAACCCTAATCCTAATAACCCTAACCCTAACACTAATAACCTAATCCTAACCCTAACCCTAGCACGAACCCTAACCCTAACCTTAATACCATAACCCTAACCCAACCCTAACATTAACCCTAATCCTAACCCTAACCTAACCCTAACCCTTACACAAACCCTAACCCTAACACTAACATGAACCCTAACTCTAACACAAACCCTAACCCTAATACCATAAATTCTAATTCTATTCCTAATACCCTAACCCTAAAACGCTAACCCTAACCTTAATATGAACCCTAACTAACCCTAACCCTTATATCCTAACCCTAACGCTAACCCTATTACCCTAACCCTAACCTAACTCTAACCCTAACCCTAATATGAACCCTACCCCTTACACGAA
The DNA here is from genome assembly GCF_028390025.1 of Pseudophryne corroboree. Lineage (NCBI taxonomy): Eukaryota > Metazoa > Chordata > Amphibia > Anura > Myobatrachidae > Pseudophryne > Pseudophryne corroboree. The sequence goes on from NW_026969714.1 coordinate 346,556, forward strand.
CACTAACCCTAACTCTAATACGAACCCTAACCCTAATATGAACCCTACCCCTTACATGAACCCTAAACCTAACTCTAATATGAAACCTAACCCTAATATGAACCCTATCCCTAACTAACCCTAATACCCTAACCATAACACTAACCCTAACCTTAACCCTAATACCATAATCCTAACCCTAACCCTAACCCTAAAGTAACTAACCCTAACATAATGTGAACCCTAATCCTAAAGCTAATCTAACCCTAACCCTTACACAAACCCTAACGCGAACCCTAACACGAACCCTAACCCTAAAGATACTCTAACCCTAACCCTAATACAAACTCTAACCCTAATACGAACTCTAACACTAACTAACCCTAACCTTAACCCTACCCCTAATACCCTAACCCTAACCCTAATGCCCTTTCCCTAATACCCTTAACCAAACCCTAACCTAACCATAACTCTAATACCCTAACCCTAATACCCTAACCCTAACCTAACCGTAACCCTAACCCTAACCCTAATATGAAACCTAACCCTAACCCTAATACCCTAACCCTAACCCAACCCTATCCCTAATCCTAACCCTAACCCTTACCTAACCCTAACCTTAACCTTAACTCTAACGCTACCATAAACCTAACTATAACCCTAATACCTCTAATATAAACCCTAACACTAACGCGTACTCTAACCCTAATACGAACCCTATCCCAAACCCTTATACGAACCCTAACCCTAATACCCTAAAATGCTAACCCTAACCCTAATACAAACCCTAACCCTAATAGGAACACTAACCCTAACCCTAATACGAACCATAACCCTAATAGCCTAATACCCTAACCCTAACCTAACCTTAACCCTAACCTAACCCTAACACTAATACCCTAACCGTAACCCTAACCCTAACCCTAGTACGAACCCTAACCTAACCCTAACCCTAACCTTAATACCATAACCCTAACCCTAACCCAACCCTAACCGTAACCCTAATCCTAACCCTAACCTAACCCTAACACTTACACAAACCCTAACACTAAGATGAACCCTAACCCTAACACAAACCCTAACCCTTAAACCATAAATTCTAATTTTAACCCTAATACCCTAACCCTAACCCTAAAACGCTAACCCTAACCTTAATATGAAACCTAACTAACCCTAACCCTTATATCCTAACCCTAACGCTAACCCTATTACCCTATCCCTAACCTAACTCTAACCCTAACCCTAATATGAACCTACCCCTTACACGAACCCTAACCCTAACTCTAAAACGAACACTAACCCTAATACGAACCCTAACCCTAATACCCTAACCCTAACTAACCCTAATGCGAACCCTAACCCTAATGCTTCCCTAACCCTAATACGAACCCTAACCCTAATACGAACCCTAACAATAACTAACCCTTACCTTAACCCTAATACCCTAACCCTAATACCCTTTCCCTAATACCCTAACCCTAAACTAACCCAAACCCTAATACCCTAACCCTAGCCCTAACCTATCCGTAATTCTAACCATAAACCTAACCCTAATATGAACCCTAATACCCTAACCCTAGGATAACCCTAATCCTTACCCTAACCCTAGCCTAATCCTAACCCTATCTCTTATGCTATCCTAACCCGAACTATAACCCTAATACCTCTAATACGAACCCTAACCCTAACACAAACCCTAACCCTAACGTGAACCCTAACCCTAATGCTACCCTAACTTTAACACTAATACAAACCAAAACCCCTAACCCTAACCCTAATCCTTACCCTAATCCTAATAACCCTAACACTAAAACACTAAAACACTAACCCTAACCCTAATACGAACCCCAACCCTAATACGAACCCTATCCCAAACCCTAAACCGAACCCTAATACGAACCCTAACCCTAATACCCTAATATCCTAACCCTAACCCTAATCCTAACCTTAATACCCTAACCCTAATAACCTAACCCTAACCCTAATGCTACCCTAACCCTAATACGAACCCTAACCCTAATACGAATCCTAACTCTAACCCTTAAACGAACCCTAACACTAACTAACCCTAACCCTAATACCCTAACCCTAATATCCTAACCCTAACCCTAACCTAACATTAATCCTAACCAAAACCCTAATACCCAACCCCTACCCTAACCTAACCCTAACCCTAATCCTTACCCTAATCCTAATAACCCTAACAATAAACACTAAAACACTAACCCTAACCCTAATACGAACCCCAACCCTAATACGAACCCTATCCCAAACCCTAAACCGAACCCTAATATGAACCCTAACCCTAATACCCTAATATCCTAACCCTAACCCTAATCCTAACCGTAATACCCTAACCCTAATAACCTAACCCTAACCCTAATGCTACCCTAACCCTAATACGAACCCTAACCCTAATACGAATCCTAACTCTAACCCTTAAACGAACCCTAACCCTAACTAACCCTAACCCTAATACCCTAACCCTAATATCCTAACCCTAACCCTAACCTAACCTTAATCCTAACCAAAACCCTAATACCCAACCCTTACCCTAACCTAACCCTAACCCTAATCCTTACCTTAATCCTAATAACCCTAACACTAAAACACTAAAACACTAACCCTAAACCTAATATGAACCCCAACCCTAAAACGAACCCTATCCCAAACCCTAAACCGAACCCTAATACGAACCCTAACCCTAATACCCTAATATCCTAACCCTAACCCTAACTCTAATCCTAACCGTAAAACCCTAACCTTAATAACCTAACCCTAACCCTAATGCTACCCTAACCCTAATACGAATCCTAACCCTAATACGAATCCTAACTCTAACCCTTAAACGAACCCTAACCCTAACTAACCCTAACCCTAATACCCTAACCCTAATATCCTAACCCTAACCCTAACCTAACCTTAATCCTAACCAAAACCCTAATACCCAACCCCTACCCTAACCTAACCCTAACCCTAATACCCTAATCCTAACCATAACCCTAATATGAACCAAAACCCTATCCATAACCTAACCCTAACACTAACCCTAACCCTAACCCTATGTAACCCTAACCCTAATCTAATAACCTTAACCCTAAAACCCTAACACCCTAACCCTAATAGGAACACTAACCCTAACCCTAATGCGAACCATAACCCTATTAGCCTAATACCCTAACCCTAACTAACCCTAGCATAATGCGAACCCTAATCCTAAAGCTAATCTAACCCTAACCCTAATACGAACCATAACCCTAATATGAACCCAAACCCTAACTAACCCTAACCCTAATACCCTAACCCTAACCTAACCCAAACCCTAACCTAACCCTAACACTAATAACCTAATCCTAACCCTAACCCTAGTACGAACCCTAACCCTAACCTTAATACCATAACTCTAACCCAACCCTAACCATAACCCTAGTCCTAACCCTTACCTAACCCTAACCCTTACAAAAACCCTAACCCTAACACTAACATGAACCCTAACTCTAACACAAACCCTAACCCTAATACCATAAATTCTAATTCTATTCCTAATACCCTAACTTTAAAACGCTAACCCTAACCTTAAAATGTACCCTAACTAACCATAACCCTTATATCCTAACCCTAACGCTAACCCTATTACCCTAACCCTAACCTAACTCTAACCCTAACCCTAATATGAACCCTACCCCTTACACGAACACTAACCCTAACTCTAATACGAACCCTAACCCTAATATGAACCCTAACCCTAACTAACCCTAAAATCCTAACCCTAATACCATAATCCTAACCCTAACCCTAATACGAACCCTAACCCTAACCGTATCCTTAATACCATAACCCTAACCCTAACCAAACTCTAACCGTAACCCTAATCCTAACCCTAACCCTAACCTAACGCTAATCCTAATAACCCTAACCCTAACACTAAAACCCTAAAACACTTACCCTAACCCTATTACGAACCCGAACACGAACCCTTACCCTAACACTACTCTAACCCTAACCCTAATCCTAATAACCCTAACCCTAACACTAATAACCTAATCCTAACCCTAACCCTAGTACGAACCCTAACCCAAACCTTAATACCATAACCCTAACCCAACCCTAACATTAACCCTAATCCTAACCCTAACCTAACCCTAACCCTTACACAAACCCTAACCCTAACACTAACATGAACCCTAACTCTAACACAAACCCTAACCCTAATACCATAAATTCTAATTCTATTCCTAATACCCTAACCCTAAAACGCTAACCCTAACCTTAATATGAACCCTAACTAACCCTAACCCTTATATCCTAACCCTAACGCTAACCCTATTACCCTAACCCTAACCTAACTCTAACCCTAACCCTAATATGAACCCTACCCCTTACACGAACACTAACCCTAACTCTAATACGAACCCTAACCCTAATATGAACCCTAACCCTAACTAACCCTAAAACCCTAACCCTAATACCATAAATTCTAATTCTATTCCTAATACCCTAACCCTAAAACGCTAACCCTAACCTTAATATGAACCCTAACTAACCCTAACCCTTATATCCTAACCCTAACGCTAACCCTATTACCCTAACCTAACTCTAACCCTAACCCTAGTATGAACCCTACCCCTTACACGAACCCTAACCCTAATACGAACCCTAACCCTAACCGTATCCTTAATACCATAACCCTAACCCTAACCAAACTCTAACCGTAACCCTAATCCTAACCCTAACCCTAATTTAACGCTAATCCTAACAACCCTAACCCTAACACTAAAACCCTAAAACACTTACCCTAACCCTATTACGAACCCTAACATGAACCCTAACCCTAACACTACTCTAACCCTAACCCTAATCCTAATAACCCTAACCCTAACACTAAAACCCTAAAACACTGACCCTCACCCTAATACGAACCCCAACCCTAACCCTAATACGAACCCTAACCTTAATACGCACCCTAACCCATATAACTTAATATCCTAACCCTAACCCTTACTAACCTTACCCTAACTGTATCAAACCCTTACATAATACAAACCCTAACCCTAAAGCTAATCTAGCCCTAACCCTAACCTAACCCTATCCCTTACAAAAACCCTAACCCTAACACGAACCCTAACACGAACCTTAACCCTAAAGATACTCTAACCCTAACCCTAATACAAACCCTTACCCTAATCCTAACCCTAATATGAACCCTAACCCTAATATGAACCCTAACACTAACTAACCCTAACCTTAACCCTAACCCTAATACCCTAACCCTAAACCTAATACCCGTTCCTAATACCCTTAACCTAACCCTAAACTAACCACAACCCTATAACCCTAACCCTAATACCCTAACCCTAATATGAAACCTAACCCTAATACCCTAACCCAACCCTAACCCTAATCCTAACCCTAACCCTTACCTAACCCTAACCCTAACTCTAACGCCACCCTAACTCTAACCCTAACCTTAATACCATAACCCTAACCCTAACCAAACTCTAACCGTAACCCTAATCCTAACCCTAACCCTAACCTATCCCTAACTAAAACACAAACCCTAACTCTAACACTAACCCTAACACGAACCCTTAGCCTAACACTACTCTAATCATAACCCTAATCCTAATAACCCTAACCCTAACACTAAAACCCTAAAACACTGACCCTAACCCTAATACGAACCCTAACCCTAATACAAACCCTAACTCTAATACGAACCCTAACCCTAACTAACCCTAATTCCCTAACCTAACCCTTACCCAAACACTAACCCTTACCCTAATACAAACCCTAACCTAACCCTAACCCTAACCTTAATACCATAAACCTAACCCTAACCAAACCCTAACCAAAATACACTAACCCTAAGATAACGCGAACCCTAATCCTAAAGCAAATCTAACCATAACACTAATACGAATCCTAACCCTAATAAGAACCCTAACCCTAATATGAACCCTAACCCTAACTAACCCTAACCCTAATTACCTAACCAAACCCTAACTGTAACCCTAAACCTAACCCTAACCCTAACCCTAATACCATAAATTCTAATTCTATCCCTAATACCCTAACTCTAACCCTAAAACGCTAACCCTAACCTTAATATGAACCCTAACTAACCCTAACCCTTATATCCTAACCCCAACGCTAACCCTATTACCCTAACCCTAACACGAACCCTAACCCTAAAACTAATATGAACCCTACCCCTAACACAAACCCTAACCCTAACTTTAATATGAACCCTAACCCTAATATGAACCCTAACCCTAATACAAACCCTGACCCTGACCCTAACCCTGACCCAACCCTAAACCGAACCCGAATACCCTAACCACAACTCTAACAAAAAACCTAACTCTAACCCTAACCCTAATACGAACCCTAGCCCTAACCCTAATATCCTAATAGCCTAACACTAACTAACCCTAACCCTAAAGCTACCCTAACCCTAAAGCTACCCTAACCCTAATACGAACCCTAACCCTAATACGAACCTTAACAATAACTAACCCTAACCATAACCCTAATACCCTCACCCTAATACCCTTTCCCTAATACCCTAACCCAAAACTAACCCTAACCCTAATACCTTAATCCTAGCCCTAACCTATCCGTTACCTTAACCATAAACCTAACCCTAATATGAACGCTATCCCTTATACCCTAACCATAGGATAACCCTAACCCTAATCCTAATCCTAACCCTAACCCTATCTTAAAACTAACCCTATCTCTAATGCTATCCTAACTCTAACTATAACCCTAATACCTCTAATATACACCCTAACCCTAACACAAACCCTAACGCGAACCCTAACCCTAACGCTACCCTAACCCTAACCCTAATACGAACCGTAACCCTAACCCTAAACCTAACCCTAATCCTAATAACTCTAACACTAAAACCCTAAAACACTAACCCTAACCCTAATACGAACCGTAACCCTAACCCTAATACGAACCCTATCCCAAACCCTAAAACGAATCCTAATACGAACCCTAACCCTAACCCTAATACCCTAATATCCTAACCCTAACCCTAACTAACCCTAACCCTAACCGTAATACCCTAACCTTAATAACCTAACCCTAACCCTAATGCTACCCTAACCCTAATACGAACCCTAACCCTGATACGAACCCTAACTCTAACCCTTATACGAACCCTAACTAACCCTAACACTAATACCCTAACCCTAATTTCCTAACCCTAACCCTAACCTAACCCTAAGCCTAACCCAAACCCTAATACCCAAATCCTAACCCTAACCTAACCCTAACCCTAATACCCTAATCCTAACCCTAACCCTAATACGAACCAAAACCCTATCCATAATCTAACCCTAACACTAACCCTTACCCTAACCCTAATTCCCTAATCCTAACCCTAACCCTAATACGAACCATAACACTATCCATAACCTAACACTAACACTAACCCTATGTAACCCTAACCCTAATCTAATAACCCTAACCCTAAAACCCTAAAATGCTAACCCTAACCCTAATACAAACCCTAACCCTAATAGGAACACTAACCCTAACCCTAATACGAACCATAACCCTAATAGCCTAATACCCTAACCCTAACCTAACCTTAACCCTAACCTAACCCTAACACTAATACCCTAACCGTAACCCTAAACCTAACCCTAGTACGAACCCTGACCCTAACCTAACCCTAACCTTAATACCATAACCCTAACCCTAACCCAACCCTAACCGTAACCCTAATCCTAACCCTAACCACACCTAACACTTACACAAACCCTAACCCTAACACTAAGATGAACCCTATCCCTAACACAAACCCTAACCCTAATACTATAAATTCTAATTTTAACCTTAATACCCTAACCCTAACCCTAAAACGCTAACCCTAACCTTAATATGAAACCTAACTAACCCTAACCCTTATATCCTAACCCTAACGCTAACCTTATTACCCTATCCCTAACCTAACTCTAACCCTAACCCTAATATGAACCTACCCCTTACACGAACCCTAACCCTAACTCTAAAACGAACACTAACCCTAATACGAACCCTAACCCTACTACCCTAACCCTAACTAACCCTAATGCGAACCCTAACCCTAATGCTTCCCTAACCCTAATACGAACCCTAACCCTAATATGAACCCTAACAATAACTAACCCTTACCTTAACCCTAACCCTAATCCTAATACCCTTTCCCTAATACCCTAACCCTAAACTAACCCAAACCCTAATACCCTAACCCTAGCCCTAACCTATCCGTAATTCTAACCATAAACCTAACCCTAATATGAACCCTAATCCTAATACCCTAACCCTAGGATAACCCTAACCCTAATCCTAACCCTAACCCTAGCCTAATCCTAACCCTATCTCTTATGCTATCCTAACCCGAACTATAACCCTAATACCTCTAATACGAACCCTAACCCTAACACAAACCCTAACGTGAACCCTAACCCTAATGCTACCCTAACTTTAACACTAATACAAACCCTAACGCCTAACCCTAACCCTAATCCTTACCCTAATCCTAATAACCCTAACACTAAAACACTAAAACACTAACCCTAACCCTAATACGAACCCTAACCCTAATACGAACCCTATCCCAAACCCTAAAACGAACCCTAACCATAATACCCTAATATCCTAACCCTAACCCTAATCCTAACCGTAATACCCTAACTTTAATAACCTAACCCTAACCCTAATGCTACCCTAACCCTAATACGAACCCTAACCCTAATACGAATCCTAACTCTAACCCTTAAACGAACCCTAACCCTAACTAACCCTAACCCTAATACCCTAACCCTAATATCCTAACCCTAACCCTAACCTAACCTTAATCCTAACCAAAACCCTAATACCCAACCCCTACCCTAACCTAACCCTAATACCCTAATCCTAACCATAACCCTAATATGAACCAAAACCCTATAAATAACCTAACCCTAACACTAACCCTCACCCTATGTAACCCTAACCCTAATCTAATAGCCTTAACCCTAAAACCCTAACACCCTAACCCTAATACAAACCCTAACCCTAATAGGAACACTAACCCTAACCCTAATACGAACCATAACCCTATTAGCCTAATACCCTAACCCTAATTAACCCTATCATAATGCGAACCCTAATCCTAAAGCTAATCTAACCCTAACCCTAATACGAACCCTAACCCTAATACGAACCATAACCCTAATATGAACCCAAACCCTAACTAACCCTAACCCTAATACCCTAACCTAACCCAAACCCTAACCTAACCCTAACACTAATAACCTAATCCTAACCCTCACCCTAGTACGAACCCTAACCCTAACCTTAATACCATAACCCTAACCCAACCCTAACCATAACCCTAATCCTAACCCTAACCTAACCCTAACCCTTACACAAACCCTAACCCTAACATTAACATGAACCCTAACTCTAACACAAACCCTAACCCTAATTCCATAAATTCTAATTCTATTCCTAATACCCTAACTCTAAAACGCTAACCCTAACCTTAATATGAACCCTAACTAACCCTAACCCTTATATCCTAACCCTAACGCTAACCCTATTACCCTAACCCTAACCTAACTCTAACCCTAACCCTAATATGAACCCTACCCCTTACACGAACACTAACCCTAACTCTAATACGAACCCTAACCCTAATATGAACCCTAACTAACCCTAAAACCCTAACCCTAATACCATAATCCTAACCCTAACCCTAATACGAACCCTAACCCTAACCGTATCCTTAATACCATAACCCTAACCCTAACCAAACTCTAACCGTAACCCTAATCCTAACCCTAACACTAACCTAACGCTAATCCTAATAACCCTAACACTAAAACCCTAAAACACTTACCCTAACCCTATTACGAACCCTAACATGAACCCTAACCCTAACACTACTCTAACCCTAACCCTAATCCTAATAACCCTAACCCTAACACTAAAACCCTAAAACACTGACACTCACCCTAATACGAACCCCAACCCTAACCCTAATACGAACCCTAACCTTAATACGCACCCTAACCCTAATAACTTAATATCCTAACCCTAACCCTTACTAACCTTACCCTAACTGTAACTATCCCTTACATAATACAAAACCTAACCCTAAAGCTAATCTAACCCTTACCCTAACCTAACCCTATCCCTTACAAAAACCCTAACACGAACCCTAACACGAACCCTAACCCTAAAGATACTCTAACCCTAACCCTAATACAAACCCTTACCCTAATCCTAACCCTAATATGAACCCTAACCCTAATACGAACCCTAACACTAACTAACCCTAACCTTAACCCTAACCCTAATACCCTAACCCTAAACCTAATACCCGTTCCTAATACCCTTAACCTAAACTAACCACAACCCTATTACCCTAACCCTAATATCCTAACCCTAACCTAACCCTAATATGAAACCTAACCCTAATACCCTAACCCTTACCTAACCCTAACCTTAACCTTAACTCTAACGCTATCATAAACCTAACTATAACCCTAATACCTCTAATATAAACCCTAACACTAACGCGTACTCTAACCCTAATACGAACCCTATCCCAAACCCTTATACGAACCCTAACCCTAATACCCTAAAATGCTAACCCTAACCCTAATACAAACCCTAACCCTAACAGGAACACTAACCCTAACCCTAATATGAACCATAACCCTAATAGCCTAATACCCTAACCCTAACCTAACCTTAACCCTAACCTAACCCTAACACTAATACCCTAACCGTAACCCTAACCCTAACCCTAGTACGAACCCTAACCTAACCCTAACCCTAACCTTAATACCATAACCCTAACCCAACCCTAACCGTAACCCTAATCCTAACCCTAACCTAACCCTAACACTTACACAAACCCTAACCCTAACACTAAGATGAACCCTAACCCTAACACAAACCCTAACCCTTATACCATAAATTCTAATTTTAACCCTAATACCCTAACCCTAACCCTAAAACGCTAACCCTAACCTTAATATGAAACCTAACTAACCCTAACCCTTATATCCTAACCCTAACGCTAACCCTATTACCCTATCCCTAACCTAACTCTAACCCTAACCCTAATATGAACCTACCCCTTACACGAACCCTAACCCTAACTCTAAAATGAACACTAACCCTAATACGAACCCTAACCCTAATACCCTAACCCTAACTAACCCTAATGCGAACCCTAACCCTAATGCGAACCCTAACCCTAATACGAACCCTAACCCTAATACGAACCCTAACAATAACTAACCCTTACCTTAACCCGAACCCTAATACCCTAACCCTAATACCCTTTCCCTAATACCCTAACCCTAAACTAACCCAAACCCTAATACCCTAACCCTAGCCCTAACCTATCCGTAATTCTAACCATAAACCTAACCCTAATATGAACCCTAATACCCTAACCCTAGGATAACCCTAATCCTAACCCTAACCCTAGCCTAATCCTAACCCTATCTCTTATGCTATCCTAACCCGAACTATAACCCTAATACCTCTAATACGAACCCTAACCCTAACACAAACCCTAACCCTAACGTGAACCCTAACCCTAATGCTACCCTAACTTTAACACTAATACAAACCAAAACCCCTAACCCTAACCCTAATCCTTACCCTAATCCTAATAACCCTAACACTAAAACACTAAAACACTAACCCTAACCCTAATACGAACCCCAACCCTAATACGAACCCTATCCCAAACCCTAAACCGAACCCTAATACGAACCCTAACCCTAATACCCTAATATCCTAACCCTAACCCTAATCCTAACCGCAATACCCTAACCCTAATAACCTAACCCTAACCCTAATGCTACCCTAACCCTAATACGAACCCTAACCCTAATACGAATCCTAACTCTAACCCTTAAACGAACCCTAACCCTAACCCTTATACCCTAACCCTAACCCAAACCTAACCGTAATCCTTATCTTAACCCTTACCTAACCCTAACCTTAATGCTAACTCTAACCCTAACCCTAATATGAACCTACCCCTTACACGAACCCTAACCAAACTCTAAAACTAACACTAACCCTAATACGAACCCTAACCCTACTACCCTAACCCTAACTAACCCTAATGCGAACCCTAACCCTAATGCTTCCCTAACCCTAATACGGACCCTAACCCTAATATGAACCCTAACAATAACTAACCCTTACCTTAACCCTAACCCTAATCCTAATACCCTTTCCCTAATACCCTAACCCTAAACTAACCCAAACCCTAATACCCTAAACCTAGCCCTAACCTATCCGTAATTCTAACCATAAACCTAACCCTAATATGAACCCTAATCCTAATACCCTAACCCTAGGATAACCCTAACCCTAATCCTAACCCTAACCCTAGCCTAATCCTAACCCTATCTCTTATGCTATCCTAACCCGAACTATAACCCTAATACCTCTAATACGAACCCTAACCCTAACACAAACCCTAACCCTAACGTGAACCCTAACCCTAATGCTACCCTAACTTTAACACTAATACAAACCCTAATGCCTAACCCTAACCCTAATCCTTACCCTACTCCTAATAACCCTAACACTAAAACACTAAAACACTAACCCTAACCCTAATACGAACCCTAACCCTAATACGAACCCTATCCCAAACCCTAAAATGAACCCTAATACGAACCCTAACCCTAATACCCTAATATCCTAACCCTAACCCTAACCCTAATCCTAACCGTAATACCCTAACTTTAATAACCTAACCCTAACCCTAATGCTACCCTAACCCTAATACGAACCCTAACCCTAATACGAATCCTAACTCTAACCCTTAAACGAACCCTAACCCTAACTAACCCTAACCCTAATACCCTAACCCTAATATCCTAAACCTAACCCTAACCTAACCTTAATCCTAACCAAAACCCTAATACCCAACCCCTACCCTAACCTAACCCTAATAACCTAATCCTAACCATAACCCTAATATGTACCAAAACCCTATAAATAACCTAACCCTAACACTAACACTCACCCTATGTAACCCTAACCCTAATCTAATAACCTTAACCCTAAAACCCTAACACCCTAACCCTAATACAAACCCTAACCCTAATAGGAACACTAACCCTAACCCTAATACGAACCATAACCCTATTAGCCTAATACCCTAACCCTAATTAACCCTATCATAATGCGAACCCTAATCCTAAAGCTAATCTAACCCTAACCCTAATACGAACCCTAATACGAACCATAACCCTAATATGAACCCAAACCCTAACTAACCCTAACCCTAATACCCTAACCTAACCCAAACCCTAACCTAACCCTAACACTAATAACCTAATCCTAACCTTAACCCTAGTACGAACCCTAACCCTAACCTTAATACCATAACCCTAACCCAACCCTAACCATAACCCTAACCCTAACCCTAACCTAACCCTAACCCTTACACAAACCTTAACCCTAACATGAACCCTAACTCTAACACAAACCCTAACCCTAATACCATAAATTCTAATTCTATTCCTAATACTTTAACTCTAAAACGCTAACCCTAACCTTAATATGAACCCTAACTATCCCTAACCCTTATATCCTAACCCTAACGCTAACCCTATTACCCTAACCCTAACCTAACTCTAACCCTAACCCTAATATGAACCATACCCCTTACACGAACACTAACCCTAACTCTAATACAAACCCTAACCCTAATATGAACCCTAACCCTAACTAACCCTAAAACCCTAACCCTAACCAAACTCTAACCGTAACCCTAATCCTAACCCTAACCCTAACCTAACGCTAATCCTAATAACCCTAACCCTAACACTAAAACCCTAAAACACTTACCCTAACCCTATTACGAACCCTAACATGAACCCTAACCCTAACACTACTCTAACCCTAACCCTAATCCTAATAACCCTAACCCTAACACTAAAACCCTAAAACACTGACACACCCTAATACGAACCCCAACCCTAACCCTAATACGAACCCTAACCTTAATACGCACCCTAACCCTAATAACTTAATATCCTAACCCTAACCCTTACTAACCTTACCCTAACCGTAACTATCCCTTACATAATACAAACCCTAACCATAAAGCTAATCTAACACTAACCCTAACCTAACCCTATCCCTTACAAAAACCCTAACCCTAACACGAACCCTAACACGAACCCTAACACGAACCCTAACCCTAAAGATACTCTAACCCTAACCCTAATACAAACCCTTACCCTAATCCTAACCCTAATATGAACCCTAACCCTAATACGAACCCTAACACTAACTAACCCTAACCTTAACCCTAACCCTAATACCCTAACCCTAAACCTAATACCCGTTCCTAATACCCTTAACCTAACCCTAAACTAACCACAACCCTATTACCCTAACCCTAATACCCTAGCCCTAACCTAACCCTAATATGAAACCTAACCCTAATACCCTAACCCTAACCCAACCCTAACCCTAATCCTAACCCGAACCCTTACCTAACCCTAACCCTAACTCTAACGCCACCCTAACCCTAACCTTAATACCATAACCCTAACCCTAACCAAACTCTAACCGTAACCCTAATCCTAACCCTAACCTAACCCTAACTAAAACACAAACCCTAACTCTAACACTAACCCTAACACGAACCCTTAGCCTAACACGACTCTAATCATAACCCTAATCCTAATAACCCTAACCCTAACACTAAAACCCTAAAACACTGACCCTAACCCTAATACGAACCCTAACTCTAATACGAACCCTAACCCTAACTAACCCTAACCCTAATTCCCTAACCTAACCCTAACCCAAACACTAACCCTTACCCTAATACAAACCCTAACCTAACCCTAACCCTAACCTTAATACCATAAACCTAACCCTATCCAAACCCTAACCAAAATACACTAAACCTAACATAACGCGAACCCTAATCCTAAAGCTAATCTAACCATAACACTAATACGAATCCTAACCCTAATAAGAACCCTAACCCTAATATGAACCCTAACCCTAACTAACCCTAACCCTAATTACCTAACCCTAACCTAACCCTAACCAAACCCTAACCGTAACCCTAACCCTAATACCATAAATTCTAATTCTATCCCTAATACCCTAACTCTAACCCTAAAACGCTAACCCTAACCTTAATATGAACCCTAACTAACCCTAACCCTTATATCCTAACCCCAACGCTAACCCTATTACCCTAACCCTAACACGAACCCTAACCCTAATACTAATATGAACCCTACCGCTAACACAAACCCTAACCCTAACTTTAATATGAACCTTAACCCTAATATGAACCCTAACCCTAATACAAACCCTGACCCTGACCCTAACCCTGACCCAACCCTAAACCGAACCCGAATACCCTAACCACAACTCTAACAAAAAACCTAACTCTAACCCTAACCCTAATACGAACCCTAACCCTAATCCTAATACCCTAATAGCCTAACACTAACTAACCCTAACGCGAACCCTAACCCTAAAACTACCCTAACCCTAATACGAACCCTAACCCTAATACGAACCTTAACAATAACTAACCCTAACCATAACCCTAACCCTAATACCCTAACCCTAATACCCTTTCCCTAATACCCTAACCCAAAACTAACCCTAACCCTAATACATTAATCCTAGCCCTAACCTATCCGTAACCTTAACCATAAACCTAACCCTAATATGAACGCTATCACTTATACCCTAACCATAGGATAACCCTAACCCTAATCCTAACCCTAACCCTATCTTAAACCTAACCCTATCTCTAATGCTATCCTAACCCTAACTATACACCCTAACCCTAACACAAACCCTAACCCTAACGCGAACCCTAACCCTAACGCTACCCTAACCCTAACCCTAATACGAACCATAACCCCTAACCCTAAACCTAACCCTAATCCTAATAACCCTAACACTAAAACCCTAAAACACTAACCCTAACCCTAATACGAACCGTAACCCTAACCCTAATACGAACCCTATCCCAAACCCTAAAACGAATCCTAATACGAACCTTAACCCTAACCCTAATACCATAATATCCTAACCCTAACTAACCCTAACCCTAACCGTAATACCCTAACCTTAATAACCTAACCCTAACCCTAATGCTACCCTAACCCTAATACGAACCCTAACCGTGATACGAACCCTAACTCTAACCCTTATACGAACCCTAACCGTAACTTACCCTAACACTAATACCCTAACCCTAATTTCCTAACCCTAACCCTAACCTAACCCTAAACCTAACCCAAACCCTAATACCCAAATCCTAACCCTAACCTAACCCTAACCCTAATACCCTAATCCTAACCCTAACCATAATACGAACCAAAACCCTATCCATAACCTAACCCTAACACTAACCCTTACCCTAACCCTAATTCCCTAATCCTAACCCTAACCCTAATACGAACCATAACACTATCCATAACCTAACACTAACACTAACCCTATGTAACCCTAACCCTAATCTAATAACCCTAACCCTAAAACCCTAAAATGCTAACCCTAACCCTAATATAAACACTAACCCTAATAGGAACACTAACCCTAACCCTAATATGAACCCTAACCCTAATACCCTAACCCTAATACCCTTTCCCTAATACCCTAACCCTATTCTAACCCTAACCCTAATACCCTAACCCTAGCCCTAACCTATCCATAACCCTAACCATAAACCTAACCCTAATATGAACCCTAACCATAGTACCCTAACCCTAGGATAACCCTAACCCTAATCCTAACCCTAGCATAACCCTAACCCTGACTCTAACTCTAATGCTATCCTAACCCTAACTATAACCCTATTACCTCTAATATGAACCCTAACCCTGACACAAACCCTAACACTAACGCGAACCCTAACCCTAAAGATACCCTAACCCTAACGCGAACCCTAAACCCTAACCCTAACCCTAAGTAACCGTAACCCTAATCCTAATAATCCTAACCCTAACACTAAAACCCTAAAACACTAACCCTAACCCTAATACGAACCCTAATCCTAATAAGAACCCTAACCCTAATACGAACCCTATCCCAAACTCTGAAACGAACCCTAATATGAACCCTAACCCTAATACCCTAATATCCTAACCCTAACTAACCCTAAACCTAACCCTAACCGTAATACCCTAACCCTAATAACCTAACCCTAACCCTAATGCTACCCAAACTCTAATACGAACCCTAACCCTAATACGAACCCTAACTCTAATCCTTATACGAACCCTAACTAACCCTAACGCTATTACCCTAACCCTAATATCCTAACCTAACCTAACCATAATCTTAACCCAAACCCTAATACCCAAACCCTAACCCTAATCTAACCCTAACCCTAATACCCTAATCCTAACCAAAACCCTAATATGAACCAAAACCCTATCCATAACCTAACCCTAACTCTAACCCTAATACCCTAATCCTAACCCAAACCCTAATACGAAAACTAACCCTATCCATAACCTAACCCTAACACTAACCCTAAACCTAACCCAATGTAACCCTAACCCTAATCTAATAACCCTAACCCTAATACAAACCCTAACCCTAATATGAACACTAGCCCTAACCCTAATACGAACCATAACCCTAATAGCCTAATACCCTAACCCTAACTAACCCTAACATAACGCGAACCCTAATCCTAAAGCTAATCTAACCCTAACCCTAATACGAACCTTAACCCTAATACGAACCCTAACCCTAATATGAACCTTAATCCTAGCTAACCCTAACCCTAATACCCTAACCCTAACATAACCCTAACCCTAACTCTAACCCTAACCCTAACCCTAATACCCTAACCCTAAAATGCTAACCCTAACCTTAATACGAAGCCTAACCCTTACTAACCCTTCCCTCATATACTAACCCTAACGCTAACCCTAACCTTAATACGAACCCTAACCCTAACTAACCCTAACCCTCATATTCTAACCCTTACGCTAACCCTATTACCCTAACCCTAACCTAACTCTAACCCTAATCCTAATATAAACCCTACCCCTTACACGAACCCTAACCCTAACTCTAATACGAACACTAACCCTAATTCAAACCATAACCATAATTAACCCTAATACCCTAACCCTAACACTAACCCTAACCCTAATACCATAATCATAACCCTAACCCTAATACGAACCATAACCCTAGCCTAACCCTAACCTTTATACGATAACCCTAACCCTAACCAAACTCTAACCGTTACCCTAATCCTAACCCTAACCATAACCCTAACCTAACCAAAACTCTATCACAAACCCTAACTCTAACACTAACCCTAACATGAACCCTAACCCTAATACGAACCCTAACCCTAATACCCTAATATCCTAACCCTAAACCTAACAAACCCTAACGTGAACCCTAACCCTAATTCAAACCCTATCCCTAATACGAACACTAATTCTAACCCTTATATGAACCCTAACTAACCCTAACCTTAATACCCTAACCCTAACTCTAATACCCTAACCCTAATACCCTAACCCTACCCTAACCCTAACCCTAACTATAATACCCAAACCCTAATCCTAACCTAAACCTAACCCTAACACCCTAATCCTGACCCTAACCCTAACCCTAATACGAACCCTAACCCTATCCTTAACCTAACCCTAACACTAACTCTAACCCTATCCCTAAACCTAATACCCTAAGCATAACCCATCCCTAACCCTAACCCTAACCCTTACACAAACCCTTACACGAACCCTAACCCTATCCCTAACCCTAACACGAACCCTGACCCTTATACCATAACCCTTATTCTAAACCTAATACCATAACCCTAACCCTAAAACCCTAACCCTAACTCTAATAATCTAACCCTAATACCCTAATCCTAAACTCCATCCCTAACCCTAAGTAACCCTAACCCTTTTCTAATAACCCTAACCCTAACCCTAAAACCCTAACACCCTAACCCTAAAACGAACCCTAACCCTAACACTACTCTAACCCTTAGCCTAATCCTAATAACCCTAACCCTAACACTAAAACCCTAAAACACTGACCCTAACCCTAATACGAACCCTAATCCTAATAAGAACCCTAACCCTAATACGAACCCTATCCCAAACACTGAAACGAACCCTAATATGAACCCTAACCCTAATACCCTAATATCCTAACCCTAACTAACCCTAAACCTAACCCTAACCGTAATACCCTAACCCTAATAACCTAACCCAATACTAATGCTACCCAAACTCTAATATGAACCCTAACCCTAATACGATCCCTAACTCTAACCATTAAACAAACCCTAACTAACGCTAATGCTAATACCCTAACCCTAATATCCTAACCCTAATCGTAACCTAACCCTAATCCTAACCCAAACCCTAATACCCAAACCCTAACCCTAACCTAACCCTAACCCTAATACCCTAATCCTAACCCAAATCCTAATACGAACCAAAACCCTATCCATAACCTAACCCTAACTCTAACCCTAACCCTAACCCTAAAACCCTAACCCTAACCCTAATACAAACACTAACCCTAATATGAACTCTAAACCTTACCCTAATGCGAACCATAACCCTAATAGCCTAATACCCTAACCCTAACTAACCCTAACATAACGCGAACCCTAATCCTAAAATTAATCTAACCCTAACCCTAATACGCACCCTAACCCTAATACAAACCCTAACCCTAATATGAACCCTACTCCTAACTCACCCTAACCCTAATACCCTAACCCTAACCCTAACATAACCCTATCCCTAACTCTAACCCTAACCCTAATACCCTAATCCTAACCCTAACCCTAATATGAACCCTAACCTTAATACCATAACCCTAACCCATCCCTAACCATAACCCTAATCCTAACCCTAACCTAACCCTAACCCTTACTAACCTTACCCTAACCGTAACTATCCCTTACATAATACAAACCCTAACCATAAAGCTAATCTAACACTAACCCTAACCTAACCCTATCCCTTACAAAAACCCTAACCCTAACACGAACCCTAACACAAACCCTAACACGAACCCTAACCCTAAAGATACTCTAACCCTAACCCTAATACAAACCCTTACCCTAATCCTGACCCTAATATGAACCCTAACCCTAATACGAACCCTAACACTAACTAACCCTAACCTTAACCCTAACCCTAATACCCTAACCCTAAACCTAATACCCGTTCCTAATACCCTTAACCTAACCCTAAACTAACCACAACCCTATTACCCTAACCCTAATACCCTAGCCCTAACCTAACCCTAATATGAAACCTAACCCTAATACCCTAACCCTAACCCAACCCTAACCCTAATCCTAACCCTTACCTAACCCTAACCCTAACTCTAACGCCACCCTAACCCTAACCTTAATACCATAACCCTAACCCTAACCAAACTCTAACCGTAACCCTAATCCTAACCCTAACCTAACCCTAACTAAAACACAAACCCTAACTCTAACACTAACCCTAACACGAACCCTTAGCCTAACACGACTCTAATCATAACCCTAATCCTAATAACCCTAACCCTAACACTAAAACCCTAAAACACTGACCCTAACCCTAATACGAACCCTAACTCTAATACGAACCCTAACCCTAACTAACCCTAACCCTAATTCCCTAACCTAACCCTAACCCAAACACTAACCCTTACCCTAATACAAACCCTAACCTAACCCTTACCCTAACCTTAATACCATAAACCTAACCCTATCCAAACCCTAACCAAAATACACTAAACCTAACATAACGCGAACCCTAATCCTAAAGCTAATCTAACCATAACACTAATACGAATCCTAACCCTAATAAGAACCCTAACCCTAATATGAACCCTAACCCTAACTAACCCTAACCCTAATTACCTAACCCTAACCTAACCCTAACCAAACCCTAACCGTAACCCTAACCCTAATACCATAAATTCTAATTCTATCCCTAATACACTAACTCTAACCCTAAAACGCTAACCCTAACCTTAATATGAACCCTAACTAACCCTAACCCTTATATCCTAACCCCAACGCTAACCCTATTACCCTAACCCTAACACGAACCCTAACCCTAATACTAATATGAACCCTACCGCTAACACAAACCCTAACCCTAACTTTAATATGAACCTTAACCCTAATATGAACCCTAACCCTAATACAAACCCTGACCCTGACCCTAACCCTGACCCAACCCTAAACCGAACCCGAATACCCTAACCACAACTCTAACAAAAAACCTAACTCTAACCCTAACCCTAATACGAACCCTAACCCTAACCCTAATACCCTAATAGCCTAACACTAACTAACCCTAACGCGAACCCTAACCCTAAAACTACCCTAACCCTAATACGAACCCTAACCCTAATACGAACCTTAACAATAACTAACCCTAACCATAACCCTAACCCTAATACCCTAACCCTAATACCCTTTCCCTAATACCCTAACCCAAAACTAACCCTAACCCTAATACATTAATCCTAGCCCTAACCTATCCGTAACCTTAACCATAAACCTAACCCTAATATGAACGCTATCACTTATACCCTAACCATAGGATAACCCTAACCCTAATCCTAACCCTAACCCTATCTTAAACCTAACCCTATCTCTAATGCTATCCTAACCCTAACTATACACCCTAACCCTAACACAAACCCTAACCCTAACGCGAACCCTAACCCTAACGCTACCCTAACCCTAACCCTAATACGAACCATAACCCCTAACCCTAAACCTAACCCTAATCCTAATAACCCTAACACTAAAACCCTAAAACACTAACCCTAACCCTAATACGAACCGTAACCCTAACCCTAATACGAACCCTATCCCAAACCCTAAAACGAATCCTAATACGAACCTTAACCCTAACCCTAATACCATAATATCCTAACCCTAACTAACCCTAACCCTAACCGTAATACCCTAACCTTAATAACCTAACCCTAACCCTAATGCTACCCTAACCCTAATACGAACCCTAACCGTGATACGAACCCTAACTCTAACCCTTATACGAACCCTAACCCTAACTTACCCTAACACTAATACCCTAACCCTAATTTCCTAACCCTAACCCTAACCTAACCCTAAACCTAACCCAAACCCTAATACCCAAATCCTAACCCTAACCTAACCCTAACCCTAATACCCTAATCCTAACCCTAACCATAACACGAACCAAAACCCTATCCATAACCTAACCCTAACACTAACCCTTACCCTAACCCTAATTCCCTAATCCTAACCCTAACCCTAATACGAACCATAACACTATCCATAACCTAACACTAACACTAACCCTATGTAACCCTAACCCTAATCTAATAACCCTAACCCTAAAACCCTAAAATGCTAACCCTAACCCTAATACAAACACTAACCCTAATAGGAACACTAACCCTAACCCTAATATGAACCCTAACCCTAATACCCTAACCCTAATACCCTTTCCCTAATACCCTAACCCTATTCTAACCCTAACCCTAATACCCTAACCCTAGCCCTAACCTATCCATAACCCTAACCATAAACCTAACCCTAATATGAACCCTAACCATAGTACCCTAACCCTAGGATAACCCTAACCCTAATCCTAACCCTAGCATAACCCTAACCCTAACTCTAACTCTAATGCTATCCTAACCCTAACTATAACCCTATTACCTCTAATATGAACCCTAACCCTGACACAAACCCTAACACTAACGCGAACCCTAACCCTAAAGATACCCTAACCCTAACGCGAACCCTAAACCCTAACCCTAACCCTAAGTAACCGTAACCCTAATCCTAATAATCCTAACCCTAACACTAAAACCCTAAAACACCTACCCTAACCCTAATATGAACCCTAATCCTAATAAGAACCCTAACCCTAATACGAACCCTATCCCAAACACTGAAACGAACCCTAATATGAACCCTAACCCTAATACCCTAATATCCTAACCCTAACTAACCCTAAACCTAACCCTAACCGTAATACCCTAACCCTAATAACCTAACCCTAACCCTAATGCTGCCCAAACTCTAATACGAACCCTAACCCTAATACGAACCCTAACTCTAATCCTTATACGAACCCTAACTAACCCTAACGCTATTACCCTAACCCTAATATCCTAACCTAACCTAACCATAATCTTAACCCAAACCCTAATACCCAAACCCTAACCCTAATCTAACCCTAACCCTAATACCCTAATCCTAACCAAAACCCTAATATGAACCAAAACCCTATCCATAACCTAACCCTAACTCTAACCCTAATACCCTAATCCTAACCCAAACCCTAATACGAAAACTAACCCTATCCATAACCTAACCCTAACACTAACCCTAAACCTAACCCAATGTAACCCTAACCCTAATCTAATAACCCTAACCCTAATACAAACCCTAACCCTAATATGAACACTAGCCCTAACCCTAATACGAACCATAACCCTAATAGCCTAATACCCTAACCCTAACTAACCCTAACATAACGCAAACCCTAATCCTAAAGCTAATCTAACCCTAACCCTAATACGAACCTTAACCCTAATACGAACCCTAACCCTAATATGAACCTTAATCCTAGCTAACCCTAACCCTAATACCCTAACCCTAACATAACCCTAACCCTAACTCTAACCCTAACCCTAACCCTAATACCCTAACCCTAAAATGCTAACCCTAACCTTAATACGAAGCCTAACCGTTACTAACCCTTCCCTCATATACTAACCCTAACGCTAACCCTAACCTTAATACGAACCCTAACCCTAACTAACCCTAACCCTCATATTCTAACCCTTACGCTAACCCTATTACCCTAACCCTAACCTAACTCTAACCCTAATCCTAATATAAACCCTACCCCTTACACGAACCCTAACCCTAACTCTAATACGAACACTAACCCTAATTCAAACCATAACCATAATTAACCCTAATACCCTAACCCTAACACTAACCCTAACCCTAATACCATAATCATAACCCTAACCCTAACCCTAATACGAACCATAACCCTAGCCTAACCCTAACCTTTATACGATAACCCTAACCCTAACCAAACTCTAACCGTTACCCTAATCCTAACCCTAACCATAACCCTAACCTAACCAAAACTCTATCACAAACCCTAACTCTAACACTAACCCTAACATGAACCCTAACCCTAATACGAACCCTAACCCTAATACCCTAATATCCTAACCCTAAACCTAACAAACCCTAACGTGAACCCTAACCCTAATTCAAACCCTATCCCTAATACGAACACTAACTCTAACCCTTATATGAACCCTAACTAACCCTAACCTTAATACCCTAACCCTAACTCTAATACCCTAACCCTAATACCCTAACCCTACCCTAACCCTAACCCTAACTATAATACCCAAACCCTAATCCTAACCTAAACCTAACCCTAACACCCTAATCCTGACCCTAACCCTAACCCTAATACGAACCCTAACCCTATCCTTAACCTAACCCTAACACTAACTCTAACCCTATCCCTAAACCTAATACCCTAAGCATAACCCATACCTAACCCTAACCCTAACCCTTACACAAACCCTTACACGAACCCTAACCCTATCCCTAACCCTAACACGAACCCTGACCCTTATACCATAACCCTTATTCTAAACCTAATACCATAACCCTAACCCTAAAACCCTAACCCTAACTCTAATAATCTAACCCTAATACCCTAATCCTAAACTCCATCCCTAACCCTAAGTAACCCTAACCCTTTTCTAATAACCCTAACCCTAACCCTAAAACCCTAACACCCTAACCCTAAAATGAACCCTAACCCTAACACTACTCTAACCCTTAGCCTAATCCTAATAACCCTAACCCTAACACTAAAACCCTAAAACACTGACCCTAACCCTAATACGAACCCTAATCCTAATAAGAACCCTAACCCTAATATGAACCCTATCCCAAACACTGAAACGAACCCTAATATGAACCCTAACCCTAATACCCTAATATCCTAACCCTAACTAACCCTAAACCTAACCCTAACCGTAATACCCTAACCCTAATAACCTAACCCAATACTAATGCTACCCAAACTCTAATATGAACCCTAACCCTAATACGATCCCTAACTCTAACCATTAAACAAACCCTAACTAACGCTAATGCTAATACCCTAACCCTAATATCCTAACCCTAATCGTAACCTAACCCTAATCCTAACCCAAACCCTAATACCCAAACCCTAACCCTAACCTAACCCTAACCCTAATACCCTAATCCTAACCCAAATCCTAATACGAACCAAAACCCTATCCATAACCTAACCCTAACTCTAACCCTAACCCTAACCCTAAAACCCTAACCCTAACCCTAATACAAACACTAACCCTAATATGAACTCTAAACCTTACCCTAATGCGAACCATAACCCTAATAGCCTAATACCCTAACCCTAACTAACCCTAACATAACGCGAACCCTAATCCTAAAATTAATCTAACCCTAACCCTAATACGAACCCTAACCCCAAAATACCCTAGCCCTAACCCTAAGTGACCCTAACCCTAATCCTAATAACCATAACCCTAACATTAAAACACTAAAACATTAACCCTAACCTTAATATGCACCCTAAGACGAACCCTAACCCTAAAGATACTCTAACACTAACCCTAATACAAACCCCAACCCTAATACGAACCCAAACCCTAATACGAACCCTAACACTAACTAACCCTAACCTTAACCCTAACCCTAATACCCTAACCCTAATACCATTTCCCTAATATTCTTAACCTAACCCTAACCTAACCATAACCCTAATACCCTAACCGTAACTCTAACCCTAATACGAAACCTAACCCTAACCCTTATACCCTAACCATAACCCAACCCTAACCGTAATCCTTATCTTAACCCTTACCTAACCCTAACCTTAATGCTAACTCTAACCCTAACCCTAATATGAACCTACCCCTTACACGAACC
This sequence comes from Pseudophryne corroboree, assembly GCF_028390025.1. Lineage (NCBI taxonomy): Eukaryota > Metazoa > Chordata > Amphibia > Anura > Myobatrachidae > Pseudophryne > Pseudophryne corroboree. The sequence goes on from NW_026969714.1 coordinate 372,570, forward strand.
CTAACCCTAACTCTAAAACTAACACTAACCCTAATACGAACCCTAACCCTACTACCCTAACCCTAACTAACCCTAATGCGAACCCTAACCCTAATGCTTCCCTAACCCTAATACGGACCCTAACCCTAATATGAACCCTAACAATAACTAACCCTTACCTTAACCCTAACCCTAATCCTAATACCCTTTCCCTAATACCCTAACCCTAAACTAACCCAAACCCTAATACCCTAACCCTAGCCCTAACCTATCCGTAATTCTAACCATAAACCTAACCCTAATATGAACCCTAATCCTAATACCCTAACCCTAGGATAACCCTAACCCTAATCCTAACCCTAACCCTAGCCTAATCCTAACCCTATCTCTTATGCTATCCTAACCCGAACTATAACCCTAATACCTCTAATACGAACCCTAACCCTAACACAAACCCTAACCCTAACGTGAACCCTAACCCTAATGCTACCCTAACTTTAACACTAATACAAACCCTAACGCCTAACCCTAACCCTAATCCTTACCCTAATCCTAATAACCCTAACACTAAAACACTAAAACACTAACCCTAACCCTAATACGAACCCTAACCCTAATGCGAACCCTATCCCAAACCCTAAAATGAACCCTAATACGAACCCTAACCCTAATACCCTAATATCCTAACCCTAACCCTAATCCTAACCGTAATACCCTAACTTTAATAACCTAACCCTAACCCTAATGCTACCCTAACCCTAATACGAACCCTAACCCTAATACGAATCCTAACTCTAACCCTTAAACGAACCCTAACCCTAACTAACCCAAATACCCTAACCCTAATATCCTAAACCTAACCCTAACCTAACCTTAATCCTAACCAAAACCCTAATACCCAACCCCTACCCTAACCTAACCCTAATAACCTAATCCTAACCATAACCCTAATATGTACCAAAACCCTATAAATAACCTAACCCTAACACTAACACTCACCCTATGTAACCCTAACCCTAATCTAATAACCTTAACCCTAAAACCCTAACACCCTAACCCTAATACAAACCCTAACCCTAATACGAACCATAACCCTATTAGCCTAATACCCTAACCCTAATTAACCCTATCATAATGCGAACCCTAATCCTAAAGCTAATCTAACCCTAACCCTAATACGAACCCTAACCCTAATACGAACCATAACCCTAATATGAACCCAAACCTTAACTAACCCTAACCCTAATACCCTAACCTAACCCAAACCCTAACCTAACCCTAACACTAATAACCTAATCCTAACCTTAACCCTAGTACGAACCCTAACCCTAACCTTAATACCATAACCCTAACCCAACCCTAACCATAACCCTAATCCTAACCCTAACCTAACCCTAACCCTTACACAAACCTTAACCCTAACACTAACATGAACCCTAACTCTAACACAAACCCTAACCCTAATACCATAAATTCTAATTCTATTCCTAATACTTTAACTCTAAAACGCTAACCCTAACCTTAATATGAACCCTAACTATCCCTAACCCTTATATCCTAACCCTAACGCTAACCCTATTACCCTAACCCTAACCTAACTCTAACCCTAATCCTAATAACCCTAACCCTAACACTAAAACCCTAAAACACTGACACACCCTAATACGAACCCCAACCCTAACCCTAATACGAACCCTAACCTTAATACGCACCCTAACCCTAATAACTTAATATCCTAACCCTAACCCTTACTAACCTTACCCTAACCGTAACTATCCCTTACATAATACAAACCCTAACCATAAAGCTAATCTAACACTAACCCTAACCTAACCCTATCCCTTACAAAAACCCTAACCCTAACACGAACCCTAACACGAACCCTAACACGAACCCTAACCCTAAAGATACTCTAACCCTAACCCTAATACAAACCCTTACCCTAATCCTAACCCTAATATGAACCCTAACCCTAATACGAACCCTAACACTAACTAACCCTAACCTTAACCCTAACCCTAATACCCTAACCCTAAACCTAATACCCGTTCCTAATACCCTTAACCTAACCCTAAACTAACCACAACCCTATTACCCTAACCCTAATACCCTAGCCCTAACCTAACCCTAATATGAAACCTAACCCTAATACCCTAACCCTAACCCAACCCTAACCCTAATCCTAACCCGAACCCTTACCTAACCCTAACCCTAACTCTAACGCCACCCTAACCCTAACCTTAATACCATAACCCTAACCCTAACCAAACTCTAACCGTAACCCTAATCCTAACCCTAACCTAACCCTAACTAAAACACAAACCCTAACTCTAACACTAACCCTAACACGAACCCTTAGCCTAACACGACTCTAATCATAACCCTAATCCTAATAACCCTAACCCTAACACTAAAACCCTAAAACACTGACCCTAACCCTAATACGAACCCTAACTCTAATACGAACCCTAACCCTAACTAACCCTAACCCTAATTCCCTAACCTAACCCTAACCCAAACACTAACCCTTACCCTAATACAAACCCTAACCTAACCCTAACCCTAACCTTAATACCATAAACCTAACCCTATCCAAACCCTAACCAAAATACACTAAACCTAACATAACGCGAACCCTAATCCTAAAGCTAATCTAACCATAACACTAATACGAATCCTAACCCTAATAAGAACCCTAACCCTAATATGAACCCTAACCCTAACTAACCCTAACCCTAATTACCTAACCCTAACCTAACCCTAACCAAACCCTAACCGTAACCCTAACCCTAATACCATAAATTCTAATTCTATCCCTAATACCCTAACTCTAACCCTAAAACGCTAACCCTAACCTTAATATGAACCCTAACTAACCCTAACCCTTATATCCTAACCCCAACGCTAACCCTATTACCCTAACCCTAACACGAACCCTAACCCTAATACTAATATGAACCCTACCGCTAACACAAACCCTAACCCTAACTTTAATATGAACCTTAACCCTAATATGAACCCTAACCCTAATACAAACCCTGACCCTGACCCTAACCCTGACCCAACCCTAAACCGAACCCGAATACCCTAACCACAACTCTAACAAAAAACCTAACTCTAACCCTAACCCTAATACGAACCCTAACCCTAATCCTAATACCCTAATAGCCTAACACTAACTAACCCTAACGCGAACCCTAACCCTAAAACTACCCTAACCCTAATACGAACCCTAACCCTAATACGAACCTTAACAATAACTAACCCTAACCATAACCCTAACCCTAATACCCTAACCCTAATACCCTTTCCCTAATACCCTAACCCAAAACTAACCCTAACCCTAATACATTAATCCTAGCCCTAACCTATCCGTAACCTTAACCATAAACCTAACCCTAATATGAACGCTATCACTTATACCCTAACCATAGGATAACCCTAACCCTAATCCTAACCCTAACCCTATCTTAAACCTAACCCTATCTCTAATGCTATCCTAACCCTAACTATACACCCTAACCCTAACACAAACCCTAACCCTAACGCGAACCCTAACCCTAACGCTACCCTAACCCTAACCCTAATACGAACCATAACCCCTAACCCTAAACCTAACCCTAATCCTAATAACCCTAACACTAAAACCCTAAAACACTAACCCTAACCCTAATACGAACCGTAACCCTAACCCTAATACGAACCCTATCCCAAACCCTAAAACGAATCCTAATACGAACCTTAACCCTAACCCTAATACCATAATATCCTAACCCTAACTAACCCTAACCCTAACCGTAATACCCTAACCTTAATAACCTAACCCTAACCCTAATGCTACCCTAACCCTAATACGAACCCTAACCGTGATACGAACCCTAACTCTAACCCTTATACGAACCCTAACCGTAACTTACCCTAACACTAATACCCTAACCCTAATTTCCTAACCCTAACCCTAACCTAACCCTAAACCTAACCCAAACCCTAATACCCAAATCCTAACCCTAACCTAACCCTAACCCTAATACCCTAATCCTAACCCTAACCATAATACGAACCAAAACCCTATCCATAACCTAACCCTAACACTAACCCTTACCCTAACCCTAATTCCCTAATCCTAACCCTAACCCTAATACGAACCATAACACTATCCATAACCTAACACTAACACTAACCCTATGTAACCCTAACCCTAATCTAATAACCCTAACCCTAAAACCCTAAAATGCTAACCCTAACCCTAATATAAACACTAACCCTAATAGGAACACTAACCCTAACCCTAATATGAACCCTAACCCTAATACCCTAACCCTAATACCCTTTCCCTAATACCCTAACCCTATTCTAACCCTAACCCTAATACCCTAACCCTAGCCCTAACCTATCCATAACCCTAACCATAAACCTAACCCTAATATGAACCCTAACCATAGTACCCTAACCCTAGGATAACCCTAACCCTAATCCTAACCCTAGCATAACCCTAACCCTGACTCTAACTCTAATGCTATCCTAACCCTAACTATAACCCTATTACCTCTAATATGAACCCTAACCCTGACACAAACCCTAACACTAACGCGAACCCTAACCCTAAAGATACCCTAACCCTAACGCGAACCCTAAACCCTAACCCTAACCCTAAGTAACCGTAACCCTAATCCTAATAATCCTAACCCTAACACTAAAACCCTAAAACACTAACCCTAACCCTAATACGAACCCTAATCCTAATAAGAACCCTAACCCTAATACGAACCCTATCCCAAACTCTGAAACGAACCCTAATATGAACCCTAACCCTAATACCCTAATATCCTAACCCTAACTAACCCTAAACCTAACCCTAACCGTAATACCCTAACCCTAATAACCTAACCCTAACCCTAATGCTACCCAAACTCTAATACGAACCCTAACCCTAATACGAACCCTAACTCTAATCCTTATACGAACCCTAACTAACCCTAACGCTATTACCCTAACCCTAATATCCTAACCTAACCTAACCATAATCTTAACCCAAACCCTAATACCCAAACCCTAACCCTAATCTAACCCTAACCCTAATACCCTAATCCTAACCAAAACCCTAATATGAACCAAAACCCTATCCATAACCTAACCCTAACTCTAACCCTAATACCCTAATCCTAACCCAAACCCTAATACGAAAACTAACCCTATCCATAACCTAACCCTAACACTAACCCTAAACCTAACCCAATGTAACCCTAACCCTAATCTAATAACCCTAACCCTAATACAAACCCTAACCCTAATATGAACACTAGCCCTAACCCTAATACGAACCATAACCCTAATAGCCTAATACCCTAACCCTAACTAACCCTAACATAACGCGAACCCTAATCCTAAAGCTAATCTAACCCTAACCCTAATACGAACCTTAACCCTAATACGAACCCTAACCCTAATATGAACCTTAATCCTAGCTAACCCTAACCCTAATACCCTAACCCTAACATAACCCTAACCCTAACTCTAACCCTAACCCTAACCCTAATACCCTAACCCTAAAATGCTAACCCTAACCTTAATACGAAGCCTAACCCTTACTAACCCTTCCCTCATATACTAACCCTAACGCTAACCCTAACCTTAATACGAACCCTAACCCTAACTAACCCTAACCCTCATATTCTAACCCTTACGCTAACCCTATTACCCTAACCCTAACCTAACTCTAACCCTAATCCTAATATAAACCCTACCCCTTACACGAACCCTAACCCTAACTCTAATACGAACACTAACCCTAATTCAAACCATAACCATAATTAACCCTAATACCCTAACCCTAACACTAACCCTAACCCTAATACCATAATCATAACCCTAACCCTAATACGAACCATAACCCTAGCCTAACCCTAACCTTTATACGATAACCCTAACCCTAACCAAACTCTAACCGTTACCCTAATCCTAACCCTAACCATAACCCTAACCTAACCAAAACTCTATCACAAACCCTAACTCTAACACTAACCCTAACATGAACCCTAACCCTAATACGAACCCTAACCCTAATACCCTAATATCCTAACCCTAAACCTAACAAACCCTAACGTGAACCCTAACCCTAATTCAAACCCTATCCCTAATACGAACACTAATTCTAACCCTTATATGAACCCTAACTAACCCTAACCTTAATACCCTAACCCTAACTCTAATACCCTAACCCTAATACCCTAACCCTACCCTAACCCTAACCCTAACTATAATACCCAAACCCTAATCCTAACCTAAACCTAACCCTAACACCCTAATCCTGACCCTAACCCTAACCCTAATACGAACCCTAACCCTATCCTTAACCTAACCCTAACACTAACTCTAACCCTATCCCTAAACCTAATACCCTAAGCATAACCCATCCCTAACCCTAACCCTAACCCTTACACAAACCCTTACACGAACCCTAACCCTATCCCTAACCCTAACACGAACCCTGACCCTTATACCATAACCCTTATTCTAAACCTAATACCATAACCCTAACCCTAAAACCCTAACCCTAACTCTAATAATCTAACCCTAATACCCTAATCCTAAACTCCATCCCTAACCCTAAGTAACCCTAACCCTTTTCTAATAACCCTAACCCTAACCCTAAAACCCTAACACCCTAACCCTAAAACGAACCCTAACCCTAACACTACTCTAACCCTTAGCCTAATCCTAATAACCCTAACCCTAACACTAAAACCCTAAAACACTGACCCTAACCCTAATACGAACCCTAATCCTAATAAGAACCCTAACCCTAATACGAACCCTATCCCAAACACTGAAACGAACCCTAATATGAACCCTAACCCTAATACCCTAATATCCTAACCCTAACTAACCCTAAACCTAACCCTAACCGTAATACCCTAACCCTAATAACCTAACCCAATACTAATGCTACCCAAACTCTAATATGAACCCTAACCCTAATACGATCCCTAACTCTAACCATTAAACAAACCCTAACTAACGCTAATGCTAATACCCTAACCCTAATATCCTAACCCTAATCGTAACCTAACCCTAATCCTAACCCAAACCCTAATACCCAAACCCTAACCCTAACCTAACCCTAACCCTAATACCCTAATCCTAACCCAAATCCTAATACGAACCAAAACCCTATCCATAACCTAACCCTAACTCTAACCCTAACCCTAACCCTAAAACCCTAACCCTAACCCTAATACAAACACTAACCCTAATATGAACTCTAAACCTTACCCTAATGCGAACCATAACCCTAATAGCCTAATACCCTAACCCTAACTAACCCTAACATAACGCGAACCCTAATCCTAAAATTAATCTAACCCTAACCCTAATACGCACCCTAACCCTAATACAAACCCTAACCCTAATATGAACCCTACTCCTAACTCACCCTAACCCTAATACCCTAACCCTAACCCTAACATAACCCTATCCCTAACTCTAACCCTAACCCTAATACCCTAATCCTAACCCTAACCCTAATATGAACCCTAACCTTAATACCATAACCCTAACCCATCCCTAACCATAACCCTAATCCTAACCCTAACCTAACCCTAACCCTTACTAACCTTACCCTAACCGTAACTATCCCTTACATAATACAAACCCTAACCATAAAGCTAATCTAACACTAACCCTAACCTAACCCTATCCCTTACAAAAACCCTAACCCTAACACGAACCCTAACACAAACCCTAACACGAACCCTAACCCTAAAGATACTCTAACCCTAACCCTAATACAAACCCTTACCCTAATCCTGACCCTAATATGAACCCTAACCCTAATACGAACCCTAGCACTAACTAACCCTAACCTTAACCCTAACCCTAATACCCTAACCCTAAACCTAATACCCGTTCCTAATACCCTTAACCTAACCCTAAACTAACCACAACCCTATTACCCTAACCCTAATACCCTAGCCCTAACCTAACCCTAATATGAAACCTAACCCTAATACCCTAACCCTAACCCAACCCTAACCCTAATCCTAACCCTTACCTAACCCTAACCCTAACTCTAACGCCACCCTAACCCTAACCTTAATACCATAACCCTAACCCTAACCAAACTCTAACCGTAACCCTAATCCTAACCCTAACCTAACCCTAACTAAAACACAAACCCTAACTCTAACACTAACCCTAACACGAACCCTTAGCCTAACACGACTCTAATCATAACCCTAATCCTAATAACCCTAACCCTAACACTAAAACCCTAAAACACTGACCCTAACCCTAATACGAACCCTAACTCTAATACGAACCCTAACCCTAACTAACCCTAACCCTAATTCCCTAACCTAACCCTAACCCAAACACTAACCCTTACCCTAATACAAACCCTAACCTAACCCTTACCCTAACCTTAATACCATAAACCTAACCCTATCCAAACCCTAACCAAAATACACTAAACCTAACATAACGCGAACCCTAATCCTAAAGCTAATCTAACCATAACACTAATACGAATCCTAACCCTAATAAGAACCCTAACCCTAATATGAACCCTAACCCTAACTAACCCTAACCCTAATTACCTAACCCTAACCTAACCCTAACCAAACCCTAACCGTAACCCTAACCCTAATACCATAAATTCTAATTCTATCCCTAATACACTAACTCTAACCCTAAAACGCTAACCCTAACCTTAATATGAACCCTAACTAACCCTAACCCTTATATCCTAACCCCAACGCTAACCCTATTACCCTAACCCTAACACGAACCCTAACCCTAATACTAATATGAACCCTACCGCTAACACAAACCCTAACCCTAACTTTAATATGAACCTTAACCCTAATATGAACCCTAACCCTAATACAAACCCTGACCCTAACCCTGACCCAACCCTAAACCGAACCCGAATACCCTAACCACAACTCTAACAAAAAACCTAACTCTAACCCTAACCCTAATACGAACCCTAACCCTAACCCTAATACCCTAATAGCCTAACACTAACTAACCCTAACGCGAACCCTAACCCTAAAACTACCCTAACCCTAATACGAACCCTAACCCTAATACGAACCTTAACAATAACTAACCCTAACCATAACCCTAACCCTAATACCCTAACCCTAATACCCTTTCCCTAATACCCTAACCCAAAACTAACCCTAACCCTAATACATTAATCCTAGCCCTAACCTATCCGTAACCTTAACCATAAACCTAACCCTAATATGAACGCTATCACTTATACCCTAACCATAGGATAACCCTAACCCTAATCCTAACCCTAACCCTATCTTAAACCTAACCCTATCTCTAATGCTATCCTAACCCTAACTATACACCCTAACCCTAACACAAACCCTAACCCTAACGCGAACCCTAACCCTAACGCTACCCTAACCCTAACCCTAATACGAACCATAACCCCTAACCCTAAACCTAACCCTAATCCTAATAACCCTAACACTAAAACCCTAAAACACTAACCCTAACCCTAATACGAACCGTAACCCTAACCCTAATACGAACCCTATCCCAAACCCTAAAACGAATCCTAATACGAACCTTAACCCTAACCCTAATACCATAATATCCTAACCCTAACTAACCCTAACCCTAACCGTAATACCCTAACCTTAATAACCTAACCCTAACCCTAATGCTACCCTAACCCTAATACGAACCCTAACCGTGATACGAACCCTAACTCTAACCCTTATACGAACCCTAACCCTAACTTACCCTAACACTAATACCCTAACCCTAATTTCCTAACCCTAACCCTAACCTAACCCTAAACCTAACCCAAACCCTAATACCCAAATCCTAACCCTAACCTAACCCTAACCCTAACACCCTAATCCTAACCCTAACCATAACACGAACCAAAACCCTATCCATAACCTAACCCTAACACTAACCCTTACCCTAACCCTAATTCCCTAATCCTAACCCTAACCCTAATACGAACCATAACACTATCCATAACCTAACACTAACACTAACCCTATGTAACCCTAACCCTAATCTAATAACCCTAACCCTAAAACCCTAAAATGCTAACCCTAACCCTAATACAAACACTAACCCTAATAGGAACACTAACCCTAACCCTAATATGAACCCTAACCCTAATACCCTAACCCTAATACCCTTTCCCTAATACCCTAACCCTATTCTAACCCTAACCCTAATACCCTAACCCTAGCCCTAACCTATCCATAACCCTAACCATAAACCTAACCCTAATATGAACCCTAACCATAGTACCCTAACCCTAGGATAACCCTAACCCTAATCCTAACCCTAGCATAACCCTAACCCTAACTCTAACTCTAATGCTATCCTAACCCTAACTATAACCCTATTACCTCTAATATGAACCCTAACCCTGACACAAACCCTAACACTAACGCGAACCCTAACCCTAAAGATACCCTAACCCTAACGCGAACCCTAAACCCTAACCCTAACCCTAAGTAACCGTAACCCTAATCCTAATAATCCTAACCCTAACACTAAAACCCTAAAACACCTACCCTAACCCTAATATGAACCCTAATCCTAATAAGAACCCTAACCCTAATACGAACCCTATCCCAAACACTGAAACGAACCCTAATATGAACCCTAACCCTAATACCCTAATATCCTAACCCTAACTAACCCTAAACCTAACCCTAACCGTAATACCCTAACCCTAATAACCTAACCCTAACCCTAATGCTGCCCAAACTCTAATACGAACCCTAACCCTAATACGAACCCTAACTCTAATCCTTATACGAACCCTAACTAACCCTAACGCTATTACCCTAACCCTAATATCCTAACCTAACCTAACCATAATCTTAACCCAAACCCTAATACCCAAACCCTAACCCTAATCTAACCCTAACCCTAATACCCTAATCCTAACCAAAACCCTAATATGAACCAAAACCCTATCCATAACCTAACCCTAACTCTAACCCTAATACCCTAATCCTAACCCAAACCCTAATACGAAAACTAACCCTATCCATAACCTAACCCTAACACTAACCCTAAACCTAACCCAATGTAACCCTAACCCTAATCTAATAACCCTAACCCTAATACAAACCCTAACCCTAATATGAACACTAGCCCTAACCCTAATACGAACCATAACCCTAATAGCCTAATACCCTAACCCTAACTAACCCTAACATAACGCAAACCCTAATCCTAAAGCTAATCTAACCCTAACCCTAATACGAACCTTAACCCTAATACGAACCCTAACCCTAATATGAACCTTAATCCTAGCTAACCCTAACCCTAATACCCTAACCCTAACATAACCCTAACCCTAACTCTAACCCTAACCCTAACCCTAATACCCTAACCCTAAAATGCTAACCCTAACCTTAATACGAAGCCTAACCGTTACTAACCCTTCCCTCATATACTAACCCTAACGCTAACCCTAACCTTAATACGAACCCTAACCCTAACTAACCCTAACCCTCATATTCTAACCCTTACGCTAACCCTATTACCCTAACCCTAACCTAACTCTAACCCTAATCCTAATATAAACCCTACCCCTTACACGAACCCTAACCCTAACTCTAATACGAACACTAACCCTAATTCAAACCATAACCATAATTAACCCTAATACCCTAACCCTAACACTAACCCTAACCCTAATACCATAATCATAACCCTAACCCTAACCCTAATACGAACCATAACCCTAGCCTAACCCTAACCTTTATACGATAACCCTAACCCTAACCAAACTCTAACCGTTACCCTAATCCTAACCCTAACCATAACCCTAACCTAACCAAAACTCTATCACAAACCCTAACTCTAACACTAACCCTAACATGAACCCTAACCCTAATACGAACCCTAACCCTAATACCCTAATATCCTAACCCTAAACCTAACAAACCCTAACGTGAACCCTAACCCTAATTCAAACCCTATCCCTAATACGAACACTAACTCTAACCCTTATATGAACCCTAACTAACCCTAACCTTAATACCCTAACCCTAACTCTAATACCCTAACCCTAATACCCTAACCCTACCCTAACCCTAACCCTAACTATAATACCCAAACCCTAATCCTAACCTAAACCTAACCCTAACACCCTAATCCTGACCCTAACCCTAACCCTAATACGAACCCTAACCCTATCCTTAACCTAACCCTAACACTAACTCTAACCCTATCCCTAAACCTAATACCCTAAGCATAACCCATACCTAACCCTAACCCTAACCCTTACACAAACCCTTACACGAACCCTAACCCTATCCCTAACCCTAACACGAACCCTGACCCTTATACCATAACCCTTATTCTAAACCTAATACCATAACCCTAACCCTAAAACCCTAACCCTAACTCTAATAATCTAACCCTAATACCCTAATCCTAAACTCCATCCCTAACCCTAAGTAACCCTAACCCTTTTCTAATAACCCTAACCCTAACCCTAAAACCCTAACACCCTAACCCTAAAATGAACCCTAACCCTAACACTACTCTAACCCTTAGCCTAATCCTAATAACCCTAACCCTAACACTAAAACCCTAAAACACTGACCCTAACCCTAATACGAACCCTAATCCTAATAAGAACCCTAACCCTAATACGAACCCTATCCCAAACACTGAAACGAACCCTAATATGAACCCTAACCCTAATACCCTAATATCCTAACCCTAACTAACCCTAAACCTAACCCTAACCGTAATACCCTAACCCTAATAACCTAACCCAATACTAATGCTACCCAAACTCTAATATGAACCCTAACCCTAATACGATCCCTAACTCTAACCATTAAACAAACCCTAACTAACGCTAATGCTAATACCCTAACCCTAATATCCTAACCCTAATCGTAACCTAACCCTAATCCTAACCCAAACCCTAATACCCAAACCCTAACCCTAACCTAACCCTAACCCTAATACCCTAATCCTAACCCAAATCCTAATACGAACCAAAACCCTATCCATAACCTAACCCTAACTCTAACCCTAACCCTAACCCTAAAACCCTAACCCTAACCCTAATACAAACACTAACCCTAATATGAACTCTAAACCTTACCCTAATGCGAACCATAACCCTAATAGCCTAATACCCTAACCCTAACTAACCCTAACATAACGCGAACCCTAATCCTAAAATTAATCTAACCCTAACCCTAATACGAACCCTAACCCCAAAATACCCTAGCCCTAACCCTAAGTGACCCTAACCCTAATCCTAATAACCATAACCCTAACATTAAAACACTAAAACATTAACCCTAACCTTAATATGCACCCTAAGACGAACCCTAACCCTAAAGATACTCTAACACTAACCCTAATACAAACCCCAACCCTAATACGAACCCAAACCCTAATACGAACCCTAACACTAACTAACCCTAACCTTAACCCTAACCCTAATACCCTAACCCTAATACCATTTCCCTAATATTCTTAACCTAACCCTAACCTAACCATAACCCTAATACCCTAACCGTAACTCTAACCCTAATACGAAACCTAACCCTAACCCTTATACCCTAACCCTAACCCAACCCTAACCGTAATCCTTATCTTAACCCTTACCTAACCCTAACCTTAATGCTAACTCTAACCCTAACCCTAATATGAACCTACCCCTTACACGAACCCTAACCCTAACTCTAAAACTAACACTAACCCTAATACGAACCCTAACCCTACTACCCTAACCCTAACTAACCCTAATGCGAACCCTAACCCTAATGCTTCCCTAACCCTAATACGGACCCTAACCCTAATATGAACCCTAACAATAACTAACCCTTACCTTAACCCTAACCCTAATCCTAATACCCTTTCCCTAATACCCTAACCCTAAACTAACCCAAACCCTAATACCCTAACCCTAGCCCTAACCTATCCGTAATTCTAACCATAAACCTAACCCTAATATGAACCCTAATCCTAATACCCTAACCCTAGGATAACCCTAACCCTAATCCTAACCCTAACCCTAGCCTAATCCTAACCCTATCTCTTATGCTATCCTAACCCGAACTATAACCCTAATACCTCTAATACGAACCCTAACCCTAACACAAACCCTAACCCTAACGTGAACCCTAACCCTAATGCTACCCTAACTTTAACACTAATACAAACCCTAACGCCTAACCCTAACCCTAATCCTTACCCTAATCCTAATAACCCTAACACTAAAACACTAAAACACTAACCCTAACCCTAATACGAACCCTAACCCTAATGCGAACCCTATCCCAAACCCTAAAATGAACCCTAATACGAACCCTAACCCTAATACCCTAATATCCTAACCCTAACCCTAATCCTAACCGTAATACCCTAACTTTAATAACCTAACCCTAACCCTAATGCTACCCTAACCCTAATACGAACCCTAACCCTAATACGAATCCTAACTCTAACCCTTAAACGAACCCTAACCCTAACTAACCCAAATACCCTAACCCTAATATCCTAAACCTAACCCTAACCTAACCTTAATCCTAACCAAAACCCTAATACCCAACCCCTACCCTAACCTAACCCTAATAACCTAATCCTAACCATAACCCTAATATGTACCAAAACCCTATAAATAACCTAACCCTAACACTAACACTCACCCTATGTAACCCTAACCCTAATCTAATAACCTTAACCCTAAAACCCTAACACCCTAACCCTAATACAAACCCTAACCCTAATACGAACCATAACCCTATTAGCCTAATACCCTAACCCTAATTAACCCTATCATAATGCGAACCCTAATCCTAAAGCTAATCTAACCCTAACCCTAATACGAACCCTAACCCTAATACGAACCATAACCCTAATATGAACCCAAACCTTAACTAACCCTAACCCTAATACCCTAACCTAACCCAAACCCTAACCTAACCCTAACACTAATAACCTAATCCTAACCTTAACCCTAGTACGAACCCTAACCCTAACCTTAATACCATAACCCTAACCCAACCCTAACCATAACCCTAATCCTAACCCTAACCTAACCCTAACCCTTACACAAACCTTAACCCTAACACTAACATGAACCCTAACTCTAACACAAACCCTAACCCTAATACCATAAATTCTAATTCTATTCCTAATACTTTAACTCTAAAACGCTAACCCTAACCTTAATATGAACCCTAACTATCCCTAACCCTTATATCCTAACCCTAACGCTAACCCTATTACCCTAACCCTAACCTAACTCTAACCCTAATCCTAATAACCCTAACCCTAACACTAAAACCCTAAAACACTGACACACCCTAATACGAACCCCAACCCTAACCCTAATACGAACCCTAACCTTAATACGCACCCTAACCCTAATAACTTAATATCCTAACCCTAACCCTTACTAACCTTACCCTAACCGTAACTATCCCTTACATAATACAAACCCTAACCATAAAGCTAATCTAACACTAACCCTAACCTAACCCTATCCCTTACAAAAACCCTAACCCTAACACGAACCCTAACACGAACCCTAACACGAACCCTAACCCTAAAGATACTCTAACCCTAACCCTAATACAAACCCTTACCCTAATCCTAACCCTAATATGAACCCTAACCCTAATACGAACCCTAACACTAACTAACCCTAACCTTAACCCTAACCCTAATACCCTAACCCTAAACCTAATACCCGTTCCTAATACCCTTAACCTAACCCTAAACTAACCACAACCCTATTACCCTAACCCTAATACCCTAGCCCTAACCTAACCCTAATATGAAACCTAACCCTAATACCCTAACCCTAACCCAACCCTAACCCTAATCCTAACCCGAACCCTTACCTAACCCTAACCCTAACTCTAACGCCACCCTAACCCTAACCTTAATACCATAACCCTAACCCTAACCAAACTCTAACCGTAACCCTAATCCTAACCCTAACCTAACCCTAACTAAAACACA
Source organism: Pseudophryne corroboree (assembly GCF_028390025.1). Taxonomy (NCBI): domain Eukaryota; kingdom Metazoa; phylum Chordata; class Amphibia; order Anura; family Myobatrachidae; genus Pseudophryne; species Pseudophryne corroboree. Next base: position 388,548 of record NW_026969714.1, read on the forward strand.
AACCCTAACTCTAACACTAACCCTAACACGAACCCTTAGCCTAACACGACTCTAATCATAACCCTAATCCTAATAACCCTAACCCTAACACTAAAACCCTAAAACACTGACCCTAACCCTAATACGAACCCTAACTCTAATACGAACCCTAACCCTAACTAACCCTAACCCTAATTCCCTAACCTAACCCTAACCCAAACACTAACCCTTACCCTAATACAAACCCTAACCTAACCCTAACCCTAACCTTAATACCATAAACCTAACCCTATCCAAACCCTAACCAAAATACACTAAACCTAACATAACGCGAACCCTAATCCTAAAGCTAATCTAACCATAACACTAATACGAATCCTAACCCTAATAAGAACCCTAACCCTAATATGAACCCTAACCCTAACTAACCCTAACCCTAATTACCTAACCCTAACCTAACCCTAACCAAACCCTAACCGTAACCCTAACCCTAATACCATAAATTCTAATTCTATCCCTAATACCCTAACTCTAACCCTAAAACGCTAACCCTAACCTTAATATGAACCCTAACTAACCCTAACCCTTATATCCTAACCCCAACGCTAACCCTATTACCCTAACCCTAACACGAACCCTAACCCTAATACTAATATGAACCCTACCGCTAACACAAACCCTAACCCTAACTTTAATATGAACCTTAACCCTAATATGAACCCTAACCCTAATACAAACCCTGACCCTGACCCTAACCCTGACCCAACCCTAAACCGAACCCGAATACCCTAACCACAACTCTAACAAAAAACCTAACTCTAACCCTAACCCTAATACGAACCATAACCCCTAACCCTAAACCTAACCCTAATCCTAATAACCCTAACACTAAAACCCTAAAACACTAACCCTAACCCTAATACGAACCGTAACCCTAACCCTAATACGAACCCTATCCCAAACCCTAAAACGAATCCTAATACGAACCTTAACCCTAACCCTAATACCATAATATCCTAACCCTAACTAACCCTAACCCTAACCGTAATACCCTAACCTTAATAACCTAACCCTAACCCTAATGCTACCCTAACCCTAATACGAACCCTAACCGTGATACGAACCCTAACTCTAACCCTTATACGAACCCTAACCCTAACTTACCCTAACACTAATACCCTAACCCTAATTTCCTAACCCTAACCCTAACCTAACCCTAAACCTAACCCAAACCCTAATACCCAAATCCTAACCCTAACCTAACCCTAACCCTAACACCCTAATCCTAACCCTAACCATAACACGAACCAAAACCCTATCCATAACCTAACCCTAACACTAACCCTTACCCTAACCCTAATTCCCTAATCCTAACCCTAACCCTAATACGAACCATAACACTATCCATAACCTAACACTAACACTAACCCTATGTAACCCTAACCCTAATCTAATAACCCTAACCCTAAAACCCTAAAATGCTAACCCTAACCCTAATACAAACACTAACCCTAATAGGAACACTAACCCTAACCCTAATATGAACCCTAACCCTAATACCCTAACCCTAATACCCTTTCCCTAATACCCTAACCCTATTCTAACCCTAACCCTAATACCCTAACCCTAGCCCTAACCTATCCATAACCCTAACCATAAACCTAACCCTAATATGAACCCTAACCATAGTACCCTAACCCTAGGATAACCCTAACCCTAATCCTAACCCTAGCATAACCCTAACCCTAACTCTAACTCTAATGCTATCCTAACCCTAACTATAACCCTATTACCTCTAATATGAACCCTAACCCTGACACAAACCCTAACACTAACGCGAACCCTAACCCTAAAGATACCCTAACCCTAACGCGAACCCTAAACCCTAACCCTAACCCTAAGTAACCGTAACCCTAATCCTAATAATCCTAACCCTAACACTAAAACCCTAAAACACCTACCCTAACCCTAATATGAACCCTAATCCTAATAAGAACCCTAACCCTAATACGAACCCTATCCCAAACACTGAAACGAACCCTAATATGAACCCTAACCCTAATACCCTAATATCCTAACCCTAACTAACCCTAAACCTAACCCTAACCGTAATACCCTAACCCTAATAACCTAACCCTAACCCTAATGCTGCCCAAACTCTAATACGAACCCTAACCCTAATACGAACCCTAACTCTAATCCTTATACGAACCCTAACTAACCCTAACGCTATTACCCTAACCCTAATATCCTAACCTAACCTAACCATAATCTTAACCCAAACCCTAATACCCAAACCCTAACCCTAATCTAACCCTAACCCTAATACCCTAATCCTAACCAAAACCCTAATATGAACCAAAACCCTATCCATAACCTAACCCTAACTCTAACCCTAATACCCTAATCCTAACCCAAACCCTAATACGAAAACTAACCCTATCCATAACCTAACCCTAACACTAACCCTAAACCTAACCCAATGTAACCCTAACCCTAATCTAATAACCCTAACCCTAATACAAACCCTAACCCTAATATGAACACTAGCCCTAACCCTAATACGAACCATAACCCTAATAGCCTAATACCCTAACCCTAACTAACCCTAACATAACGCAAACCCTAATCCTAAAGCTAATCTAACCCTAACCCTAATACGAACCTTAACCCTAATACGAACCCTAACCCTAATATGAACCTTAATCCTAGCTAACCCTAACCCTAATACCCTAACCCTAACATAACCCTAACCCTAACTCTAACCCTAACCCTAACCCTAATACCCTAACCCTAAAATGCTAACCCTAACCTTAATACGAAGCCTAACCGTTACTAACCCTTCCCTCATATACTAACCCTAACGCTAACCCTAACCTTAATACGAACCCTAACCCTAACTAACCCTAACCCTCATATTCTAACCCTTACGCTAACCCTATTACCCTAACCCTAACCTAACTCTAACCCTAATCCTAATATAAACCCTACCCCTTACACGAACCCTAACCCTAACTCTAATACGAACACTAACCCTAATTCAAACCATAACCATAATTAACCCTAATACCCTAACCCTAACACTAACCCTAACCCTAATACCATAATCATAACCCTAACCCTAACCCTAATACGAACCATAACCCTAGCCTAACCCTAACCTTTATACGATAACCCTAACCCTAACCAAACTCTAACCGTTACCCTAATCCTAACCCTAACCATAACCCTAACCTAACCAAAACTCTATCACAAACCCTAACTCTAACACTAACCCTAACATGAACCCTAACCCTAATACGAACCCTAACCCTAATACCCTAATATCCTAACCCTAAACCTAACAAACCCTAACGTGAACCCTAACCCTAATTCAAACCCTATCCCTAATACGAACACTAACTCTAACCCTTATATGAACCCTAACTAACCCTAACCTTAATACCCTAACCCTAACTCTAATACCCTAACCCTAATACCCTAACCCTACCCTAACCCTAACCCTAACTATAATACCCAAACCCTAATCCTAACCTAAACCTAACCCTAACACCCTAATCCTGACCCTAACCCTAACCCTAATACGAACCCTAACCCTATCCTTAACCTAACCCTAACACTAACTCTAACCCTATCCCTAAACCTAATACCCTAAGCATAACCCCATACCTAACCCTAAACCCTAACCCTTACACAAACCCTTACACCGAACCCCCTAACCCTATCCCTAACCCTAACACGAACCTGACCCTTATACCATAACCCTTATTCTAAACCTAATACCATAACCCTAACCCTAAACCCTAACCCTAAACTCTAATAATCTAACCCCTAATACCCTAATCCTAAACTCCATCCTCTAACCCTAAGTAACCCTAACCCTTTTCTAATAACCCTAACCCTAACCCTAAAACCCTAACACCCTAACCCTAAAATGAACCCTAACCCTAACACTACTCTAACCCTTAGCCTAAATCCTAATAACCCTAACCCTAACACTAAAACCCTAAAACACTGACCCTAACCCTAATACGAACCCTAATCCTAATAAGAACCCTAACCCTAATACGAAACCCTATCTCCAAACACTGAAACGAACCCTAATATGAACCCTAACCCTAATACCCTAAATATCCTAACCCTAACTAACCCTTAAACCTAACCCTAACCGTAATACCCTAACCCTAATAACCTAACCCAATACTAATGCTACCCAAACTCTAATATGAACCCTAACCCTAATACGATCCCTAACTCTAACCATTAAACAAACCCTAACTAACGCTAATGCTAATACCCTAACCCTAATATCCTAACCCTAATCGTAACCTAACCCTAATCCTAACCCAAACCCTAATACCCAAACAAACCCTAACCCTAACCTAACCCTAACCCTAATACCCTAATCCTAACCCAAATCCTAATACGAACCAAAACCCTATCCATAACCTAACCCTAACTCTAACCCTAACCCTAACCCTAAAACCCTAACCCTAACCCTAATACAAACACTAACCCTAATATGAACTCTAAACCTTACCCTAATGCGAACCATAACCCTAATAGCCTAATACCCTAACCCTAACTAACCCTAACATAACGCGAACCCTAATCCTAAATTAATCTAACCCTAACCCTAATACGAACCCTAACCCCAAAATACCCTAGCCCTAACCCTAAGTGACCCTAACCCTAATCCTAATAACCATAACCCTAACATTAAAACACTAAAACATTAACCCTAACCTTAATATGCACCCTAAGACGAACCCTAACCCTAAAGATACTCTAACACTAACCCTAATACAAACCCCAACCCTAATACGAACCCAAACCCTAATACGAACCCTAACACTAACTAACCCTAACCTTAACCCTAACCCTAATACCCTAACCCTAATACCATTTCCCTAATATTCTTAACCTAACCCTAACCTAACCATAACCCTAATACCCTAACCGTAACTCTAACCCTAATACGAAACCTAACCCTAACCCTTATACCCTAACCCTAACCCAACCCTAACCGTAATCCTTATCTTAACCCTTACCTAACCCTAACCTTAATGCTAACTCTAACCCTAACCCTAATATGAACCTACCCCTTACACGAACCCTAACCCTAACTCTAAAACTAACACTAACCCTAATACGAACCCTAACCCTACTACCCTAACCCTAACTAACCCTAATGCGAACCCTAACCCTAATGCTTCCCTAACCCTAATACGGACCCTAACCCTAATATGAACCCTAACAATAACTAACCCTTACCTTAACCCTAACCCTAATCCTAATACCCTTTCCCTAATACCCTAACCCTAAACTAACCCAAACCCTAATACCCTAACCCTAGCCCTAACCTATCCGTAATTCTAACCATAAACCTAACCCTAATATGAACCCTAATCCTAATACCCTAACCCTAGGATAACCCTAACCCTAATCCTAACCCTAACCCTAGCCTAATCCTAACCCTATCTCTTATGCTATCCTAACCCGAACTATAACCCTAATACCTCTAATACGAACCCTAACCCTAACACAAACCCTAACCCTAACGTGAACCCTAACCCTAATGCTACCCTAACTTTAACACTAATACAAACCCTAACGCCTAACCCTAACCCTAATCCTTACCCTAATCCTAATAACCCTAACACTAAAACACTAAAACACTAACCCTAACCCTAATACGAACCCTAACCCTAATGCGAACCCTATCCCAAACCCTAAAATGAACCCTAATACGAACCCTAACCCTAATACCCTAATATCCTAACCCTAACCCTAATCCTAACCGTAATACCCTAACTTTAATAACCTAACCCTAACCCTAATGCTACCCTAACCCTAATACGAACCCTAACCCTAATACGAATCCTAACTCTAACCCTTAAACGAACCCTAACCCTAACTAACCCAAATACCCTAACCCTAATATCCTAAACCTAACCCTAACCTAACCTTAATCCTAACCAAAACCCTAATACCCAACCCCTACCCTAACCTAACCCTAATAACCTAATCCTAACCATAACCCTAATATGTACCAAAACCCTATAAATAACCTAACCCTAACACTAACACTCACCCTATGTAACCCTAACCCTAATCTAATAACCTTAACCCTAAAACCCTAACACCCTAACCCTAATACAAACCCTAACCCTAATACGAACCATAACCCTATTAGCCTAATACCCTAACCCTAATTAACCCTATCATAATGCGAACCCTAATCCTAAAGCTAATCTAACCCCCTAATACGAACCCTAACCCTAATACGAACCATAACCCTAATATGAACCCAAACCTTAACTAACCCTAACCCTAATACCCTAACCTAACCCAAACCCTAACCTAACCCTAACACTAATAACCTAATCCTAACCTTAACCCTAGTACGAACCCTAACCCTAACCTTAATACCATAACCCTAACCCAACCCTAACCATAACCCTAATCCTAACCCTAACCTAACCCTAACCCTTACACAAACCTTAACCCTAACACTAACATGAACCCTAACTCTAACACAAACCCTAACCCTAATACCATAAATTCTAATTCTATTCCTAATACTTTAACTCTAAAACGCTAACCCTAACCTTAATATGAACCCTAACTATCCCTAACCCTTATATCCTAACCCTAACGCTAACCCTATTACCCTAACCCTAACCTAACTCTAACCCTAATCCTAATAACCCTAACCCTAACACTAAAACCCTAAAACACTGACACACCCTAATACGAACCCCAACCCTAACCCTAATACGAACCCTAACCTTAATACGCACCCTAACCCTAATAACTTAATATCCTAACCCTAACCCTTACTAACCTTACCCTAACCGTAACTATCCCTTACATAATACAAACCCTAACCATAAAGCTAATCTAACACTAACCCTAACCTAACCCTATCCCTTACAAAAACCCTAACCCTAACACGAACCCTAACACGAACCCTAACACGAACCCTAACCCTAAAGATACTCTAACCCTAACCCTAATACAAACCCTTACCCTAATCCTAACCCTAATATGAACCCTAACCCTAATACGAACCCTAACACTAACTAACCCTAACCTTAACCCTAACCCTAATACCCTAACCCTAAACCTAATACCCGTTCCTAATACCCTTAACCTAACCCTAAACTAACCACAACCCTATTACCCTAACCCTAATACCCTAGCCCTAACCTAACCCTAATATGAAACCTAACCCTAATACCCTAACCCTAACCCAACCCTAACCCTAATCCTAACCCGAACCCTTACCTAACCCTAACCCTAACTCTAACGCCACCCTAACCCTAACCTTAATACCATAACCCTAACCCTAACCAAACTCTAACCGTAACCCTAATCCTAACCCTAACCTAACCCTAACTAAAACACAAACCCTAACTCTAACACTAACCCTAACACGAACCCTTAGCCTAACACGACTCTAATCATAACCCTAATCCTAATAACCCTAACCCTAACACTAAAACCCTAAAACACTGACCCTAACCCTAATACGAACCCTAACTCTAATACGAACCCTAACCCTAACTAACCCTAACCCTAATTCCCTAACCTAACCCTAACCCAAACACTAACCCTTACCCTAATACAAACCCTAACCTAACCCTAACCCTAACCTTAATACCATAAACCTAACCCTATCCAAACCCTAACCAAAATACACTAAACCTAACATAACGCGAACCCTAATCCTAAAGCTAATCTAACCATAACACTAATACGAATCCTAACCCTAATAAGAACCCTAACCCTAATATGAACCCTAACCCTAACTAACCCTAACCCTAATTACCTAACCCTAACCTAACCCTAACCAAACCCTAACCGTAACCCTAACCCTAATACCATAAATTCTAATTCTATCCCTAATACCCTAACTCTAACCCTAAAACGCTAACCCTAACCTTAATATGAACCCTAACTAACCCTAACCCTTATATCCTAACCCCAACGCTAACCCTATTACCCTAACCCTAACACGAACCCTAACCCTAATACTAATATGAACCCTACCGCTAACACAAACCCTAACCCTAACTTTAATATGAACCTTAACCCTAATATGAACCCTAACCCTAATACAAACCCTGACCCTGACCCTAACCCTGACCCAACCCTAAACCGAACCCGAATACCCTAACCACAACTCTAACAAAAAACCTAACTCTAACCCTAACCCTAATACGAACCCTAACCCTAATCCTAATACCCTAATAGCCTAACACTAACTAACCCTAACGCGAACCCTAACCCTAAAACTACCCTAACCCTAATACGAACCCTAACCCTAATACGAACCTTAACAATAACTAACCCTAACCATAACCCTAACCCTAATACCCTAACCCTAATACCCTTTCCCTAATACCCTAACCCAAAACTAACCCTAACCCTAATACATTAATCCTAGCCCTAACCTATCCGTAACCTTAACCATAAACCTAACCCTAATATGAACGCTATCACTTATACCCTAACCATAGGATAACCCTAACCCTAATCCTAACCCTAACCCTATCTTAAACCTAACCCTATCTCTAATGCTATCCTAACCCTAACTATACACCCTAACCCTAACACAAACCCTAACCCTAACGCGAACCCTAACCCTAACGCTACCCTAACCCTAACCCTAATACGAACCATAACCCCTAACCCTAAACCTAACCCTAATCCTAATAACCCTAACACTAAAACCCTAAAACACTAACCCTAACCCTAATACGAACCGTAACCCTAACCCTAATACGAACCCTATCCCAAACCCTAAAACGAATCCTAATACGAACCTTAACCCTAACCCTAATACCATAATATCCTAACCCTAACTAACCCTAACCCTAACCGTAATACCCTAACCTTAATAACCTAACCCTAACCCTAATGCTACCCTAACCCTAATACGAACCCTAACCGTGATACGAACCCTAACTCTAACCCTTATACGAACCCTAACCCTAACTTACCCTAACACTAATACCCTAACCCTAATTTCCTAACCCTAACCCTAACCTAACCCTAAACCTAACCCAAACCCTAATACCCAAATCCTAACCCTAACCTAACCCTAACCCTAATACCCTAATCCTAACCCTAACCATAATACGAACCAAAACCCTATCCATAGCCTAACCCTAACACTAACCCTTACCCTAACCCTAATTCCCTAATCCTAACCCTAACCCTAATACGAACCATAACACTATCCATAACCTAACACTAACACTAACCCTATGTAACCCTAACCCTAATCTAATAACCCTAACCTTAAAACCCTAAAATGCTAACCCTAACCCTAATACAAACACTAACCCTAATAGGAACACTAACCCTAACCCTAATATGAACCCTAACCCTAATACCCTAACCCTAATACCCTTTCCCTAATACCCTAACCCTATTCTAACCCTAACCCTAATACCCTAACCCTAGCCCTAACCTATCCATAACCCTAACCATAAACCTAACCCTAATATGAACCCTAACCATAGTACCCTAACCCTAGGATAACCCTAACCCTAATCCTAACCCTAGCATAACCCTAACCCTAACTCTAACTCTAATGCTATCCTAACCCTAACTATAACCCTATTACCTCTAATATGAACCCTAACCCTGACACAAACCCTAACACTAACGCGAACCCTAACCCTAAAGATACCCTAACCCTAACGCGAACCCTAAACCCTAACCCTAACCCTAAGTAACCGTAACCCTAATCCTAATAATCCTAACCCTAACACTAAAACCCTAAAACACTAGCCCTAACCCTAATACAAACCCTAATCCTAATAAGAACCCTAACCCTAATACGAACCCTATCCCAAACACTGAAACGAACCCTAATATGAACCCTAACCCTAATACCCTAATATCCTAACCCTAACTAACCCTAAACCTAACCCTAACCGTAATACCCTAACCCTAATAACCTAACCCTAACCCTAATGCTACCCAAACTCTAATACGAACCCTAACCCTAATACGAACCCTAACTCTAATCCTTATACGAACCCTAACTAACCCTAACGCTATTACCCTAACCCTAATATCCTAACCTAACCTAACCATAATCTTAACCCAAACCCTAATACCCAAACCCTAACCCTAATCTAACCCTAACCCTAATACCCTAATCCTAACCAAAACCCTAATATGAACCAAAACCCTATCCATAACCTAACCCTAACTCTAACCCTAATACCCTAATCCTAACCCAAACCCTAATACGAAAACTAACCCTATCCATAACCTAACCCTAACACTAACCCTAAACCTAACCCAATATTACCCTAACCCTAATCTAATAACCCTAACCCTAATACAAACCCTAACCCTAATATGAACACTAGCCCTAACCCTAATACGAACCATAACCCTAATAGCCTAATACCCTAACCCTAACTAACCCTAACATAACGCGAACCCTAATCCTAAAGCTAATCTAACCCTAACCCTAATACGAACCTTAACCCTAATACGAACCCTAACCCTAATATGAACCTTAATCCTAGCTAACCCTAACCCTAATACCCTAACCCTAACATAACCCTAACCCTAACTCTAACCCTAACCCTAACCCTAATACCCTAACCCTAAAATGCTAACCCTAACCTTAATACGAAGCCTAACCCTTACTAACCCTTCCCTCATATACTAACCCTAACGCTAACCCTAACCTTAATACGAACCCTAACCCTAACCAACCCTAACCCTCATATTCTAACCCTTACGCTAACCCTATTACCCTAACCCTAACCTAACTCTAACCCTAATCCTAATATAAACCCTACCCCTTACACGAACCCTAACCCTAACTCTAATACGAACACTAACCCTAATTCAAACCATAACCATAATTAACCCTAATACCCTAACCCTAACACTAACCCTAACCCTAATACCATAATCATAACCCTAACCCTAACCCTAATACGAACCATAACCCTAGCCTAACCCTAACCTTTATACGATAACCCTAACCCTAACCAAACTCTAACCGTTACCCTAATCCTAACCCTAACCATAACCCTAACCTAACCAAAACTCTATCACAAACCCTAACTCTAACACTAACCCTAACATGAACCCTAACCCTAATACGAACCCTAACCCTAATACCCTAATATCCTAACCCTAAACCTAACAAACCCTAACGTGAACCCTAACCCTAATTCAAACCCTATCCCTAATACGAACACTAACTCTAACCCTTATATGAACCCTAACTAACCCTAACCTTAATACCCTAACCCTAACTCTAATACCCTAACCCTAATACCCTAACCCTACCCTAACCCTAACCCTAACTATAATACCCAAACCCTAATCCTAACCTAAACCTAACCCTAACACCCTAATCCTGACCCCAACCCTAAGCCTAATACGAACCCTAACCCTATCCTTAACCTAACCCTAACACTAACTCTAACCCTATCCCTAAACCTAATACCCTAAGCATAACCCATCCCTAACCCTAACCCTAACCCTTACACAAACCCTTACACGAACCCTAACCCTATCCCTAACCCTAACACGAACCCTGACCCTTATACCATAACCCTTATTCTAAACCTAATACCATAACCCTAACCCTAAAACCCTAACCCTAACTCTAATAATCTAACCCTAATACCCTAATCCTAAACTCCATCCCTAACCCTAAGTAACCCTAACCCTTTTCTAATAACCCTAACCCTAACCCTAAAACCCTAACACCCTAACCCTAAAACGAACCCTAACCCTAACACTACTCTAACCCTTAGCCTAATCCTAATAACCCTAACCCTAACACTAAAACCCTAAAACACTGACCCTAACCCTAATACGAACCCTAATCCTAATAAGAACCCTAACCCTAATACGAACCCTATCCCAAACACTGAAACGAACCCTAATATGAACGCTAACCCTAATACCCTAATATCCTAACCCTAACTAACCCTAAACCTAACCCTAACCGTAATACCCTAACCCTAATAACCTAACCCAATACTAATGCTACCCAAACTCTAATATGAACCCTAACCCTAATACGATCCCTAACTCTAACCATTAAACAAACCCTAACTAACGCTAATGCTAATACCCTAACCCTAATATCCTAACCCTAATCGTAACCTAACCCTAATCCTAACCCAAACCCTAATACCCAAACCCTAACCCTAACCTAACCCTAATACCCTAATCCTAACCCAAATCCTAATACGAACCAAAACCCTATCCATAACCTAACCCTAACTCTAACCCTAACCCTAACCCTAAAACCCTAACCCTAACCCTAATACAAACACTAACCCTAATATGAACTCTAAACCTTACCCTAATGCGAACCATAACCCTAATAGCCTAATACCCTAACCCTAACTAACCCTAACATAACGCGAACCCTAATCCTAAAATTAATCTAACCCTAATACGCACCCTAACCCTAATACAAACCCTAACCCTAATATGAACCCTACTCCTAACTCACCCTAACCCTAATACCCTAACCCTAACCCTAACATAACCCTATCCCTAACTCTAACCCTAACCCTAATACCCTAATCCTAACCCTAACCCTAATATGAACCCTAACCTTAATACCATAACCCTAACCCATCCCTAACCATAACCCTAATCCTAACCCTAACCTAACCCTAACCCTAACACTAACATGAACCCTAACCCTAACACAAAGCCTAACCCTAATACCATAAATTCTAATTCTAAACCTAATACCCTAACCCTAAAACGCTAACCCTAACCTTAATACGAACCCTAACCCTTATTAACCCTAATCCTCATATCCTAATCCTAACGCTAACCCTATTACCCTAACCTAACTCTAACCCTAACCCTAATAAGAACCCTACCCCTTACACGAACCCTAACCCTAACTCTAATACGAACACTAACCCTAATACGAACCCTAACACTAAAATGAACCCTAACCCTAATTAACCCTAATACCCTAACCCTAACACTGACCCTAACCCTAACCCTAATACCATAATCATAACCCTAACCCTAATACGAACCCTAACATAACCCTAACCCTAACCTTAATACCATAACCCTTACTCTAGCCAAACTCTTACCGTAACCCTAATCCTTACCCTAACCATAACCCTAACCTAACCCTAACTCTATCACAAACCCTAACTTTTACATTAACCCTAACACGGACCCTAACCTTAACACTACTCTAACCCTAACCCTAATCCTAATAACCCTAACACTAAAACCCTAAAACACTGACTCTAACCCTAATACGAACCCTAACCCTGAAACGATCCCTAACCCTAATACGAACCCTAACCCTAATGCGAACCCTAAACCTAACCCTAATACGAACCCTAATACGAACCCTAACCCTAATAACCTAATATCCTAACCCTAACTAACCCTAACCCTAACCGTAATTAACCCTAAAATAATGCGAACCCTAATCCTAAAGCTAATCTAACCCTAACCTTAATACGAACCCTAACCCTAACCAAACCCTAACCCTTACACAAACCCTAACCCTAACACGAACCCTAACCCTAAAGATGCTTTAACCCTAACCATAATACAAACCCTAACCCTACTCCTAACCCTAATACGAACCCTAACCCTAACCTTAACCATAAGCCTAATGCCCTAACCCTAACCCTAATACCCTTTCCCTTATACTCTTAACCTAACCCTAACCTAAACATAACCCTAATACCCTAACCCTTACCTAACCGTAACCCTAACCCTAATATGAAACCTAACCCTAACCCTATTACCCTAACCCTAACAATAACCCAACCCTCAGCCTAATCCTAACCCTAACCCTTACCTTACCCTAACCCTAACTCTAACGCTACACTAACCCTAACTATAACCCTAATACCTCTAATATGAACCCTAACCCTAACGTGAACCCTATCCTTAACGCTACCCTAAGCCTAACCTTAATACGAACCCTAACCCCTAACCCTAACCCCAAAATACCCTAGCCCTAACCCTAAGTGACCCTAACCCTAATCCTAATAACCATAACCCTAACATTAAAACACTAAAACATTAACCCTAACCTTAATATGCACCCTAAGACGAACCCTAACCCTAAAGATACTCTAACACTAACCCTAATACAAACCCCAACCCTAATACGAACCCAAACCCTAATACGAACCCTAACACTAACTAACCCTAACCTTAACCCTAACCCTAATACCCTAACCCTAATACCATTTCCCTAATATTCTTAACCTAACCCTAACCTAACCATAACCCTAATACCCTAACCGTAACTCTAACCCTAATACGAAACCTAACCCTAACCCTTATACCCTAACCCTAACCCAACCCTAACCGTAATCCTTATCTTAACCCTTACCTAACCCTAACCTTAATGCTAACTCTAACCCTAACCCTAATATGAACCTACCCCTTACACGAACCCTAACCCTAACTCTAAAACTAACACTAACCATAATACGAACCCTAACCCTACTACCCTAACCCTAACTAACCCTAATGCGAACCCTAACCCTAATGCTTCCCTAACCCTAATACGGACCCTAACCCTAATATGAACCCTAACAATAACTAACCCTTACCTTAACCCTAACCCTAATCCTAATACCCTTTCCCTAATACCCTAACCCTAAACTAACCCAAACCCTAATACCCTAACCCTAGCCCTAACCTATCCGTAATTCTAACCATAAACCTAACCCTAATATGAACCCTAATCCTAATACCCTAACCCTAGGATAACCCTAACCCTAATCCTAACCCTAACCCTAGCCTAATCCTAACCCTATCTCTTATGCTATCCTAACCCGAACTATAACCCTAATACCTCTAATACGAACCCTAACCCTAACACAAACCCTAACCCTAACGTGAACCCTAACCCTAATGCTACCCTAACTTTAACACTAATACAAACCCTAACGCCTAACCCTAACCCTAATCCTTACCCTAATCCTAATAACACTAACACTAAAACACTAAAACACTAACCCTAACCCTAATACGAACCCTAACCCTAATACGAACCCTATCCCAAACCCTAAAATGAACCCTAATACGAACCCTAACCCTAATACCCTAATATCCTAACCCTAACCCTAACCCTAATCCTAACCGTAATACCCTAACTTTAATAACCTAACCCTAACCCTAATGCTACCCTAACCCTAATACGAACCCTAACCCTAATACGAATCCTAACTCTAACCCTTAAACGAACCCTAACCCTAACTAACCCTAACCCTAATACCCTAACCCTAATATCCTAAACCTAACCCTAACCTAACCTTAATCCTAACCAAAACCCTAATACCAACCCCTACCCTAACCTAACCCTAATAACCTAATCCTAACCATAACCCTAATATGTACCAAAACCCTATAAATAACCTAACCCTAACACTAACACTCACCCTATGTAACCCTAACCCTAATCTAATAACCTTAACCCTAAAACCCTAACACCCTAACCCTAATACAAACCCTAACCCTAATAGGAACACTAACCCTAACCCTAATACGAACCATAACCCTATTAGCCTAATACCCTAACCCTAATTAACCCTATCATAATGCGAACCCTAATCCAAAAGCTAATCTAACCCTAACCCTAATACGAACCCTAACCCTAATACGAACCATAACCCTAATATGAACCCAAACCCTAACTAACCCTAACCCTAATTACCTAACCCTAACCTAACCCTAACCAAACCCCAACCGTAACCCTAACCCTAATACCATAAATTCTAATTCTATCCCTAATACCCTAACTCTAACCCTAAAACGCTAACCCTAACCTTAATATGAACCCTAACTAACCCTAACCCTTATATCCTAACCCCAACGCTAACCCTATTACCCTAACCCTAACACGAACCCTAACCCTAATACTAATATGAACCCTACCGCTAACACAAACCCTAACCCTAACTTTAATATGAACCTTAACCCTAATATGAACCCTAACCCTAATACAAACCCTGACCCTAACCCTGACCCAACCCTAAACCGAACCCGAATACCCTAACCACAACTCTAACAAAAAACCTAACTCTAACCCTAACCCTAATACGAACCCTAACCCTAACCCTAATACCCTAATAGCCTAACACTAACTAACCCTAACGCGAACCCTAACCCTAAAACTACCCTAACCCTAATACGAACCCTAACCCTAATACGAACCTTAACAATAACTAACCCTAACCATAACCCTAACCCTAATACCCTAACCCTAATACCCTTTCCCTAATACCCTAACCCAAAACTAACCCTAACCCTAATACATTAATCCTAGCCCTAACCTATCCGTAACCTTAACCATAAACCTAACCCTAATATGAACGCTATCACTTATACCCTAACCATAGGATAACCCTAACCCTAATCCTAACCCTAACCCTATCTTAAACCTAACCCTATCTCTAATGCTATCCTAACCCTAACTATACACCCTAACCCTAACACAAACCCTAACCCTAACGCGAACCCTAACCCTAACGCTACCCTAACCCTAACCCTAATACGAACCATAACCCATAACCCTAAACCTAACCCTAATCCTAATAACCCTAACACTAAAACCCTAAAACACTAACCCTAACCCTAATACGAACCGTAACCCTAACCCTAATACGAACCCTATCCCAAACCCTAAAACGAATCCTAATACGAACCTTAACCCTAACCCTAATACCATAATATCCTAACCCTAACTAACCCTAACCCTAACCGTAATACCCTAACCTTAATAACCTAACCCTAACCCTAATGCTACCCTAACCCTAATACGAACCCTAACCGTGATACGAACCCTAACTCTAACCCTTATACGAACCCTAACCCTAACTTACCCTAACACTAATACCCTAACCCTAATTTCCTAACCCTAACCCTAACCTAACCCTAAACCTAACCCAAACCCTAATACCCAAATCCTAACCCTAACCTAACCCTAACCCTAATACCCTAATCCTAACCCTAACCATAATACGAACCAAAACCCTATCCATAACCTAACCCTAACACTAACCCTTACCCTAACCCTAATTCCCTAATCCTAACCCTAACCCTAATACGAACCATAACACTATCCATAACCTAACACTAACACTAACCCTATGTAACCCTAACCCTAATCTAATAACCCTAACCTTAAAACCCTAAAATGCTAACCCTAACCCTAATACAAACACTAACCCTAATAGGAACACTAACCCTAACCCTAATATGAACCCTAACCCTAATACCCTAACCCTAATACCCTTTCCCTAATACCCTAACCCTATTCTAACCCTAACCCTAATACCCTAACCCTAGCCCTAACCTATCCATAACCCTAACCATAAACCTAACCCTAATATGAACCCTAACCATAGTACCCTAACCCTAGGATAACCCTAACCCTAATCCTAACCCTAGCATAACCCTAACCCTAACTCTAACTCTAATGCTATCCTAACCCTAACTATAACCCTATTACCTCTAATATGAACCCTAACCCTGACACAAACCCTAACACTAACGCGAACCCTAACCCTAAAGATACCCTAACCCTAACGCGAACCCTAAACCCTAACCCTAACCCTAAGTAACCGTAACCCTAATCCTAATAATCCTAACCCTAACACTAAAACCCTAAAACACTAGCCCTAACCCTAATACAAACCCTAATCCTAATAAGAACCCTAACCCTAATACGAACCCTATCCCAAACACTGAAACGAACCCTAATATGAACCCTAACCCTAATACCCTAATATCCTAACCCTAACTAACCCTAAACCTAACCCTAACCGTAATACCCTAACCCTAATAACCTAACCCTAACCCTAATGCTACCCAAACTCTAATACGAACCCTAACCCTAATACGAACCCTAACTCTAATCCTTATACGAACCCTAACTAACCCTAACGCTATTACCCTAACCCTAATATCCTAACCTAACCTAACCATAATCTTAACCCAAACCCTAATACCCAAACCCTAACCCTAATCTAACCCTAACCCTAATACCCTAATCCTAACCAAAACCCTAATATGAACCAAAACCCTATCCATAACCTAACCCTAACTCTAACCCTAATACCCTAATCCTAACCCAAACCCTAATACGAAAACTAACCCTATCCATAACCTAACCCTAACACTAACCCTAAACCTAACCCAATGTAACCCTAACCCTAATCTAATAACCCTAACCCTAATACAAACCCTAACCCTAATATGAACACTAGCCCTAACCCTAATACGAACCATAACCCTAATAGCCTAATACCCTAACCCTAACTAACCCTAACATAACGCGAACCCTAATCCTAAAGCTAATCTAACCCTAACCCTAATACGAACCTTAACCCTAATACGAACCCTAACCCTAATATGAACCTTAATCCTAGCTAACCCTAACCCTAATACCCTAACCCTAACATAACCCTAACCCTAACTCTAACCCTAACCCTAACCCTAATACCCTAACCCTAAAATGCTAACCCTAACCTTAATACGAAGCCTAACCCTTACTAACCCTTCCCTCATATACTAACCCTAACGCTAACCCTAACCTTAATACGAACCCTAACCCTAACTAACCCTAACCCTCATATTCTAACCCTTACGCTAACCCTATTACCCTAACCCTAACCTAACTCTAACCCTAATCCTAATATAAACCCTACCCCTTACACGAACCCTAACCCTAACTCTAATACGAACACTAACCCTAATTCAAACCATAACCATAATTAACCCTAATACCCTAACCCTAACACTAACCCTAACCCTAATACCATAATCATAACCCTAACCCTAACCCTAATACGAACCATAACCCTAGCCTAACCCTAACCTTTATACGATAACCCTAACCCTAACCAAACTCTAACCGTTACCCTAATCCTAACCCTAACCATAACCCTAACCTAACCAAAACTCTATCACAAACCCTAACTCTAACACTAACCCTAACATGAACCCTAACCCTAATACGAACCCTAACCCTAATACCCTAATATCCTAACCCTAAACCTAACAAACCCTAACGTGAACCCTAACCCTAATTCAAACCCTATCCCTAATACGAACACTAACTCTAACCCTTATATGAACCCTAACTAACCCTAACCTTAATACCCTAACCCTAACTCTAATACCCTAACCCTAATACCCTAACCCTACCCTAACCCTAACCCTAACTATAATACCCAAACCCTAATCCTAACCTAAACCTAACCCTAACACCCTAATCCTGACCCTAACCCTAACCCTAATACGAACCCTAACCCTATCCTTAACCTAACCCTAACACTAACTCTAACCCTATCCCTAAACCTAATACCCTAAGCATAACCCATCCCTAACCCTAACCCTAACCCTTACACAAACCCTTACACGAACCCTAACCCTATCCCTAACCCTAACACGAACCCTGACCCTTATACCATAACCCTTATTCTAAACCTAATACCATAACCCTAACCCTAAAACCCTAACCCTAACTCTAATAATCTAACCCTAATACCCTAATCCTAAACTCCATCCCTAACCCTAAGTAACCCTAACCCTTTTCTAATAACCCTAACCCTAACCCTAAAACCCTAACACCCTGACCCTAAAACGAACCCTAACCCTAACACTACTCTAACCCTTAGCCTAATCCTAATAACCCTAACCCTAACACTAAAACCCTAAAACACTGACCCTAACCCTAATACGAACCCTAATCCTAATAAGAACCCTAACCCTAATACGAACCCTATCCCAAACACTGAAACGAACCCTAATATGAACCCTAACCCTAATACCCTAATATCCTAACCCTAACTAACCCTAAACCTAACCCTAACCGTAATACCCTAACCCTAATAACCTAACCCAATACTAATGCTACCCAAACTCTAATATGAACCCTAACCCTAATACGATCCCTAACTCTAACCATTAAACAAACCCTAACTAACGCTAATGCTAATACCCTAACCCTAATATCCTAACCCTAATCGTAACCTAACCCTAATCCTAACCCAAACCCTAATACCCAAACCCTAACCCTAACCTAACCCTAATACCCTAATCCTAACCCAAATCCTAATACGAACCAAAACCCTATCCATAACCTAACCCTAACTCTAACCCTAACCCTAACCCTAAAACCCTAACCCTAACCCTAATACAAACACTAACCCTAATATGAACTCTAAACCTTACCCTAATGCGAACCATAACCCTAATAGCCTAATACCCTAACCCTAACTAACCCTAACATAACGCGAACCCTAATCCTAAAATTAATCTAACCCTAACCCTAATACGCACCCTAACCCTAATACAAACCCTAACCCTAATATGAACCCTACTCCTAACTCACCCTAACCCTAATACCCTAACCCTAACCCTAACATAACCCTATCCCTAACTCTAACCCTAACCCTAATACCCTAATCCTAACCCTAACCCTAATATGAACCCTAACCTTAATACCATAACCCTAACCCATCCCTAACCATAACCCTAATCCTAACCCTAACCTAACCCTAACCCTAACACTAACATGAACCCTAACACAAAGCCTAACCCTAATACCATAAATTCTAATTCTAAACCTAATACCCTAACCCTAAAACGCTAACCCTAACCTTAATACGAACCCTAACCCTTATTAACCCTAATCCTCATATCCTAATCCTAACGCTAACCCTATTACCCTAACCTAACTCTAACCCTAACCCTAATAAGAACCCTACCCCTTACACGAACCCTAACCCTAACTCTAATACGAACACTAACCCTAATACGAACCCTAACACTAAAATGAACCCTAACCCTAATTAACCCTAATACCCTAACCCTAACACTGACCCTAACCCTAACCCTAATACCATAATCATAACCCTAACCCTAATACGAACCCTAACATAACCCTAACCCTAACCTTAATACCATAACCCTTACTCTAGCCAAACTCTTACCGTAACCCTAATCCTTACCCTAACCATAACCCTAACCTAACCCTAACTCTATCACAAACCCTAACTTTTACATTAACCCTAACACGGACCCTAACCTTAACACTACTCTAACCCTAACCCTAATCCTAATAACCCTAACACTAAAACCCTAAAACACTGACTCTAACCCTAATACGAACCCTAACCCTGAAACGATCCCTAACCCTAATACGAACCCTAACCCTAATGCGAACCCTAAACCTAACCCTAATACGAACCCTAATACGAACCCTAACCCTAATAACCTAATATCCTAACCCTAACTAACCCTAACCCTAACCGTAATTAACCCTAAAATAATGTGAACCCTAATCCTAAAGCTAATCTAACCCTAACCTTAATACGAACCCTAACCCTAACCAAACCCTAACCCTTACACAAACCCTAACCCTAACACGAACCCTAACCCTAAAGATGCTTTAACCCTAACCATAATACAAACCCTAACCCTACTCCTAACCCTAATACGAACCCTAACCCTAACCTTAACCATAAGCCTAATGCCCTAACCCTAACCCTAATACCCTTTCCCTTATACTCTTAACCTAACCCTAACCTAAACATAACCCTAATACCCTAACCCTTACCTAACCGTAACCCTAACCCTAATATGAAACCTAACCCTAACCCTATTACCCTAACCCTAACAATAACCCAACCCTCAGCCTAATCCTAACCCTAACCCTTACCTTACCCTAACCCTAACTCTAACGCTACACTAACCCTAACTATAACCCTAATACCTCTAATATGAACCCTAACCCTAACGTGAACCCTATCCTTAACGCTACCCTAAGCCTAACCTTAATACGAACCCTAACCCCTAACCCTAACCCCAAAATACCCTAGCCCTAACCCTAAGTGACCCTAACCCTAATCCTAATAACCATAACCCTAACATTAAAACACTAAAACATTAACCCTAACCTTAATATGCACCCTAAGACGAACCCTAACCCTAAAGATACTCTAACACTAACCCTAATACAAACCCCAACCCTAATACGAACCCAAACCCTAATACGAACCCTAACACTAACTAACCCTAACCTTAACCCTAACCCTAATACCCTAACCCTAATACCATTTCCCTAATATTCTTAACCTAACCCTAACCTAACCATAACCCTAATACCCTAACCGTAACTCTGACCCTAATACGAAACCTAACCCTAACCCTTATACCCTAACCCTAACCCAAACCTAACCGTAATCCTTATCTTAACCCTTACCTAACCCTAACCTTAATGCTAACTCTAACCCTAACCCTAATATGAACCTACCCCTTACACGAACCCTAACCCTAACTCTAAAACTAACACTAACCCTAATACGAACCCTAACCCTACTACCCTAACCCTAACTAACCCTAATGTGAACCCTAACCCTAATGCTTCCCTAACCCTAATACGGACCCTAACCCTAATATGAACCCTAACAATAACTAACCCTTACCTTAACCCTAACCCTAATCCTAATACCCTTTCCCTAATACCCTAACCCTAAACTAACCCAAACCCTAATACCCTAACCCTAGCCCTAACCTATCCGTAATTCTAACCATAAACCTAACCCTAATATGAACCCTAATCCTAATACCCTAACCCTAGGATAACCCTAACCCTAATCCTAACCCTAACCCTAGCCTAATCCTAACCCTATCTCTTATGCTATCCTAACCCGAACTATAACCCTAATACCTCTAATACGAACCCTAACACAAACCCTAACCCTAACGTGAACCCTAACCCTAATGCTACCCTAACTTTAACACTAATACAAACCCTAACGCCTAACCCTAACCCTAATCCTTACCCTAATCCTAATAACCCTAACACTAAAACACTAAAACACTAACCCTAACCCTAATACGAACCCTAACCCTAATACGAACCCTATCCCAAACCCTAAAATGAACCCTAATACGAACCCTAACCCTAATACCCTAATATCCTTACCCTAACCCTAACCCTAATCCTAACCGTAATACCCTAACTTTAATAACCTAACCCTAACCCTAATGCTACCCTAACCCTAATACGAACCCTAACCCTAATACGAATCCTAACTCTAACCCTTAAACGAACCCTAACCCTAACTAACCCTAACCCTAATACCCTAACCCTAATATCCTAAACCTAACCCTAACCTAACCTTAATCCTAACCAAAACCCTAATACCCAACCCCTACCCTAACCTAACCCTAATAACCTAATCCTAACCATAACCCTAATATGTACCAAAACCCTATAAATAACCTAACCCTAACACTAACACTCACCCTATGTAACCCTAACCCTAATCTAATAACCTTAACCCTAAAACCTTAACACCCTAACCCTAATACAAACCCTAACCCTAATAGGAACACTAACCCTAACCCTAATACGAACCATAACCCTATTAGCCTAATACCCTAACCCTAATTAACCCTATCATAATGCGAACCCTAATCCTAAAGCTAATCTAACCCTAACCCTAATACGAACCCTAACCCTAATACGAACCATAACCCTAATATGAACCCAAACCCTAACTAACCCTAACCCTAATACCCTAACCTAACCCAAACCCTAACCTAACCCTAACACTAATAACCTAATCCTAACCTTAACCCTAGTACGAACCCTAACCCTAACCTTAATACCATAACCCTAACCCAACCCTAACCATAACCCTAATCCTAACCCTAACCTAACCCTAACCCTTACACAAACCTTAACCCTAACACTAACATGAACCCTAACTCTAACACAAACCCTAACCCTAATACCATAAATTCTAATTCTATTCCTAATACTTTAACTCTAAAACGCTAACCCTAACCTTAATATGAACCCTAACTATCCCTAACCCTTATATCCTAACCCTAACGCTAACCCTATTACCCTAACCCTAACCTAACTCTAACCCTAATCCTAATAACCCTAACCCTAACACTAAAACCCTAAAACACTGACACACCCTAATACGAACCCCAACCCTAACCCTAATACGAACCCTAACCTTAATACGCACCCTAACCCTAATAACTTAATATCCTAACCCTAACCCTTACTAACCTTACCCTAACCGTAACTATCCCTTACATAATACAAACCCTAACCATAAAGCTAATCTAACACTAACCCTAACCTAACCCTATCCCTTACAAAAACCCTAACCCTAACACGAACCCTAACACGAACCCTAACACGAACCCTAACCCTAAAGATACTCTAACCCTAACCCTAATACAAACCCTTACCCTAATCCTAACCCTAATATGAACCCTAACCCTAATACGAACCCTAACACTAACTAACCCTAACCTTAACCCTAACCCTAATACCCTAACCCTAATACCATTTCCCTAATATTCTTAACCTAACCCTAACCTAACCATAACCCTAATACCCTAACCGTAACTCTAACCCTAATACGAAACCTAACCCTAACCCTTATACCCTAACCCTAACCCAAACCTAACCGTAATCCTTATCTTAACCCTTACCTAACCCTAACCTTAATGCTAACTCTAACCCTAACCCTAATATGAACCTACCCCTTACACGAACCCTAACCAAACTCTAAAACTAACACTAACCCTAATACGAACCCTAACCCTACTACCCTAACCCTAACTAACCCTAATGCGAACCCTAACCCTAATGCTTCCCTAACCCTAATACGGACCCTAACCCTAATATGAACCCTAACAATAACTAACCCTTACCTTAACCCTAACCCTAATCCTAATACCCTTTCCCTAATACCCTAACCCTAAACTAACCCAAACCCTAATACCCTAACCCTAGCCCTAACCTATCCGTAATTCTAACCATAAACCTAACCCTAACATGAACCCTAATCCTAATACCCTAACCCTAGGATAACCCTAACCCTAATCCTAACCCTAACCCTAGCCTAATCCTAACCCTATCTCTTATGCTATCCTAACCCGAACTATAACCCTAATACCTCTAATACGAACCCTAACCCTAACACAAACCCTAACCCTAACGTGAACCCTAACCCTAATGCTACCCTAACTTTAACACTAATACAAACCCTAACGCCTAACCCTAACCCTAATCCTTACCCTAATCCTAATAACCCTAACACTAAAACACTAAAACACTAACCCTAACCCTAATACGAACCCTAACCCTAATACGAACCCTATCCCAAACCCTAAAATGAACCCTAATACGAACCCTAACCCTAATACCCTAATATCCTTACCCTAACCCTAACCCTAATCCTAACCGTAATACCCTAACTTTAATAACCTAACCCTAACCCTAATGCTACCCTAACCCTAATACGAACCCTAACCCTAATACGAATCCTAACTCTAACCCTTAAACGAACCCTAACCCTAACTAACCCTAACCCTAATACCCTAACCCTAATATCCTAAACCTAACCCTAACCTAACCTTAATCCTAACCAAAACCCTAATACCTAACCCCTACCCTAACCTAACCCTAATAACCTAATCCTAACCATAACCCTAATATGTACCAAAACCCTATAAATAACCTAACCCTAACACTAACACTCACCCTATGTAACCCTAACCCTAATCTAATAACCTTAACCCTAAAACCCTAACACCCTAACCCTAATACAAACCCTAACCCTAATAGGAACACTAACCCTAACCCTAATACGAACCATAACCCTATTAGCCTAATACCCTAACCCTAATTAACCCTATCATAATGCGAACCCTAATCCTAAAGCTAATCTAACCCTAACCCTAATACGAACCCTAACCCTAATACGAACCATAACCCTAATATGAACCCAAACCCTAACTAACCCTAACCCTAATACCCTAACCTAACCCAAACCCTAACCTAACCCTAACACTAATAACCTAATCCTAACCTTAACCCTAGTACGAACCCTAACCCTAACCTTAATACCATAACCCTAACCCAACCCTAACCATAACCCTAATCCTAACCCTAACCTAACCCTAACCCTTACACAAACCTTAACCCTAACACTAACATGAACCCTAACTCTAACACAAACCCTAACCCTAATACCATAAATTCTAATTCTATTCCTAATACTTTAACTCTAAAACGCTAACCCTAACCTTAATATGAACCCTAACTATCCCTAACCCTTATATCCTAACCCTAACGCTAACCCTATTACCCTAACCCTAACCTAACTCTAACCCTAATCCTAATAACCCTAACCCTAACACTAAAACCCTAAAACACTGACACACCCTAATACGAACCCCAACCCTAACCCTAATACGAACCCTAACCTTAATACGCACCCTAACCCTAATAACTTAATATCCTAACCCTAACCCTTACTAACCTTACCCTAACCGTAACTATCCCTTACATAATACAAACCCTAACCATAAAGCTAATCTAACACTAACCCTAACCTAACCCTATCCCTTACAAAAACCCTAACCCTAACACGAACCCTAACACGAACCCTAACACGAACCCTAACCCTAAAGATACTCTAACCCTAACCCTAATACAAACCCTTACCCTAATCCTAACCCTAATATGAACCCTAACCCTAATACGAACCCTAACACTAACTAACCCTAACCTTAACCCTAACCCTAATACCCTAACCCTAAACCTAATACCCGTTCCTAATACCCTTAACCTAACCCTAAACTAACCACAACCCTATTACCCTAACCCTAATGCCCTAGCCCTAACCTAACCCTAATATGAAACCTAACCCTAATACCCTAACCCTAACCCAACCCTAACCCTAATCCTAACCCGAACCCTTACCTAACCCTAACCCTAACTCTAACGCCACCCTAACCCTAACCTTAATACCATAACCCTAACCCTAACCAAACTCTAACCGTAACCCTAATCCTAACCCTAACCTAACCCTAACTAAAACACAAACCCTAACTCTAACACTAACCCTAACACGAACCCTAAGCCTAACATGACTCTAATCATAACCCTAATCCTAATAACCCCTACCCTAACACTAAAACCCTAAAACACTGACCCTAACCCTAATACGAACCCTAACTCTAATACGAACCCTAACCCTAACTAACCCTAACCCTAATTCCCTAACCTAACCCTAACCCAAACACTAACCCTTACCCTAATACAAACCCTAACCTAACCCTAACCTTAATACCATAAACCTAACCCTATCCAAACCCTAACCAAAATACACTAAACCTAACATAACGCGAACCCTAATCCTAAAGCTAATCTAACCATAACACTAATACGAATCCTAACCCTAATAAGAACCCTAACCCTAATATGAACCCTAACCCTAACTAACCCTAACCCTAATTACCTAACCCTAACCTAACCCTAACTAAACCCTAACCGTAACCCTAACCCTAATACCATAAATTCTAATTCTATCCCTAATACCCTAACTCTAACCCTAAAACGCTAACCCTAACCTTAATATGAACCCTAAATAACCCTAACCCTTATATCCTAACCCCAACGCTAACCCTATTACCCTAACCCTAACACGAACCCTAACCCTAATACTAATATGAACCCTACCGCTAACACAAACCCTAACCCTAACTTTAATATGAACCTTAACCCTAATATGAACCCTAACCCTAATACAAACCCTGACCCTGACCCTAACCCTGACCCAACACTAAACCGAACCCGAATACCCTAACCACAACTCTAACAAAAAACCTAACTCTAACCCTAACCCTAATACGAACCCTAACCCTAACCCTAATACCCTAATAGCCTAACACTAACTAACCCTAACGCGAACCCTAACCCTAAAACTACCCTAACCCTAATACGAACCCTAACCCTAATACGAACCTTAACAATAACTAACCCTAACCATAACCCTAACCCTAATACCCTAACCCTAATACCCTTTCCCTAATACCCTAACCCAAAACTAACCCTAACCCTAATACATTAATCCTAGCCCTAACCTATCCGTAACCTTAACCATAAACCTAACCCTAATATGAACGCTATCACTTATACCCTAACCATAGGATAACCCTAACCCTAATCCTAACCCTAACCCTATCTTAAACCTAACCCTATCTCTAATGCTATCCTAACCCTAACTATACACCCTAACCCTAACACAAACCCTAACGCGAACCCTAACCCTAACGCTACCCTAACCCTAACCCTAATACGAACCATAACCCCTAACCCTAAACCTAACCCTATTCCTAATAACCCTAACACTAAAACCCTAAAACACTAACCCTAACCCTAATACGAACCGTAACCCTAACCCTAATACGAACCCTATCCCAAACCCTAAAACGAATCCTAATACGAACCTTAACCCTAACCCTAATACCATAATATCCTAACCCTAACTAACCCTAACCCTAACCGTAATACCCTAACCTTAATAACCTAACCCTAACCCTAATGCTACCCTAACCCTAATACGAACCCTAACCGTGATACGAACCCTAATTCTAACCCTTATACGAACCCTAACCCTAACTTACCCTAACACTAATACCCTAACCCTAATTTCCTAACCCTAACCCTAACCTAACCCTAAACCTAACCCAAACCCTAATACCCAAATCCTAACCCTAACCTAACCCTAACCCTAATACCCTAATCCTAACCCTAACCATAATACGAACCAAAACCCTATCCATAACCTAACCCTAACACTAACCCTTACCCTAACCCTAATTCCCTAATCCTAACCCTAACCCTAATACGAACCATAACACTATCCATAACCTAACACTAACACTAACCCTATGTAACCCTAACCCTAATCTAATAACCCTAACCCTAAAACCCTAAAATGCTAACCCTAACCCTAATACAAACACTAACCCTAATAGGAACACTAACCCTAACCCTAATATGAACCCTAACCCTAATACCCTAACCCTAATACCCTTTCCCTAATACCCTAACCCTATTCTAACCCTAACCCTAATACCCTAACCCTAGCCCTAACCTATCCATAACCCTAACCATAAACCTAACCCTAATATGAACCCTAACCATAGTACCCTAACCCTAGGATAACCCTAACCCTAATCCTAACCCTAGCATAACCCTAACCCTAACTCTAACTCTAATGCTATCCTAACCCTAACTATAACCCTATTACCTCTAATATGAACCCTAACCCTGACACAAACCCTAACACTAACGCGAACCCTAACCCTAAAGATACCCTAACCCTAACGCGAACCCTAAACCCTAACCCTAACCCTAAGTAACCGTAACCCTAATCCTAATAATCCTAACCCTAACACTAAAACCCTAAAACACTAACCCTAACCCTAATATGAACCCTAATCCTAATAAGAACCCTAACCCTAATACGAACCCTATCCCAAACACTGAAACGAACCCTAATATGAACCCTAACCCTAATACCCTAATATCCTAACCCTAACTAACCCTAAACCTAACCCTAACCGTAATACCCTAACCCTAATAACCTAACCCTAACCCTAATGCTACCCAAACTCTAATACGAACCCTAACCCTAATACGAACCCTAACTCTAATCCTTATACGAACCCTAACTAACCCTAACGCTATTACCCTAACCCTAATATCCTAACCTAACCTAACCATAATCTTAACCCAAACCCTAATACCCAAACCCTAACCCTAATCTAACCCTAACCCTAATACCCTAATCCTAACCAAAACCCTAATATGAACCAAAACCCTATCCATAACCTAACCCTAACTCTAACCCTAATACCCTAATCCTAACCCAAACCCTAATACGAAAACTAACCCTATCCATAACCTAACCCTAACACTAACCCTAAACCTAACCCAATGTAACCCTAACCCTAATCTAATAACCCTAACCCTAATACAAACCCTAACCCTAATATGAACACTAGCCCTAACCCTAATACGAACCATAACCCTAATAGCCTAATACCCTAACCCTAACTAACCCTAACATAACGCGAACCCTAATCCTAAAGCTAATCTAACCCTAACCCTAATACGAACCTTAACCCTAATACGAACCCTAACCCTAATATGAACCTTAATCCTAGCTAACCCTAACCCTAATACCCTAACCCTAACATAACCCTAACCCTAACTCTAACCCTAACCCTAACCCTAATACCCTAACCCTAAAATGCTAACCCTAACCTTAATACGAAGCCTAACCCTTACTAACCCTTCCCTCATATACTAACCCTAACCCTAACCTTAATACGAACCCTAACCCTAACTAACCCTAACCCTCATATTCTAACCCTTACGCTAACCCTATTACCCTAACCCTAACCTAACTCTAACCCTAATCCTAATATAAACCCTACCCCTTACACGAACCCTAACCCTAACTCTAATACGAACACTAACCCTAATTCAAACCATAATCATAATTAACCCTAATGCCCTAACCCTAACACTAACCCTAACCCTAATACCATAATCATAACCCTAACCCTAACCCTAATACGAACCATAACCCTAGCCTAACCCTAACCTTTATACGATAACCCTAACCCTAACCAAACTCTAACCGTTACCCTAATCCTAACCCTAACCATAACCCTAACCTAACCAAAACTCTATCACAAACCCTAACTCTAACACTAACCCTAACATGAACCCTAACCCTAATTCAAACCCTATCCCTAATACGAACACTAACTCTAACCCTTATATGAACCCTAACTAACCCTAACCTTAATACCCTAACCCTAACTCTAATACCCTAACCCTAATACCCTAACCCTACCCTAACCCTAACCCTAACTATAATACCCAAACCCTAATCCTAACCTAAACCTAACCCTAACACCCTAATCCTGACCCTAACCCTAACCCTAATACGAACCCTAACCCTATCCTTAACCTAACCCTAACACTAACTCTAACCCTATCCCTAAACCTAATACCCTAAGCATAACCCATCCCTAACCCTA
The DNA here is from genome assembly GCF_028390025.1 of Pseudophryne corroboree. Lineage (NCBI taxonomy): Eukaryota > Metazoa > Chordata > Amphibia > Anura > Myobatrachidae > Pseudophryne > Pseudophryne corroboree. The sequence continues at coordinate 419,484 of NW_026969714.1, forward strand.
ACCCTAACCCTTACACAAACCCTTACACGAACCCTAACCCTATCCCTAACCCTAACACGAACCCTGACCCTTATACCATAACCCTTATTCTAAACCTAATACCATAACCCTAACCCTAAAACCCTAACCCTAACTCTAATAATCTAACCCTAATACCCTAATCCTAAACTCCATCCCTAACCCTAAGTAACCCTAACCCTTTTCTAATAACCCTAACCCTAAAACCCTAACACCCTAACCCTAAAACGAACCCTAACCCTAACACTACTCTAACCCTTAGCCTAATCCTAATAACCCTAACCCTAACACTAAAACCCTAAAACACTGACCCTAACCCTAATACGAACCCTAATCCTAATAAGAACCCTAACCCTAATACGAACCCTATCCCAAACACTGAAACGAACCCTAATATGAACCCTAACCCTAATACCCTAATATCCTAACCCTAACTAACCCTAAACCTAACCCTAACCGTAATACCCTAACCCTAATAACCTAACCCAATACTAATGCTACCCAAACTCTAATATGAACCCTAACCCTAATACGATCCCTAACTCTAACCATTAAACAAACCCTAACTAACGCTAATGCTAATACCCTAACCCTAATATCCTAACCCTAATCGTAACCTAACCCTAATCCTAACCCAAACCCTAATACCCAAACCCTAACCCTAACCTAACCCTAACCCTAATACCCTAATCCTAACCCAAATCCTAATACGAACCAAAACCCTATCCATAACCTAACCCTAACTCTAACCCTAAACCTAACCCTAAAACCCTAACCCTAATACAAACACTAACCCTAATATGAACTCTAAACCTTACCCTAATGCGAACCATAACCCTAATAGCCTAATACCCTAACCCTAACTAACCCTAACATAACGCGAACCCTAATCCTAAAATTAATCTAACCCTAACCCTAACCCTAATACGCACCCTAACCCTAATACAAACCCTAACCCTAATATGAACCCTACTCCTAACTCACCCTAACCCTAATACCCTAACCCTAACCCTAACATAACCCTATTCCTAACTCTAACCCTAACCCTAATACCCTAATCCTAACCCTAACCCTAATATGAACCCTAACCTTAATACCATAACCCTAACCCATCCCTAACCATAACCCTAATCCTAACCCTAACCTAACCCTAACCCTAACACTAACATGAACCCTAACCCTAACACAAAGCATAACCCTAATACCATAAATTCTAATTCTAAACCTAATACCCTAACCCTAAAACGCTAACCCTAACCTTAATACGAACCCTAACCCTTATTAACCCTAATCCTCATATCCTAATCCTAACGCTAACCCTATTACCCTAACCTAACTCTAACCCTAACCCTAATAAGAACCCTACCCCTTACACGAACCCTAACCCTAACTCTAATACGAACACTAACCCTAATACGAACCCTAACACTAAAATGAACCCTAACCCTAATTAACCCTAATACCCTAACCCTAACACTGACCCTAACCCTAACCCTAATACCATAATCATAACCCTAACCCTAATACGAACCCTAACATAACCCTAACCCTAACCTTAATACCATAACCCTTACTCTAGCCAAACTCTTACCGTAACCCTAATCCTTACCCTAACCATAACCCTAACCTAACCCTAACTCTATCACAAACCCTAACTTTTACATTAACCCTAACACGGACCCTAACCTTAACACTACTCTAACCCTAACCCTAATCCTAATAACCCTAACACTAAAACCCTAAAACACTGACTCTAACCCTAATACGAACCCTAACCCTGAAACGATCCCTAACCCTAATACGAACCCTAACCCTAATGCGAACCCTAAACCTAACCCTAATACGAACCCTAATACGAACCCTAACCCTAATAACCTAATATCCTAACCCTAACTAACCCTAACCCTAACCGTAATTAACCCTAAAATAATGCGAACCCTAATCCTAAAGCTAATCTAACCCTAACCTTAATACGAACCCTAACCCTAACCAAACCCTAACCCTTACACAAACCCTAACCCTAACACGAACCCTAACCCTAAAGATGCTTTAACCCTAACCATAATACAAACCCTAACCCTACTCCTAACCCTAATACGAACCCTAACCCTAACCTTAACCATAAGCCTAATGCCCTAACCCTAACCCTAATACCCTTTCCCTTATACTCTTAACCTAACCCTAACCTAAACATAACCCTAATACCCTAACCCTTACCTAACCGTAACCCTAACCCTAATATGAAACCTAACCCTAACCCTATTACCCTAACCCTAACAATAACCCAACCCTCAGCCTAATCCTAACCCTAACCCTTACCTTACCCTAACCCTAACTCTAACGCTACACTAACCCTAACTATAACCCTAATACCTCTAATATGAACCCTAACCCTAACGTGAACCCTATCCTTAACGCTACCCTAAGCCTAACCTTAATACGAACCCTAACCCCTAACCCTAACCCCAAAATACCCTAGCCCTAACCCTAAGTGACCCTAACCCTAATCCTAATAACCATAACCCTAACATTAAAACACTAAAACATTAACCCTAACCTTAATATGCACCCTAAGACGAACCCTAACCCTAAAGATACTCTAACACTAACCCTAATACAAACCCCAACCCTAATACGAACCCAAACCCTAATACGAACCCTAACACTAACTAACCCTAACCTTAACCCTAACCCTAATACCCTAACCCTAATACCATTTCCCTAATATTCTTAACCTAACCCTAACCTAACCATAACCCTAATACCCTAACCGTAACTCTAACCCTAATACGAAACCTAACCCTAACCCTTATACCCTAACCCTAACCCAACCCTAACCGTAATCCTTATCTTAACCCTTACCTAACCCTAACCTTAATGCTAACTCTAACCCTAACCCTAATATGAACCTACCCCTTACACGAACCCTAACCCTAACTCTAAAACTAACACTAACCCTAATACGAACCCTAACCCTACTACCCTAACCCTAACTAACCCTAATGCGAACCCTAACCCTAATGCTTCCCTAACCCTAATACGGACCCTAACCCTAATATGAACCCTAACAATAACTAACCCTTACCTTAACCCTAACCCTAATCCTAATACCCTTTCCCTAATACCCTAACCCTAAACTAACCCAAACCCTAATACCCTAACCCTAGCCCTAACCTATCCGTAATTCTAACCATAAACCTAACCCTAATATGAACCCTAATCCTAATACCCTAACCCTAGGATAACCCTAACCCTAATCCTAACCCTAACCCTAGCCTAATCCTAACCCTATCTCTTATGCTATCCTAACCCGAACTATAACCCTAATACCTCTAATACGAACCCTAACCCTAACACAAACCCTAACCCTAACGTGAACCCTAACCCTAATGCTACCCTAACTTTAACACTAATACAAACCCTAACGCCTAACCCTAACCCTAATCCTTACCCTAATCCTAATAACCCTAACACTAAAACACTAAAACACTAACCCTAACCCTAATACGAACCCTAACCCTAATACGAACCCTATCCCAAACCCTAAAATGAACCCTAATACGAACCCTAACCCTAATACCCTAATATCCTAACCCTAACCCTAATCCTAACCGTAATACCCTAACTTTAATAACCTAACCCTAACCCTAATGCTACCCTAACCCTAATACGAACCCTAACCCTAATACGAATCCTAACTCTAACCCTTAAACGAACCCTAACCCTAACTAACCCTAATACCCTAACCCTAATATCCTAAACCTAACCCTAACCTAACCTTAATCCTAACCAAAACCCTAATACCCAACCCCTACCCTAACCTAACCCTAATAACCTAATCCTAACCATAACCCTAATATGTACCAAAACCCTATAAATAACCTAACCCTAACACTAACACTCACCCTATGTAACCCTAACCCTAATCTAATAACCTTAACCCTAAAACCCTAACACCCTAACCCTAATACAAACCCTAACCCTAATAGGAACACTAACCCTAACCCTAATACGAACCATAACCCTATTAGCCTAATACCCTAACCCTAATTAACCCTATCATAATGCGAACCCTAATCCTAAAGCTAATCTAACCCTAACCCTAATACGAACCCTAACCCTAATACGAACCATAACCCTAATATGAACCCAAACCCTAACTAACCCTAACCCTAATACCCTAACCTAACCCAAACCCTAACCTAACCCTAACACTAATAACCTAATCCTAACCTTAACCCTAGTACGAACCCTAACCCTAACCTTAATACCATAACCCTAACCCAACCCTAACCATAACCCTAATCCTAACCCTAACCTAACCCTAACCCTTACACAAACCTTAACCCTAACACTAACATGAACCCTAACTCTAACACAAACCCTAACCCTAATACCATAAATTCTAATTCTATTCCTAATACTTTAACTCTAAAACGCTAACCCTAACCTTAATATGAACCCTAACTATCCCTAACCCTTATATCCTAACCCTAACGCTAACCCTATTACCCTAACCCTAACCTAACTCTAACCCTAATCCTAATAACCCTAACCCTAACACTAAAACCCTAAAACACTGACACACCCTAATACGAACCCCAACCCTAACCCTAATACGAACCCTAACCTTAATACGCACCCTAACCCTAATAACTTAATATCCTAACCCTAACCCTTACTAACCTTACCCTAACCGTAACTATCCCTTACATAATACAAACCCTAACCATAAAGCTAATCTAACACTAACCCTAACCTAACCCTATCCCTTACAAAAACCCTAACCCTAACACGAACCCTAACACGAACCCTAACACGAACCCTAACCCTAAAGATACTCTAACCCTAACCCTAATACAAACCCTTACCCTAATCCTAACCCTAATATGAACCCTAACCCTAATACGAACCCTAACACTAACTAACCCTAACCTTAACCCTAACCCTAATACCCTAACCCTAAACCTAATACCCGTTCCTAATACCCTTAACCTAACCCTAAACTAACCACAACCCTATTACCCTAACCCTAATACCCTAGCCCTAACCTAACCCTAATATGAAACCTAACCCTAATACCCTAACCCTAACCCAACCCTAACCCTAATCCTAACCCAAACCCTTACCTAACCCTAACCCTAACTCTAACGCCACCCTAACCCTAACCTTAATACCATAACCCTAACCCTAACCAAACTCTAACCGTAACCCTAATCCTAACCCTAACCTAACCCTAACTAAAACACAAACCCTAACTCTAACACTAACCCTAACACGAACCCTTAGCCTAACACGACTCTAATCATAACCCTAATCCTAATAACCCTAACCCTAACACTAAAACCCTAAAACACTGACCCTAACCCTAATACGAACCCTAACTCTAATACGAACCCTAACCCTAACTAACCCTAACCCTAATTCCCTAACCTAACCCTAACCCAAACACTAACCCTTACCCTAATACAAACCCTAACCTAACCCTAACCCTAACCTTAATACCATAAACCTAACCCTATCCAAACCCTAACCAAAATACACTAAACCTAACATAACGCGAACCCTAATCCTAAAGCTAATCTAACCATAACACTAATACGAATCCTAACCCTAATAAGAACCCTAACCCTAATATGAACCCTAACCCTAACTAACCCTAACCCTAATTACCTAACCCTAACCTAACCCTAACCAAACCCTAACCGTAACCCTAACCCTAATACCATAAATTCTAATTCTATCCCTAATACCCTAACTCTAACCCTAAAACGCTAACCCTAACCTTAATATGAACCCTAACTAACCCTAACCCTTATATCCTAACCCCAACGCTAACCCTATTACCCTAACCCTAACACGAACCCTAACCCTAATACTAATATGAACCCTACCGCTAACACAAACCCTAACCCTAACTTTAATATGAACCTTAACCCTAATATGAACCCTAACCCTAATACAAACCCTGACCCTGACCCTAACCCTGACCCAACCCTAAACCGAACCCGAATACCCTAACCACAACTCTAACAAAAAACCTAACTCTAACCCTAACCCTAATACGAACCCTAACCCTAACCCTAATACCCTAATAGCCTAACACTAACTAACCCTAACGCGAACCCTAACCCTAAAACTACCCTAACCCTAATACGAACCCTAACCCTAATACGAACCTTAACAATAACTAACCCTAACCATAACCCTAACCCTAATACCCTAACCCTAATACCCTTTCCCTAATACCCTAACCCAAAACTAACCCTAACCCTAATACATTAATCCTAGCCCTAACCTATCCGTAACCTTAACCATAAACCTAACCCTAATATGAACGCTATCACTTATACCCTAACCATAGGATAACCCTAACCCTAATCCTAACCCTAACCCTATCTTAAACCTAACCCTATCTCTAATGCTATCCTAACCCTAACTATACACCCTAACCCTAACACAAACCCTAACCCTAACGCGAACCCTAACCCTAACGCTACCCTAACCCTAACCCTAATACGAACCATAACCCCTAACCCTAAACCTAACCCTAATCCTAATAACCCTAACACTAAAACCCTAAAACACTAACCCTAACCCTAGTACGAACCGTAACCCTAACCCTAATACGAACCCTATCCCAAACCCTAAAACGAATCCTAATACGAACCTTAACCCTAACCCTAATACCATAATATCCTAACAATAACTAACCCTAACCCTAACCGTAATACCCTAACCTTAATAACCTAACCCTAACCCTAATGCTACCCTAACCCTAATACGAACCCTAACCGTGATACGAACCCTAACTCTAACCCTTATACGAACCCTAACCCTAACTTACCCTAACACTAATACCCTAACCCTAATTTCCTAACCCTAACCCTAACCTAACCCTAAACCTAACCCAAACCCTAATACCCAAATCCTAACCCTAACCTAACCCTAACCCTAATACCCTAATCCTAACCCTAACCATAATACGAACCAAAACCCTATCCATAACCTAACCCTAACACTAACCCTTACCCTAACCCTAATTCCCTAATCCTAACCCTAACCCTAATACAAACCATAACACTATCCATAACCTAACACTAACACTAACCCTATGTAACCCTAACCCTAATCTAATAACCCTAACCTTAAAACCCTAAAATGCTAACCCTAACCCTAATACAAACACTAACCCTAATAGGAACACTAACCCTAACCCTAATATGAACCCTAACCCTAATACCCTAACCCTAATACCCTTTCCCTAATACCCTAACCCTATTCTAACCCTAACCCTAATACCCTAACCCTAGCCCTAACCTATCCATAACCCTAACCATAAACCTAACCCTAATATGAACCCTAACCATAGTACCCTAACCCTAGGATAACCCTAACCCTAATCCTAACCCTAGCATAACCCTAACCCTAACTCTAACTCTAATGCTATCCTAACCCTAACTATAACCCTATTACCTCTAATATGAACCCTAACCCTGACACAAACCCTAACACTAACGCGAACCCTAACCCTAAAGATACCCTAACCCTAACGCGAACCCTAAACCCTAACCCTAACCCTAAGTAACCGTAACCCTAATCCTAATAATCCTAACCCTAACACTAAAACCCTAAAACACTAGCCCTAACCCTAATACAAACCCTAATCCTAATAAGAACCCTAACCCTAATACGAACCCTATCCCAAACACTGAAACGAACCCTAATATGAACCCTAACCCTAATACCCTAATATCCTAACCCTAACTAACCCTAAACCTAACCCTAACCGTAATACCCTAACCCTAATAACCTAACCCTAACCCTAATGCTACCCAAACTCTAATACGAACCCTAACCCTAATACGAACCCTAACTCTAATCCTTATACGAACCCTAACTAACCCTAACGCTATTACCCTAACCCTAATATCCTAACCTAACCTAACCATAATCTTAACCCAAACCCTAATACCCAAACCCTAACCCTAATCTAACCCTAACCCTAATACCCTAATCCTAACCAAAACCCTAATATGAACCAAAACCCTATCCATAACCTAACCCTAACTCTAACCCTAATACCCTAATCCTAACCCAAACCCTAATACGAAAACTAACCCTATCCATAACCTAACCCTAACACTAACCCTAAACCTAACCCAATATTACCCTAACCCTAATCTAATAACCCTAACCCTAATACAAACCCTAACCCTAATATGAACACTAGCCCTAACCCTAATACGAACCATAACCCTAATAGCCTAATACCCTAACCCTAACTAACCCTAACATAACGCGAACCCTAATCCTAAAGCTAATCTAACCCTAACCCTAATACGAACCTTAACCCTAATACGAACCCTAACCCTAATATGAACCTTAATCCTAGCTAACCCTAACCCTAATACCCTAACCCTAACATAACCCTAACCCTAACTCTAACCCTAACCCTAACCCTAATACCCTAACCCTAAAATGCTAACCCTAACCTTAATACGAAGCCTAACCCTTACTAACCCTTCCCTCATATACTAACCCTAACGCTAACCCTAACCTTAATACGAACCCTAACCCTAACTAACCCTAACCCTCATATTCTAACCCTTACGCTAACCCTATTACCCTAACCCTAACCTAACTCTAACCCTAATCCTAATATAAACCCTACCCCTTACACGAACCCTAACCCTAACTCTAATACGAACACTAACCCTAATTCAAACCATAACCATAATTAACCCTAATACCCTAACCCTAACACTAACCCTAACCCTAATACCATAATCATAACCCTAACCCTAACCCTAATACGAACCATAACCCTAGCCTAACCCTAACCTTTATACGATAACCCTAACCCTAACCAAACTCTAACCGTTACCCTAATCCTAACCCTAACCATAACCCTAACCTAACCAAAACTCTATCACAAACCCTAACTCTAACACTAACCCTAACATGAACCCTAACCCTAATACGAACCCTAACCCTAATACCCTAATATCCTAACCCTAAACCTAACAAACCCTAACGTGAACCCTAACCCTAATTCAAACCCTATCCCTAATACGAACACTAACTCTAACCCTTATATGAACCCTAACTAACCCTAACCTTAATACCCTAACCCTAACTCTAATACCCTAACCCTAATACCCTAACCCTACCCTAACCCTAACCCTAACTATAATACCCAAACCCTAATCCTAACCTAAACCTAACCCTAACACCCTAATCCTGACCCTAACCCTAACCCTAATACGAACCCTAACCCTATCCTTAACCTAACCCTAACACTAACTCTAACCCTATCCCTAAACCTAATACCCTAAGCATAACCCATCCCTAACCCTAACCCTAACCCTTACACAAACCCTTACACGAACCCTAACCCTATCCCTAACCCTAACACGAACCCTGACCCTTATACCATAACCCTTATTCTAAACCTAATACCATAACCCTAACCCTAAAACCCTAACCCTAACTCTAATAATCTAACCCTAATACCCTAATCCTAAACTCCATCCCTAACCCTAAGTAACCCTAACCCTTTTCTAATAACCCTAACCCTAACCCTAAAACCCTAACACCCTAACCCTAAAACGAACCCTAACCCTAACACTACTCTAACCCTTAGCCTAATCCTAATAACCCTAACCCTAACACTAAAACCCTAAAACACTGACCCTAACCCTAATACGAACCCTAATCCTAATAAGAACCCTAACCCTAATACGAACCCTATCCCAAACACTGAAACGAACCCTAATATGAACCCTAACCCTAATACCCTAATATCCTAACCCTAACTAACCCTAAACCTAACCCTAACCGTAATACCCTAACCCTAATAACCTAACCCAATACTAATGCTACCCAAACTCTAATATGAACCCTAACCCTAATACGATCCCTAACTCTAACCATTAAACAAACCCTAACTAACGCTAATGCTAATACCCTAACCCTAATATCCTAACCCTAATCGTAACCTAACCCTAATCCTAACCCAAACCCTAATACCCAAACCCTAACCCCTAACCTAACCCTAATACCCTAATCCTAACCCAAATCCTAATACGAACCAAAACCCTATCCATAACCTAACCCTAACTCTAACCCTAACCCTAACCCTAAAACCCTAACCCTAACCCTAATACAAACACTAACCCTAATATGAACTCTAAACCTTACCCTAATGCGAACCATAACCCCTAATAGCCTAATACCCTAACCCTAACTAACCCTAACATAACGCGAACCCTAATCCTAAAATTAATCTAACCCTAACCCTAATACGCACCCTAACCCTAATACAAACCCTAACCCTAATATGAACCCTACTCCTAACTCACCCTAACCCTAATACCCTAACCCTAACCCTAACATAACCCTATCCCTAACTCTAACCCTAACCCTAATACCCTAATCCTAACCCTAACCCTAATATGAACCCTAACCTTAATACCATAACCCTAACCCATCCCTAACCATAACCCTAATCCTAACCCTAACCTAACCCTAACCCTAACACTAACATGAACCCTAACCCTAACACAAAGCCTAACCCTAATACCATAAATTCTAATTCTAAACCTAATACCCTAACCCTAAAACGCTAACCCTAACCTTAATACGAACCCTAACCCTTATTAACCCTAATCCTCATATCCTAATCCTAACGCTAACCCTATTACCCTAACCTAACTCTAACCCTAACCCTAATAAGAACCCTACCCCTTACACGAACCCTAACCCTAACTCTAATACGAACACTAACCCTAATACGAACCCTAACACTAAAATGAACCCTAACCCTAATTAACCCTAATACCCTAACCCTAACACTGACCCTAACCCTAACCCTAATACCATAATCATAACCCTAACCCTAATACGAACCCTAACATAACCCTAACCCTAACCTTAATACCATAACCCTTACTCTAGCCAAACTCTTACCGTAACCCTAATCCTTACCCTAACCATAACCCTAACCTAACCCTAACTCTATCACAAACCCTAACTTTTACATTAACCCTAACACGGACCCTAACCTTAACACTACTCTAACCCTAACCCTAATCCTAATAACCCTAACACTAAAACCCTAAAACACTGACTCTAACCCTAATACGAACCCTAACCCTGAAACGATCCCTAACCCTAATACGAACCCTAACCCTAATGCGAACCCTAAACCTAACCCTAATACGAACCCTAATACGAACCCTAACCCTAATAACCTAATATCCTAACCCTAACTAACCCTAACCCTAACCGTAATTAACCCTAAAATAATGCGAACCCTAATCCTAAAGCTAATCTAACCCTAACCTTAATACGAACCCTAACCCTAACCAAACCCTAACCCTTACACAAACCCTAACCCTAACACGAACCCTAACCCTAAAGATGCTTTAACCCTAACCATAATACAAACCCTAACCCTACTCCTAACCCTAATACGAACCCTAACCCTAACCTTAACCATAAGCCTAATGCCCTAACCCTAACCCTAATACCCTTTCCCTTATACTCTTAACCTAACCCTAACCTAAACATAACCCTAATACCCTAACCCTTACCTAACCGTAACCCTAACCCTAATATGAAACCTAACCCTAACCCTATTACCCTAACCCTAACAATAACCCAACCCTCAGCCTAATCCTAACCCTAACCCTTACCTTACCCTAACCCTAACTCTAACGCTACACTAACCCTAACTATAACCCTAATACCTCTAATATGAACCCTAACCCTAACGTGAACCCTATCCTTAACACTACCCTAAGCCTAACCTTAATACGAACCCTAACCCCTAACCCTAACCCCAAAATACCCTAGCCCTAACCCTAAGTGACCCTAACCCTAATCCTAATAACCATAACCCTAACATTAAAACACTAAAACATTAACCCTAACCTTAATATGCACCCTAAGACGAACCCTAACCCTAAAGATACTCTAACACTAACCCTAATACAAACCCCAACCCTAATACGAACCCAAACCCTAATACGAACCCTAACACTAACTAACCCTAACCTTAACCCTAACCCTAATACCCTAACCCTAATACCATTTCCCTAATATTCTTAACCTAACCCTAACCTAACCATAACCCTAATACCCTAACCGTAACTCTAACCCTAATACGAAAACCTAACCCTAACCCTTATACCCTAACCCTAACCCAACCCTAACCGTAATCCTTATCTTAACCCTTACCTAACCCTAACCTTAATGCTAACTCTAACCCTAACCCTAATATGAACCTACCCCTTACACGAACCCTAACCCTAACTCTAAAACTAACACTAACCCTAATACGAACCCTAACCCTACTACCCTAACCCTAACTAACCCTAATGCGAACCCTAACCCTAATGCTTCCCTAACCCTAATACGGACCCTAACCCTAATATGAACCCTAACAATAACTAACCCTTACCTTAACCCTAACCCTAATCCTAATACCCTTTCCCTAATACCCTAACCCTAAACTAACCCAAACCCTAATACCCTAACCCTAGCCCTAACCTATCTGTAATTCTAACCATAAACCTAACCCTAATATGAACCCTAATCCTAATACCCTAACCCTAGGATAACCCTAACCCTAATCCTAACCCTAACCCTAGCCTAATCCTAACCCTATCTCTTATGCTATCCTAACCCGAACTATAACCCTAATACCTCTAATACGAACCCTAACCCTAACACAAACCCTAACCCTAACGTGAACCCTAACCCTAATGCTACCCTAACTTTAACACTAATACAAACCCTAACGCCTAACCCTAACCCTAATCCTTACCCTAATCCTAATAACCCTAACACTAAAACACTAAAACACTAACCCTAACCCTAATACGAACCCTAACCCTAATACGAACCCTATCCCAAACCCTAAAATGAACCCTAATACGAACCCTAACCCTAATACCCTAATATCCTAACCCTAACCCTAATCCTAACCGTAATACCCTAACTTTAATAACCTAACCCTAACCCTAATGCTACCCTAACCCTAATACGAACCCTAACCCTAATACGAATCCTAACTCTAACCCTTAAACGAACCCTAACCCTAACTAACCCTAATACCCTAACCCTAATATCCTAAACCTAACCCTAACCTAACCTTAATCCTAACCAAAACCCTAATACCCAACCCCTACCCTAACCTAACCCTAATAACCTAATCCTAACCATAACCCTAATATGTACCAAAACCCTATAAATAACCTAACCCTAACACTAACACTCACCCTATGTAACCCTAACCCTAATCTAATAACCTTAACCCTAAAACCCTAACACCCTAACCCTAATACAAACCCTAACCCTAATAGGAACACTAACCCTAACCCTAATACGAACCATAACCCTATTAGCCTAATACCCTAACCCTAATTAACCCTATCATAATGCGAACCCTAATCCTAAAGCTAATCTAACCCTAACCCTAATACGAACCCTAACCCTAATACGAACCATAACCCTAATATGAACCCAAACCCTAACTAACCCTAACCCTAATACCCTAACCTAACCCAAACCCTAACCTAACCCTAACACTAATAACCTAATCCTAACCTTAACCCTAGTACGAACCCTAACCCTAACCTTAATACCATAACCCTAACCCAACCCTAACCATAACCCTAATCCTAACCCTAACCTAACCCTAACCCTTACACAAACCTTAACCCTAACACTAACATGAACCCTAACTCTAACACAAACCCTAACCCTAATACCATAAATTCTAATTCTATTCCTAATACTTTAACTCTAAAACGCTAACCCTAACCTTAATATGAACCCTAACTATCCCTAACCCTTATATCCTAACCCTAACGCTAACCCTATTACCCTAACCCTAACCTAACTCTAACCCTAATCCTAATAACCCTAACCCTAACACTAAAACCCTAAAACACTGACACACCCTAATACGAACCCCAACCCTAACCCTAATACGAACCCTAACCTTAATACGCACCCTAACCCTAATAACTTAATATCCTAACCCTAACCCTTACTAACCTTACCCTAACCGTAACTATCCCTTACATAATACAAACCCTAACCATAAAGCTAATCTAACACTAACCCTAACCTTACCCTATCCCTTACAAAAACCCTAACACGAACCCTAACACGAACCCTAACACGAACCCTAACCCTAAAGATACTCTAACCCTAACCCTAATACAAACCCTTACCCTAATCCTAACCCTAATATGAACCCTAACCCTAATACGAACCCTAACACTAACTAACCCTAACCTTAACCCTAACCCTAATACCCTAACCCTAAACCTAATACCCGTTCCTAATACCCTTAACCTAACCCTAAACTAACCACAACCCTATTACCCTAACCCTAATACCCTAGCCCTAACCTAACCCTAATATGAAACCTAACCCTAATACCCTAACCCTAACCCAACCCTAACCCTAATCCTAACCCAAACCCTTACCTAACCCTAACCCTAACTCTAACGCCACCCTAACCCTAACCTTAATACCATAACCCTAACCCTAACCAAACTCTAACCGTAACCCTAATCCTAACCCTAACCTAACCCTAACTAAAACACAAACCCTAACTCTAACACTAACCCTAACACGAACCCTTAGCCTAACACGACTCTAATCATAACCCTAATCCTAATAACCCTAACCCTAACACTAAAACCCTAAAACACTGACCCTAACCCTAATACGAACCCTAACTCTAATACGAACCCTAACCCTAACTAACCCTAACCCTAATTCCCTAACCTAACCCTAACCCAAACACTAACCCTTACCCTAATACAAACCCTAACCTAACCCTAACCCTAACCTTAATACCATAAACCTAACCCTATCCAAACCCTAACCAAAATACACTAAACCTAACATAACGCGAACCCTAATCCTAAAGCTAATCTAACCATAACACTAATACGAATCCTAACCCTAATAAGAACCCTAACCCTAATATGAACCCTAACCCTAACTAACCCTAACCCTAATTACCTAACCCTAACCTAACCCTAACCAAACCCTAACCGTAACCCTAACCCTAATACCATAAATTCTAATTCTATCCCTAATACCCTAACTCTAACCCTAAAACGCTAACCCTAACCTTAATATGAACCCTAACTAACCCTAACCCTTATATCCTAACCCCAACGCTAACCCTATTACCCTAACCCTAACACGAACCCTAACCCTAATACTAATATGAACCCTACCGCTAACACAAACCCTAACCCTAACTTTAATATGAACCTTAACCCTAATATGAACCCTAACCCTAATACAAACCCTGACCCTGACCCTAACCCTGACCCAACCCTAAACCGAACCCGAATACCCTAACCACAACTCTAACAAAAAACCTAACTCTAACCCTAACCCTAATACGAACCCTAACCCTAACCCTAATACCCTAATAGCCTAACACTAACTAACCCTAACGCGAACCCTAACCCTAAAACTACCCTAACCCTAATACGAACCCTAACCCTAATACGAACCTTAACAATAACTAACCCTAACCATAACCCTAACCCTAATACCCTAACCCTAATACCCTTTCCCTAATACCCTAACCCAAAAGTAACCCTAACCCTAATACATTAATCCTAGCCCTAACCTATCCGTAACCTTAACCATAAACCTAACCCTAATATGAACGCTATCACTTATACCCTAACCATAGGGTAACCCTAACCCTAATCCTAACCCTAACCCTATCTTAAACCTAACCCTATCTCTAATGCTATCCTAACCCTAACTATACACCCTAACCCTAACACAAACCCTAACCCTAACGCGAACCCTAACCCTAACGCTACCCTAACCCTAACCCTAATACGAACCATAACCCCTAACCCTAAACCTAACCCTAATCCTAATAACCCTAACACTAAAACCCTAAAACACTAACCCTAACCCTAATACGAACCGTAACCCTAACCCTAATACGAACCCTATCCCAAACCCTAAAAACGAAATCCTAATACGAACCTTAACCCTAACCCTAATACCATAATATCCTAACCCTAACTAACCCTAACCCTAACCGTAATACCCTAACCTTAATAACCTAACCCTAACCCTAATGCTACCCTAACCCTAATACGAACCCTAACCGTGATACGAACCCTAACTCTAACCCTTATACGAACCCTAACCCTAACTTACCCTAACACTAATACCCTAACCCTAATTTCCTAACCCTAACCCTAACCTAACCCTAAACCTAACCCAAACCCTAATACCCAAATCCTAACCCTAACCTAACCCTAACCCTAATACCCTAATCCTAACCCTAACCATAATACGAACCAAAACCCTATCCATAACCTAACCCTAACACTAACCCTTACCCTAACCCTAATTCCCTAATCCTAACCCTAACCCTAATACAAACCATAACACTATCCATAACCTAACACTAACACTAACCCTATGTAACCCTAACCCTAATCTAATAACCCTAACCTTAAAACCCTAAAATGCTAACCCTAACCCTAATACAAACACTAACCCTAATAGGAACACTAACCCTAACCCTAATATGAACCCTAACCCTAATACCCTAACCCTAATACCCTTTCCCTAATACCCTAACCCTATTCTAACCCTAACCCTAATACCCTAACCCTAGCCCTAACCTATCCATAACCCTAACCATAAACCTAACCCTAATATGAACCCTAACCATAGTACCCTAACCCTAGGATAACCCTAACCCTCATCCTACCCTAGCAT
The DNA here is from genome assembly GCF_028390025.1 of Pseudophryne corroboree. Taxonomy (NCBI): domain Eukaryota; kingdom Metazoa; phylum Chordata; class Amphibia; order Anura; family Myobatrachidae; genus Pseudophryne; species Pseudophryne corroboree. The sequence goes on from NW_026969714.1 coordinate 436,296, forward strand.
AACCCTAACCCTAACTCTAACTCTAATGCTATCCTAACCCTAACTATAACCCTATTACCTCTAATATGAACCCTAACCCTGACACAAACCCTAACACTAACGCGAACCCTAACCCTAAAGATACCCTAACCCTAACGCGAACCCTAAACCCTAACCCTAACCCTAAGTAACCGTAACCCTAATCCTAATAATCCTAACCCTAACACTAAAACCCTAAAACACTAGCCCTAACCCTAATACAAACCCTAATCCTAATAAGAACCCTAACCCTAATACGAACCCTATCCCAAACACTGAAACGAACCCTAATATGAACCCTAACCCTAATACCCTAATATCCTAACCCTAACTAACCCTAAACCTAACCCTAACCGTAATACCCTAACCCTAATAACCTAACCCTAACCCTAATGCTACCCAAACTCTAATACGAACCCTAACCCTAATACGAACCCTAACTCTAATCCTTATACGAACCCTAACTAACCCTAACGCTATTACCCTAACCCTAATATCCTAACCTAACCTAACCATAATCTTAACCCAAACCCTAATACCCAAACCCTAACCCTAATCTAACCCTAACCCTAATACCCTAATCCTAACCAAAACCCTAATATGAACCAAAACCCTATCCATAACCTAACCCTAACTCTAACCCTAATACCCTAATCCTAACCCAAACCCTAATACGAAAACTAACCCTATCCATAACCTAACCCTAACACTAACCCTAAACCTAACCCAATATTACCCTAACCCTAATCTAATAACCCTAACCCTAATACAAACCCTAACCCTAATATGAACACTAGCCCTAACCCTAATACGAACCATAACCCTAATAGCCTAATACCCTAACCCTAACTAACCCTAACATAACGCGAACCCTAATCCTAAAGCTAATCTAACCCTAACCCTAATACGAACCTTAACCCTAATACGAACCCTAACCCTAATATGAACCTTAATCCTAGCTAACCCTAACCCTAATACCCTAACCCTAACATAACCCTAACCCTAACTCTAACCCTAACCCTAACCCTAATACCCTAACCCTAAAATGCTAACCCTAACCTTAATACGAAGCCTAACCCTTACTAACCCTTCCCTCATATACTAACCCTAACGCTAACCCTAACCTTAATACGAACCCTAACCCTAACTAACCCTAACCCTCATATTCTAACCCTTACGCTAACCCTATTACCCTAACCCTAACCTAACTCTAACCCTAATCCTAATATAAACCCTACCCCTTACACGAACCCTAACCCTAACTCTAATACGAACACTAACCCTAATTCAAACCATAACCATAATTAACCCTAATACCCTAACCCTAACACTAACCCTAACCCTAATACCATAATCATAACCCTAACCCTAACCCTAATACGAACCATAATCCTAGCCTAACCCTAACCTTTATACGATAACCCTAACCCTAACCAAACTCTAACCGTTACCCTAATCCTAACCCTAACCATAACCCTAACCTAACCAAAACTCTATCACAAACCCTAACTCTAACACTAACCCTAACATGAACCCTAACCCTAATACGAACCCTAACCCTAATACCCTAATATCCTAACCCTAAACCTAACAAACCCTAACGTGAACCCTAACCCTAATTCAAACCCTATCCCTAATACGAACACTAACTCTAACCCTTATATGAACCCTAACTAACCCTAACCTTAATACCCTAACCCTAACTCTAATACCCTAACCCTAATACCCTAACCCTACCCTAACCCTAAACCTAACTATAATACCCAAACCCTAATCCTAACCTAAACCTAACCCTAACACCCTAATCCTGACCCTAACCCTAACCCTAATACGAACCCTAACCCTATCCTTAACCTAACCCTAACACTAACTCTAACCCTATCCCTAAACCTAATACCCTAAGCATAACCCATCCCTAACCCTAACCCTAACCCTTACACAAACCCTTACACGAACCCTAACCCTATCCCTAACCCTAACACGAACCCTGACCCTTATACCATAACCCTTATTCTAAACCTAATACCATAACCCTAACCCTAAAACCCTAACCCTAACTCTAATAATCTAACCCTAATACCCTAATCCTAAACTCCATCCCTAACCCTAAGTAACCCTAACCCTTTTCTAATAACCCTAACCCTAACCCTAAAACCCTAACACCCTAACCCTAAAACGAACCCTAACCCTAACACTACTCTAACCCTTAGCCTAATCCTAATAACCCTAACCCTAACACTAAAACCCTAAAACACTGACCCTAACCCTAATACGAACCCTAATCCTAATAAGAACCCTAACCCTAATACGAACCCTATCCCAAACACTGAAACAAACCCTAATATGAACCCTAACCCTAATACCCTAATATCCTAACCCTAACTAACCCTAAACCTAACCCTAACCGTAATACCCTAACCCTAATAACCTAACCCAATACTAATGCTACCCAAACTCTAATATGAACCCTAACCCTAATACGATCCCTAACTCTAACCATTAAACAAACCCTAAGCTAACGCTAATGCTAATACCCTAACCCTAATATCCTAACCCTAATCGTAACTAACCCTAATCCTAACCCAAACCCTAATACCCAAACCCTAACCCTAACCTAACCCTAATACCCTAATCCTAACCCAAATCCTAATACGAACCAAAACCCTATCCATAACCTAACCCTAACTCTAACCCTAACCCTAACCCTAAAACCCTAACCCTAACCCTAATACAAACACTAACCCTAATATGAACTCTAAACCTTACCCTAATGCGAACCATAACCCTAATAGCCTAATACCCTAACCCTAACTAACCCTAACATAACGCGAACCCTAATCCTAAAATTAATCTAACCCTAACCCTAATACGCACCCTACCCTAATACAAACCCTAACCCTAATATGAACCCTACTCCTAACTCACCCTAACCCTAATACCCTAACCCTAACCCTAACATAACCCTATCCCTAACTCTAACCCTAACCCTAATACCCTAATCCTAACCCTAACCCTAATATGAACCCTAACCTTAATACCATAACCCTAACCCATCCCTAACCATAACCCTAATCCTAACCCTAACCTAACCCTAACCCTAACACTAACATGAACCCTAACCCTAACACAAAGCCTAACCCTAATACCATAAATTCTAATTCTAAACCTAATACCCTAACCCTAAAACGCTAACCCTAACCTTAATACGAACCCTAACCCTTATTAACCCTAATCCTCATATCCTAATCCTAACGCTAACCCTATTACCCTAACCTAACTCTAACCCTAACCCTAATAAGAACCCCTACCCCTTACACGAACCCTAACCCTAACTCTAATACGAACACTAACCCTAATACGAACCCTAACACTAAAATGAACCCTAACCCTAATTAACCCTAATACCCTAACCCTAACACTGACCCTAACCCTAACCCTAATACCATAATCATAACCCTAACCCTAATACGAACCCTAACATAACCCTAACCCTAACCTTAATACCATAACCCTTACTCTAGCCAAACTCTTACCGTAACCCTAATCCTTACCCTAACCATAACCCTAACCTAACCCTAACTCTATCACAAACCCTAACTTTTACATTAACCCTAACACGGACCCTAACCTTAACACTACTCTAACCCTAACCCTAATCCTAATAACCCTAACACTAAAACCCTAAAACACTGACTCTAACCCTAATACGAACCCTAACCTGAAACGATCCCTAACCCTAATACGAACCCTAACCCTAATGCGAACCCTAAACCTAACCCTAATACGAACCCTAATACGAACCCTAACCCTAATAACCTAATATCCTAACCCTAACTAACCCTAACCCTAACCGTAATTAACCCTAAAATAATGCGAACCCTAATCCTAAAGCTAATCTAACCCTAACCTTAATACGAACCCTAACCCTAACCAAACCCTAACCCTTACACAAACCCTAACCCTAACACGAACCCTAACCCTAAAGATGCTTTAACCCTAACCATAATACAAACCCTAACCCTACTCCTAACCCTAATACGAACCCTAACCCTAACCTTAACCATAAGCCTAATGCCCTAACCCTAACCCTAATACCCTTTCCCTTATACTCTTAACCTAACCCTAACCTAAACATAACCCTAATACCCTAACCCTTACCTAACCGTAACCCTAACCCTAATATGAAACCTAACCCTAACCCTATTACCCTAACCCTAACAATAACCCAACCCTCAGCCTAATCCTAACCCTAACCCTTACCTTACCCTAACCCTAACTCTAACGCTACACTAACCCTAACTATAACCCTAATACCTCTAATATGAACCCTAACCCTAACGTGAACCCTATCCTTAACGCTACCCTAAGCCTAACCTTAATACGAACCCTAACCCCTAACCCTAACCCCAAAATACCCTAGCCCTAACCCTAAGTGACCTAACCCTAATCCTAATAACCATAACCCTAACATTAAAACACTAAAACATTAACCCTAACCTTAATATGCACCCTAAGACGAACCCTAACCCTAAAGATACTCTAACACTAACCCTAATACAAACCCCAACCCTAATACGAACCCAAACCCTAATACGAACCCTAACACTAACTAACCCTAACCTTAACCCTAACCCTAATACCCTAACCCTAATACCATTTCCCTAATATTCTTAACCTAACCCTAACCTAACCATAACCCTAATACCCTAACCGTAACTCTAACCCTAATACGAAACCTAACCCTAACCCTTATACCCTAACCCTAACCCAACCCTAACCGTAATCCTTATCTTAACCCTTACCTAACCCTAACCTTAATGCTAACTCTAACCCTAATATGAACCTACCCCTTACACGAACCCTAACCCTAACTCTAAAACTAACACTAACCCTAATACGAACCCTAACCCTACTACCCTAACCCTAACTAACCCTAATGCGAACCCTAACCCTAATGCTTCCCTAACCCTAATACGGACCCTAACCCTAATATGAACCCTAACAATAACTAACCCTTACCTTAACCCTAACCCTAATCCTAATACCCTTTCCCTAATACCCTAACCCTAAACTAACCCAAACCCTAATACCCTAACCCTAGCCCTAACCTATCCGTAATTCTAACCATAAACCTAACCCTAATATGAACCCTAATCCTAATACCCTAACCCTAGGATAACCCTAACCCTAATCCTAACCCTAACCCTAGCCTAATCCTAACCCTATCTCTTATGCTATCCTAACCCGAACTATAACCCTAATACCTCTAATACGAACCCTAACACAAACCCTAACCCTAACGTGAACCCTAACCCTAATGCTACCCTAACTTTAACACTAATACAAACCCTAACGCCTAACCCTAACCCTAATCCTTACCCTAATCCTAATAACCCTAACACTAAAACACTAAAACACTAACCCTAACCCTAATACGAACCCTAACCCTAATACGAACCCTATCCAAACCCTAAAATGAACCCTAATACGAACCCTAACCCTAATACCCTAATATCCTTACCCTAACCCTAACCCTAATCCTAACCGTAATACCCTAACTTTAATAACCTAACCCTAACCCTAATGCTACCCTAACCCTAATACGAACCCTAACCCTAATACGAATCCTAACTCTAACCCTTAAACGAACCCTAACCCTAACTAACCCTAACCCTAATACCCTAACCCTAATATCCTAAACCTAACCCTAACCTAACCTTAATCCTAACCAAAACCCTAATACCCAACCCCTACCCTAACCTAACCCTAATAACCTAATCCTAACCATAACCCTAATATGTACCAAAACCCTATAAATAACCTAACCCTAACACTAACACTCACCCTATGTAACCCTAACCCTAATCTAATAACCTTAACCCTAAAACCCTAACACCCTAACCCTAATACAAACCCTAACCCTAATAGGAACACTAACCCTAACCCTAATACGAACCATAACCCTATTAGCCTAATACCCTAACCCTAATTAACCCTATCATAATGCGAACCCTAATCCTAATCTAACCCTAACCCTAATACGAACCCTAACCCTAATACGTACCATAACCCTAATATGAACCCAAACCCTAACTAACCCTAACCCTAATACCCTAACCTAACCCAAACCCTAACCTAACCCTAACACTAATAACCTAATCCTAACCTTAACCCTAGTACGAACCCTAACCCTAACCTTAATACCATAACCCTAACCCAACCCAAACCATAACCCTAATCCTAACCCTAACCTAACCCTAACCCTTACACAAACCTTAACCCTAACACTAACATGAACCCTAACTCTAACACAAACCCTAACCCTAATACTATAAATTCTAATTCTATTCCTAATACTTTAACTCTAAAACGCTAACCCTAACCTTAATATGAACCCTAACTATCCCTAACCCTTATATCCTAACCCTAACGCTAACCCTATTACCCTAACCCTAACCTAACTCTAACCCTAATCCTAATAACCCTAACCCTAACACTAAAACCCTAAAACACTGACACACCCTAATACGAACCCCAACCCTAACCCTAATACGAACCCTAACCTTAATACGCACCCTAACCCTAATAACTTAATATCCTAACCCTAACCCTTACTAACCTTACCCTAACCGTAACTATCCCTTACATAATACAAACCCTAACCATAAAGCTAATCTAACACTAACCCTAACCTAACCCTATCCCTTACAAAAACCCTAACCCTAACACGAACCCTAACACGAACCCTAACACGAACCCTAACCCTAAAGATACTCTAACCCTAACCCTAATACAAACCCTTACCCTAATCCTAACCCTAATATGAACCCTAACCCTAATACGAACCCTAACACTAACTAACCCTAACCTTAACCCTAACCCTAATACCCTAACCCTAAACCTAATACCCGTTCCTAATACCCTTAACCTAACCCTAAACTAACCACAACCCTATTACCCTAACCCTAATACCCTAGCCCTAACCTAACCCTAATATGAAACCTAACCCTAATACCCTAACCCTAACCCAACCCTAACCCTAATCCTAAACCGAACCCTTACCTAACCCTAACCCTAACTCTAACGCCACCCTAACCCTAACCTTAATACCATAACCCTAACCCTAACCAAACTCTAACCGTAACCCTAATCCTAACCCTAACCTAACCCTAACTAAAACACAAACCCTAACTCTAACACTAACCCTAACACGAACCCTTAGCCTAACACGACTCTAATCATAACCCTAATCCTAATAACCCTAACCCTAACACTAAAACCCTAAAACACTGACCCTAACCCTAATACGAACCCTAACTCTAATACGAACCCTAACCCTAACTAACCCTAACCCTAATTCCCTAACCTAACCCTAACCCAAACACTAACCCTTACCCTAATACAAACCCTAACCTAACCCTAACCCTAACCTTAATACCATAAACCTAACCCTATCCAAACCCTAACCAAAATACACTAAACCTAACATAACGCGAACCCTAATCCTAAAGCTAATCTAACCATAACACTAATACGAATCCTAACCCTAATAAGAACCCTAACCCTAATATGAACCCTAACCCTAACTAACCCTAACCCTAATTACCTAACCCTAACCTAACCCTAACCAAACCCTAACCGTAACCCTAACCCTAATACCATAAATTCTAATTCTATCCCTAATACCCTAACTCTAACCCTAAAACGCTAACCCTAACCTTAATATGAACCCTAACTAACCCTAACCCTTATATCCTAACCCCAACGCTAACCCTATTACCCTAACCCTAACACGAACCCTAACCCTAATACTAATATGAACCCTACCGCTAACACAAACCCTAACCCTAACTTTAATATGAACCTTAACCCTAATATGAACCCTAACCCTAATACAAACCCTGACCCTGACCCTAACCCTGACCCAACCCTAAACCGAACCCGAATACCCTAACCACAACTCTAACAAAAAACCTAACTCTAACCCTAACCCTAATACGAACCCTAACCCTAACCCTAATACCCTAATAGCCTAACACTAACTAACCCTAACGCGAACCCTAACCCTAAAACTACCCTAACCCTAATACGAACCCTAACCCTAATACGAACCTTAACAATAACTAACCCTAACCATAACCCTAACCCTAATACCCTAACCCTAATACCCTTTCCCTAATACCCTAACCCAAAACTAACCCTAACCCTAATACATTAATCCTAGCCCTAACCTATCCGTAACCTTAACCATAAACCTAACCCTAATATGAACGCTATCACTTATACCCTAACCATAGGATAACCCTAACCCTAATCCTAACCCTAACCCTATCTTAAACCTAACCCTATCTCTAATGCTATCCTAACCCTAACTATACACCCTAACCCTAACACAAACCCTAACGCGAACCCTAACCCTAACGCTACCCTAACCCTAACCCTAATACGAACCATAACCCCTAACCCTAAACCTAACCCTAATCCTAATAACCCTAACACTAAAACCCTAAAACACTAACCCTAACCCTAATACGAACCGTAACCCTAACCCTAATACGAACCCTATCCCAAACCCTAAAACGAATCCTAATACGAACCTTAACCCTAACCCTAATACCATAATATCCTAACCCTAACCCTAACCGTAATACCCTAACCTTAATAACCTAACCCTAACCCTAATGCTACCCTAACCCTAATACGAACCCTAACCGTGATACGAACCCTAACTCTAACCCTTATACGAACCCTAACCCTAACTTACCCTAACACTAATACCCTAACCCTAATTTCCTAACCCTAACCCTAACCTAACCCTAAACCTAACCCAAACCCTAATACCCAAATCCTAACCCTAACCTAACCCTAACCCTAATACCCTAATCCTAACCCTAACCATAATACGAACCAAAACCCTATCCATAACCTAACCCTAACACTAACCCTTACCCTAACCCTAATTCCCTAATCCTAACCCTAACCCTAATACGAACCATAACACTATCCATAACCTAACACTAACACTAACCCTATGTAACCCTAACCCTAATCTAATAACCCTAACCTTAAAACCCTAAAATGCTAACCCTAACCCTAATACAAACACTAACCCTAATAGGAACACTAACCCTAACCCTAATATGAACCCTAACCCTAATACCCTAACCCTAATACCCTTTCCCTAATACCCTAACCCTATTCTAACCCTAACCCTAATACCCTAACCCTAGCCCTAACCTATCCATAACCCTAACCATAAACCTAACCCTAATATGAACCCTAACCATAGTACCCTAACCCTAGGATAACCCTAACCCTAATCCTAACCCTAGCATAACCCTAACCCTAACTCTAACTCTAATGCTATCCTAACCCTAACTATAACCCTATTACCTCTAATATGAACCCTAACCCTGACACAAACCCTAACACTAACGCGAACCCTAACCCTAAAGATACCCTAACCCTAACGCGAACCCTAAACCCTAACCCTAACCCTAAGTAACCGTAACCCTAATCCTAATAATCCTAACCCTAACACTAAAACCCTAAAACACTAGCCCTAACCCTAATACAAACCCTAATCCTAATAAGAACCCTAACCCTAATACGAACCCTATCCCAAACACTGAAACGAACCCTAATATGAACCCTAACCCTAATACCCTAATATCCTAACCCTAACTAACCCTAAACCTAACCCTAACCGTAATACCCTAACCCTAATAACCTAACCCTAACCCTAATGCTACCCAAACTCTAATACGAACCCTAACCCTAATACGAACCCTAACTCTAATCCTTATACGAACCCTAACTAACCCTAACGCTATTACCCTAACCCTAATATCCTAACCTAACCTAACCATAATCTTAACCCAAACCCTAATACCCAAACCCTAACCCTAATCTAACCCTAACCCTAATACCCTAATCCTAACCAAAACCCTAATATGAACCAAAACCCTATCCATAACCTAACCCTAACTCTAACCCTAATACCCTAATCCTAACCCAAACCCTAATACGAAAACTAACCCTATCCATAACCTAACCCTAACACTAACCCTAAACCTAACCCAATGTAACCCTAACCCTAATCTAATAACCCTAACCCTAATACAAACCCTAACCCTAATATGAACACTAGCCCTAACCCTAATACGAACCATAACCCTAATAGCCTAATACCCTAACCCTAACTAACCCTAACATAACGCGAACCCTAATCCTAAAGCTAATCTAACCCTAACCCTAATACGAACCTTAACCCTAATACGAACCCTAACCCTAATATGAACCTTAATCCTAGCTAACCCTAACCCTAATACCCTAACCCTAACATAACCCTAACCCTAACTCTAACCCTAACCCTAACCCTAATACCCTAACCCTAAAATGCTAACCCTAACCTTAATACGAAGCCTAACCCTTACTAACCCTTCCCTCATATACTAACCCTAACGCTAACCCTAACCTTAATACGAACCCTAACCCTAACTAACCCTAACCCTCATATTCTAACCCTTACGCTAACCCTATTACCCTAACCCTAACCTAACTCTAACCCTAATCCTAATATAAACCCTACCCCTTACACGAACCCTAACCCTAACTCTAATACGAACACTAACCCTAATTCAAACCATAACCATAATTAACCCTAATACCCTAACCCTAACACTAACCCTAACCCTAATACCATAATCATAACCCTAACCCTAACCCTAATACGAACCATAACCCTAGCCTAACCCTAACCTTTATACGATAACCCTAACCCTAACCAAACTCTAACCGTTACCCTAATCCTAACCCTAACCATAACCCTAACCTAACCAAAACTCTATCACAAACCCTAACTCTAACACTAACCCTAACATGAACCCTAACCCTAATATGAACCCTAACCCTAATACCCTAATATCCTAACCCTAAACCTAACAAACCCTAACGTGAACCCTAACCCTAATTCAAACCCTATCCCTAATACGAACACTAACTCTAACCCTTATATGAACCCTAACTAACCCTAACCTTAATACCCTAACCCTAACTCTAATACCCTAACCCTAATACCCTAACCCTACCCTAACCCTAACCCTAACTATAATACCCAAACCCTAATCCTAACCTAAACCTAACCCTAACACCCTAATCCTGACCCTAACCCTAACCCTAATACGAACCCTAACCCTATCCTTAACCTAACCCTAACACTAACTCTAACCCTATCCCTAAACCTAATACCCTAAGCATAACCCATCCCTAACCCTAACCCTAACCCTTACACAAACCCTTACACGAACCCTAACCCTATCCCTAACCCTAACACGAACCCTGACCCTTATACCATAACCCTTATTCTAAACCTAATACCATAACCCTAACCCTAAAACCCTAACCCTAACTCTAATAATCTAACCCTAATACCCTAATCCTAAACTCCATCCCTAACCCTAAGTAACCCTAACCCTTTTCTAATAACCCTAACCCTAACCCTAAAACCCTAACACCCTAACCCTAAAACGAACCCTAACCCTAACACTACTCTAACCCTTAGCCTAATCCTAATAACCCTAACCCTAACACTAAAACCCTAAAACACTGACCCTAACCCTAATACGAACCCTAATCCTAATAAGAACCCTAACCCTAATACGAACCCTATCCCAAACACTGAAACGAACCCTAATATGAACCCTAACCCTAATACCCTAATATCCTAACCCTAACTAACCCTAAACCTAACCCTAACCGTAATACCCTAACCCTAATAACCTAACCCAATACTAATGCTACCCAAACTCTAATATGAACCCTAACCCTAATACGATCCCTAACTCTAACCATTAAACAAACCCTAACTAACGCTAATGCTAATACCCTAACCCTAATATCCTAACCCTAATCGTAACCTAACCCTAATCCTAACCCAAACCCTAATACCCAAACCCTAACCCTAACCTAACCCTAACCCTAATACCCTAATCCTAACCCAAATCCTAATACGAACCAAAACCCTATCCATAACCTAACCCTAACTCTAACCCTAACCCTAACCCTAAAACCCTAACCCTAACCCTAATACAAACACTAACCCTAATATGAACTCTAAACCTTACCCTAATGCGAACCATAACCCTAATAGCCTAATACCCTAACCCTAACTAACCCTAACATAACGCGAACCCTAATCCTAAAATTAATCTAACCCTAACCCTAATACGCACCCTAACCCTAATACAAACCCTAACCCTAATATGAACCCTACTCCTAACTCACCCTAACCCTAATACCCTAACCCTAACCCTAACATAACCCTATCCCTAACTCTAACCCTAACCCTAATACCCTAATCCTAACCCTAACCCTAATATGAACCCTAACCTTAATACCATAACCCTAACCCATCCCTAACCATAACCCTAATCCTAACCCTAACCTAACCCTAACCCTAACACTAACATGAACCCTAACCCTAACACAAAGCCTAACCCTAATACCATAAATTCTAATTCTAAACCTAATACCCTAACCCTAAAACGCTAACCCTAACCTTAATACGAACCCTAACCCTTATTAACCCTAATCCTCATATCCTAATCCTAACGCTAACCCTATTACCCTAACCTAACTCTAACCCTAACCCTAATAAGAACCCTACCCCTTACACGAACCCTAACCCTAACTCTAATACGAACACTAACCCTAATACGAACCCTAACACTAAAATGAACCCTAACCCTAATTAACCCTAATACCCTAACCCTAACACTGACCCTAACCCTAACCCTAATACCATAATCATAACCCTAACCCTAATACGAACCCTAACATAACCCTAACCCTAACCTTAATACCATAACCCTTACTCTAGCCAAACTCTTACCGTAACCCTAATCCTTACCCTAACCATAACCCTAACCTAACCCTAACTCTATCACAAACCCTAACTTTTACATTAACCCTAACACGGACCCTAACCTTAACACTACTCTAACCCTAACCCTAATCCTAATAACCCTAACACTAAAACCCTAAAACACTGACTCTAACCCTAATACGAACCCTAACCCTGAAACGATCCCTAACCCTAATACGAACCCTAACCCTAATGCGAACCCTAAACCTAACCCTAATACGAACCCTAATACGAACCCTAACCCTAATAACCTAATATCCTAACCCTAACTAACCCTAACCGTAATTAACCCTAAAATAATGCGAACCCTAATCCTAAAGCTAATCTAACCCTAACCTTAATACGAACCCTAACCCTAACCAAACCCTAACCCTTACACAAACCCTAACCCTAACACGAACCCTAACCCTAAAGATGCTTTAACCCTAACCATAATACAAACCCTTACCCTACTCCTAACCCTAATACGAACCCTAACCCTAACCTTAACCATAAGCCTAATGCCCTAACCCTAACCCTAATACCCTTTCCCTTATACTCTTAACCTAACCCTAACCTAAACATAACCCTAATACCCTAACCCTTACCTAACCGTAACCCTAACCCTAATATGAAACCTAACCTTAACCCTATTACTCTAACCCTAACAATAACCCAACCCTCAGCCTAATCCTAACCCTAACCCTTACCTTACCCTAACCCTAACTCTAACGCTACACTAACCCTATCTATAACCCTAATACCTCTAATATGAACTCTAACCCTAACGTGAACCCTATCCTTAACGCTACCCTAAGCCTAACCTTAATACGAACCCTAACCCCTAACCCTAACCCCAAAATACCCTAGCCATAACCCTAAGTGACCCTAACCCTAATCCTAATAACCATAACCCTAACATTAAAACACTAAAACATTAACCCTAACCTTAATATGCACCCTAAGACGAACCCTAACCCTAAAGATACTCTAACACTAACCCTAATACAAACCCCAACCCTAATACGAACCCAAACCCTAATACGAACCCAAACACTAACTAACCCTAACCTTAACCCTAACCCTAATACCCTAACCCTAATACCATTTCCCTAATATTCTTAACCTAACCCTAACCTAACCATAACCCTAATACCCTAACCGTAACTCTAACCCTAATACGAAACCTAACCCTAACCCTTATACCCTAACCCTAACCCAACCCTAACCGTAATCCTTATCTTAACCCTTACCTAACCCTAACCTTAATGCTAACTCTAACCCTAATATGAACCTACCCCTTACACGAACCCTAACCCTAACTCTAAAACTAACACTAACCCTAATACGAACCCTAACCCTACTACCCTAACCCTAACTAACCCTAATGCGAACCCTAACCCTAATGCTTCCCTAACCCTAATACGGACCCTAACCCTAATATGAACCCTAACAATAACTAACCCTTACCTTAACCCTAACCCTAATCCTAATACCCTTTCCCTAATACCCTAACCCTAAACTAACCCAAACCCTAATACCCTAACCCTAGCCCTAACCTATCCGTAATTCTAACCATAAACCTAACCCTAATATGAACCCTAATCCTAATACCCTAACCCTAGGATAACCCTAACCCTAATCCTAACCCTAACCCTAGCCTAATCCTAACCCTATCTCTTATGCTATCCTAACCCGAACTATAACCCTAATACCTCTAATACGAACCCTAACCCTAACACAGACCCTAACCCTACCGTGAACCCTAACCCTAATGCTACCCTAACTTTAACACTAATACAAACCCTAACGCCTAACACTACTCTAACCCTAACCCTAATCCTAATAACCCTAACCTAACACTAAAACCCTAAAACACTGACCCTAACCCTAATACGAACCCTAACCCTGATACGATCCCTAAACCTAATACGAACCCTAACCCTAATACGAACCCTAATACGAACCCTAACCCTAATAACCTAATATCCTAACCCTAACTAACCCTAAACGAAACTAACCCTAAATTAATGTGAAACCTAATCCTAAAGCTAATCTAACTCTAACCCTAACCTAACCCTAACCCTTACACAAACCCTAACCCTAACACGAACCCTAACACGAACCCTAACCCTAAAGATACTCTAACCCTAACCCTAATACAAACCCTAACCCTAATCCTAACGCTAATACGAACCGTAACCCTAATATGAACCCTAACACTAACTAGTCCTAACCTTAACCCTAACCCTAATACCCTAACCCTAACCCTAATACCCTTTCCCTTTCCCTAATACACTTAGCCTTACCCTAACCTAACCATCACCCTAATACCCTAACCCTAATACCTTAACCCAACCGTAACCCTAACCCTAATATGAAACCTAAACCAAATACCCTAACCCTAACCCAACCCTAACCCTAATCCTAACCATAAACCTTACCTAACCCTAACCCTAACCCTTACCAAACTCTATCCTTACCTAACCCTAACCATAACACTAAAACCCAAAAACACTGACCCTAACCCTAATATGAACCCTAGTCCTAACCTTAATACGAACCCTAACCCTAATAAGAACTTTAACCCTAATACGATCCCTAACCCTAATAACCTAATATCCTAACCCTAACTTTAACTAACCCTAACCCTAACCGTAACTAACCCTAACATAATGCGAACCCTAATACTAAAGCTAATCTAACCCTAACCTTAATACGAACCCTAACCCTATTACAAACCCTAATACGAACCCTAACCCTAATAACCTAATATCCTAACCATAACCCTAACTAACCCTAACCCTAACCGAAACTAACCCTAACATAATGTGAACCCTAATCCTAAAGTTAATCTAATCCTAACCCTAACCTAACCCTAACCCTTACACACACCCTAACCCTAACACGAACCCTAACATGAACCCTAACCCTAAAGATACTCTAACCCTAACCCTAATACATACCCTAACCCTAATCCTAACCCTAATACGAACCCTAACCCTAATACAAACCCTAACACTAACTAACCCTAACCTTAACCCTAACCCTAATATCCTAACCCTAACCCTAATACCCTTTCCCTAATACCCTTAACCTAACCTTAACCTAACCAAAACCCTAACACTAACTAACCCTAACCGTAATACCCTTTCCCTAATACCCTTAACCTAACCCTAACCTAAACATAACCCTAATACACTAACCCTAATACCCTTACCCTAACAGAAACCCTAACCCTAATATGAAACCTAACCCTAACCCTAATATACTAATCCTAACCCTAACCCAACCCTCAGCCTAATCCTAACCCTAACCCTTACCTAACTCTAACCCTAACCCTAACTCTTACGCTACCCTAACCCTAACCCCCTAATACCCTAGCCCTAACCCTAAGTAACCCTAACCCTAATCCAAATAACCATAACATTAACATTAAAACCCTGAAACACTAACCCTAACCTTAATGCGAACCCTAACCCTAATACGAACCCTATCCCAACCCCTAAAAAAGAACCCTAATATGAACCCTAACCCTAATACCCTAATATCCTAACCTTAACCCTAATTAACCCTAAACCTAACCCTAACCGTAATACCCTAACCCTAATAACCTAACCCTAATCCTAATGCTACCCAAACTCTAAAATGAACCCTAACCCTAATACGATCCCTAACTCTAACCATTAAATGAACCCTAACGCTAATGCTAATACCCTAACCCTAATATCCTAATCCTAACCATAACCTAACCCTAATCCTAACCCAAACCCTAATACCCAAATCCTAACCCTAACCTAACCCTAAACCTAATACCCTAATCCTAACCCAAACCCTAATACGAACCAAAACCCTATCCATAACCTAACCCTAACTCTTACCCTAACCCTAACACTAATACCCTAATCCTAACCATAACCCTAACCCTAATACGAACTTTAACCCTATCCATAACCTAACCCTAACACTAACCCTAACCTTAACCCTATGTAACCCTAACCCTAATCTATTAACCCTAACCCTAACAGAAACCCTAACCCTAATATGAAACCTAACCCTAACCCTAATAAACTAACCCTAACCCAACCCTCAGCCTAATCCTAACCCTAACCCTAACCTAACTCTAACCCTAACCCTAACTCTAACGCTACCCTAACCCTAACCCCCTAATACCCTAGCCCTAACCCTAAGTAACCCTAACCCTAATCCTAATAACCATAACCCTAACATTAAAACCCTAAAACACTAACCCTAACCTTAATACGAACCCTAACCCTAACGCTACCCTAACCCTAATAAGAACCCTTACCCCTAACCCTAACCCTAAGTAACCCTAACCCTAATCTAATAACCCTAACCCTAAAACCCTAACCCTAATACAAATCCTAACTCTAATATGAACACTAACCCTAACCCTAATATGAACCATAACCCTAATAGCCTATTACCCTAACCCTAACTAACCCTAACATAACGCGAACCCTAATCCTAAAGCTAATCTAATCCTAACCCTAATCTGCACCCTAACCCTAATACGAACCCTAACCCTAATATGAACCCTAATTCTAAATAACCTAACCCTAATACCCTAACCCTAACATAACCCTAACCCTAACTCTAACCCTAACCCTAATACCCTAATCTTAACCCTAACCCTAACCCTAATATGAACCCTAACCCTAACCTTAATACCGTAACCCTAATCCTAACCCTAACCTAACCCTAACACTAACATGACCCCTAACCCTAACACAAACCCTAACCCTAATACCATAAATTCTAATTCAAAACCTAATACCCTAACCCTAACCCTAAAATGCAAACCCTAACCTTAATTCGAACCCTAACCCTAACTAACCCTAACCCTCATATCCTAACCCTAACGCTAACCCTATTACCCTAACCCTAACCTAACTCTAACCCTAACCCTAATATGAACCCTACCCCTAACACGAACCCTAACTCTAATACGAACACTAATCCTAATACGAACCCTAACACTAATATGAACCCTAACCCTTATTAACCCTAAAACTCTAACCCTAACACTAACACTAACCCTAACCTTAATACGTACCCTAACCCTGACCTAACCCTAACGTTAATACCATAACCCTAACCCTAGCCAAACTCTAACCGTAACCCTAATCCTAACCCTAACCATAACCCTAACCTAACCCTAACTCTATCACAAACCCTAACTCTAAAATTAACCCTAACACGAACCCTAACCATAACAGAACTCTAACCCTACTCCTAATAACCCTATCCCTAACACTAAAACCCTAAAACACTGACCCTAACCCTAATACGAACCCTAACCCTAATCCTAATACGATCCCTAACCCTAATACGACCCCTAACCGTAATACGAACCTTAACTCTAATAACCTAATATCCTAACCCTAACTAACCCTAACCGAAACTAACCCTAACATAATGCGAACCCTAATCCTAAAGCTAATCTAACCCTAACCCTGACCTTACCCTAACCCTTACACAAACCCTAACCCTAACACGAACCCTAACACGAACCCTAACCCTAAAGATACTCTAACCCTAACCCTAATACAAACCCTAACCGTAATCCTAACCCTAATACGAATCCTAACCATATTACAAACTCTAACACTAACTAACCCTAACCTTAACCCTAACCCTAATACCCTAACCCTAATACCCTTTCCCTAATACCATCAACCTAACCCTAACCTAACCATAACCCTAATACCCTAACCCTAATACCCTAACCCTAACCTAACCGTAACCCTATCCTTAACCCTAATATGAAACCTAACCCTAATACCCTAACCAAACCCTAACCCTAACCCTAACCATAACCCTAACATAACCCTAACCCTAACAAAACTCTAACCGTAGCCCTAATCCTAACCCTAACCCTAACCCTAACCTAACCCTAACTCTAACAGAAACCCTAACTCTAACACTAACAATAACACGAACCCTAACCTTAACACTACTCTAACCCTAATACTAATAACCCTAGCCATAACACTAAAACCCTAAAACACTAACCCTAAACCTAATAGAAACCCTAGTCCTAACCCTAATACGAACCCTAACCCTAATACGAACCCCAACCCAAATAACCTAATATCCTAACCCTAACCCTAACTAACCCCTACCGTAACTAACCCTAACATAATGTGAACCCTAATCCTAAAGGTAATCTAACCCTATCCCTAATACGAACCCTAACCCTAACCTAACCCTAACCCTTACACAAACCCTAACACGAACCCTAACTCTAAAGATACTCTAACACTAACCCTAATACAAACCCCAACCCTAATACGAACTCTAACCCTAATACGAACACTAACACTAACTAGCCCTAACCTTAACCCTAACCCTAATACCCTAACCCTAATACCCTTTACCTAATATCCTTAACCTAACCCTAACCTAACTATAACCTTAATACCCTAACCCTAATACCCTAACCTAACCGAAACCCTAACCCTAATATGAAACCTAACCCTAACCCTAATACCCTAACCATACCCCAACCTTAACCCTAATCCTAACCCTAACCCTTACCTAACCCTAACCATAACGCTAACTCTAACGCTACCCTAACCCTAACTATATCCCTAATACCTCTAATATGAACCCTAACCCTAATGCGAACCAAAACCCTAATGCTACCCTAAACCTAACCCTTATACTTACCCTAACCCCTAACCCAAACCCCCTAATACCCTAGCCCTAACCCTAATTAACCCTAACCCTAATCCTAATAACCATAACCCTAACACTAAAACCCTAAAACACTAACCCTAACCTTAATACGAACCCTAACCCTAATACGAACCCTAACCCTAATATGAACCCTAACCCTAATACGAACCCTAACCCTAATACCCTAATATCCAAACCCTAAACCTAACTAACCCTAATGCGAACCCTAACCCTAATACAAATTCTAACAATAATACGAACCCTAACTCTAACCCTTATATGAACCCTAACCCTAACTAACCCTAACCTTAATACCCTAACCCTATCTCTAATACCCTAACCATAATACCCTAACGTTAACCTAACCCTAACTATAATACCCAAACCCTAACCCTAACCTAAACCTAACCCTAATACCCTAATCCTAAACCTAACCCTAATACGAACCGTAACCCTATCCCTAACCTAACTCTAACACTAACTCTAACCTTATCCCTTAGCCTAATACCCTAACCCATCTCTATCCCTAACCCTAACCCTAACCCTTACACAAACCCTAACCCTAACATGAACTCTAACCCTATCCTAAACCCTAACACGAACCCTAATCCTTATACCATAATCCTTATTCTAAACCTAATACCCTAACCCTAACCCTAAAACCCTAACCCTAACTCTAATAATCTAACCCTAATATCCTAATCCTAAACCATATTCCTAACCCTAAGTAACCCTAACCCTTTTCTAATAACCCTAACCCTAACCCTAAAACCCTAACACCCTAACCCTAACCATAATATAAACCCTAACACCAAAATACCCTAACCCTAACTAACCCTATCATAACGCGATCCCCAATCCTAAAGCTAATCTAACCCTAACCCTAATACGAATACTAACACTAATACGTACCCTAACCCTAATATGAACCCTAACCCTAACTAACCCTAACCCTAATTTCCTTACCCTAACCTAACCCTAACCCTAACACTAACCCTAACCCTAACACAAACCCTAACCCTAACCTAACCCTAACCTTAATACCATAACCCTAACATAACCAAACCCTATCCGTCACCCTAATCCTAACCTTAACCTTATCACTAACCTAACCCTTACACAAGCCCTAACCCTAACACGAACCCTAAGCCTAACCTATCTCTAACCCTAACCCTAATATGAACCCTACCACTAACACAAACCCTAACCCTAACTCTAATCTGAACCCTAATTCTAATATGAACCCTAACCCTAATACGAACCCAGAACCCGACCCTAACCCTGACCCAACCCTAACCCGAATACCCTAACCATAACTCTAACACAAAACCTAACTCTAACCCTAACCCTAGTACGAACCCTAACCCTAATATCCTCATGCCCTAACCCTAACTAACTCTAACGCGAACCCTAACCCTAATGCTACCCTAACCCTAATACGAACCCTAACCCTAATACGAACCCGAACAATAACTAAGCCTTATCGTAACCCTAACCCTAATACCCTAAGCCTATTACCCTTTCCCTAATACCCTAATACTCTAATCTAACCATAACCCTAATATCCTAACCCTAGCCCTATCCTATCCGAAACCCTAACCATAAACCTAACCCTAATATGAACCCTAACCATAGTACCCTAACCCTAGGATAACCCTAACCATGATCCTAACCCTAACCCTAGCCTAACCCTAACCCTAACTCTAATGCTATCCTAACCCTAACTATAACCCTAATACCTCAAATATGATCCCTAACCCTAACACAAACCCTAACCCTGACGCGAACCCTAACCCTAACGCTACACTAACCCTAACGCGAACCCTAACCCTAATGTTACTCTAACCCTAATACGAACCGTAACCCTAATACTCTAACCCTAACCCTAAGTAACCCTAACACTAACTCTAATAACCCTAAACCTAACCTTAAAACCCTAAAACCCTAACCCTAATACGAACCCTTACCCTATCGCTAACCCCAATATGAACCCTAGCCCTATTACGAACCCTAACCCTAATATGAACCCTAATACAAACCCTAACGCTAATATGAACCCTAATACCCTAATTCTCTAACCCTAACAAACACTAACCCTAATGCTACCCTAACCATAACCCTAATATGAATCCTAACCCTAATACGAAACCTAACTCTAATATGAACCCTAACCTAAGTAACCCTAACCCTAATACCCTAACCCTATCCCTAATACTCTAACCCTAATACCCTAACCTAACCCTAACCCTAATACCAAAACCCTAACCCTAACCGAACCCTAATCCTAACACTAACCCTAATACCATTACCATAATTCTAACCCTATATCCCTAACCCTTATACGAACCCTAACCCTAACAAGAAGCCCTAACCCTAATACGAACCCTAACCCGAACTCTAACGCTACCCTAACCCTAACTATAATCCTTATATCTCTAATACGAATCCTAACCCTAACGCTAACGCTAATACGAACCCTAACCCTAATATGAACCCTAACCCAAACCCTAACCCTAATATGAACCATAATCCTAATACAAACTGTAAACTTAACCCTGACCCAACGCTAACCCTAATATGAACCCTAACCCTAACACCCTAATACCCTAAACCTAACCCTAACCCTAACTAACCCTATGCCAAATCCTAATAAGCCTAACCCTAACCCTTATACTAACCCTAATATGAACCCTAACACTTATACAAACCCTAACCCTAATACGAACCCTAACCCTAATACGAACCCTAACCCTGACCCTAACCCTAAACCTGACCCAACCCTAATACGAACCCCATCCCTAACCCTAACCCTAATATGAACCCTAACCCTAACACCAAAATACCCTAACCCTAACTAACCCTAACCCTAATACGAACCCTAACCCTAACTAACCCTAATATGCTAACCCTAATACCCTAACCTTAATACCCTAACCCTTACCTAACCCTAACACTTACATTTACCCTATTACCCAAACCCTAACCCTAACCTAACCCTAACCATAACCCTAACCCTAATACCCTAATCCTAAACCTAACCCTAAACACAATACGAACCCTAACCCTAATCATAATACCCTAACCCTAACCCAACCCTAACCCTAACCCTAACCTAACCCTAATCCTAACCCTTACACAAACCCCAACCCTAACACAAACCCTAACCCTAATACCATTACCCTAATTCTAACCCTAGTACCCTAACCATAACCCTAATACCCTAAGCCTAACCCTAACCTAACCCTAACCCTAATACGAACCCTAACCCTAACAAGAAATACTAAACCTAACCCTAATACGAACACTAACACTAACGCTATTGCTACCCTAACTATAACCCTAATATCTCTAATACGAACCCTAACCCTAACGCTAAACCTAATACGTACCCTAACCCTAATACGAACCCTTAACCTCATACTAACCCTGACCCTAACCCTAACCCTGACCCAAAGCTAACCCTAACCCTAATATTAACCCTAACCCTAACAACCTAATAACTTAACCCTACCCCTAAATAACCCTAACCCTTATCCTAATAACACGAACCCTAACACTAAAACACTAACCATAATCCTATTACGAACCCTAACCCTAACACTAATACGAACCCTAACCATAATACAAATCCTAACCCTAATCTGAACCCTAACACAAACCCTAACCCTAACCCTAATACCGCAATACCCTAACCCTAACTCTAACTAACCCTAATACCATAACCCTAATTTCCTAACTCCCTAACCCTAACCCTAAAACCCTAACCCTAATCCTTATACCCTAACCCTAACCCTAATACAAACCCTAACCCTAATACCCTAACCAAATCGTAACCCTAACACTAACCCTAACACGAACCTTAACTCAAAACCTAACCCTAATACGAACCCTAACCCTAACCTAACCCTACCTCTAATGCTACCTTAACCATAACTATAACCCTAATACCTCTAATACGAACCCTAACCCTAAAAAACCCTAAACCTAATGCTACCCTAACCCTATCCCTAATATGAACCCTAACCTCTA
The DNA here is from genome assembly GCF_028390025.1 of Pseudophryne corroboree. Taxonomy (NCBI): domain Eukaryota; kingdom Metazoa; phylum Chordata; class Amphibia; order Anura; family Myobatrachidae; genus Pseudophryne; species Pseudophryne corroboree. The sequence continues at coordinate 459,949 of NW_026969714.1, forward strand.
ACCCTAACACACTAATACCCAAACCCTAACCCTATGTAACCCTAACCCTAATCCTAATACGAACACTAACCCTAACTAACCTTAACCCTAACCCTAATACCCTAACACTAATACCCTATCCCTAATACTCTAACCCTAACCATAACCTAACCCTAATACCCTAACCCTAACCTAACCCTAACACTAACATTAACCCTAACACGCAGGGATGTGCAGTGAGCTAAATGGCTCAAGAGGCACTGGCTAGCACCAGAGCCAGATTTACACAAAATATATGAGCCAAAGGGAGCATGTGGGCATTATACACAGCTGCAGCAGTATAAACTCCAGGAATTTTTTGGAGTTTTGATCAGATATGTGCGGAAGAGATAAGCAGGTGAGGCACTTCCTCACCTGCCATAGACTTTTGACTCCACATTTTTGGCTATAAAAATTATTACAATAATGCAAAAAAGATTTTTCAAACATATTCTTTTTATTTTTCACATACTTTATACAGTCAAAACTCTGGCACAAACTTTAGTATGACAGGAATGGCTCTGCCTCACCTGCCTCACCCCACCGCACGTCACTGCTAACACGAACCCTAACCCTAAACCTAACCCTAATACGAACCCTAACCCTAACCTAACCCTAACCCTTACTCTAACGCTACCCTAACCCTAACTATAACCCTAATACCTCTAATACGAACCCTAACCCTAAAACAAACCCTAACCCTAACGTGAACCCTAAACCTAATGCTACCCTAACCCTATCCTTAATATGAACCCTAACTCCCAGCCCTAACCCCCTAATACTCAAACCCTAACCCTAACCCTAATCCTAATAACCCTAAATCTAACACTCTAAAACCCTAATCCTAATACGAACCCTAACCCTAACGCTAACCCTAATACGAACCTTAGCCCTAACCCTAATACGAACCCTAACCCTAAAATTAACCCTAATACAAACACTAACCCTATTACCCTAATACCCTAACCCTAACTAACCCTAACCCTAACACGAACCCTAACCCTAACCCTAATGCAACCCTAACCCTAATACGAATCCTACCCCTAATACGAACCCTAACTCTAATATGAACCCTAAACATAACCCTAACTAACCTTAACCCTAAAACCCTGTCCCTAATACTCTAACCCTAATACCCTAAACCTAACCCTAACCCTAATACCCAAACCCTAACCCTAACCGAACCCTAACCCTAACACTAACCCTAACCCTAATATTATTACCCTAATCTAACCATATAACCCTAATACCTAACCCTAATACCCTAACCCTAACCTAACCCTATACCTAACCCTAACCCTTATACGAACCCTAACCCTAACAAGAAACCCTAACCCTAATACAAACCCTAACTCTAATGCTACCCTAACCCTAACTATAACCCTAATATCTCTAATACGAATCCTAACCCTAACGCTAACCCTAATACAAACCCTAACCCTAACCATAATATGAACCCTAACCCAAACCCTAACCATAATACGAACCCTAACCCTAATACAAACCCTGACCCTGACTCTGACCCTGACCCTAACCCTAACCCTGACCCAATGCTAACTCTAAAATGAACCCTGACCCTAACACCCTAATACCCTGAACCTAACCCTAACCCTAACTAACCCTATGCCTAATCCTAATAACCCTAACCCTAACCCTAAAACCCTAACCCTAACACTAATACGAACCCTAACACTTATACAAACCCTAACCCTAATACGAACCCCAACCCTAATACGAACCCTAACCCTTATACTAACCCTAACCCTAATACGAACCCTAACGCTACCCTAACCCTAATACGAACCCTAACCTTAATACGAACCCAAACCCTAATACGAACCCTGACCCTAACATGAACCCTAACCTAACCCTAACCCTAATAACTCTAATACAAACCCTAACATTAACCCTAAGACGGTCCCTAACCCTAATACGAACCCTAATCCTAATATAAACTCTAACCATAACCCTAAAATGAACCCTGACCCTAACCCTGAAACAACCTGAACCCAAACCCTAATACCCTAACCCTAACACAAACCCTAACATGAACCCAATCCCTAACCCTAACACTACTCTAACCCTAACCCTAATACCCTAGCCATAAGCCTAACCCTAATACGAACCCTAACCCAAACCTAACCCTTACCCTAACACTACCCCATACATTAACCTTAATACCCTAACCCTACCCAAACTCTAACCCTAATCCTAACCCTATCCCTAACCTAACCCTAACCCTAACTCAAACGCTACCCTAACCCTATTACCCCAATACTTCTAATACGAACCCTAACCCTAATACAAACCCTAACGTGAACCCTAACCCTAACACTACCCTAACCCTAACCCTAATACGAACCCTAACCCCTAACCCTAACACCCTAATACCCTAACCCTAAACATAACTTTCCCTAATCATAATAACCCTAACGCTAACCCTAACCCTAACCCTAAGCCTAACCATAACAATAATATGAACTGTAACTCTAACCCTTATACGAACCCTAACCCTAATACAAATCCTAACCCTAACCCTAATCTGAACCCTAATACAAACCCTAACTCTTATACCCAAATACCCTAACTAAACCTAACCCTTATACCATAACCCTAATTACTTAACCCTAACCCTAACCATAAAATCCAAACCCTAACCTTAATACCCTAACCCTAACCCTAATACGAACCCTAACCCTAATACCCTAACCAAACCCTACCCCTAATCCTTACCCTAACTAACCCTAACCTTAACCATAACCCTAATACCCTAACCCTAACCCTAATACGAACCCTAACCCTAACCTAACCCTTGCACAAACCCTTACCCTAAAACAAACCCTAACCCTAACACGAACCCTAACCCTAATGCTACTCTAACACTAACCCTAATATGTACCCTAACCCTAATACGAACCCTAACTAACCTTATCCTTAACCCTAACCCTAATACCCTAACCCTAAGTAACCCTAACACTAATCCTAATAACCCTAAACCTAACCCTAAAACCCTAAAACCCTAACCCTAATACGAACCCTAACCCTATCGCTAACCCTATATGAACCCTAGCCCTAACCCTAATACGAACCCTAAACCTAATATGAACCCTAATACAAACCCTAACCCTAATATGAACCCTAATACCCTAATTCTCTAACCCTAACAAACCCTAACCCTAATGCTACCCTAACCATAACCCTAATACGAATCCTAACCCTAATACGAACCCTAACTCTAATATGAACCCTAAACTAATTAACCCTTAACCTAATACCCAAACCCTAACCCTAACCGAACCCTAACCCTAACACTAACCCTAATACCAGTACCCTAATTCTAACCCTATAACCCTAACCCTAATACGAACCCTAACCCTAACAAAAAGCCCTAACCCTAATACGAACCCTAACCCGAACTCTAACGCTACCCTAAACCTAACTATAACCCTAAAGTCTCTAAAACGAATCCTTACCCTAATGCTAACCCTAATACGAACCCTAACACTAATATGAACCCTAATCCAAACCCTAACCCTAATACGAACCGTAATCCTAATACAAACCCTAACCCTAACACTGACCCAATGCTAACCCTAATATGAACCCTAACCCTAACACCCTAATACCCTAAACCTAACCCTAACCCTAACTAACCCTATGCCTAATCCTAATAACACTAACCCTTATACTAACCTTAACCCTAACACGAACCCTAACACTTATACAAACCCTAACCCTAATATGAATACTAACCCTAATACGAACCCTATCCCTAATACAAAACCTAATACGAACCCTAACCCTAACGCTACCCTAAACCTAATACGAACCCTAACCCTATCCTTAACCCTAATACGAACCCTAACCCTAACAAGAACCCTAAACCTAACATGAACCCTAACATTAACCCTAATACGAACCCTAACCTTAATACAAACCCTAACTCTCAAATGAACCCTGACCCTGACCCTAACCCTGAAACAAACCGAACCCAAACCCTAATACCCTAACCCTAACACAAACCCTAACCCCAACACTACTCTAACCCTAACCCTAATACGAACCCTAACCCTAACTAACCCTAACCTTTACCCTAACCATAACACTAATACCCTAACCCTAAACCTAACCCTAATACGAGCCCTAACCCTACCCCAACCCTAACCCTAATCCTAACTCTAACTCTAAACTAACTCTAAACTTAACTCTAACGCTACCCTAACGCTAACTATAACCCTAATACTTCTAATACAAACCCTAACACAAATCCTAACCCTAACGTGAACCCTATCCCTTACACTACCCTAACCCTAACCCTAATACTAACCCTAACCCATAACCCTAACACCCTAATACCCTAACCCTAAACCTAACTATCCCTAATCCTAATACCCCTAACGCTAACCCTAAACCTAAAACCCTAAGCCTAACCATAACAATAGTATGAACTGTAACCCTAACCCTAATATGAACCCTAACCCAAATATAAATCCTAACCCTAACCATAACCCTAATCTGAACTCTAATACAAACCCTAATACCCTAACCCTAACTAACCCTAACCCTAGTACCATAACCCTAATTCCCTAATTCCCTTACCCTAACCATAACCCTAAAATCCTAACCCTAACACTAACACCCTAACCCTAATACCACATCCCTAATACCCTAAACCTAACCTAACCCTAACCCTAACAATAACCATAACAAAAACACGAACCATAACCCTAAACCTAACCCTAATACGAACCCTAACCTAACCCTAACCATAACTCTTACGCTACCCTAACCCAAACTATAACCCTTATACCTCTAATACGAACACTAAAAGAAACCCTAATGTGAACCCTAACCCTAACACTACCCCAACCCTGTCAATAATATGAACCCTAACCCTAACCTCTAACCCTAACACCCTAATACCCTAACCCTTACCCTAAAACAAACCCTAACCCTAACGCGAACCCTAACCTTAACGCTACCCTAACCCTATCCCTAATATGAACCCTAACACCCAACCCTAACCCTAACAACCTAATACTCTAACCCTAACCCTAAGAAACCCTAACCCTAATCCTAATAACCTTAACCCTAACCCTAAAACCCTAAAACCCTAACCCTAATACGAACCCTAACCCTATCGCTTACCCTAATACGATCCCTAGCCCTAACCCTAATATGAACCCTAACCCTAATATGAACCCTAATACAAAACCTAACCCTAACTCTAATACCCTAATACCCTAATACCCTAACCCTAACTATCCCTAACCCTAACCCTAATGCTACCCTAACCCTAATATGAATCTTAACCCTAAAACGAACTCTAGCCCTTATACAAACCCTAACCCTAATATGAACCTTAACACTACCATAACTCTAATACGAACCCTAACCCTATCCTTTGCCCTAATACGAACCCAAAACTTAATACAAACCCCATCACGAACCCTAACCCTAACATGAACCCTTACCCTAACCTAACCCTAACCCTAACCCTAATAACTCTAATACGAACCCGAACATTAACCCTAATACGAACTCTAACTCTAATACGAACCCTAACCCTCAAATGAACCCTGACCCTGACCCTAACCCTGAAACAAACCGAACATAAACCCTAGTACCCTAACCCTAACACAAACCCTAACTTGAACCCTAACCCTAACACTACTCTAAACCTAACCCTAATACGAACCCTAACCCTAACCCAAACCTATCCCCAACCCATACCCTAACACTAACCCATACATTAACCCTAATACCCTAACCCTACCCCAACCTTAACCCTAATCCTAACTCTAACCCTAAACTAACTCTAAACTTAACTCTAACGCTACCCTAACGCTAACTATAACCCTAATACTTTTAATACAAACCCTACCACAAACACTTACCCTAATGTGAACCCTATCCCTAACACTAACCTAACCCTAACCTTAATACGAACCCTAACCCCTAACCCTAACACCCTAATACCCTAACCCTAAACCTAACTATCCCTAATCCTAATAACCCTAACGCTAACCCTAAACCTAAAACCCTAAGCCTAACCATAACAATAATATGAACTGTATCCCTAACCCTAACACCCTAATATAAACGCTAACCCTAACCCAAATACAAATCCTAACCATAACCCTAATCTGAACTCTAATACAAATCCTAATACCCAAAACCTAATTAACCCTAACCCTAATACCATAACCCTAATTCCCTTATTCCCTTACCCTAACTATAACCCTAAAATCCTAACCATAACCCTAATACCCTAACCCTAATCTGAACCCTAACACAAACTCTAACCCTAATACCGCAATACCCTAACCCTAACTCTAACTAACCCTAATACCATAACCCTAATTTCCTAACTCCCTAACCCTAACCCTAAAACCCTAACCCTAATCCTTATACCCTAACCCTAACCCTAATACAAACCCTAACCCTAATACCCTAACCAAATCCTAACCCTAACACTAACCCTAACACGAACCTTAACTCAAAACCTAACCTTAATACGAACCCTAACCCTAACCTAACCCTACCTCTAATGCTACCTTAACCATAACTATAACCCTGATACCTCTAATACGAAGCCTAACCCTAAAAAACCCTAAACCTAATGCTACCCTAACCCTATCCCTAATATGAACCCTAACCTCTAACCCTAACACACTAATACCCAAACCCTAACCCTATGTAACCCTAACCCTAATCCTAATACGAACACTAACCCTAACTAACCTTAACCCTAACCCTAATACCCTAACACTAATACCCTATCCCTAATACTCTAACCCTAACCATAACCTAACCCTAATACCCTAACCCTAACCTAACCCCAACACTAACATTAACCCTAACACGCAGGGATGTGCAGTGAGCTAAATGGCTCAAGAGGCACTGGCTAGCACCAGAGCCAGATTTACACAAAATATATGAGCCAAAGGGATCATGTGGGCATTATACACAGCTGCAGCAGTATAAACTCCAGGAATTTTTTGGAGTTTTGATCAGATATGTGCGGAAGAGATAAGCAGGTGAGGCACTTCCTCACCTGCCATAGACTTTTGACTCCACATTTTTGGCTATAAAAATTATTACAATAATGCAAAAAAGATTTTTCAAACATATTCTTTTTATTTTTCACATACTTTATACAGTCAAAACTCTGGCACAAACTTTAGTATGACAGGAATGGCTCTGCCTCACCTGCCTCACCCCACCGCACGTCACTGCTAACACGAACCCTAACCCTAAACCTAACCCTAATACGAACCCTAACCCTAACCTAACCCTAACCCTTACTCTAACGCTACCCTAACCCTAACTATAACCCTAATACCTCTAATACGAACCCTAACCCTAAAACAAACCCTAACCCTAACGTGAACCCTAAACCTAATGCTACCCTAACCCTATCCTTAATATGAACCCTAACTCCCAACCCTAACCCCCTAATACTCAAACCCTAACCCTAACCCTAATCCTAATAACCCTAAATCTAACACTCTAAAACCCTAATCCTAATACGAACCCTAACCCTAACGCTAACCCTAATACGAACCTTAGCCCTAACCCTAATACGAACCCTAACCCTAGCCCTAACCCTAAAATTAACCCTAATACAAACACTAACCCTATTACCCTAATACCCTAACCCTAACTAACCCTAACCCTAACACGAACCCTAACCCTAACCCTAATGCAACCCTAACCCTAATACGAATCCTACCCCTAATACGAACCCTAACTCTAATATGAACCCTAAACATAACCCTAACTAACCTTAACCCTAAAACCCTGTCCCTAATACTCTAACCCTAATACCCTAAACCTAACCCTAACCCTAATACCCAAACCCTAACCCTAACCAAACCCTAACCCTAACACTAACCCTAACCCTAATATTATTACCCTAATCTAACCATATAACCCTAATACCTAACCCTAATACCCTAACCCTAACCTAACCCTATACCTAACCCTAACCCTTATACGAACCCTAACCCTAACAAGAAACCCTAACCCTAATACAAACCCTAACTCTAATGCTACCCTAACCCTAACTATAACCCTAATATCTCTAATACGAATCCTAACCCTAACGCTAACCCTAATACAAACCCTAACCCTAACCATAATATGAACCCTAACCCAAACCCTAACCATAATACGAACCCTAACCCTAATACAAACCCTGACCCTGACTCTGACCCTGACCCTAACCCTAACCCTGACCCAATGCTAACTCTAAAATGAACCCTGACCCTAACACCCTAATACCCTGAACCTAACCCTAACCCTAACTAACCCTATGCCTAATCCTAATAACCCTAACCCTAACCCTAAAACCCTAACCCTAACACTAATACGAACCCTAACACTTATACAAACCCTAACCCTAATACGAACCCCAACCCTAATACGAACCCTAACCCTTATACTAACCCTAACCCTAATACGAACCCTAACGCTACCCTAACCCTAATACGAACCCTAACCTTAATACGAACCCAAACCCTAATACGAACCCTAACCCTAACATGAACCCTAACCTAACCCTAACCCTAATAACTCTAATACAAACCCTAACATTAACCCTAAGACGGTCCCTAACCCTAATACGAACCCTAATCCTAATATAAACTCTAACCATAACCCTAAAATGAACCCTGACCCTAACCCTGAAACAACCTGAACCCAAACCCTAATACCCTAACCCTAACACAAACCCTAACATGAACCCAATCCCTAACCCTAACACTACTCTAACCCTAACCCTAATACCCTAGCCATAAGCCTAACCCTAATACGAACCCTAACCCAAACCTAACCCTTACCCTAACACTACCCCATACATTAACCTTAATACCCTAACCCTACCCAAACTCTAACCCTAATCCTATCCCTAACCTAACCCTAACCCTAACTCAAACGCTACCCTAACCCTATTACCCCAATACTTCTAATACGAACCCTAACCCTAATACAAACCCTAACGTGAACCCTAACCCTAACACTACCCTAACCCTAACCCTAATACGAACCCTAACCCCTAACCCTAACACCCTAATACCCTAACCCTAAACATAACTTTCCCTAATCATAATAACCCTAACGCTAACCCTAACCCTAACCCTAAGCCTAACCATAACAATAATATGAACTGTAACTCTAACCCTTATACGAACCCTAACCCTAACCCTAATACAAATCCTAACCCTAACCCTAATCTGAACCCTAATACAAACGCTAACTCTTATACCCAAATACCCTAACTAAACCTAACCCTTATACCATAACCCTAATTACTTAACCCTAACCCTAACCATAAAATCCAAACCCTAACCTTAATACCCTAACCCTAACCCTAATACGAACCCTAACCCTAATACCCTAACCAAACCCTACCCCTAATCCTTACCCTAACTAACCCTAACCTTAACCATAACCCTAATACCCTAACCCTAACCCTAATACGAACCCTAACCCTAACCTAACCCTTGCACAAACCCTTACCCTAAAACAAACCCTAACCCTAACACGAACCCTAACCCTAATGCTACTCTAACACTAACCCTAATATGTACCCTAACCCTAATACGAACCCTAACTAACCTTATCCTTAACCCTAACCCTAATACCCTAACCCTAAGTAACCCTAACACTAATCCTAATAACCCTAAACCTAACCCTAAAACCCTAAAACCCTAACCCTAATACGAACCCTAACCCTATCGCTAACCCTATATGAACCCTAGCCCTAACCCTAATACGAACCCTAAACCTAATATGAACCCTAATACAAACCCTAACCCTAATATGAACCCTAATACCCTAATTCTCTAACCCTAACAAACCCTAACCCTAATGCTACCCTAACCATAACCCTAATACGAATCCTAACCCTAATACGAACCCTAACTCTAATATGAACCCTAAACTAATTAACCCTTAACCTAATACCCAAACCCTAACCCTAACCGAACCCTAACCCTAACACTAACCCTAATACCAGTACCCTAATTCTAACCCTATAACCCTAACCCTAATACGAACCCTAACCCTAACAAAAAGCCCTAACCCTAATACGAACCCTAACCCGAACTCTAACGCTACCCTAAACCTAACTATAACCCTAAAGTCTCTAAAACGAATCCTTACCCTAATGCTAACCCTAATACGAACCCTAACACTAATATGAACCCTAATCCAAACCCTAACCCTAATACGAACCGTAATCCTAATACAAACCCTAACCCTAACACTGACCCAATGCTAACCCTAATATGAACCCTAACCCTAACACCCTAATACCCTAAACCTAACCCTAACCCTAACTAACCCTATGTCTAATCCTAATAACACTAACCCTTATACTAACCTTAACCCTAACACGAACCCTAACACTTATACAAACCCTAACCCTAATATGAATACTAACCCTAATACGAACCCTATCCCTAATACAAAACCTAATACGAACCCTAACCCTAACGCTACCCTAAACCTAATACGAACCCTAACCCTATCCTTAACCCTAATACGAACCCTAACCCTAACAAGAACCCTAAACCTAACATGAACCCTAACATTAACCCTAATACGAACCCTAACCTTAATACAAACCCTAACTCTCAAATGAACCCTGACCCTGACCCTAACCCTGAAACAAACCGAACCCAAACCCTAATACCCTAACCCTAACACAAACCCTAACCCCAACACTACTCTAACCCTAACCCTAATACGAACCCTAACCCTAACTAACCCTAACCTTTACCCTAACCATAACACTAATACCCTAACCCTAAACCTAACCCTAATACGAGCCCTAACCCTACCCCAACCCTAACCCTAATCCTAACTCTAACTCTAAACTAACTCTAAACTTAACTCTAACGCTACCCTAACGCTAACTATAACCCTAATACTTCTAATACAAACCCTAACACAAATCCTAACCCTAACGTGAACCCTATCCCTTACACTACCCTAACCCTAACCCTAATACTAACCCTAACCCATAACCCTAACACCCTAATACCCTAACCCTAAACCTAACTATCCCTAATCCTAATACCCCTAACGCTAACCCTAAACCTAAAACCCTAAGCCTAACCATAACAATAGTATGAACTGTAACCCTAACCCTAATATGAACCCTAACCCAAATATAAATCCTAACCCTAACCATAACCCTAATCTGAACTCTAATACAAACCCTAATACCCTAACCCTAACTAACCCTAACCCTAGTACCATAACCCTAATTCCCTTACCCTAACCATAACCCTAAAATCCTAACCCTAACACTAACACCCTAACCCTAATACCACATCCCTAATACCCTAAACCTAACCTAACCCTAACCCTAACAATAACCATAACAAAAACACGAACCATAACCCTAAACCTAACCCTAATACGAACCCTAACCTAACCCTAACCATAACTCTTACGCTACCCTAACCCAAACTATAACCCTAATACCTCTAATACGAACACTAAAAGAAACCCTAATGTGAACCCTAACACTACCCCAACCCTGTCAATAATATGAACCCTAACCCTAACCTCTAACCCTAACACCCTAATACCCTAACCCTTACCCTAAAACAAACCCTAACCCTAACGCGAACCCTAACCTTAACGCTACCCTAACCCTATCCCTAATATGAACCCTAACACCCAACCCTAACCCTAACAACCTAATACTCTAACCCTAACCCTAAGAAACCCTAACCCTAATCCTAATAACCTTAACCCTAACCCTAAAACCCTAAAACCCTAACCCTAATACGAACCCTAACCCTATCGCTTACCCTAATACGATCCCTAGCCCTAACCCTAATATGAACCCTAACCCTAATATGAACCCTAATACAAAACCTAACCCTAACTCTAATACCCTAATACCCTAATACCCTAACCCTAACTATCCCTAACCCTAACCCTAATGCTACCCTAACCCTAATATGAATCTTAACCCTAAAACGAACCCTAGCCCTTATACAAACCCTAACCCTAATATGAACCTTAACACTACCATAACTCTAATACGAACCCTAACCCTATCCTTTGCCCTAATACGAACCCAAAACTTAATACAAACCCCATCACGAACCCTAACCCTAACATGAACCCTTACCCTAACCTAACCCTAACCCTAACCCTAATAACTCTAATACGAACCCGAACATTAACCCTAATACGAACTCTAACTCTAATACGAACCCTAACCCTCAAATGAACCCTGACCCTGACCCTAACCCTGAAACAAACCGAACATAAACCCTAGTACCCTAACCCTAACACAAACCCTAACTTGAACCCTAACCCTAACACTACTCTAAACCTAACCCTAATACGAACCCTAACCCTAACCCAAACCTATCCCCAACCCATACCCTAACACTAACCCATACATTAACCCTAATACCCTAACCCTACCCCAACCTTAACCCTAATCCTAACTCTAACCCTAAACTAACTCTAAACTTAACTCTAACGCTACCCTAACGCTAACTATAACCCTAATACTTTTAATACAAACCCTACCACAAACACTTACCCTAATGTGAACCCTATCCCTAACACTAACCTAACCCTAACCTTAATACGAACCCTAACCCCTAACCCTAACACCCTAATACCCTAACCCTAAACCTAACTATCCCTAATCCTAATAACCCTAACGCTAACCCTAAACCTAAAACCCTAAGCCTAACCATAACAATAATATGAACTGTATCCCTAACCCTAACACCCTAATATAAACGCTAACCCTAACCCAAATACAAATCCTAACCATAACCCTAATCTGAACTCTAATACAAATCCTAATACCCAAAACCTAATTAACCCTAACCCTAATACCATAACCCTAATTCCCTTATTCCCTTACCCTAACTATAACCCTAAAATCCTAACCATAACCCTAATACCCTAACTCTAATATGAACCCTAACCCTAACCCTAACCCTAATACCCTAACCAAACCCTAACCCTAATCCTAACCCTAACCCTAACCCTAACCTAACCCTAACCCTTACACAAACTCTTACCCTAACACGAACCGTATCCCTAATGCTACTCTAACCATAACCCTAATGTGTACCCAAACCATAATACGAACCCTAACCCTAACTAACCTTAATCTTAACCCTAACCTGAACCCTAACACCCTAACACGAACCCTAATACCCTATCCCTAATACCCTAACCCTTACCTAACCCTCACCTAAACCTAACCCTAACCCTAACAATAACCATAACAAAAACACGAACCCTAACCCTAAACCTAACCCTAATACGAACCCTAACCTAACCCTAACCATAACTCTTACGCTACCCTAACCCTAACTATAACCCTAAAACCTCTAATACGAACACTAAAAGAAACCCTAATGTGTACCCTAACCCTAACACTACCCCAACCCTATCCCAAATACGAACCCTAACCCTAACCTCTAACCCTAACACCCTAATACACTAAATACTAAAACCTAAAACAAACCCTAACGCGAACCCTAACCTTAATGCTACCCTAACCCTATCCCTAATATGAACCCTAACCCCCAACCCTAACCCTAACACCCTAACACTCTAACCCTACCCCTAAGTAACCCTAACCCTAATCCTAATAACCCTAACCCTAAAACCCTAACCCTAATACGAACCCTAACCCTAATACGAACCATAACCCTAACAAGAAACCCTAACACTAATACGAACCCTAACTCTAACGCTACCCTAACCCTACCCATAACCCTAATATATCTAATACAACTCCTAACCAACGCTAACCCTAATATGAACCCTAACCCTAATACGAACCTTAATCGTAATACAAACCCTGACCCTAACCCTGACCCAATGCTAGCCCTAATATGAACCCTAACCCTAACAATCTAATACCCTAAACCTAACCATAACCCTAACTAACTCTATGCCTAATCCTAATAACCCTAACCCTAAAACCCTAACCCTAATACGAACCCTAACACTTATACAAACACTAACCCTAATACGAACCCTAACCCTAATACGAACCCTAATACGAACCCTAACCCTGACCCTAACCCTAAACCTGACCCAACCCTAAACCTAATACGAATTCTATCCCTAACCCTAATATGAACCCTAATATGAACCCTAACCCTAATACCAAAATACCCTAACCCTAACCCTAACTAACCCTAACCCTAACCCTAATACGAACCCTAACCCTAACTAACCCTAACCTAAACCTAATACTCTAATCCTAATACCCTAACACTAAAACCCTAACCCAAACCTAACCCTAACACTTACCTTAACCCTATTACCCAAACCCTAACCCTAACCTAACCCTAACAATAACCATAACCCTAACCAAATACCCTAATCCTAAACCTAACACTAAACACAATACGAACCCTAACCATAATACCCTAACCCTAACCCAACCCTAACCCTAACCTAACCCTAATCCTAACCCTTACACAAACCCCAACCCTAACACAAACCCTAACCCTAATACCACTACCCTAATTCTAACCCTAGTACCCTAACCATAACCCTAATACCCAAAGCCTAATCCTAACCCTAACATTAACAAGAAATACTAAATATAACCCTAATACGAACCCTAACCCTAACTCTATCGCTACCCTAACCCTAACTATAACCCTATTATCTCTAATACGAACCCTAACCCTAACGCTAAACCTAATACGAACCCTTACCCTAATATGAACCCTAACCCAAACTCTTTCCCTAATACGAACCCTAACCCTAACCCTAACCCTGACCCAAAGCTAACCCTAACCCTAATACGAACCCTAACCCTAAATAACCCTAACAATTATACTAATAACACTAACCCTAACCCTAAAACACTAACCATAATCCTATTACGAACCCTAACCCTAACACTAATACGAACCCTAATCCGAATTCAAATCCTAACCCTAACCATAATCTAAACCCTAACACAAACCCTAACCCTAACCCTAATACTGTAATACCCTAACCCTTACTCTAACTAACCCTAACCCTAATACCATAACCCTAATTTCCTAATTCCCTTACCCTAGCCCTAAAACCCTAACCCTAATACTTACCCTAATACAAACCCTAACCCTAATACCCTAACCAAATCCTAACCCTAACACTAACCCTAACACGAACCCTAACCCAAAACATAACCCTAAAACGAACCCTAACCATAACCTAACCCTAACCCTACCTCTAACGCTACCTTAACCCTAACTATAAACCTAATACCTCTAATACGTACACTAACCCTAAAAAAAACCTAACCCTAAAGATACCCTAACCCTATCCCTAATATGAACCCTAACCTCTAACCCTAATACACTAATACCCAAACCCTAACCCTATGTAACCTTAACCCTAATCCTAATACGAACACTACTCCTAACTAACCTTAACCCTAACCCTAATACAAACCCTAACCCTAATACCCTAACCAAATCCTAACCCTAACACTAACCCTAACACGAACCTTAACTCAAAACCTAACCCTAATACGAACCCTAACCCTAACCTAACCCTACCTCTAATGCTACCTTAACCATAACTATAACCCTAATACCTCTAATATGAACCCTAACCCTAAAAAACCCTAAACCTAATGCTACCCTAACCCTATCCCTAATATGAACCCTAACCTCTAACCCTAACACACTAATACCCAAACCCTAACCCTATGTAACCCTAACCCTAATCCTAATACGAACACTAACCCTAACTAACCTTAACCCTAACCCTAATACCCTAACCCTAACACTCATACCCTATCCCTAATACCCTAACCCTAACCATAACCTAACCCTAATACCCTATCCCTAACCTAACCTAACCTAACCATAACACTAACATTAACCCTAACACGAACCCTAAACCTAACCCTAATACAAATTACAACCCTAACCTAACCATAACCCTTACTCTAACGCTACCCTAACTATAAGCCTAATACCTCTAATACGAACCCTAAAACAAACCATAACCCTAACATGAACCCTAAACCTAAAGCTACCCTAACCCTATCCTTAATATGAACCCTAACTCCCAACCCTAACCCTAACACCCTAATACTCTAACCCTAACCCTAAGTAACCCTAACCCTAATCCTAATAACCCTAAACCTAACACCCTAAAACCCTAATCCTCATAAGAACCCTAACCCTAACGCTAACCCTAATACGAACCTTAGCCCTAACCCTAATACGAACACTAACCATAAAATGAACCCTAATACAAAACCTTACCCTAATACCCTAACCCTAACTAACCCTAAACATAACGCGAACCCTAACCCTTACACTAATGCAACCCTTACCCTAATATGAATCCTAACCCTAATACGAACCCTAACTCTAATATGAACCCTAAAAATAACCCTAACTAACCCTAACCCTAATACCCTATCCCTAATACTCTAACCCTAATACCCTAAACCTAAACCTAACCCTAATACGCAAACCCTAACCCTAACCGAACCCTAACACTAACCCTAACCCTAATACCATTACCCAGATCTAACCCTATAATCCTAATTCTAATACCTAACCCTAATACCCTAACCCTAACCTAACCCTATCCCTAACCCTAACCCTTATACGAACCCTAACAAGAAACCCTAACCCTAATACAAACCCTAACACTAATGCTACCCTAACCCTAACTATGACCCTAATATCTCTAATACGAATCCTAACCCTAACGCTAAATCTAATACAAACCCTAACCCTAACCATAATATGAACCCTAACACAAACCCTAACCATAATACGAACCCTAACCCTAATTCAAACCCTGACCCTGACTCTGACCTGACCCTAACCCTAACCCTGACCCAATGCTAACCCTAATATGAACCCTAACCCTAACACACTAATACCTTAAACCTAACCCTAACCCTAACTAACCCTATGCCTAATCCTTATAACCCTAACCCTAAAACCCTAACCCTAACCCTAATACGAACCCTAACACTTATACAAACCCTAACCCTAATACGAACCCCAACCATAATACGAACCCTAACCCTTATACTAAACCCTAACCCTAATACGAACCCTAATCCTAACGCTACACTAACCCTAATACGAACCCTAAACTTAATACGAACCCAAACCCTAACACGAACCCTAACCCTAACATGAACCCTAACCTAACCCTAACCCTAATAACTCTAATACAAACCCTAACATTAACCCTAAAACGAACCATAACCCTAATACGAACCCTAACATTAATACAAACCCTAACCATAACTCTAAAATGAACCCTGACCCTAACCCTGAAACAAACCGAATCCAATCCCTAATACCCTAACCCTAACACAAACCCTAACACGAACCCTAACCCTAACACTACTCTAACCCTAACCCTACTACCCTAACCAAAAACCTAACCCTAATACGAACCCCAACACTAACCCAAACCTAACCCTAACCCTTACCCTAACATTAACCCATACATTAACCTTAATACCCTAACCCTACCCCAACTCTAACCCTAATCCTAACCCTAACCTAACCCTAACCATAACTCAAACGCTGCCCTAACCCTAACTATTACCCTAATACTTCTAATACGAACCATAACTCTAATACAAACCCTAACGTGAACCCTAACCCTAACACTACCCTAACCCTTATACGAACCCTAACCCCTAACCCTAACACCCTAATACCCTAACCCTAAACCTAACTATACCTAATCCTAATAACGCTAACCCTAACCCTAAAACACTAAGCGTAACCATAACAATAATATGACCTGTAACCCTAACCCTAATACGAACCCTAACACTAACTCTAATACAAATCCTAACCCTAACCCTAATCTGAACCCTAATACAAACCCTAACCCTAACCATTATACCCAAATACCCTAACCCTAAATAAACCTAACCCTTATACCATAACCCTAATTCACTAACCCTTACCCTAAAATCCTAACCCTAACCCTAATACCCTAACCCTAACCCTAACACCCTAACCAAACCACACCCCTAATCCTAACCCTAACCCTAACCTAACCCTAACCCTTACACAAACCCTTACGCAAACACAAAACCTAACCCTACCACGAACCCTAACCCTAATGCTACTCTAACCCTAACCCTAACATGTACCCTAACCCTAATACGAACCCTAACCCTAACTAAATTTAACCTTAACCCTAACCCTAATACCCTAACTCTAAACCTAAAACCCTATCCCAAATACCCTAACCCTAACCTAACCCTAACCCTAACCCCAACAATTACCCAAACCCTAACACAAACCCTAACCCTAAACCTAACCCTAATAGGAACCCTAACCCTAACTATAATGCTACCCTAACTCTAACTATAACCCTAATATCTCTAATACGAACCCTAACCCTAAAAGAAACCCTAACCCTAATGTGAACCCTAACTCTACCCTAACCCTATCCCTAATATGAACCCTAACAATAATAACCTAACCCTAATGCTACCCTAACCCTAATACGATCACTAACCCTAAAACAAACCCTAACTCTAACCCTTATACGAACCCTAACCCTAACTAACCCTAACCCTAATACCCTAACCCTAATATCCTAACCCTAACCCTGACCTGACCCTAATCCTAACCCAAACCCTAATACCAAAACCATAACCCTAACCTAACCCTAACCCTAATACCCTAATCCTAACCCTAGCCCTAATATGAAACAAAACCCTATCCATAACCTAACCCTAACACTAACCCTAACCCTAATACCCTAATCCTATCCCTAACCCTAATACGTACCCTAACGCTATCCATAACCTAACCCTAACACTAACCCTAACCCAAACCCTATGTAACCCTAACCCTTATATCCTAACCCTAACGCTAACCCTATTACCCTAACCCTAACCTAACTCTAACCCTAACCCTAATATGAACCCTACCCCTTACACGAACCCTAACCCTAACTATAAGACGAACACTAACCCTAAAACGAACCCTAACACTAATATGAACCGTAACCCTAATTAACTCTAATACCCTCACCATAACACTTACCCTAACCCTAACCCTAACCCTAATACCATAATCATAACCCTAACCCTAACCCTAATACGAACCCTAACCAAACCCTAACCCTAACCTTAATACCATCACTCTAACTCTAGCCATACTCTAACCGTAACCCTAATCCTAACCCTAACCATAACCCTAACCTAACCCTTAACACTACTCTAACCCTAATCCTAATAACCCTAACCTAACACTAAAACCCTAAAACACTGACCCTAACCCTAATACGAACCCTAACCCTGATACGATCCCTAACCCTAATACGAACCCTAACCCTAATACGAACCCTAATACGAACCCTAACCCTAATAACATAATATCCTAACCCTAACTAACCCTAAACGAAACTAACCCTAAATTACTGTGAAACCTAATCCTAAAGCTAATCTAACTCTAACCCTAACCTAACCCTAACCCATACACAAACCCTAACCCTAACACGAACCCTAACACGAACCCTAACCCTAAAGATACTCTAACCCTAACCCTAATACAAACCCTAACCCTAATCCTAACGCTAATACGAACCGTAACCCTAATATGAACCCTAACACTAACTAATCCTAACCTTAACCCTAACCCTAATACCCTAACCCTAACCCTAATACCCTTTCCCTAATACACTTAGCCTTACCCTAACCTAACCATCACCCTAATACCCTAACCCTAATACCCTAACCCTAACCTAACCATAACCCTAACCCTAATATGAAACCTAAACCAAATACCCTAACCCTAACCCAACCCTAACCCTAATCCTAACCATAACCCTTACCTAACCCTAACCCTAACCCTTACCAAACTCTAACCATAACCATAATCATAACCCTAACCCTAACCTAACCCTAACTCTAACACAAACCCTAACTCTAACACTAACCCTAACACGAACTAACCCTAACACTACTCTAACCCTAACCCTAATACTAATAACCCTAACCATAACACTAAAACCCAAAAACACTGACCCTAACCCTAATATGAACCCTAGTCCTAACCTTAATACGAACCCTAACCCTAATACCCTAACACTAAAACCCTAACCCAAACCTAACCCTAACACTTACCTTAACCCTATTACCCAAACCCTAACCCTAACCTAACCCTAACAATAACCATAACCCTAACCAAATACCCTAATCCTAAACCTAACACTAAACACAATACGAACCCTAACCATAATACCCTAACCTAACCCTAATCCTAACCCTTACACAAACCCCAACCCTAACACAAACCCTAACCCTAATACCACTACCCTAATTCTAACCCTAGTACCCTAACCATAACCCTAATACCCAAAGCCTAATCTTAACCCTAACATTAACAAGAAATACTAAATATAACCCTAATACGAGCCCTAACCCTAACTCTATCGCTACCCTAACCCTAACTATAACCCTATTATCTCTAATACGAACCCTAACCCTAACGCTAAACCTAATACGAACCCTTACCCTAATATGAACCCTAACCCAAACCCTTTCCCTAATACGAACCCTAACCCTAACCCTAACCCTGACCCAAAGCTAACCCTAACCCTAATACGAACCCTAACCCTAAATAACCCTAACAATTATACTAATAACACTAACCCTAACCCTAAAACACTAACCATAATCCTATTACGAACCCTAACCCTAACACTATTACGAACCCTAATCCGAATTCAAATCCTAACCCTAACCATAATCTAAACCCTAACACAAACCCTAACCCTAACCCTAATACTGTAATACCCTAACCCTAACTCTAACTAACCCTAACCCTAATACCATAACCCTAATTTCCTAATTCCCTTACCCTAGCCCTAAAACCCTAACCCTAATACTTACCCTAATACAAACCCTAACCCTAATACCCTAACCAAATCCTAACCCTAACACTAACCCTAACACGAACCCTAACCCAAAACATAACCCTAAAACGAACCCTAACCATAACCTAACCCTAACCCTACCTCTAACGCTACCTTAACCCTAACTATAAACCTAATACCTCTAATACGTACACTAACCCTAAAAAAAACCTAACCCTAAAGATACCCTAACCCTATCCCTAATATGAACCCTAACCTCTAACCCTAATACACTAATACCCAAACCCTAACCCTATGTAACCTTAACCCTAATCCTAATACGAACACTAATCCTAACAAACCTTAACCCTAACCCTAATACAAACCCTAACCCTAATACCCTAACTAAATCCTAACCCTAACACTAACCCTAACACGAACCTTAACTCAAAACCTAACCCTAATACGAACCCTAACCCTAACCTAACCCTACCTCTAATGCTACCTTAACCATAACTATAACCCTAATACCTCTAATATGAACCCTAACCCTAAAAAACCCTAAACCTAATGCTACCCTAACCCTATCCCTAATATGAACCCTAACCTCTAACCCTAACACACTAATACCCAAACCCTAACCCTATGTAACCCTAACCCTAATCCTAATACGAACACTAACCCTAACTAACCTTAACCCTAACCCTAATACCCTAACCCTAACACTCATACCCTATCCCTAATACCCTAACCCTAACCATAACCTAACCCTAATACCCTATCCCTAACCTAACCATAACACTAACATTAACCCTAACACGAACCCTAAACCTAACCCTAATACAAACCATAACCCTAACCTAACCATAACCCTTACTCTAACGCTACCCTAACTATAAGCCTAATACCTCTAATACGAACCCTAACCCTAAAACAAACCATAACCCTAACATGAACCCTAAACCTAAAGCTACCCTAACCCTATAATTAATATGAACCCTAACTCCCAACCCTAACCCTAACACCCTAATACTCTAACCCTAACCCTAAGTAACCCTAACCCTAATCCTAATAACCCTAAACCTAACACCCTAAAACCCTAATCCTCATAAGAACCCTAACCCTAACGCTAACCCTAATACGAACCTTAGCCCTAACCCTAATACGAACACTAACCATAAAATGAACCCTAATACAAAACCTTACCCTAATACCCTAACCCTAACTAACCCTAAACATAACGCGAACCCTAACCCTTACACTAATGCAACCCTTACCCTAATATGAATCCTAACCCTAATACGAACCCTAACTCTAATATGAACCCTAAAAATAACCCTAACTAACCCTAAACCTAATACTCTATCCCTAATACTCTAACCCTAATACCCTAAACCTAAACCTAACCCTAATACGCAAACCCTAACCGAACCCTAACCCTAACACTAACCCTAACCCTAATACCATTACCCAGATCTAACCCTATAATCCTAATTCTAATACCTAACCCTAATATCCTAACCCTAACCTAACCCTATCCCTAACCCTAACCCTTATACGAACCCTAACAAGAAACCCTAACCCTAATACATACCCTAACACTAATGCTACCCTAACCCTAACTATGACCCTAATATCTCTAATACGAATCCTAACCCTAACGCTAAATCTAATACAAACCCTAACCCTAACCATAATATGAACCCTAACACAAACCCTAACCATAATATGAACCCTAACCCTAATTCAAACCCTGACCCTGACTCTGACCTGACCCTAACCCTAACCCTGACCCAATGCTAACCCTAATATGAACCCTAACCCTAACACACTAATACCTTAAACCTAACCCTAACCCTAACTAACCCTATGCCTAATCCTTATAACCCTAACCCTAAAACCCTAACCCTAACCCTAATACGAACCCTAACACTTATACAAACCCTAACCCTAATACGAACCCCAACCATAATACGAACCCTAACCCTTATACTAAACCCTAACCCTAATACGAACCCTAACCCTAACGCTACACTAACCCTAATACGAACCCTAAACTTAATACGAACCCAAACCCTAACACGAACCCTAACCCTAACATGAACCCTAACCTAACCCTAACCCTAATAACTCTAATACAAACCCTAACATTAACCCTAAAACGAACCATAACCCTAATACGAACCCTAACATTAATACAAACCCTAACCATAACTCTAAAATGAACCCTGACCCTAACCCTGAAACAAACCGAACCCAATCCCTAATACCCTAACCCTAACACAAACCCTAACACGAACCCTAACCCTAACACTACTCTAACCCTAACCCTACTACCCTAACCAAAAACCTAACCCTAATACGAACCCCAACACTAACCCAAACCTAACCCTAACCCTTACCCTAACATTAACCCATACATTAACCTTAATACCCTAACCCTACCCCAACTCTAACCCTAATCCTAACCCTAACCTAACCCTAACCATAACTCAAACGCTGCCCTAACCCTAACTATTACCCTAATACTTCTAATACGAACCATAACTCTAATACAAACCCTAACGTGAACCCTAACCCTAACACTACCCTAACCCTAACCCTAATACGAACCCTAACCCCTAACCCTAACACCCTAATACCCTAACCCTAAACTTAACTATACCTAATTCTAATAACGCTAACCCTAACCCTAAAACACTAAGCGTAACCATAACAATAATATGACCTGTAACCCTAACCCTAATACGAACCCTAACACTAACTCTAATACAAATCCTAACCCTAACCCTAATCTGAACCCTAATACAAACCCTAACCCTAACCATTATACCCAAATACCCTAACCCTAACTAAACCTAACCCTTATACCATAACCCTAATTCACTAACCCTAACCCTAAAATCCTAACCCTAACCCTAATACCCTAACCCTAATACGAACCCTAACCCTAACCCTAACACCCTAACCAAACCACACCCCTAATCCTAACCCTATCCCTAACCTAACCCTAACCCTTACTCAAACCCTTACGCTAACAAAAAAACCTAACCCTACCACGAACCCTAACCCTAATGCTACTCTAACCCTAACCCTAACATGTACCCTAACCCTAATACGAACCCTAACCCTAACTAAATTTAACCTTAACCCTAACCCTAATACCCTAACTCTAAACCTAAAACCCTATCCCAAATACCCTAACCTAACCCTAACCCTAACCCCAACAATTACCCAAACCCTAGCACTAACCCTAACCCTAAACCTTACCCTAATAGGAACCCTAACCCTAACTATAATGCTACCCTAACTCTAACTATAACCCTAATATCTCTAATACGAACCCTAACCCTAAAAGAAACCCTAACCCTAATGTGAACCCTAACACTACCCTAACCCTATCCCTAATATGAACCCTAACAATAATAACCTAACCGTAATGCTACCCTAACCCTAATACGATCACTAACCCTAATACAAACCCTAACTCTAACCCTTATACGAACCCTAACCCTAACTAACCCTAACCCTAATACCCTAACCCTAATATCCTAACCCTAACCTGACCCTAATCCTAACCCAAACCCTAATACCAAAACCATAACCCTAACCTAACCCTAACCCTAATACCCTAATCCTAACCCTAGCCCTAATATGAAACAAAACCCTATCCATAACCTAACCCTAACACTAACCCTAACCCTAATACCCTAATCCTATCCCTAACCCTAATACGTACCCTAACGCTATCCATAACCTAACCCTAACACTAACCCTAACCCAAACCCTATGTAACCCTAACCCTTATATCCTAACCCTAACGCTAACCCTATTACCCTAACCCTAACCTAACTCTAACCCTAACCCTAATATGAACCCTACCCCTTACACGAACCCTAACCCTAACTATAAGACGAACACTAACCCTAAAACGAACCCTAACACTAATATGAACCCTAACCCTAATTAACTCTAATACCCTCACCATAACACTTACCCTAACCCTAACCCTAACCCTAATACCATAATCATAAACCTAACCCTAACCCTAATACGAACCCTAACCAAACCCTAACCCTAACCTTAATACCATCACTCTAACTCTAGCCATACTCTAACAGTAACCCTAATCCTAACCCTAACCATAACCCTAACCTAACCTTTAACACTACTCTAACCCTAACCCTAATCCTAATAACCCTAACCTAACACTAAAACCCTAAAACACTGACCCTAACCCTAATACGAACCCTAACCCTGATACGATCCCTAACCCTAACACGAACCCTAACCCTAATACGAACCCTAATACGAACCCTAACCCTAATAACATAATATCCTAACCCTAACTAACCCTAAACGAAACTAACCCTAAATTAATGTGAAACCTAATCCTAAAGCTAATCTAACTCTAACCCTAACCTAACCCTAACCCATACACAAACCCTAACCCTAACACGAACCCTAACACGAACCCTAACCCTAAAGATACTCTAACCCTAACCCTAATACAAACCCTAATCCTAACGCTAATACGAACCGTAACCCTAATATGAACCCTAACACTAACTAATCCTAACCTTAACCCTAACCCTAATACCCTAACCCTAACCCTAATACCCTTTCCCTAATACACTTAGCCTTACCCTAACCTAACCATCACCCTAATACCCTAACCCTAATACCCTAACCCTAACCTAACCGTAACCCTAACCCTAATATGAAACCTAAACCAAATACCCTAACCCTAACCCAACCCTAACCCTAATCCTAACCATAACCCTTACCTAACCCTAACCCTTACCAAACTCTAACCATAACCATAATCATAACCCTAACCCTAACCTAACCCTAACTCTAACACAAACCCTAACTCTAACACTAACCCTAACACGAACTAACCCTAACACTACTCTAACCCTAACCCTAATACTAATAACCCTAACCATAACACTAAAACCCAAAAACACTGACCCTAACCCTAATATGAACCCTAGTCCTAACCTTAATACGAACCCTAACCCTAATATGAACCTTAACCCTAATACGATCCCTAACCCTAATAACCTAATATCCTAACCCTAACTTTAACTAACCCTAACCGTAACTAACCCTAACATAATGCGAACCCTAATACTAAAGCTAATCTAACCCTAACCCTAATACGAACCCTAACCCTATTACAAACCCTAATACGAGCCCTAACCCTAATAACCTAATATCCTAACCATAACCCTAACTAACCCTAACCCTAACCGAAACTAACCCTAACATAATGTGAACCCTAATCCTAAAGTTAATCTAACCCTAACCCTAACCCTAACCCTTACACACACCCTAACCCTAACACGAACCCTAACATGAACCCTAACCCTAAAGATACTCTAACCCTAATACATACCCTAACCCTAATCCTAACCCTAATACGAACCCTAACCCTAATACAAACCCTAACACTAACTAACCCTAACCTTAACCCTAACACTTATATCCTAACCCTAACCCTAATACCCTTTCCCTAATACCCTTAACCTAACCTTTTCCTAACCAAAACCCTAACACTAACTAACCCTAACCGTAATACCCTTTCCCTAATACCCTTAACCTAACCCTAACCTAAACATAACCCTAATACACTAACCCTAATACCCTTACCCTAACAGAAACCCTAACCCTAATATGAAACCTAACCCTAACCCTAATACACCAACCCTAACCCTAACCCAACCCTCAGCCTAATCCTAACCCTTACCTAACTCTAACCCTAACCCTAACTCTTACGCTACCCTATCCCTAACCCCCTAATACCCTAGCCCTAACCCTAAGTAACCCTAACCCTAATCCAAATAACCATAACATTAACATTAAAACCCTGAAACACTAACCCTAACCTTAATACGAACCCTAACCCTAATACGAACCCTATCCCAAACCCTAAAACGAACCCTAATATGAACCCTAACCCTAATACCCTAATATCCTAACCTTAACCCTAATTAACCCTAAACCTAACCCTAACCGTAATACCCTAACCCTAATAACCTAACCCTAATCCTAATGCTACCCAAACTCTAAAATGAACCCTAACCCTAATACGATCCCTAACTCTAACCATTAAATGAACCCTAACGCTAATGCTAATACCCTAACCCTAATATCCTAATCCTAACCCTAACCTAACCCTAATCCTAACCCAAACCCTAATACCCAAATCCTAACCCTAACCTAACCCTAACCCTAATACCCTAATCCTAACCCAAACCCTAATACGAACCAAAACCCTATCCATAACCTAACCCTAATTCTAACCCTAACCCTAACACTAATACCCTAATCCTAACCATAACCCTAACCCTAATACGAACTTTAACCCTATCCATAACCTAACCCTAACACTAACAATAACCTTAACCCTATGTAACCCTAACCCTAATCTATTAACCCTTACCCTAACAGAAACCCTAACCCTAATATGAAACCTAACCCTAACCCTAATACACTAACCCTAACCCAACCCTCAGCCTAATCCTAACCCTAACCCTAACCCTAACTCTAACACTACCCTAACCCTAACCCCCTAATACCCTAGCCCTAACCCTAAGTAACCCTAACCCTATTCCTAATAACCATAACCCTAACATTAAAACCCTAAAACACTAACCCTAACCTTAATACGAACCCTAACCCTAACGCTACCCTAACCCTAATAAGAACCCTTACCCCTAACCCTAACCCTAAGTAACCCTAACCCTAATCTGATAACCCTAACCCTAAAACCCTAACCCTAATACAAATCCTAACTCTAATATGAACACTAACCCTAACCCTAATATGAACCATAACCCTAATAGCCTATTACCCTAACCCTAACTAACCCTAACATAACGCGAACCCTAATCCTAAAACTAATCTAATCGTAACCCTAATCTGCACCCTAACCCTAATACGAACCCTAACCCTAATATGAACCCTAATTCTAACTAACCTAACCCTAATACCCTAACCCTAACATAACCCTAACCCTAACTCTAACCCTAACCCTAATACCCTAATCTTAACCCTAACCCTAACCCTAATATGAACCCTAACCCTAACCTTAATACCGTCACCCTAATCCTAACCCTAACCTAACCCTAACACTAACATGAACCCTAACCCTAACACAAACCCTAACCCTAATACCATAAATTCTAATTCAAAACCTAATACCCTAACCCTAACCCTAAAGTGCAAACCCTAACCTTAATTCGAACCCTAACCCTAACTAACCCTAACCCTCATATCCTAACCCTAACGCTAAACCTATTACCCTAACCCTAACCTAACTCTAACCCTAACCCTAATATGAACCCTACCCCTAACACGAACCCTAACTCTAATACGAACACTAATCCTAATACGAACCCTAACACTAATATGAACCCTAACCCTTATTAACCCTAAAACCCTAACCCTAACACTAACACTAACCCTAACCTTAATACGTACCCTAACCCTGACCTAACCCTAACGTTAATACCATAACCCTAACCCTAGCCAAACTCTAACCGTAACCCTAATCCTAACCCTAACCATAACCCTAACCTAACCCTAACTCTAACACAAACCCTAACTCTAAAATTAACCCTAACACGAACCCTAACCATAACAGAACTCTAACCCTACTCCTAATAACCCTATCCCTAACACTAAAACCCTAAAACACTGACCCTAAACCTAATACAAACCCTAACCCTAACCCTAATACGATCCCTAACCCTAATACGACCCCTAACCCTAATACGAACTTTAACTCTAATAACCTAATATCCTAACCCTAACCCTAACTAACCCTAACCGAAACTAACCCTAACATAATGCGAACCCTAATCCTAAAGCTAATCTAACCCTAACCCTGACCTTACCCTAACCCTTACACAAACCCTAACCCTAACACGAACCCTAACACGAACCCTAACCCTAACTATAATGCTACCCTAACTCTAACTATAACCCTAATATCTCTAATACGAACCCTAACCCTAAAAGAAACCCTAACCCTAATGTGAACCCTAACACTACCCTAACCCTATCCCTAATATGAACCCTAACAATAATAACCTAACCGTAATGCTACCCTAACCCTAATACGATCACTAACCCTAATACAAACCCTAACTCTAACCCTTATACGAACCCTAACCCTAACTAACCCTAACCCTAATACCCTAACCCTAATATCCTAACCCTAACCTGACCCTAATCCTAACCCAAACCCTAATACCAAAACCATAACCCTAACCTAACCCTAACCCTAATACCCTAATCCTAACCCTAGCCCTAATATGAAACAAAACCCTATCCATAACCTAACCCTAACACTAACCCTAACCCTAATACCCTAATCCTATCCCTAACCCTAATACGTACCCTAACGCTATCCATAACCTAACCCTAACACTAACCCTAACCCAAACCCTATGTAACCCTAACCCTTATATCCTAACCCTAACGCTAACCCTATTACCCTAACCCTAACCTAACTCTAACCCTAACCCTAATATGAACCCTACCCCTTACACGAACCCTAACCCTAACTATAAGACGAACACTAACCCTAAAACGAACCCTAACACTAATATGAACCCTAACCCTAATTAACTCTAATACCCTCACCATAACACTTACCCTAACCCTAACCCTAACCCTAATACCATAATCATAAACCTAACCCTAACCCTAATACGAACCCTAACCAAACCCTAACCCTAACCTTAATACCATCACTCTAACTCTAGCCATACTCTAACAGTAACCCTAATCCTAACCCTAACCATAACCCTAACCTAACCTTTAACACTACTCTAACCCTAACCCTAATCCTAATAACCCTAACCTAACACTAAAACCCTAAAACACTGACCCTAACCCTAATACGAACCCTAACCCTGATACGATCCCTAACCCTAACACGAACCCTAACCCTAATACGAACCCTAATACGAACCCTAACCCTAATAACATAATATCCTAACCCTAACTAACCCTAAACGAAACTAACCCTAAATTAATGTGAAACCTAATCCTAAAGCTAATCTAACTCTAACCCTAACCTAACCCTAACCCATACACAAACCCTAACCCTAACACGAACCCTAACACGAACCCTAACCCTAAAGATACTCTAACCCTAACCCTAATACAAACCCTAATCCTAACGCTAATACGAACCGTAACCCTAATATGAACCCTAACACTAACTAATCCTAACCTTAACCCTAACCCTAATACCCTAACCCTAACCCTAATACCCTTTCCCTAATACACTTAGCCTTACCCTAACCTAACCATCACCCTAATACCCTAACCCTAATACCCTAACCCTAACCTAACCGTAACCCTAACCCTAATATGAAACCTAAACCAAATACCCTAACCCTAAC
This sequence comes from Pseudophryne corroboree, assembly GCF_028390025.1. Lineage (NCBI taxonomy): Eukaryota > Metazoa > Chordata > Amphibia > Anura > Myobatrachidae > Pseudophryne > Pseudophryne corroboree. The sequence continues at coordinate 490,263 of NW_026969714.1, forward strand.
CCAACCCTAACCCTAATCCTAACCATAACCCTTACCTAACCCTAACCCTTACCAAACTCTAACCATAACCATAATCATAACCCTAACCCTAACCTAACCCTAACTCTAACACAAACCCTAACTCTAACACTAACCCTAACACGAACTAACCCTAACACTACTCTAACCCTAACCCTAATACTAATAACCCTAACCATAACACTAAAACCCAAAAACACTGACCCTAACCCTAATATGAACCCTAGTCCTAACCTTAATACGAACCCTAACCCTAATATGAACCTTAACCCTAATACGATCCCTAACCCTAATAACCTAATATCCTAACCCTAACTTTAACTAACCCTAACCGTAACTAACCCTAACATAATGCGAACCCTAATACTAAAGCTAATCTAACCCTAACCCTAATACGAACCCTAACCCTATTACAAACCCTAATACGAGCCCTAACCCTAATAACCTAATATCCTAACCATAACCCTAACTAACCCTAACCCTAACCGAAACTAACCCTAACATAATGTGAACCCTAATCCTAAAGTTAATCTAACCCTAACCCTAACCCTAACCCTTACACACACCCTAACCCTAACACGAACCCTAACATGAACCCTAACCCTAAAGATACTCTAACCCTAATACATACCCTAACCCTAATCCTAACCCTAATACGAACCCTAACCCTAATACAAACCCTAACACTAACTAACCCTAACCTTAACCCTAACCCTAATATCCTAACCCTAACCCTAATACCCTTTCCCTAATACCCTTAACCTAACCTTTTCCTAACCAAAACCCTAACACTAACTAACCCTAACCGTAATACCCTTTCCCTAATACCCTTAACCTAACCCTAACCTAAACATAACCCTAATACACTAACCCTAATACCCTTACCCTAACAGAAACCCTAACCCTAATATGAAACCTAACCCTAACCCTAATACACCAACCCTAACCCTAACCCAACCCTCAGCCTAATCCTAACCCTAACCCTTACCTAACTCTAACCCTAACCCTAACTCTTACGCTACCCTAACCCTAACCCCCTAATACCCTAGCCCTAACCCTAAGTAACCCTAACCCTAATCCAAATAACCATAACATTAACATTAAATCCCTGAAACACTAACCCTAACCTTAATACGAACCCTAACCCTAATACGAACCCTATCCCAAACCCTAAAACGAACCCTAATATGAACCCTAACCCTAATACCCTAATATCCTAACCTTAACCCTAATTAACCCTAAACCTAACCCTAACCGTAATACCCTAACCCTAATAACCTAACCCTAATCCTAATGCTACCCAAACTCTAAAATGAACCCTAACCCTAATACGATCCCTAACTCTAACCATTAAATGAACCCTAACGCTAATGCTAATACCCTAACCCTAATATCCTAATCCTAACCCTAACCTAACCCTAATCCTAACCCAAACCCTAATACCCAAATCCTAACCCTAACCTAACCCTAACCCTAATACCCTAATCCTAACCCAAACCCTAATACGAACCAAAACCCTATCCATAACCTAACCCTAATTCTAACCCTAACCCTAACACTAATACCCTAATCCTAACCATAACCCTAACCCTAATACGAACTTTAACCCTATCCATAACCTAACCCTAACACTAACAATAACCTTAACCCTATGTAACCCTAACCCTAATCTATTAACCCTTACCCTAACAGAAACCCTAACCCTAATATGAAACCTAACCCTAACCCTAATACACTAACCCTAACCCAACCCTCAGCCTAATCCTAACCCTAACCCTAACCCTAACTCTAACACTACCCTAACCCTAACCCCCTAATACCCTAGCCCTAACCCTAAGTAACCCTAACCCTATTCCTAATAACCATAACCCTAACATTAAAACCCTAAAACACTAACCCTAACCTTAATACGAACCCTAACCCTAACGCTACCCTAACCCTAATAAGAACCCTTACCCCTAACCCTAACCCTAAGTAACCCTAACCCTAATCTGATAACCCTAACCCTAAAACCCTAACCCTAATACAAATCCTAACTCTAATATGAACACTAACCCTAACCCTAATATGAACCATAACCCTAATAGCCTATTACCCTAACCCTAACTAACCCTAACATAACGCGAACCCTAATCCTAAAACTAATCTAATCGTAACCCTAATCTGCACCCTAACCCTAATACGAACCCTAACCCTAATATGAACCCTAATTCTAACTAACCTAACCCTAATACCCTAACCCTAACATAACCCTAACCCTAACTCTAACCCTAACCCTAATACCCTAATCTTAACCCTAACCCTAACCCTAATATGAACCCTAACCCTAACCTTAATACCGTCACCCTAATCCTAACCCTAACCTAACCCTAACACTAACATGAACCCTAACCCTAACACAAACCCTAACCCTAATACCATAAATTCTAATTCAAAACCTAATACCCTAACCCTAACCCTAAAGTGCAAACCCTAACCTTAATTCGAACCCTAACCCTAACTAACCCTAACCCTCATATCCTAACCCTAACGCTAAACCTATTACCCTAACCCTAACCTAACTCTAACCCTAACCCTAATATGAACCCTACACCTAACACGAACCCTAACTCTAATACGAACACTAATCCTAATACGAACCCTAACACTAATATGAACCCTAACCCTTATTAACCCTAAAACCCTAACCCTAACACTAACACTAACCCTAACCTTAATACGTACCCTAACCCTGACCTAACCCTAACGTTAATACCATAACCCTAACCCTAGCCAAACTCTAACCGTAACCCTAATCCTAACCCTAACCATAACCCTAACCTAACCCTAACTCTAACACAAACCCTAACTCTAAAATTAACCCTAACACGAACCCTAACCATAACAGAACTCTAACCCTACTCCTAATAACCCTATCCCTAACACTAAAACCCTAAAACACTGACCCTAAACCTAATACAAACCCTAACCCTAACCCTAATACGATCCCTAACCCTAATACGACCCCTAACCCTAATACGAACTTTAACTCTAATAACCTAATATCCTAACCCTAACCCTAACTAACCCTAACCGAAACTAACCCTAACATAATGCGAACCCTAATCCTAAAGCTAATCTAACCCTAACCCTGACCTTACCCTAACCCTTACACAAACCCTAACCCTAACACGAACCCTAACACGAACCCTAACCCTAAAGATACTCTAACCCTAACCCTAATACAAACCCTAACCCTAATCCTAACCCTAATACGAATCCTAACCATATTACAAACTCTAACACTAACTAACCCTAACCTTAACCCTAACCCTAATACCCTAACCCTAATACCCTTTCCCTAATACCATCAACCTAACCCTAACCTAACCATAACTCTAATACCCTAACTCTAATACCCTAACCCTAACCTAACCGTAACCCTATCCTTAACCCTATTATGAAACCTAACCCTAATACCCTAACCCAACCCTAACCCTAATCCTAACCATAACCCTAACATAACCCTAACCCTAACAAAACTCTAACCGTAGCCCTAATCCTAACCCTAACCCTAACCCTAACCTAACCCTAACTCTAACACAAACCCTAACTCTAACACTAACAATAACACGAACCCTAACCTTAACACTACTCTAACCCTAATACTAATAACCCTAGCCATAACACCAAAACCCTAAAACACTAACCCTAAACCTAATACAAACCCTAGTCCTAACCCTAATACGAACCCCAACCCAAATAACCTAATATCCTAACCCTAACTAACCCCTACCGTAACTAACCCTAACATAATGGGAACCCTAATCCTAAAGGTAATCTAACCCTAACCCTAATACGAACCCTAACCCTAACCTAACCCTAACCCTTACACAAACCCTAACACGAACCCTAACTCTAAAGATACTCTAACACTAACCCTAATACAAACCCCAACCCTAATACGAACTCTAACCCTAATACGAACACTAACACTAACTAGCCCTAACCTTAACCCTAACCCTAATACCCTAACCCTAATACCCTTTACCTAATATCCTTAACCTAACCCTAACCTAACTATAACCCTAATACCCTAACCCTAATACCCTAACCTAACCGAAACCCTAACCCTAATAGGAAACCTAACCCTAACCCTAATACCCTAACCATACCCCAACCTTAACCCTAATCCTAACCCTAACCCTTACCTAACCCTAAAAATAACGCTAACTCTAACGCTACCCTAACCCTAACTATAACCCTAATACCTCTAATAAGAACACTAACCCTAATGCGAACCCAAACCCTAATGCTACCCTAACCCTAACCCTTATACTTACCCTAACCCCTAACCCAAACCCCCTAATACCCTAGCCCTAACCCTAAGTAACCCTAACCCTAATCCTAATAACCATAACCCTAACACTAAAACCCTAAAACACTAACCCTAACCTTAATACGAACCCTAACCCTAATACGAACCCTAACCCTAATATGAACCCTAACCCTAATACGAACCCTAACCCTAACCCTAATACCCTAATATCCAAACCCTAAACCTAACTAACCCTAATGCGAACCCTAACCCTAATACAAATTCTATCAATAATACGAACCCTAACTCTAACCCTTATATGAACCCTTACCCTAACTAACCCTAACCTTAATACCCTAACCCTATCTCTAATACCCTAACCATAATACCCTAACGTTAACCTAACCCTAACTATAATACCCAAACCCTAACCCTTACCTAAACCTAACCCTAATACCCTAATCCTAAACCTAACCCTAACCCTAATACGAACCGTAACCCTATCCCTAACCTAACTCTAACACTAACTCTAACCTTATCCCTAAGCCTAATACCCTAACCCTAACCCATCTCTATCCCTAACCCTAACCCTAACCCTTACACAAACCCTAACCCTAACATGAACTCTAACCCTATCCTAAACCCTAACACGAACCCTAATCCTTATACCATAATCCTTATTCTAAACCTAATACCCTAACCCTAACCCTAAAACCCTAACCCTAACTCTAATAATCTAACCCTAATATCCTAATCCTAAACCATATTCCTAACCCTAAGTAACCCTAACCCTTTTCTAATAACCCTAATATAATACAATACAAACCCTAACCCTAATACCAAAATACCCTAACCCTAACTAACCCTATCATAACGCGATCCCTAATCCTAAAGCTAATCTAACCCTAACCCTAATACGAATCCTAACACTAATACGTACCCTAACCCTAATATGAACCCTAACCCTAACTAACCCTAACCCTAATTTCCTTACCCTAACCTAACCCTAACCCTAACACTAACCCTAACCCTAACACAAACCCTAACCCTAACCTAACCCTAACCTTAATACCATAACCCTAACATAACCAAACCCTAACCGTAACCCTAATCCTAACCCTAACCTTATCACTAACCTAACCCTTACACAAGCCCTAACCCTAACACGAACCCTAAGCCTAACCTATCTCTAACCCTAACCCTAATATGAACCCTACCCCTAACACAAACCCTAACCCTAACTCTAATCTGAACCCTAACCCGAATACCCTAACCATAACTCTAACACAAAACCTAACTCTAACCCTAACCCTAGTACGAACCCTAACCCTAATATCCTCATACCCTAACCCTAACTAACCCTAACGCGAACCCTAACCCTAATGCTACCCTAACCCTAATACGAACCCTAACCCTAATACGAACCCGAACAATAACTAAGCCTTATCGTAACCCTAACCCTAATACCCTAACCCTATTACCCTTTCCCTAATACCCTAATACTCTAATCTAACCATAACCCTAATATCCTAACCCTAGCCCTATCCTATCCGTAACCCTAACCATAAACCTAACCCTAATATGAACCCTAACCATAGTACCCTAACCCTAGGATAACCCTAACCCTAACCATGACCCTAACCCTAGCCTAACCCTAACCCTAACTCTAATGCTATCCTAACCCTAACTATAACCCTAATACCTCAAATATGATCCCTAACCCTAACACAAACCCTAACCCTGACGCGAACCCTAACCCTAACGCTACACTAACCCTAACGCGAACCCTAACCCTAATGTTATTCTAACCCTAATACGAACCGTAACCCTAATACTCTAACCCTAACCCTAAGTAACCCTAACACTAACTCTAATAACCCTAAACCTAACCTTAAAACCCTAAAACCCTAACCCTAATACGAACCCTTACCCTATTGCTAACCCCAATATGAACCCTAGCCCTATTACGAACCCTAACCCTAATATGAACCCTAATACAAACCCTAACGCTAATATGAACCCTAATACCCTAATTCTCTAACCCTAACAAACACTAACCCTAATGCTACCCTAACCATAACCCTAATACGAATCCTAACCCTAATACGAAACCTAACTCTAATATGAACCCTAACCTAAGTAACCCTAACCCTAATACCCTAACCCTATCCCTAATACTCTAACCCTAATACCCTAACCTAACCCTAACCCTAATACCAAAACCCTAACCCTAACCGAACCCTAATCCTAACACTAACCCTAATACCATTACCATAATTCTAACCCTATATCCCTAACCCTTATACGAACCCTAACCCTAACAAGAAGCCCTAACCCTAATACGAACCCTAACCCGAACTCTAACGCTACCCTAACCCTAACTATAATCCTTATATCTCTAATACGAATCCTAACCCTAACGCTAACGCTAATACAAACCCTAACCCTAATATGAACCCTAACCCAAACCCTAACCCTAATATGAACCATAATCCTAATACAAACTGTAACCCTAACCCTGACCCAACGCTAACCCTAATATGAACCCTAACACCCTAATACCCTAAACCTAACCCTAACCCTAACTAACCCTATGCCAAATCCTAATAAGCCTAACCCTAACCCTTATACTAACCCTAATATGAACCCTAACACTTATACAAACCCTAACCCTAATACGAACCCTAACCCTAATACGAACCCTAACCCTGACCCTAACCCTAAACCTGACCCAACCCTAATACGAACCCCATCCCTAACCCTAACCCTAATATGAACCCTAACCCTAATACCAAAATACCCTAACCCTAACTAACCCTAACCCTAATACGAACCCTAACCCTAACTAACCCTAATATGCTAACCCTAATACCCTAACCCTAATACCCTAACCCTAACCTAACCTTAACACTTACATTCACCCTATTACCCAAACCCTAACCCTAACCTAACCCTAACCTAACCATAACCCTAACCCTAATACCCTAATCCTAAACCTAACCCTAAACACAATACGAACCCTAACCCTAATCATAATACCCTAACCCTAACCCAACCCTAACCCTAACCTAACCCTAATCCTAACCCTTACACAAACCCCAACCCTAACACAAACCCTAACCCTAATACCATTACCCTAATTCTAACCCTAGTACCCTAACCATAACCCTAATACCCTAAGCCTAACCTAACCCTAACCCTAATACGAACCCTAACCCTAACAAGAAATACTAAACCTAACCCTAATACGAACACTAACACTAACTCTATTGCTACCCTAACTATAACCCTAATATCTCTAATACGAACCCTAACCCTAACGCTAAACCTAATACGTACCCTAACCCTAATACGAACCCTTAACCTCATACGAACCCTGACCCTAACCCTAACCCTGACCCAAAGCTAACCCTAAACCTAATATTAACCCTAACCCTAACAACCTAATAACTTAACCCTAACCCTAAATAACCCTAACCCTTATCCTAATAACACGAACCCTAACACTAAAACACTAACCATAATCCTATTACGAACCCTAACCCTAACACTAATACGAACCCTAACCATAATACAAATCCTAACCCTAACCCTAATCTGAAAACTAACACAAACTCTAACCCTAATACCGCAATACCCTAACCCTAACTCTAACTAACCCTAATACCATAACCCTAATTTCCTAACTCCCTAACCCTAACCCTAAAACCCTAACCCTAATCCTTATACCCTAACCCTAACCCTAATACAAACCCTAACCCTAATACCCTAACCAAATCCTAACCCTAACACTAACCCTAACACGAACCTTAACTCAAAACCTAACCTTAATACGAACCCTAACCCTAACCTAACCCTACCTCTAATGCTACCTTAACCATAACTATAACCCTACCTCTAATACGAACCCTAACCCTAAAAAACCCTAAACCTAATGCTACCCTAACCCTATCCCTAATATGAACCCTAACCTCTAACCCTAACACACTAATACCCAAACCCTAACCCTATGTAACCCTAACCCTAATCCTAATACGAACACTAACCCTAACTAACCTTAACCCTAACCCTAATACCCTAACACTAATACCCTATCCCTAATACTCTAACCCTAACCATAACCTAACCCTAATACCCTAACCCTAACCTAACCCTAACACTAACATTAACCCTAACACGCAGGGATGTGCAGTGAGCTAAATGGCTCAAGAGGCACTGGCTAGCACCAGAGCCAGATTTACACAAAATATATGAGCCAAAGGGATCATGTGGGCATTATACACAGCTGCAGCAGTATAAACTCCAGGAATTTTTTGGAGTTTTGATCAGATATGTGCGGAAGAGATAAGCAGGTGAGGCACTTCCTCACCTGCCATAGACTTTTGACTCCACATTTTTGGCTATAAAAATTATTACAATAATGCAAAAAAGATTTTTCAAACATATTCTTTTTATTTTTCACATACTTTATACAGTCAAAACTCTGCCACAAACTTTAGTATGACAGGAATGGCTCTGCCTCACCTGCCTCACCCCACCGCACGTCACTGCTAACACGAACCCTAACCCTAAACCTAACCCTAATACGAACCCTAACCTAACCCTAACCCTTACTCTAACGCTACCCTAACCCTAACTATAACCCTAATACCTCTAATACGAACCCTAACCCTAAAACAAACCCTAACCCTAACGTGAACCCTAAACCTAACGCTACCCTAACCCTATCCTTAATATGAACCCTAACTCCCAACCCTAACCCCCTAATACTCAAACCCTAACCCTAACCCTAATCCTAATAACCCAAATTCTAACACTCTAAAACCCTAATCCTAATACGAACCCTAACCCTAACGCTAACCCTAATACGAACCTTAGCCCTAACCCTAATACGAACCCTAACCCTAAAATTAATCCTAATACAAACACTAACCCTATTACCCTAATACCCTAACCCTAACTAACCATAACCCTAACACGAACCCTAACCCTAACCCTAATGCAACCCTAACCCTAATACGAATCCTAACCCTAATACGAACCCTAACTCTAATATGAACCCTAAACATAACCCTAACTAACCTTAACCCTAAAACCCTGTCCCTAATACTCTAACCCTAATACCCTAAACCTAACCCTAACCCTAATACCCAAACCCTAACCCTAACCGAACCCTAACCCTAACACTAACCCTAACCCTAATACCATTACCCTAATCTAACCATATAACCCTAATACCTAACCCTAATACCCTAACCCTAACCTAACCCTATACCTAACCCTAACCCTTATACGACCCCTAACCCTAACAAGAAACCCTAACCCTAATACAAACCCTAACTCTAATGCTACCCTAACCCTAACTATAACCCTAATATCTCTAATACGAATCCTAACCATAACGCTAACCCTAATACAAACCCTAACCCTAACCATAATATGAACCCTAACCCAAACCCTAACCATAATACGAACCCTAATACAAACCCTGACCCTGACTCTGACCCTGACCCTAACCCTAACCCTGACCCAATGCTAACTCTAAAATGAACCCTGACCCTAACACCCTAATACCCTGAACCTAAACCTAACCCTAACTAACCCTATGCCTAATCCTAATAACCCTAACCCTAACCCTAAAACCCTAACCCTAACACTAATACGAACCCTAACACTTATACAAACCCTAACCCTAATACGAACCCCAACCCTAATACGAACCCTAACCCTTATACTAACCCTAACCCTAATACGAACCCTAACGCTACCCTAACCCTAATACGAACCCTAACCTTAATACGAACCCAAACCCTAATACGAACCCTAACATGAACCCTAACCTAACCCTAACCCTAATAACTCTAATACAAACCCTAACATTAACCCTAAGACGGTCCCTAACTCTAATACGAACCCTAATCCTAATATAAACTCTAACCATAACCCTAAAATGAACCCTGACCCTAACCCTGAAACAACCTGAATCCAAACCCTAATACCCTAACCCTAACACAAACCCTAACATGAACCCAATCCCTAACCCTAACACTACTCTAACCCTAACCCTAATACCCTAGCCATAAGCCTAACCCTAATACGAACCCTAACCCAAACCTAACCCTTACCCTAACACTAACCCATACATTAACCTTAATACCCTAACCCTACCCAAACTCTAACCCTAATCCTAACCCTATCCCTAACCTAACCCTAACCCTAACTCAAACGCTACCCTAACCCTATTACCCCAATACTTCTAATACGAACCCTAACCCTAATACAAACCCTAACGTGAACCCTAACCCTAACACTACCCTAACCCTAACCCTAATACGAACCCTAACCCCTAACCCTAACACCCTAATACCCTAACCCTAAACCTAACTATCCCTAATCCTAATAACCCTAACGCTAACCCTAACCCTAACCCTAAGCCTAACCATAACAATAATATGAACTGTAACTCTAACCCTTATACGAACCCTAACCCTAATACAAATCCTAACCCTAACCCTAATCTGAACCCTAATACAAACCCTAACTCTTATACCCAAATACCCTAACTAAACCTAAACCTAACCCTTATACCATAACCCTAATTACTTAACCCTAACCCTAACCATAAAATCCAAACCCTAATCTTAATACCCAAACCCTAATACGAACCCTAACCCTAACCCTAACTAACCCTAACCTTAACCTTAACCATAACCCTAATACCCTAACCCTAACCCTAATACGAACCCTAACCCTAACCTAACCCTTGCACAAACCCTTACCCTAAAACAAACCCTAACCCTAACACGAACCCTAACCCTAATGCTACTCTAACACTAACCCTAATATGTACCCTAACCCTAATACGAACCCTAACTAACCTTATCCTTAACCCTAACCATAATACCCTAATACCCTAACCCTAAGTAACCCTAACACTAATCCTAATAACCCTAAACCTAACCCTAAAACCCTAAAACCCTAACCCTAATACGAACCCTAACCCTATCGCTAAACCTATATGAACCCTAGCCCTAACCCTAATACGAACCCTAAACCTAATATGAACCCTAATACAAACCCTAACCCTAATATGAACCCTAATACCCTAATTCTCTAACCCTAACAAACCCTAACCTTAATTCTACCCTAACCATAACCCTAATACGAATCCTAACACTAATACGAACCCTAACTCTAATATGAACCCTAAACTAATTAACCCTTAACCTAATACCCAAACCCTAACCCTAACCGAACCCTAACCCTAACACTAACCCTAATACCAGTACCCTAATTCTAACCCTATAACCCTAACCCTAATACGAACCCTAACCCTAACAAAAAGCCCTAACCCTAATACGAACCCTAACCCGAACTCTAACGCTACCCTAAACCTAACTATAACCCTAAAGTCTCTAAAACGAATCCTTACCCTAATGCTAACCCTAATACGAACCCTAACACTAATATGAACCCTAACCCAAACCCTAACCCTAATACGAACCGTAATCCTAATACAAACCCTAACCCTAACACTGACCCAATGCTAACCCTAATATGAACCCTAACCCTAACACCCTAATACCCTAAACCTAACCCTAACCCTAACTAACCCTATGCCTAATCCTAATAACACTAACCCTTATACTAACCCTAACCCTAACACGAACCCTAACACTTATACAAACCCTAACCCTAATAAGAATACTAACCCTAATACGAACCCTATCCCTAATACAAAACCTAATACGAACCCTAACCCTAACGCTACCCTAAACCTAATACGAACCCTAACCCTATCCTTAACCCTAATACGAACCCTAACCCTAACAAGAACCCTAAACCTAACATGAACCCTAACCTAAGCCTAACCCTAATAACTCTAATACGAACCCTAACATTAACCCTAATACGAACCCTAACCTTAATACAAACCCTAACTCTCAAATGAACCCTGACCCTGACCCTAACCCTGAAACAAACCGAACCCAAACCCTAATACCCTAACCCTAACACAAACCCTAACCCCAACACTACTCTAACCCTAACCCTAATACGAACCCTAACCCCAACACTACTCTAACCCTAACCCTAATACGAACCCTAACCCTAACTAACCCTAACCTTTACCCTAACCATAACACTAATACCCTAACCCTAAACCTAACCCTAATACGAGCCCTAACCCTACCCCAACCCTAACCCTAATCCTAACTCTAACCCTAAACTAACTCTAAACTTAACTCTAACGCTACCCTAACGCTAACTATAACCCTAATGCTTCTAATACAAACCCTAACACAAATCCTAACCCTAACGTGAACCCTATCCCTTACACTACCCTAACCCTAACCCTAATACTAACCCTAACCCATAACCCTAACACCCTAATACCCTAACCCTAAACCTAACTATCCCTAATCCTAATGCCCCTAACGCTAACCCTAAACCTAAAACCCTAAGCCTAACCATAACAATAGTATGAACTGTAACCCTAACCCTAATATGAACCCTAACCCAAATATAAATCCTAACCCTAACCATAACCCTAATCTGCACTCTAATACAAACCCTAATACCCTAACCCTAACTAACCCTAACCCTAATACCATAACCCTAATTCCCTAATTCCCTTACCCTAACCATAACCCTAAAATCCTAACCCTAACACTAACACCCTAACCCTAATACCACATCCCTAATACCCTAAACCTAACTGTAACCTAACCCTAACCCTAACAATAACCATAACAGAAACACGAACCATAACCCTAAACCTAACCCTAATACGAACCCTAACCTAACCCTAACCATAACTCTTACGCTACCCTAACCCAAACTATAACCCTAATACCTCTAATACGAACACTAAAAGAAACCCTAACGTGAACCCTAACCCTAACACTACCCCAACCCTGTCAATAATATGAACCCTAACACCCAACCCTAACCCTAACACCCTAATACCCTAACCCTTACCCTAAAACAAACCCTAACGCGAACCCTAACCTTAACGCTACCCTAACCCTATCCCTAATATGAACCCTAACACCCAACCCTAACCCTAAAAACCTAATACTCTAACCCTAACTCTAAGAAACCCTAAACCTAATCCTAATAACCTTAACCCTAACCCTAAAACCCTAAAACCCTAACCCTAATACGAACCCTAACCCTATCGCTTACCCTAATACGATCCCTAACCCTAACCCTAATATGAACCCTAACCCTAATATGAACCCTAATACAAAACCTAACCCTAACTCTAATACCCTAATACCCTAATACCCTAACCCTAACTATCCCTAACCCTAACCCTAATGCTACCCTAACCCTAATATGAATCTTAACCCTAAAACGAACCCTAGCCCTTATACAAACCCTAACCCTAATATGAACCTTAACACTACCATAACTCTAATACGAACCCTAACCCTATCCTTTGCCCTAATACGAACCCAAAACTTAATACAAACCCCATCACGAACCCTAACCCTAACATGAACCCTTACCCTAACCTAACCCTAACCCTAACCCTAATAACTCTAATACGAACCCGAACATTAACCCTAATACGAACTCTAACTCTAATACGAACCCTAACCCTCAAATGAACCCTGACCCTGACCCTAACCCTGAAACAAACCGAACATAAACCCTAGTACCCTAACCCTAACACAAACCCTAACTTGAACCCTAACCCTAACACTACTCTAAACCTAACCCTAATACGAACCCTAACCCTAACCCAAACCTATCCCCAACCCATACCCTAACATTAACCCATACATTAACCCTAATACCCTAACCCTACCCCAACCTTAACCCTAATCCTAACTCTAACCCTAAACTAACTCTAAACTTAACTCTAACGCTACCCTAACGCTAACTATAACCCTAATACTTTTAATACAAACCCTACCACAAACACTTACCCTAATGTGAACCCTATCCCTAACACTTACCTAACCCTAACCTTAATACGAACCCTAACCCCTAACCCTAACACCCTAATACCCTAACCCTAAACCTAACTATCCCTAATCCTAATAACCCTAACGCTAACCCTAAACCTAAAACCCTAAGCCTAACCATAACAATAATATGAACTGTATCCCTAACCCTAACACCCTAATACAAACGCTAACCCTAACCCAAATACAAATCCTAACCATAACCCTAATCTGAACTCTAATACAAATCCTAATACCCAAAACCTAATTAACCCTAACCCTAATACCATAACCCTAATTCCCTTATTCCCTTACCCTAACTATAACCCTAAAATCCTAACCGTAACCCTAATACCCTAACTCTAATATGAACCCTAACCCTAACCCTAATACCCTAACCAAACCCTAACCCTAATCCTAACCCTTACCCAAACCTAACCCTAACCCTTACACAAACTCTTACCCTAACACGAACCGTATCCCTAATGCTACTCTAACCATAACCCTAATGTGTACCCTAACCATAATACGAACCCTAACCCTAACTAACCTTAACCCTAACCCGAACCCTAACACCCTAACACGAACCCTAATACCCTATCCCTAATACCCTAACCCTTACCTAACCCTCACCTAAACCTAACCCTAACCCTAACAATAACCATAACAAAAACACGAACCCTAACCCTAAACCTAACCCTAATACGAACCCTAACCTAACCCTAACCATAACTCTTACGCTACCCTAACCCTAACTATAACCCTAAAACCTCTAATACGAACACTAAAAGAAACCCTAATGTGTACCCTAACCCTAACACTACCCCAACCCTATCCCTAATACGAACACTAACCCTAACCTCTAACCCTAACACCCTAATACACTAAATACTAAAACCTAAAACAAACCCTAACGCGAACCTTAACCTTAATGCTACCCTAACCCTATCCCTAATATGAACCCTAACCCCCAACCCTAACCCTAACACACTAACACTCTAACCCTACCCCTAAGTAACCCTAACCCTAATCCTAATAACCCTAACCCTAAAACCCTAACCATAATACGAACCCTAACCCTAATACGAACCATAACCCTAACAAGAAACCCTAACCCTAATACGAACCCTAACTCTAACGCTACCCTAACCCTACCCAAAACCCTAATATATCTAATACAAATCCTAACCAACGCTAACCCTAATATGAACCCTAACCCTAATACGAACCTTAATCGTAATACAAACCCTGACCCTTACCCTAACCCTGACCCAATGCTAGCCCTAATATGAACCCTAACCCTAACACTCTAATACCCTAAACCTAACCATAACCCTAACTAACTCTATGCCTAATCCTAATAACCCTAACCCTAAAACCCTAACCCTAATACGAACCCTAACACTTATACAAACACTAACCCTAATACGAACCCTAACCCTACTACGAACCCTAATACGAACCCTAACCCTGACCCTAACCCTAAACCTGACCCAACCCTAAACCTAATACGAACCCTATCCCTAACCCTAATATGAACCTTAATATGAACCCTAACCCTAATACCAAAATACCCTAACCCTAACTAACCCTAACCCTAACCCTAATACGAACCCTAACCCTAACTAACCCTAACCTAAACCTAATACTCTAACCCTAATACCCTAACACTAAAACCCTAACCCAAACCTAACCCTAACACTTACCTTAACCCTATTACCCAAACCCTAACCCTAACCTAACCCTAACAATAACCATAACCCTAACCAAATACCCTAATCCTAAACCTAACACTAAACACAATACGAACCCTAACCATAATACCCTAACCCAACCCTAACCCTAACCTAACCCTAATCCTAACCCTTACACAAACCCCAACCCTAGCACAAACCCTAACCCTAATACCACAACCCTAATTCTAACCCTAGTACCCTAACCATAACCCTAATACCCAAAGCCTAATCCTAACCCTAACATTAACAAGAAATACTAAATATAACCCTAATACGAACCCTAACCCTAACTCTATCGCTACCCTAACCCTAACTATAACCCTATTATCTCTAATACGAACCCTAACCCTAACGCTAAACCTAATACGAACCCTTACCCTAATATGAACCCTAACCCAAACCCTTTCCCTAATACGAACCCTAACCCTAACCCTAACCCTGACCCAAAGCTAACCCTAACCCTAATACGAACCCTAACCCTAAATAACCCTAACCATT
This sequence comes from Pseudophryne corroboree, assembly GCF_028390025.1. Lineage (NCBI taxonomy): Eukaryota > Metazoa > Chordata > Amphibia > Anura > Myobatrachidae > Pseudophryne > Pseudophryne corroboree. The sequence continues at coordinate 506,765 of NW_026969714.1, forward strand.
ATACTAATAACACTAATCCTAACCCTAAAACACTAACCATAATCCTATTACGAACCCTAACCCTAACACTAATACGAACCCTAATCCGAATACAAATCCTAACCCTAACCATAATCTAAACCCTAACACAAACCCTAACCCTAACCCTAATACTGTAATACCCTAACCCTAACTCTAACTAACCCTAACCCTAATACCATAACCCTAATTTCCTAATTCCCTTACCCTAGCCCTAAAACCCTAACCCTAATACTTACCCTAATACAAACTCTAACCCTAATAACCTAACCAAATCCTCACCCTAACACTAACCCTAACACGAACCCTAACCCAAAACATAACCCTAAAACGAACCCTAACCATAACCTAACCGTAACCCTACCTCTAACGCTACCTTAACCCTAACTATAAACCTAATACCTCTAATACGTACACTAACCCTAAAAAAAACCTAACCCTAAAGATACCCTAACCCTATCCCTAATATGAACCCTAACCTCTAACCCTAATACACTAATACCCAAACTCTAACCCTATGTAACCTTAACCCTAATCCTAATACGAACACTAATCCTAACTAACCTTAACCCTAACCCTAATACCCTAACCCTAACACTCATACCCTATCCCTAATACCCTAACCCTAACCATAACCTAACCCCAAAACCCTAACCCTAACCTAACCATAACACTAACATTAACCCTAACACGAACCCTAAACCTAACCCTAATACAAACCATAACCCTAACATAACCATAACCCTTACTCTAACGCTACCCAACTATAAGCCTAATACCTCTAATACGAACCCTAACCCTAAAACAAACCATAACCCTAACATGAACCCTAAACCTAAAGCTACCCTAACCCTATCCTTAATATGAACCCTAACTCCCAACCCTAACCCTAACACCCTAATACTCTAACCCTAACCCTAAGTAACCCTAACCCTAATCCTAATAACCCTAAACCTAACACCCTAAAACTCTAATCCTCATAAGAACCCTAACCCTAACGCTAACCCTAATACGAACCTTAGCCCTAACCCTAATACGAACACTAACCCTAAAATGAACCCTAATACAAAACCTTACCCTAATACCCTAACCCTAACTAACCCTAAACATAACGCGAACCCTAACCCTTACACTAATGCAACCCTTACCCTAATATGAATCCTAACCCTAATACGAACCCTAACTCTAATATGAACCCTAAAAATAACCCTAACTAACCCTAACCCTAATACCCTATCCCTAATACTCTAACCCTAATACCCTAAACCTAAACCTAACCCTAATACGCAAACCCTAACCCTAACACTAACCCTAACCCTAATACCATTACCCAGATCTAACCCTATAACCCTAATTCTAATACCTAACCCTAATACCCTAACCCTAACCTAACCCTATCCCTAACCCTAACCCTTATACGAACCCTAACAAGAAACCCTAACCCTAATACAAACCCTAACACTAATGCTACCCTAACCCTAACTATGACCCTAATATCTCTAATACAAACCCTAACCCTAACCATAATATGAACCCTAACACAAACCCTAACCATAATATGAACCCTAACCCTAATTCAAACCCTGACCCTGACTCTGACCTGACCCTAACCCTAACCCTGACACAATGCTAACCCTAATATGAACCCTAACCCTAACACACTAATACCTTAAACCTAACCCTAACCCTAACTAACCCTATGCCTAATCCTTATAACCCTAACCCTAAAACCCTAACCCTAACCCTAATACGAACCCTAACACTTATACAAACCCTAACCCTAATACGAACCCCAACCATAATACGAACCCTAACCCTTATACTAAACCCTAACCCTAATACGAACCCTAACCCTAACGCTACACTAACCCTAATACGAACCCTAAACTTAATACGAACCCAAACCCTAACACAAACCCTAACCCTAACATGAACCCTAACCTAACCCTAACCCTAATAACTCTAATACAAACCCTAACATTAACCCTAAAACGAACCATAACCCTAATACGAACCCTAACATTAATACAAACCCTAACCATAACTCTAAAATGAACCCTGACCCTAACCCTGAAACAAACCGAACCCAATCCCTAATACCCTAACCCTAACACAAACCCTAACACGAACCCTAACCCTAACACTACTCTAACCCTAACCCTACTACCCTAACCAAAAACCTAACCCTAATACGAACCCCAACACTAACCCAAACCTAACCCTAACCCTTACCCTAACATTAACCCATACATTAACCTTAATACCCTAACCCTACCCCAACTCTAACCCTAATCCTAACCCTAACCTAACCCTAACCATAACTCAAACGCTGCCCTAACCCTAATTATTACCCTAATACTTCTAATACGAACCATAACTCTAATACAAACCCTAACGTGAACCCTAACACTACCCTAACCCTAACCCTAATACGAACCCTAACCCCTAACCCTAACACCCTAATACCCTAACCCTAAACCTAACTATACCTAATCCTAATAACGCTAACCCTAACCCTAAAACACTAAGCGTAACCATAACAATAATATGACCTGTAACCCTAACCCTAATACGAACCCTAACACTAACTCTAATACAAATCCTAACCCTAACCCTAATCTGAACCCTAATACAAACCCTAACCCTAACCATTATACCCAAATACCCTAACCCTAACTAAACCTAACCCTTATACCATAACCCTAATTCACTAACCCTAACCCTAAAATCCTAACCCTGACCCTAATACCCTAACCCTAATACGAACCCTAACCCTAACCCTAACACCCTAACCACACCCCTAATCCTAACCCTAACCCTAACCTAACCCTAACCCTTACACAAACCCTTACGCTAACACAAAACCTAACCCTACCACGAACCCTAACCCTAATGCTACTCTAACCCTAACCCTAACATGTACCCTAACCCTAATACGAACACTAACCCTAACTAAATTTAACCTTAACCCTAACCCTAATACCCTAACTCTAAACCTAAAACCCTATCCCAAATACCCTAACCCTAACCTAACCCTAACCCTAACCCCAACAATTACCCAAACCCTAACACAAACCCTAACCCTAAACCTAACCCTAATAGGAACCCTAACCCTAACTATAATGCTACCCTAACTCTAACTATAACCCTAATATCTCTAATACGAACCCTAACCCTAAAAGAAACCCTAACCCTAATGTGAACCCTAACACTACCCTAACCCTATCCCTAATATGAACCCTAACAATAATAACCTAACCCTAATGCTACCCTAACCCTAATACGATCCCTAACCCTAATACAAACCCTAACTCTAACCCTTATACGAACCCTAACCCTAACTAACCCTAACCCTAATACCCTAACCCTAATATCCTAACCCTAACCCTGACCTGACCCTAATCCTAACCCAAACCCTAATACCAAAACCATAACCCTAACCTAACCCTAACCCTAATACCCTAATCCTAACCCTAGCCCTAATATGAAACAAAACCCTATCCATAACCTAACCCTAACACTAACCCTAACCCTAATACCCTAATCCTATCCCTAACCCTAATACGTACCCTAACGCTATCCATAACCTAACCCTAACACTAACCCTAACCCAAACCCTATGTAACCCTAACCCTAATCTAATAACCCTAACACTAAAACCCTAAAACCCTAACCCCAACCCTATTACAAACCCTAACCCTAATAGGAACACTAACACTAACCCTAATACGAACCATAACCCTAATAGCCTAATACCCTAACACTAACCAACCCTAACATAACGCGAACCCTAATCCTAAAGCTAATCTAACCCCAACCTTAATACGAACCCTAACCCTAATATGAACCCTAACCCTAACTAACCCTAACCCTAATACCCTAACCCTAACCTAACCCTGTACCTAACATTAACCCTAACACTAATACCCTAATCATAACCCTAACCCTAATACAAACCCTAACCCTAACCTTAATACCATAACCCTAACCCAACCCTAACCGTAACGCTAATCCTAACCCTAACCTAACCCTTACACAAACCCTAACCCTAACACTAACATGAACCCTAACCCTAATCCTAACCCTAACCCTAGCCTAACCCTAACCATTACTCTAATGTTAACCTAACCCTAACTATAACCCTAATACCTCTAATACGAACCCTAACGCTAACACAAACCCTAACGCGAACCTTAACCCTACCGCTACTCTAAACCTAACCCTAATCCTAATAACCTTAACCCTAACACTAAAACGCTAAAACACTAACCCTAACCCTAATACGAACCCTAATCCTAACCTTAATACGAACCCTATCCCAAACCCTAAAATGAACCCTAATACGAACCCTAACCCTAAGCCTAATACCCTAATATCCTAACCGTAACCCTAAATCACCGTAACCCTAACCGTAATACCCTAATCCTAATAACCTAACCCTAACCCTAATGCTACCCTAACCCTAATACGAACCCTAACCCTAATACGAACCCTAACCCTAACCCTAACTAACCCAAACCCTAATACCCTAACCCTAATATCCTAACCCTAACCATAACTTAACCCTAATCCTAACCCAAACCCTGATACCCAAACCCTAACCCTAACCTAACCCTAACCCTAACCCTAAAACAATAAACCTAACTCTAACCCTAATACGAACCCTAACCCTAATACCCTTTCCCTAATACCCTTAACCTAACCTAACCTAACCATAACCCTAATACCCTAACCCTAATAACCTAACCCTAATACCCTAACCCTAACTCTAATACCCTAACCCTAATAGCCTAACCCTAACCCTAACCTAACCCTAATCCTAACCCAAACCCTAATACCCAAACCCTAACACTAACCCTAACCCTAACCCTAATACCCTAATCCTAACCATAACACGAACCCTACCCCTAATACGAACCCTAACACTTTCCATAACCTAACCCAAACACTAAACCTAACCCTATGTAACCCTAACCCTAAAACCCTAAAACCCTAACCCTAATACAAACCCTAACCCTAATAGTACACTAACCCTAACCCTTTAACGAACCATAACACTAATAGCCTAATACCCTCACCCTAACTAACCCTTACATAACGCGAACCCTAATCCTAAAATTAATCTAACCCTAACCCTAATACGCACCCTAACCCTAATACAAACCCTAACCCTAATATGAACCCTACTCATAACTAACCCTAACCCTAACCTAACCCTGAACCTAACATTAACCCTAACACTAATACCCTAATCATAACCCTAACCCTAACCCTAATACAAACCCTAACCCTAACCTTAATACCATAACCATAACCCTAACCCAACCCTAACCGTAACGCTAACCCTAACCCTAACCAAACCCTTACACAAACCCTAACCCTAACACTAACATGAACCCTAACCATAATCCTAACCCTAACCCTAGCTAAACCCTAACCATATCTCTAATGCTATCCTATCCCAAACTATAACCCTAATACCTCTAATACGAACCCTAACACAAACCCTAACGCGAACCTTAACCCTACCGCTACTCTAACCCTAACCCTAATCCTAATAACCTTAACCCTAACACTAAAACGCTAAAACACTAACCCTAACCCTAATACGAACCCTAACCATAACCTTAATACGAACCTTATCCCAAACCCTAAAACGAACCCTAATACGAACCCTAACCCTAAGCCTAATACCCTAATATCCTAACCGTAACCCTAACTCACCCTAACCCTAACCGTAATACCCTAACCCTAATAACCTAACCCTAACCCTAATGCTACCCTAACCCTAATACGAACCCTAACCCTAATACGAACCCTAACTCTAACCCTTATACGAACCCTAACCCTATCTAACCCAAACCCTAAAACCCTAACCCTAATATCCTAACCCTAACCATAACCTAACCCTAATCCTAACCCAAACCCTAATACCCAAACCCTAACCCTAACCTTACCCTAACCCTAACCCTAAAACCCTAAACCTAACTCTAACCCTAATACAAACCCTAACCCTAATACGAACCCTAAATCTAACCCTTATACGAACCCTAAACCTAAATAACCTTAATACCCTAACCCTAATATCCTAACCCTAACCATAACCTAACCCTAATCCTAGCCCAAACCCTAATACCCAAACCCTAACACTAACCCTTTCCTTAACCCTAATACCCTAATCCTAACCATAACACGGACCCTACCCCTAATACGAACCCTAACACTTTCCATAACCTAACCCAAACACTAAACCTAACCCTATGTAACCCTAACCCTAAAACCTGTTGAATTCTCTTAGTGAGGTTAACTAAATTAACCATCTTGTTGCTGTTTGGGTTGTTAGGTAAAAGAATGAATTGAAAATGGATTTATAAAAATCAATTATTATTTATTCAAAAGGCCACGCCCGTATACAGGGGAGAGGTAGCATCCTCTCCTCCTGTGTCAAATCATTTTAACAACCAGATACACGTATCAACAATGAGTTTTATATAATACACAGTAATGCCCCTTTCTTATATCCCTCCCATATGATTTCATTCATCTGGAATACAGTGTTAGGCAATAGTGTTGTGCAATATTAGGACCATTGTCAAGAATACTCAAAGATACTCGTGATCTTCAACTGTGTCCATATTAGGAATTACATCTGGACTCTATGAGCTTTTAGAAAGTGCGTAGTTGGAAACAATACTTAGCCAACAAAGTTGTTTTTCTCGTCTCTCAGTGTGTAAAAAGTTCAAGATGAATTTGCTATATCATCTAGCTAGAATCAAGATGGATTCTCTTATGCTTCTACTAGTGAATATGAGAACCCTTTGCTACTGTGATTATTGGGTGTATACATAATATACGTACTATCCCGTAGTGCACACACATAACTGTTAGGCCTTCAGCAGGTTGCCTCTGTCACAGTATTCGACAGCTCCACCCTTTGATCAGGGACATTATCCATGTGCCCTGTCATCTCAGGAGAATTTCTGGGAACGTATTGTTCGCTAATAATCATTTCATGTAGTATTGCTATTCTGCGTCTGACAGTAGCCTTCTAAATACAACATAGGCCGCACCTGTATGCGGTGAACATCAAATGAATGGCTATAATCACATCGGGGTCACCAAAGAATAAACCTCATCACAGAATACATCATCACATACAATCACATACAATATACTTAAAAAACATTTTCCTAATCCTGAAAATTGAATACTAGGATTTAAACATTTATCTTTTCCAGTCCATATCATAATGCTTTGGTTAATGTTCTTTTTTTTTTTTTATCATGGGCCTCCTTTATATACTTGGCAATACACGTATCAGGATCCGTACTGTCTTTGGTCAAATAAGCACAGCAGTGAGCTCAAAGTGCTGTTTCCGGAAATCAACACTATCCTCCAATTTGTGATATTAAAGAATGTAGAACAATATGGTATCGTAATAGTTCATGTCCAATGTCCTGGAATCATCACAAATGTCCACAGTTCTGGAATATCTTATCATAAAGTTCAATCATGTTAGCAATAATTTAAACGAAAAAAAACGTCAACTTCCAGTTGATTAATCACACGACTTCATTAGCCATAGGAGAACTTATTAGCCACCTTTACCACTTCGAGGTTTTATTGATACTCTGGTGGCAGGAACATGTTTCCTGATTACTGAGTCAATTACTCTTTTTAGGAACAGTTCATCCTGCAAGAAAACTTTTCTCAAGTTAATATATGTTTTTGTATAAAATTGCTAAATCAATCTTCTTAAATAACAAACATTTTTAGAATTAATAGGTAACCAATTATATATATCATATCCTAAGGACATGGTGACAACTACCATTCCCGTTATGTATGATATCTTCTTTTAACCTTTGAATCTACTACTGGTAAAATACATTTATTAAATCATAAACTTTAATGAACATCCTATGTAACCATTACTATTTATATACCTAACTCATTATATCTAGCACATCTAGAAACCTTAGGTTAGTATATTGTAACAATCCTTTTCTATCTACATAAGATAATTTTTTCCCCCTGTATTATTGACCTATTTTATTTCCACTAACTGAAATACACCCGATATGTGTAGCTACTATTATCACCAGTGGTTCTTTCTTGAGATACTGTTGTATCTATACACATGTACCGTGTTTCACTATTATCACGACTCTATAAAGTTTTGGTAATCACATCAAATGTAACTTGCACAGAGAACTTTGGCCTGCTATTATACAATGCTAGTGTCTATGTATACATATCTAACAATTATAATAGTCTTAAATGATGATTAGCAATACAATTTATAAAGCTGCAGTACTTAAAATCTTTCCAACAATTAATGGTATTGCTGGACTGGATACTCCTCAGAATAATATCCTAAATTATTTAAATTATCCATGCATTAATCTATACATCTGTCTTCAAGTGGAGTATAATACTCACAACCACGTTTTTCAAAGTGTGTGTTCGTTACACCGGTCATAAATCCCTCTGGATTTCCTGCTTAGAAAAGAAAAGAGGAAGGAAGGGTCTTATTGAAATAATTCCCATCCACAATAATGGATGAGTACTCATACCTACACCACACGTTTGCTCGCTCTCTCTTCAAAGAAAAATAAATAAATTAAGTCCTAATGCTGTTATAAATAACGTTGCTCCCGTATACTTTCAGAAATGTTAAAAGTTCTGTAGGATATTAGCTTATAAGCACATAGTCTATTATCAATGATCATAATCATCTCTATCTTGATTGAAGGGTTCATTCAAATACAACTCTGTGGTAGTAACAGTAGTAACAGTCTCTGTATTGTATCTCCATACAATAGTTTTTAGTGTTAGGTTCCTTTAAGCTCTGGTCTCTGACCTTTTCATTTCATTGCAAGCTCATGGATCTAGGTGTCCTTCTTCTGCAGCCTTTGCAACGGCTGTATCAGTAGTCAGCGGTACTTGCCAAGGACCATCCTATGCGATCTGTAATGGAACCAAAACATAAGCAACTTCTCACCATAACACCGTCTTCACTCTCTTTAGTGATTGTCCTGTGCCGGACTGTGTGTTTTCGTGTTGGTTAAATATCTTTCCAAGGTTCTTGCAGCTTTTGATATTCTTGTAACTGTTTAAATAATTTGTGTGACACATTTGAATCGTCAAATCATTTTGTAGTTTTGAATCAGTCTCTGGATAATATATCTTTGCTGGATTCCAAAAAGAATAACAAAAAAATGATATAGAAGAGAGACTAAGCAGAGGCTTAGGTGTAATTCTACCACTATTGAACCAACGATTGGACCATGCCATGATTCAAATTCTGCCTTTCCTGTCTCTTTTGTAGATTAATAATGCTTAATTCTTTAAAGTTTTTTTTTCCTCAACATTACACATATTAAACACAAAATATTCTTCAAACTCCTATAAACTCTTTCTATCAGTAAAGAAACTTTACTGTCTTTTAAACAATATCTCACACCTCTGGCCTCATTATTCATTTCTCAAATAACCCCTTAACACCTGTTACACATACTATAGTTCCTTTTTTTTGCATTAAACTATGTTGTATTAAAACAATGTTGTTTTTAATCAACCCAACCATCTGCAGTAAACATGCTATAGCTTTCTTTATCACCATCACGATCCCTCTTATTATCACATAATTTGTTATTTTGGTCCCATGCCAAAACACAATGTACACTTCTCCATTAAACTTCATCCCACTATAGAAAGCTTGTGAATCTATTTCATGTTAGTTACCCTTAGACTTGCATAACTCATGACATTTCCCCTTAGTGAAAATTGACAACAACACTTTATTATTAATAATACTAATTCACTAATTCACCATCCCATTATCCCCTATGGATGCTCGAGAAATTATTCTCCTGTTAATCAGTTTTTTTTTTCAATTCCTTTAAATGCAATGTAAAATGCGATGTAATCATTATAATTGTCTTACTCATCCACATTATATTCCTTATACTCCCCACTTTTGGGGGTGAGGAAGACAAGTATGCAGCTGTATCTAAGTTGTGGTGGATCCTGTGAATCATCAGCAGGAAACACTCTGAGCTGGGCATCGCTGTGCCACCAGAGGAAACCCTACCAGGATAGGTTCTTGGACAGGGGAATCGGGTGACGAGGATCAGTGAAGCAAGTAAAAAGACTGATACGCTGAATAAACCATCTGCGGTGGTGCCTAGGCTATTTTCAGCCTTGGACCCATGTTGTTTCTTTAAGCTAGCCCACCGCAATCACATTATATGGTGAGAGATTTACATCTATTGCACGGTCACTTTAACTGGTCCAGATTCACCCATGCACTTTATGCATGTAGTATGTCAGTGAGTTTATGTGTCCTAATAAACACATTTTTCATGGAACAAATCATTTGTTACAATTTCCCTGTTGGTTCATATATCCCCTATTGCCTGAAGGGATATATCTTTAAACCTGAAATCCCTCCGTAAGCTACACTATTGCTATATTATATCTAAGTTGTATACTGTCAGAGGTAAAATGTACACATCATATACAATCTCCTGCTTAACCTCAGTATTAAACATATATTTTTTTTCTTTTGTTCTTGCTTATACATAAGTGGATGGTTTGGCTCTGACTGTGTATCCACAATGTCTTATTCATGATAAAGTGTAATATTGTATTACCTTCTATAATTTCTTTGGTTATGAACTTGAATGTATGCATATAGCATTTACAAAAAAAATGTACTGTATCTAAAGATTTATCATCTGGTCATACATATCTATCTATCAATAAATGTATACCAAGGCTCCACCCTCTAAGGGTTTTAACTATCTTTGGCCTAGCGCCAAATAATGACCTAGGTAGTTAACTCTGTCAGCACACCGTTGACTTTTGTCTTGCGACACCGTGTGGCCTTTTCTGCAAGAAAACACAACTGTTTAGTATCTGACACCAATACTTCAAATAATTTATAGCACAAAGGTATATCATCCACATACTGGTTACATTTCTTTACTTATCTCAACATATCATTCAGACTGGCCAGTCCACACAAACTCTACGTTTTTTTCATGCACACCCATTATGTGCTTCCAAGCAAACTTTTCTTGGACTGTGTCCATCCTATGGATGCCTTGGCACATATACGGATTCACAGAAAACTCACTTACTTAACAACGCTCCTATTTTCTGTATTTTCGGTTCATCACTGCATATTGTGCAGCCCGCTAAGAACTTTTGCAATCAATGTATTATATCGATGCCTATACAATGAGATGGATTTTAGCAAGCATATTTTTTTTTTTTTAACCTCACGAACCCAGGGTAAGTGATATATAGATATGCTATGCGTCCAACTTAATCTGATCCTACTTTATTCTTCCTGGAATCTTTAGAAATACCTAATCCATGATGTAGTATATTTTACACTGTAACTTTTACATTAGGTTTCTTCCAAATAACTTTGAAGAATTGTCTAAAAGTATGTTAATACTGGAATCGTAGTGATTAATTGCTTGTCGCAATCTTTGATTTACAGCATTTTACTATACAGAATGATAACTTTATCTTTCCCTATGATTTTAGCTGCTGCTTCTGCTGCTTTGAAAACTCTTTTCCCCGTATAGCCCACCCGAGATAGGGCGTTGTCTTCTTGACTGTCTGCCAGATGCAGATCTGTTAGCTTTAACGCTGTTAGCGCTGACATCTCTAGCCCACATCTGTTGCTGGGATTTTTATTTTTATTTTTTTATTTTTTCTGATTACAGTTATGCTGTAGAAAGAAATTGGCAGCCTTCTCTACAGGTTATCTGGTTAAGATATTAGTTCTTATATTAAACTAGAGTAGATAATTTGAGGTAAAACATATTTAGAGTATTGCTTATGCAGAGGTTCCCAAACTGTGTGCCGTAGCTCCCTGGGGTGCCTCGGACACTTGCAGGGGCGACCTGGGTTGGTGGTCTAGGACCACTTCAAATTATCCAGTGCTGGTGGCTGCCAGTCATAAAATATGTGGCCAAACAGAAGCAAATCTTGTCCCTCATCACACAACTGACCCTAAGGATGACATATAAACGCCATCTACTTAATGTAATATTTATTTTTACATTTCTCAATAATAATTTTTTTTTCTAGGTGTGCCGTGAAAAAAATTCTGATATTCTAGGGTGCCATGATTTAAAAAAATTTGTAAACCACTGACTTATGCTTATTATGTTCCATTTTATTAGATGAACAAAAAAATCAAAGCTCACTGAACACTTTTTTTTTCTTTACTGCGTCATGGCTTACACTGCTGCTGGAAAGGAGGGGGCACGTTTCTGCGCTTTTACAGCCCCCTAGCTCTGCGTGCTACACAGCGTTGGAAACTGAAGGGGTTTTCTTTTTTTTTTTTTCTGCTGGCAGACCTTCTCACAATATATTGCATTAAAGAATATTTACGTATTAAACAATACCATATGGAAACTTCACTTCATAGTTAGATAGTAACATTAGATAAACACATATTTTTTTAACTACAGATCTGCCAAAAGCCATTTGAACACGGACATCAACTCTTGTTTCCTCAGTTCACAAATATATATATATATATATATAAACCTTATTTCAAAACTTGTAACCATGCCAATCACAGACAGAAGGTTTCTATTAGACACAGATCTGAGAATATACTTAACTGAACATTATGTCCCACACACAAAACCATAACACAAAAATTTAAATACAGTTTGCAAACTTCAATTTCTTGCAGATTTGAACAGTTTTGCCGATTTCAAAATACGCTTAGTATTGGTTGATCAGGCCAATATTATACAGCATGATTGAAATGCAAAACATAGACTGTACCCTTTGTCACAGTCTTATACAAAATTGGTGCTTCTATGGAATATTTCTTCCATACATGATATGCACACTTAGGGTTAATCCTCCCTGCCCTTCCCATACGTTGGAAAAATTCGCAATCCCTGCAATTTTTCACACACGCGACACGTCTGTCAACTGGGAAGCTGCAGTAGACCCTCTTATCACAACTACAATCACAAAGCAACATGCTTAGGTTATGCTTAAAACAACCAGCAGCTCTTAGCAGCTCAGTATTGCAATATATAGTTACACTCAAATACATATAATCCATATAACCTCGGGTTGTTCACTCTATTTATTTAATGTACCCTTCTTACACACGTGTAGCTGACTAACAAGGGGAGGTGGTCTATGTGCTTTTTACTTTATTTGGCTCTTGGTCCAAAGCACTTATTCACGCAATCATTCGTAGAGTGAAAAACCCCGGTTACTGTTTCTTTGCCCAAATACAAACTTTGAATTAATTTTGGTATTCTTATTTACATGCAACAGCATCTGTCAATCATCATTTCCGAGTTACTTGGTCCTTCAACCGATTTGGACACAATTTTGGTATTCATTTTACAAACAAGCAACAACAAACAGGTCCCTGAGTTATTTTACTAGTTTTGTCAATCTCTCCACTCCTAATTCTCATATTATAAAAAATACAATCACACAGACAGCTGGCAGGTATAGAAACAGCATGTACTGGAATATAGCACATACCATGATATTCTATACTTACCAGTGCTGTAATGACTTCGGATGTTCCTTCCATCCTCAGCTGCTGGCTGGCTGGCACACCCCTTTGAGAATTTGATGAAGAGATCGAAATCTATAGTTCCAAGGACTGCGAGCCCCCATCTGTTGAATTCTCTTAGTGAGGTTAACTAAATTAACCATCTTGTTGCTGTTTGGGTTGTTAGGTAAAAGAATGAATTGAAAATGGATTTATAAAAATCAATTATTATTTATTCAAAAGGCCACGCCCGTATACAGGGGAGAGGTAGCATCCTCTCCTCCTGTGTCAAATCATTTTAACAACCAGATACACGTATCAACAATGAGTTTTATATAATACACAGTAATGCCCCTTTCTTATATCCCTCCCATATGATTTCATTCATCTGGAATACAGTGTTAGGCAATAGTGTTGTGCAATATTAGGACCATTGTCAAGAATACTCAAAGATACTCGTGATCTTCAACTGTGTCCATATTAGGAATTACATCTGGACTCTATGAGCTTTTAGAAAGTGCGTAGTTGGAAACAATACTTAGCCAACAAAGTTGTTTTTCTCGTCTCTCAGTGTGTAAAAAGTTCAAGATGAATTTGCTATATCATCTAGCTAGAATCAAGATGGATTCTCTTATGCTTCTACTAGTGAATATGAGAACCCTTTGCTACTGTGATTATTGGGTGTATACATAATATACGTACTATCCCGTAGTGCACACACATAACTGTTAGGCCTTCAGCAGGTTGCCTCTGTCACAGTATTCGACAAACCCTAAAACCCTAACCCTAATACAAACCCTAACCCTAATAGCAACACTAACCCTAACCCTATTACGAACCATAACACTAATAGCCTAAAACCCTCACCCTAACTAACCCTTACATAATGCGAACCCTAATCCTAAAGGTAATCTAACCCTAACCCTAATATGAACCCTAACCCTAATACGAATACCTAACCCTAATATGAACCCTAACTAACCCTGACCCTAATACCCTAACCTAACCCTAACCCTAACACTAACCCTAACACTAATACGCTAATCCTTACCCTAACCCTAACCCTAATACGAACCCTAACCCTAACTTTAATACCATAACCCTAACCCCACCCTAACCATAACCCTTATCTTAACCCTGACCTAACCCTAACCCTTACACAAACCATAACCCTTACACTAACACGAACCCAAACCCTAACCCTAACACAAACCCTAACCCTAATACGATAAATTCTAATTCTAACCCTAACACCATAACACTAACCCTAAAACGCTAACCCTAACCTTAATACGAACCCTAACCCTAACTAACCCTAACCCTCATATCCTAACCCTAATGCTAACCATATTACCCTAACCCTAACCTAACCCTAACCCCAACCCTAACCCTAACTCTAATACGAACAATAACCCTAATACGAACCCTAACCCGATTATGAACCCTAACTTACCCTAATACCCTAACCATAACCCTAACACTAACCCTAACCGTAATACCATAATCCTAACCCTAACCCTAATACGAACCCTAACCCTAACCTAACCCTAACCTTAATACCATAACCCTAACCCTAACCAAATTCTGACCGTAACCCTAATCCGAACCCTAACCCTAACCTAACCCTAACTCTAACACAAACCCTAACTCTAACACTAACCCTAACACGAACCCTAACCCTAAAACTACTCTAACCCTAACCCTAATCCTAATAACCCTAACCCTAACACTAAAACGCTAAAATACTAACCCTAACCCTAATACAAACCCTAACCCTAACCTAACCTTAATACCATAACCCTAAACCTAACCAAACCCTAACCGTAACCCTAATCCTAACCTTAACCTTAACCCTAACCTAACCCAAACCCTTACACAAGCTCTAACCCTAATACAGACCCTAACCCTAACCTAACTCTAACCCTAACCCTAATATGAACCCTACCCCTAACACAATTCCTAACCCTAACTCTAATATGAACCCTAACCCTAATATGAACCCTAACCCTAACTAACCCTAAAACCCTAACCCTAACCCTAACCCTAATACGAACCCTAACCTAACCCTATCCTTAATACCATAACCCTAACCAAACTCTAACCGTAACCCTAATCCTAACCCTAAACCTAACCTAACGCTAATCCTAATAACCCTAACCCTAACACTAAAACCCTAAAACACTGACCCTCACCCTAATACGAACCCTAACCCTAATACGAACCCTAACCCTAATCCTTACCTAACCCTAACCCTAACCTTAATACCATAACCCTAACCCTAACCAACTCTAACCGTAACCCTATGTTAGGGTCTCCTGCCCTGTGCTGCCACGTCGTCATGGCAACCGGGAGACAAGTGCTAGCGGAGTAACCTGAGCGCAGCTGATACTCCGGTTCGGGTCTTTTGCTGTGCAGTGGTTATAGGCTCTGTGCACGGCAGGGGATCCGGTGCTGGTTTTTGTGCTCACAGTCTGTGAGGTCTGAGTGGGGCGTGGACAGCACCTGCTTTATAAGGCCTCTTCTCAGGGTAAGCAGATGCTGCTGAATCTTTGTTGGTTAGTCAGTTCCTGAAAGTTAACCAGTACTGTGTAGCTTTGTATTTGTTTGTTGCTTACTGCAAATAGGCCTGGGGATTTGGTACTACACTCTGCCCATCCAGACCTAGCAGTAAGACTGGAGTCAGTCGTTTAGCTTGCTGGGGTTCTGTTACTACTCTGTGAACTTAGCAAGTTTGCGGCTGTATTCTAAGACTTGCCTGTCTAATCCTGTCTCACTGTGCTAGGTGTCAGGGGTCAGTTTAGTGGCAGTAAGCTGAACCTGTGCACTGCAAGTGAGAATTAGGATTGTGGAGACTCTCCTTGTGTCTATCATTCCATCTCTGACCAAGGAGTTTACTGCCACACCCGTTGGTAACCCTTTAGGGTTTTGCTGTTGCCCTTAGCAACAGCATTTCGGGTTCTCTACGTATTAAAACACAACATCTTGCTTTTCCCATCTGAGCATTTCTAATACAAGGGAGATACCCAGTTCCTTAGCCTCTGGGCTTCTCTGTTCACTTTGTGTGTATTTTGTTACCCTATCACCTTCTGTGTACGTTATGTCATATTCCCCAGTCTGTCTGTGAGTCCATTTGTTTTGCATAACAGTTCAAACACCAGTACATTCCTGCAGGCACTGGAGTGCATAACAGTTCTGACACCAGTACTCTCCTGCAGGCACTGGTGTGCATAACATATTCAGCAGCCTAATACTCCTGTTGACATTTTGTGGGAATATGGAGCATACCCCTCAAAATACGTTGCAACAGGTGGTCGATCAGGTGCAGGTCCTGACTCGACAATTTAATGATTTGTCCATTAAAATGCACACCTCCCAGGCTGCTGGCGGAGCTCCCGCAGCAGCAGCACCTGCAGGGGTTAAGGAGCCGAAAGTAAATCTCCCGGATCGTTTTTCTGGAGATCGCTCGCAGTTCTTTTGTTTCAAGGAGAGCTGCAAGCTATACTTCCGGCTTAGGCCTCAGTCTTCTGGGTCGGAGATTCAGCGGGTGGGCATAGTGATTTCCTTGCTACAAGGAGACCCACAGGTCTGGGCATATGGGTTGCAGCCTGACTGTCCGTCGCTTAAAAGTGTTGATGCTTTTTTTACGGCACTGGGCATGTTGTATGATGACCCTGACAAGACGGCCTCAGCCGAGGCTCAGATTTCGATCCTTAAGCAAGGGCGAAGGCCAGTTGAGGTTTACTGTACGGAGTTTCGGAGGTTGGCCCATGATACCCAGTGGAATGACCCAGCCCTGAGACACCAGTACCGAAGAGGTCTTTCTAACCAGATAAAGGACCAACTGGTACAATATCCCTTGCCTGATAGCTTGGATCAGCTCATGCAGTTATCCATCCGGGTGGATAGACGGCTGAGAGAGTGTAGGCTTGAAAGGGAGACTGAGATTTCCTTCCTTCCCAAGGGAACCTCAGACTGAGGAATTTTCCGAGGAGCCTATGCAGATTGGGGCTACCCGCCTCTCCTCGCGTGAGAAGACGCGGAGGAGACAGCAGGGGTTGTGTTTGTACTGTGGGAATAAAGGTCATGTGGTAGTATCATTCCCAGAAAAGCCGGAAAACTTCAGGGCCTGAGGGTGATGGGAAATATCCTGTCAGGCCAGAAGTCAGAATTTCCCAAGAAGACTTTTATCATTCCGGTGACCTTGAAGATCCTCGGTCAAACTGTCAAGACTGAGGCCTTTGTGGACAGTGGGGCCGACGGGGTTTTTATGGACCGCCAATTCGCCATGAAACACTCTGTTCCCTTAGTACCCTTGGCATCGGAAATTGAGATTTGTGGGTTAAACGGGGAACCATTATCCCAAGGTAAAATTACCTCTTGCACTAGCCAGATTTCTTTGTTTATTGGAGCCACACACTCTGAAAAATTGTCCTTTTATGTGACTGTCTGTACTTTTGCCCCATTGGTGTTGGGGTTACCCTGGTTAAGGGCCCACAATCCTCAATTTGACTGGGTCTCTGGGGAGATTCTTAGTTGGGGTACTGATTGTTTCAGGAGTTGCTTGAGCCTTCCAGTCAGGCTCTCGCAGCTAAGTTTGCCAGGATTGCCAGGGTGTTATGCAGATTTTGCGGACGTGTTCTCCAAAAAAGTTGCAGAGGTACTACCTCCCCATCGCCCCTATGACTGTGCCATTGATTTGTTGCCAAATGCTAAGCTTCCCAAGAGCAGGTTGTACTCCCTGTCACGTCCTGAGACTCAGGCTATGGCAGAGTACATTCAGGAGGGATTTATCAGACCTTCACAGTCTCCAGTTGGGTCGGGGTTCTTCTTCGTGGGTAAAAAGGACGGTTCGTTGCGACCCTGCATCGACTTCAGGGAATTGAACCGTATCACGATTAAAAACTCATACCCACTGCCTCTCATTTCGGTCTTGTTTGACCAGCTTCGTACTGCCACCATTTTTTCTAAGATTGACCTACGCGGTGCGTACAATCTAATCCGAATAAGAGAGGGGGATGAATGGAAGACTGCCTTTAATACCCACTCAGGGCATTATGAATATTTGGTGATGCCTTTTGGGCTCTGTAATGCCCCGGCAGTCTTCCAGGATTTCATGAATGATGTGCTCAGGGAATATTTGGATAGATTCTTAGTTGTATACTTAGATGACATCCTAATCTTCTCCCATTCCCTGGAGGAACATCGGAAGCATGTACGCTTAGTCCTCCAGAAACTCAGAGACCACCGGCTTGGGGCGAAGCTGGAGAAGTGCGAATTTGAAGTTCAGCAAATCGCATTTCTAGGATATATTATCTCCCCAGAAGGTTTCCAAATGGAGGGTTCCAAGGTACAGGCAGTCCTGGATTGGGTGCAGCCCACTAGTTTGAAGGCGATTCAGCGTTTTCTGGGCTTTGCGAATTTTTATAGACGATTTATCGCTGGATTTTCATCTATAGTGGCGCCCTTGGTGGCACTCACTAAGAAAGGGGCGGATGTTGCTCACTGGTCTTGTGAGGCTAAAGCGGCTTTTGCCCGTCTCAAAAGGGCATTTGTTTCGGCCAAGGTGCTGCGACACCCAGATCCAGAGCGTCCTTTTGTGGTGGAGGTGGATGCCTCTGAGATGGGTATTGGGGCAGTGCTTTCTCAGATGGGAGTGTCTGATAATCGCCTTCATCCCTGTGCTTACTTTTCCCGTAAATTTTCGCCTGCCGAGATGAATTATGACGTGGGTAACCGGGAATTGTTGGCTATTAAGGATGCACTCGAGGAGTGGAGACACTGGCTTGAGGGGGCTAAGTTTGTGGTCTCAATTCTCACCGACCATAAGAATCTGGCATATTTAGAGTCAGCGAAGCGTCTCAATGCCAGGCAGGCACGATGGGCTTTGTTTTTTGCTCGCTTTAATTTTTTGATAACATATCGCCCTGGGTCAAAAAACATCAAGGCTGATGCGCTCTCGCAGAGTTTTGCTCCAATCCAGGAGACCACCGAGGAGCCGTTGCCCATTGTTTCCCCATCATGTATTAAAGTGGGCATTACCCAGGACCTCTTATCATTAGTCCTTAGAGCACAGGAGCAGGCTCCTCCAGACCTTCCGGTAGGTCTTTTGTTTGTGCCTCCTAGGTTAAGACAGCGAGTGTTCCTGGAATTCCATGCCAAGAAGTCGGCAGGTCACCCGGGTATTGCCAGAACTCGGGAGTTGCTATCTAGGGCGGTGTGGTGGCCCTCGGTGGTTAAGGATGTGGATCAGTGGGTTCGGGCATGTGACATCTGTGCCCGAAATAAGACTCCTAGAGGGGTTCCTGTTGGCCCATTACATCCACTCTCTATCCCATCTAAGCCATGGACCCACATTTCAATGGATTTTGTGGTGGACTTGCCCAAATCCTCGGGGATGACAGCCATCTGGGTTGTCGTTGACAGGTTTTCGAAGATGGCGCACTTCGTTCCACTGGTTGGGCTGCCATCGGCCAGACGCCTGTCTGAATTATTTATGCTGCATGTTGTGCGTCTCCACGGGTTGCCACTTGATGTGGTCTCTGACCGTGGATCCCAGTTTGTGGCCAAATTCTGGAGGGCATTTTGTTCCGATCTCCAGATTTCTGTCAGCTTGTCGTCAGGCTACCATCCGCAGTCTAATGGGCAGACTGAAAGGGTGAACCAGTCCTTGGAGCAGTTCCTCAGGTGTTATGTCTCCAAGTGTCAGACTGACTGGGTTGCTCATCTGTCCATGGCGGAGTTTGCCTATAACAACGCGGCTCACTCTGCTACAGGGATCTCTCCCTTCCTTTGTGTGTATGGGCATCATACTAAGGCCAATTCTTTTGACCCCCTGGACTCCACGCCTGGTGGTTCCTCTGTGGTTTCGATCCTTAGAGGTATTTGGCGGAAAGTGAAGAAAGCTCTTGTGTCTGTGTCATTAGTGACCAAAAGGGTTTTTGATAAGCGGAAAAGACCCTGCAGCTTCAAATTAGGAGACTTCGTCTGGTTGTCTACCAAGAATTTGAAGTTGAGACAGCCATCTCATAAGTTAGGCCCCCGGTTCATCGGCCCTTATAAGATCACCAGGGTTATCAATCCGGTGGCATTTCAGTTAGATCTGCCCCGTTCTTTGGGTATCAATAAAACATTTCATTGTTCCCTTTTAAAACGGGCGATTAGTAATCCTTCTTCCAGTGGAAGACCTTCCCCTCTTCTGATACGTGGCCAGAGGGAGTTTGTTGTTGAAAGGATTCTTGACTCCAAGGTGGTTCGGGGTCGGCTGTCATTTTTGGTGCACTGGAAGGGGTATGGCCCGGAGGAGCGGTCGTGGGTGCGCAGTTGTGATCTTCATGCCCCCAGACTGATACGCTCTTTCTTCTCGCAGTTCCCCGATAAACCCGGTGGTAGGGGTTCTTTGACCCCTCGTCAGAGGGGGGGTACTGTTAGGGTCTCCTGCCCTGTGCTGCCACGTCGTCATGGCAACCGGGAGACAAGTGCTAGCGGAGTAACCTGAGCGCAGCTGATACTCCGGTTCGGGTCTTTTGCTGTGCAGTGGTTATAGGCTCTGTGCACGGCAGGGGATCCGGTGCTGGTTTTTGTGCTCACAGTCTGTGAGGTCTGAGTGGGGCGTGGACAGCACCTGCTTTATAAGGCCTCTTCTCAGGGTAAGCAGATGCTGCTGAATCTTTGTTGGTTAGTCAGTTCCTGAAAGTTAACCAGTACTGTGTAGCTTTGTATTTGTTTGTTGCTTACTGCAAATAGGCCTGGGGATTTGGTATTACACTCTGCCCATCCAGACCTAGCAGTAAGACTGGAGTCAGTCGTTTAGCTTGCTGGGGTTCTGTTACTACTCTGTGAACTTAGCAAGTTTGCGGCTGTATTCTAAGACTTGCCTGTCTAATCCTGTCTCACTGTGCTAGGTGTCAGGGGTCAGTTTAGTGGCAGAAAGCTGAACCTGTGCACTGCAAGTGAGAATTAGGATTGTGGAGACTCTCCTTGTGTCCATCATTCCATCTCTGACCAAGGAGTTTACTGCCACACCCGTTGGTAACCCTTTAGGGTTTTGCTGTTGCCCTTAGCAACAGCATTTCGGGTTCTCTACGTATTAAAACACAACATCTTGCTTTTCCCATCTGAGCATTTCTAATACAAGGGAGATACCCAGTTCCTTAGCCTCTGGGCTTCTCTGTTCACTTTGTTTGTATTTTGTTACCCTATCACCTTCTGTGTACATTATGTCATATTCCCCAGTCTGTCTGTGAGTCCATTTGTTTTGCATAACAGTTCAAACACCAGTACATTCCTGCAGGCACTGGAGTGCATAACAGTTCTGACCCAGTACTCTCCTGCAGGCACTGGTGTGCATAACACCCTAATCCGAACCCTAACCCTAAGCTAACCCTAACTCTAACACAAACCCTAACT
This sequence comes from Pseudophryne corroboree, assembly GCF_028390025.1. Lineage (NCBI taxonomy): Eukaryota > Metazoa > Chordata > Amphibia > Anura > Myobatrachidae > Pseudophryne > Pseudophryne corroboree. Next base: position 528,750 of record NW_026969714.1, read on the forward strand.
CTAACACTAACCCTAACATGAAATCAAACCCTAAAACTACTCTAACCCTAACCCAAATCCTAATAACCCTAACCCTAACACTAAAACCCTAAAACACAGACCCTAACCCTAATACGAACCCTAACCCTAATACGAACCCTAACCCTAATACGAACCATAACCCTAACCCTAATACGAACCCTAATACGAACCATAACCCTAACCCTAATAACCTAATACCCTAACCCTAACCCTAACTAACCCTAACCACAACTAACCATACCATAATGCGAACCCTAATCCTAAATCTAAACTAACCCTAAACCAAATACGAACAGTAACCTAACCCTTACACAAACCCTAACCCTAACACGAACCCTAACCCTAATAACCTAATATCCTAACCCTAACTAACCCTAACCCTAACCGTAACTAACCATAACATAATGTGAACCCTAATCCTAAAGCTAAACTAACCCTAACCCTAAAACGAACCCTAACCTAACCCTATCCCTAACACAAACCCTAACCCTAACACGAAACCTAACCCTGAAGATACTCTAACCCTAACCCTAATACAAACCCTAACCCTAATCCTAACCCTAATACGAGCCCTAACCCTAATACGAACCCTAACACTAACTAACCCTAACAATAAACCTAACCCTAATACCATAACCCTAATACCCTTTCCCTAATACCCTTAACCTAACCCTAACCTAACCATAACACTAATACACTAACCCTAATACCCTAAACCTAACCTAACCGAAACCCTAACCCTAACCCAAATATGAAACCTAACCCTAACCCTAATACCCTAACCCTAACCCTAACCCGACCCTAACCCTAATCCTAACCCTAGCTCTAATGCTTCCCTAACCCTAACCTTAATACCATAACCCTAACCAAACTCTAACCGTATCCTAAATCCTAACCCTAACCCTAACCTAACCCTAACTCTAACACAAACCGTAACTCTAACACTAACCCTAACATGAACCCTAACCCTAAAACTACTCTAACCCTAACAACCCTAACACTAAAACCCTAAAACACTGACCCTAACCCTAATACGAACCCTAACCCTAATACAAACCCTAACCCTAATCCTAACCCTAATACGAGCCCTAACCCTAATATGAACCCTAACACTAACTAACCCTAACCGTAAACCTAACCCTAATACCATAACCCTAATACCCTTTCCCTAATACCCTTAACCTAACCCTAACCTAACCATAACACTAATACACTAACCCTAATACCCTAAACCTAACCTAACCGAAACCCTAACCCTAACACAAATATGAAACCTAACCCTAACCCTAATACCTTAACCCTAACCCTAACCCTACCCTAACCCTAATCCTAACCCTAGCTCTAATGCTACCCTAACCCTAACCTTAATACCATAACCCTAACCAAACTCTAACCGTATTCTTAATCCTAACCCTAACCCTAACCTAACCCTAACTCTAACACAAACCGTAACTCTAACACTAACCCTAACATGAACCCTAACCCTAAAACTACTCTAACCCTAACCCTAATCCTAATAACCCTAACACTAAAACCCTAAAACACTGACCCTAACCCTAATACGAACCCTAACCCTAATACGAACCCTAACCCTAACCCTAATACGAACTCTAATACGAACCATAACCCTAACCCTAATAACCTAATATCCTAACCCTAACCCAAACCCTAACCGTAACTAACCATAACATAATTCGAACCCTAATCCTAAAGCTAAACTAACCCTAACCCTAAAACGAACCCTAACCTAACCCTAACCCTTACACAAACCCTAACCCTAATACGAAACCTAACCCTAAAGATACTCTAACCCTAACCCTAATACAAACCCTAACCCTAATACTAACCCTAATACGAACTCTAACCCTAACCCTAACCCAACCCTCACCCTAATCCTAACCCCAACCCTTACCTAACCCTAACTCTAACACTACCCTAACCCTAACCTTAATACCATAACCCTAACCCTAACCAAACTCTAACCGTATCCCTAATCCTAACCCTAACCCTAACCTAACCCTAACTCTAACCCAAACCCTAACTCTAACACTAACCCTAGCACGAACCCTAACCCTAACACTACTCTAACAATAAGCCTAATCCTAATAACACTAACCCTAACACTAAAAGCCTATAACACTGACCCTAACCCTAATACGAACCCTAACCCTAATACGAACCCTAACCCTAATACGAACCCTAATACGAACCCTAACCCTAATACCCTTTCCCTAATACCCTTAACCTAACCCTAACCTAACCATAACGATAATACCCTAACCCTAATAACCTAACCCTAATACCCTAACCCTAACTCTAATACCCTAACCCTAATATCCTAACCCTAACCCTAACCTAACCCTAATCCTAACCCAAACCCTAATACACAAACCCTAACACTAACCCTAACCCTAACCCTAATACCCTAATCCTAACCATAACACGAACCCTACCCCTAATACGAACCCTAACACTTTCCATAACCTAACCCAAACACTAAACCTAACCCTATGTAACCCTAACCCTAAAACCCTAAGCCTAATACAAACCCTAACCCTAATAGGAACACTAACCCTAACCCTATTACGAACCATAACACTAATAGCCTAAAACCCTCACCCTAACTAATCCTTACATAACGCGAACCCTCATCGTAAAGGTAATCTAACCCTATCCCTAATATAAATACCTACCCCTAATATGAACCCTAACTAACCCTAACCCTAATACCCTAACCCTAACCTAACCCTAACACTAACCCTAACACTAATACGCTAATCCTTACCCTAACCCTAATACGAACCCTAACCTTAATACCATAACCCTAACCCCACCCTAACCATAACCCTAATCCTAACCCTGACCTAACCCTAACCCTTACACAAACCATAACCCTTACACTAACACGAACTCAAACCCTAACCCTCACACAAACCCTAACCCTAATACGATAAATTCTAATTCTAACCCTAACACCATAACACTAACCCTAAAACGCTAACCCTAACCTTAATACGAACCCTAACCCTAATACGAACCCTAACCCTAATACGAACCCTAATACAAACCATAACCCTAACCCTAATAACCTAATATCCTAACCCTAACTAACCCTAACCACAACTAACCATACCATAATGCGAACCCTAATCCTAATCTAACCAAACCCTAAACCTAATACGAACCCTAACCTAACCCTAACCCTTACACAAACCCTAACCCTAATACGAACCCTAATCCTAATAACCTAATATCCTAACCCTAACCCTAACTAACCCTAACCCTAACCGTAACTAACCATAACATAATGTGAACCCTAATCCTAAAGCTAAACTAACCATAACCCTAAAACAAACCTTAACCTAACCCTATCCCTTACACAAACCCTAACCCTAACACGAAACCTAACCCTGAAGATACTCTAACCCTAACCCTAATACAAACCCTAACCCTAATAAGAACCCTAACCCTAATACAAACCCTAACACTAACTAATCCTAACCGTAAACCTAACCCTAATACCATAACCCTAATACCCTTTCCCTAATACCCTTAACCTAACCCTAACCTAACCATAACACTAATACACTAACCCTAATACCCTAAACCTAACCTAACCGTAACCCTAACCCTAACCCTAATATGAAACCTAACCCTAACCCTAATACCCTAACCCTAACCCTAACCCAACCCTAACCCTAATCCTAACCCTAACCCTTACCTAACCCTAACTCTAACGCTACCCTAACCCTAACCTTAATACCATAACCCTAACCCTAACCAAACTCTAACCGTATCCCTAATCATAACCTTAACCCTAACCTAACCCTAACTCTAACACAAACCCTAACTCTAACACTAACCCTAACGCGATCCCTAACACAAAAACTACTCTAACCCTAACCCTAATCCTAATAACCCTAACCCTAACACTAAAACCCTAAAACACTGATTCTAACCCTATTACGAACCCTAACCCTAATACGATCCCTAACCCTATTACGAACCATAACCCTAACCCTAATACGAACCCTAATACAAACAATAACCCTAACCCTAATATCCTAATATCCTAACCCTAACTAACCCTAACCACAACTAACCATACCATAATGCGAACCCTAATCCTAAATCTAAACTAATCCTAACCCTAGTACGAACACTAACCTAACCCTAACACTTACACATACCCTAACCCTAACACAAACCCTAACCCTAAAGATACTCTAACCCTAACCCTAATACAAACCCTAACCCTAATCCTAACCCTAATACGAGCCCTAACCCTAATACGAACCCTAACACTAACTAACCCTAACCATAAACCTAACCCTAATACCATAACCCTAATACCCTTTCCCTAATACCCTTAACCTAACCCTAACCTAACCATAACCCTAATACCCTAACCCTAACCCTAATAACCTAACCCTAATACCCTAACCCTAACTCTAATACCCTAACCCTAATATCCTAACCCTAACCCTAACCTAACCCTAATCCTAACCCAAACCCTAATACCCAAATACTAACACTAACCCTAACCCTAATACCCTAATCCTAACCATAACACGAACCCTACCCCTAAAACGAACCCTAACACTTTCCATAACCTAACCCAAACACTAAACCTAACCCTATGTAACCCTAACCCTAAAACCCTAACCCTAATACAAACCCTAACCCTAATAGGAACACTAACCCTAACCCTATTACGAACCATAACACTAATAGCCTAAAACCCTTACCCTTACTAACCCTTACATAACGCGAACCCTCATCCTAAAGGTAATCTAACCCTAACCCTAATATGAATACCTACCCCTAATATGAACCCTAACTAACCCTAACCCTAATACCCTAACCCTAACCTAACCCTAACCCTAACACTAATACGCTAATCCTTACCCTAACCCTAATACGAACCCTAACCTTAATACCATAACCCTAACCCCACCCTAACCATAACCCTAATCCTAACCCTGACCTAACCATAACCCTTACACAAACCATAATCCTTACACTAACACGAACCCAAACCCTAACCCTCACACAAACCCTAACCCTAATACGATAAATTCTAATTCTAACCCTAACACCATAACACTAACCCTAAAACGCTAACCCTAACCTTAATACGAACCCTAACCCTAACTAACCCTAACCCTCATATCCTAACCCTAATGCTAACCCTATTACCCTAACCCTAACCTAACCCTAACCCTAACCCCAACCCTAACCCTAACTCTAATACGAACAATAACCCTAACCCTAACCCTAACCCGATTATGAACCCTAACTAACCCTAATACCCTAACCCTAACCCTAACACTAACCCTAACCCTAATACCATAATCCTAACCCTAACCCTAACCCTAATACGAACCCTAACCCTAACCTAACCCTTACCTTAATACCATAACCCAAACCCTAACCAAATTCTGACAGTAACCCTAATCCGAACCCTAACCCTAACCTAACCCTAACTCAAACCCTAACTCTAACACTAACCCTAACACGAACCCTAACCCTTAAACTACTCTAACCCTAACCCTAATCCTAATAACCCTAACCCTAACTCTAATACGAACAATAACCCTAACCCTAACCCGATTATGAACCCTAACTAACCCTAATACCCTAACCCTAACCCTAACACTAACCCTAACCCTAATACCATAATCCTAACCCTAACCCTAATACGAACCCTAACCCTAACCTAACCCTTACCTTAATACCATAACCCTAACCAAATTCTGACAGTAACCCTAATCCGAACCCTAACCCTAACCTAACCCTAACTCTAACACAAACCCTAACTCTAACACTAACCCTAACACGAACCCTAACCCTTAAACTACTCTAACCCTAACCCTAATCCTAATAACCCTAACCCTAACACTAAAACCCTAAAATACTGACTCTAACCCTAATATGAACCGTAACCCTAACCCTAATACGAACCCTAACCCTAATACGAACCATAACCCTAACCCTAATACGAACCCTAATATGAACCATAACCCTAACCCTAATAACCTAATATCCTAACCCTAACCCTAACTAACCCTAACCACAACTAACCATACCATAATGCGAACCCTAATCCTAAATCTAAACTAACCCTAACCCTTACACAAACCCTAACCCTAACCCTAACCCTAACCCTAATAACCTAATAGCCTAACCCTAACCCTAACTAACCCTAACCCTAACCGTAACTAACCATAACATAATGTGAACCCTAATCCTAAAGCTAAACTAACCGTAACCCTAAAACGAACCCTAACCTAACCCTAACCCTTACACAAACCCTAACACAAAACCTAACCCTGAAGTTACTCTAACCCTAACCCTAATACAAACCCTAACCCTAATCCTAACCCTAATAAGAACCCTAACTCTAATACGAACCCTAACACTAACTAATCCTAACCGTAAACCTAACCCTAATACCATAACCCTAATACCCTTTACCTAATTCCCTTAACCTAACCCTAACCTAACCATAACACTAATACACTAACCCTAATACCCTAAACCTAATCTAACCGTAACCCTAACCCTAACCCTAATATGAAACCTAACCCTAACCCTAATACCCTAAAACCCTAACCCTAACCCAACCCTAACCCTAATCCTAACCCTAACCCTTACCTAACCCTAACTCAAACGCTACCCTAACCCTAACCTTAATACAATAACCCTAACCCTAACCAAACTCTAACCCTAACCCTAATCCTAATAACCATAACCCTAACACTAAAACCCTAAAATACTAACCCTAACCTTAATACGAACCCTAACCCTAATATGAACCTAACCCTAATACGAACCCTACCCCTTATACCCTTATATCCTTACCCTAACCCTAACTCTAATACAAACCCTAACCCTAATATGAACCCTTACCATAACTAACCCTAACCCTAATTCCCTAACCCTCACCTAACCCTAACACTAACCCTAAACCTAATACAAACCATAACACTAACCTAACCCTAACCCTAACCTTAATACCATAAGCCTAAACCTAACCAAACCCTAACCGTAACCTAATCCTAACCCTAAACTTAACCCTAACCTAACCCTAACCCTTACACAAGCACTAACACTAACCCTAACCTAACTCTAACCCTAACCCTAATATGAACCCTACCCATAACACAACCCCTAACCCTAACTCTAATATGAACCCTAACCCTAATATGAACCCTAACCCTAATACGAACCCTAACCCGAACCAGAATACCCTAACCATAACTCTAACACAAAACCTAACTCTAACCCTAACCCTAATACGAACCCTAACTCTAACCCTAATACTCTAACGCTAACTATCCCTAATGCGAACCATAACCCTAATGCTACCCTAACCCTAATACAAACCCTAACCCTAATACAAACCCTAACAATAACTAACCCTAACCCTAACCCTAACCCTAATACCCTAACCCTAATACCCTTTCCCTAATACCCTAGCCTTAAACTAACCCAAACCCTAATACCCTAACCCTAGCCCTAACTTATCCGTAACCCTAACCATAAACATAACCCTAATATGAATTCTAACCCTGATACCCTAACCCTAGGATAACCCTAACCCCAATTCTAACCCTAACCCTAGTCTAACCCTAACCCTATCTCTAATGCTATCCTAACCCGAACTATTACCCTAATACCTCTAATACGAACCCTAACCCTAACACACACCCTAACGCGAACCCTAACCCTAATGCTACCCTAACCCTAACCCTAATACGAACCCTAACCCCTAACCCTAACACTAACCCTAATCCTAATAACACTAACCCTAACCCTAATACGAACCCTAACCCTAATACGAACCCTATTACAAACCCTAATCCGAACCCTAATACGAACAATAACCCTAATACTCTAATATCCTAACCCTAACCCTAACTAACCCTAATACCCTAACCCTAACCCAACCCTAACTCTAATGCTACCCTAACCCTAACTATATCCCTAATACCTCTAATTTGAACCCTATCCCTAACGCAAACCCTAACCCTAACACTACCCTAACCCTAACCTTAATACGAACCCTAACCCCTAACCCTAACCCTAATCCTAATAACCATAACCCTAACAATAAATCCCTAAAACACTAACCCTAACCTTAATGCAATCCCTAACTCTAACCCTAATACGAACCCTAACCCTAATATGAACTCTAACCCTAATACGAACCCTAATACGAACCCTACCACTAATACCCTAATATCTTAACCATAAACCTAACTAACCCTAACCCTAATGCGAACCCTAACCCTAATGCTACCCTAAACCTAATACAAACCCTAACCCTAATACGAACCCTAACTCTAACCCTTATATGAACCCTAACCCTAACTAACCCTAACACTAATACCCTAACCATAACTCTAATACACTTCACCTAATACCCTAACACTAACCTAAACCTAACCCTAACTATAATACCCAAACCCTAACCTAAACCTAACCCTAATACCCTAATCCTAAACCTAACCCTAATACAAACCCTAACCCAATCCCTAACCTAACCCTAACATTAACCCTAACTCTATCCCTAAACCTAATACCCTAACCCAACCCTAACCCTAATCCTAAACCTAACCCAAACCCTTTCACAAACCCTTACCCTAACACGAACCCTAACCCTATCCCTAACCCTAATACAAACCCTAACCCTAATACGAACCCTAACCATAACCCTAATACCAAAATACCCTAACCCTAACTAACCCTAACATAACACGAACCCTAATCCTTAAACTAATCTAACCATAACCCTAATATGAATCCTAACCCTAATATGAACCCTAACCCTAATTTGAACCCTAACTAACCCTAACCCTAATTCCCTAACACTAACACTAATACCCTTAACCTAACCCTAATCTAACCATAACCCTAATACGAATCCTAACCCTAATCCTAACCCTAACCCTAATACGAACCCTAATCCTAATACCAAAATACCCTAACCCTAAATAACCCTAACATAACACGAACCCTAATCCTAAAGCTAATCTAACCATAACCCTAATACGAATCCTAACCCTAATACGAACCCTAACCCTAATATGAACCCTAACCCTAACTAACCCTAACCCTAATTCCCTAACACTAACCTTAATACCCTTTCCCTAATACCCTTAACCTAACCCTAACCTAACCATAACCCTAAGTACGAATCCTAACCCTAATACGAACCCTAACCCTAATATGAACCCTAACCTTATCCCTAACCCTAATACCATAACCCTAACCCTAATACCCTTAACCTAACTCTAAACTAACCATAACCCTAATACCCTAAACCTAACCTAACCGAAACCCTAACCCTAACCCAAATATGAAACCTAACCCTAACCCTAATACCCTAACCTTAACCCTAACCCGACCCTAACCCTAATCCTAACCCTAGCTCTAATGCTACCCTAACCCTAACCTTAATACCATAACCCTAAACAAACTCTAACCGTCCCCTTAATCCTAACCCTAACCTAACCCTAACTCTAACACAAACCGTAATTCTAACACTAACCCTAACACGAACCCTAACCCTAAAACTACTCTAACCCTAACCCTAATCCTAATAACCCTAACACTAAAACCCTAAAACATTGACCCTAACCCTAATACAAACCCTAACCCTAATACGAACCATAACCCTAACCCTAATATGAACCCTAATACGAACCATAACCCTAACCCTAATAACCTAATATCCTAACCCTAACCCTAACCGTAACTAACCATAACATAATTCGAACCCTAATCCTAAAGCTAAACTAACCCTAACCCTAAAACGAACCCTAACCTAAACCTAACCCTTACACAAACCCTAACCCTAATACGAAACCTAACCCTAAAGATACTCTAACCCTAACCCTAATACAAACCCTAACCCTAATACTAACCCTAATACGAACCCTAACCCTAACCCTAACCCAACCCTCACCCTAATCCTAACCCCAACCCTTACCTAACACTAACCCTAACTCTAACACTACCCTAACCCTAACCTTAATACCATAACCCTTTCCAAACTCTGACCGTATCCCTAATCCTAACCCTAACCCTAACCTAACCCCAACCCTAACCCTAACTCTAATATGAACAATAACCCTAATACGAACCCTAACCCGATTATGAACCCTAACTAACCCTAATACCCTAACCGTAATAAAATAATCCTAACCCTAACCCTAATACGAACCCTAACCCTAACCTAACCCTAACCTTAATACCATAATCCTAACCCTAACCAAATTCTGACCGTAACCCTTATCCGAACCCTAACCCTAACCTAACCCTAACTCTAACACAAACCCTAACTCTAACACTAACCCTAACACGAACCCTAACCCTTAAACTACTCTAACCCTAACCCTAATCCTAATAACCCTAACCCTAACACTAAAACCCTAAAACACTGACCCTAACCCTAATACGAACCCTAACCCTAATACGAACCCTAACCCTAATACAAACCATAACTCTTACCCTAATACGAACCCTAATATGAACCATAACCCTAACCCTAATAACCTAATATCCTAACCCTAACTCTAACTAACCCTAACCCCAACTAACCAAACCATAATGCGAACCATAATCCTAATCTAAACTAACCCTAAACCTAATACGAACCCTAACCTAACCCTAACCCTTACACAAACCCTAACCCTAACATGAACCCTAATCCTAATAACCTAATATCCTAACCCTAACCCTAACACGAAACCTAACCCTGAAGATACTCTAACCCTAACCCTAATACAAATCCTAACCCTAATCCTAACCCTAATAAGAACCCTAACCCTAATACGAACCCTAACACTAACTAATCCTAACCGTAAACCTAACCCTAATACCATAACCCTAATACCCTTTCCCTAATACCCTTAACCTAACCCTAACCTAACCATAACACTAATACACTAACCCTAATACCCTAAACCTAACCTAACCGTAACCCTAACCCTAATATGAAACCTAACCCTAACCCTAATACCCTAACCCTAACCCTAACCCAACCCTAACCCAAATCCTAACCCTTACCTAACCCTAACTCTAACGCTACCCTAACCATAACCTTAATACCATAACCATAACCCTAACCAAACTCTAACCGTATCCCTAATCCTAACCCTAACCTAACTATAGCACAAACCCTAACTCTAACACTAACCCTAACGCGATCCCTAACACAAAAACTACTCTAACCCTAACCCTAATCCTAATAACCCTAACCCTAACACTAAAACCCTAAAACACTGACCCTAACCCTATTATGAACCCTAACCCTAACCCTAATACGATCCCTAACCCTAATACGAACCATAACCCTTACCCTAATACGAACCCTAATACAAACCATAACCCTAACCCTAATAAATTAATATCCTAACCCTAACCCTAACTAACCCTAACCACAACTAACCATACCATAATGTGAACCCTAATCCTAAATCTAAACTAATCCTAACCATAGTACGAACACTAACCTAACCCTAACACTTACACAAACCCTAACCCTAACACGAACCCTAACCCTAATCCTAACCCTAATATGAGCCCTAACCCTAATACGAACCCTAACACTAACTAACCCTAACCGTAAACCTAACCCTAATACCATAACCCTAATGCCATAACCCTAATACCCTTTCCCTAATACCCTTAACCTAACCCTAACCTAACCATAACACTAATACACTAACCCTAATACCCTAAACCTAACCTAACCGAAACCCTAACCCTAACCCAAATATGAAACCTAACCCTAACCCTAATACCCTAACCCTAACCCTAACCCGACCCTAACCCTAATCCTAACCCTAGCTCTAATGCTACCCTAACCCTAACCTTAATACCATAACCCTAACCAAACTCTAACCGTATCCTTAATCCTAACCCTAACCCTAACCTAACCCTAACTCTAACACAAACCCTAACTCTAACACTAACCCTAACACGAACCCTAACCCTAAAACTACTCTAACCCTAACCCTAATCCTAATAACCCTAACACTAAAACCCTAAAACACTGACCCTAACCCTAATACGAACCCTAACCCTAATACGAACCATAACCCTAACCCTAATACGAACCCTAATACGAACCATAACCCTAACCCTAATAACCTAATATCCTAACCCTAACCCTAACCGTAACTAACCATAACATAATTCGAACCCTAATCCTAAAGCTAAACTAACCCTAACCCTAAAACGAACCCTAACCTAACCCTAACCCTTACACAAACCCTAACCCTAATACGAAACCTAACCCTAAAGATACTCTAACCCTAACCCTAATACGAACCCTAACCTTTACCCTAACCCAACCCTCACCCTAATCCTAACCCCAACTCTTACCTAACCCTAACTCTAACACTACCCTAACCCTAACCTTAATACCATAACCGTAACCCTAACCAAACTCTAACCGTATCCCTAATCCTAACCCTAACCCTAACCTAACCCTAACTCTAACCCAAACCCTAACTCTAACACTAACCCTAGCATGAACCCTAACCCTAACACTACTCTAACAATAAGACTAATCCTAATAACACTAACCCTAACACTAAAAGCCTAAAACACTGACCCCAACCCTAATACGAACCCTAACCCTAATACGAACCCTAAACCTAATACGAACCCTAATACGAACCCTAACCCCAATACCCTTTCCCTAATACCCTTAACCTAACCCTAACCATACCATAACCCTAATACCCTAACCCTAATAACCTAACCCTAATACCCTAACCCTAACTCTAATACCCTAACCCTAATATCCTAACCCTAACCCTAACCTAACCCTAATCCTAACCCAAACTCTAATACCCAAACCCTAACACTAACCCTAACACTAACCCTAATACCCTAATCCTAACCATAACACGAACCCTACCCCTAATACGAACCCTAACACTTTCCATAACCTAACCCAAACACTAAACCTAACCCTATGTAACCCTAACCCTAAAACCCTAAAACCCTAACCCTAATACAAACCCTAACCCTAATAGGAACACTAACCCTAACCCTATTACGAACCATAACACTAATAGCCTAAAACCCTCACCCTAACTAACCCTTACATAACGCGAACCCTCATCCTAAAGGTAATCTAACCCTAACCCTAATATGAATACCTACCCCTAATATGAACCCTAACTAACCCTAACCCTAATACCCTAACCTAACCCTAACCCTAACACTAACCCTAACACTAATACGCTAATCCTTACCCTAACCCTAATACGAACCCTAACCTTAATACCATAACCCTAACCCCACCCTAACCATAACCCTAATCCTAACCCTGACCTAACCATAACCCTTACACAAACCATAACCCTTACACTAACACGAACGCAAACCCTAACCCTAACACAAACCCTAACCCTAATACGATAAATTCTAATTCTAACCCTAACACCATAACACTAACCCTAAAACGCTAACCCTAACCTTAATATGAATCCTAACCCTAACTAACCCTAACCCTCATATCCTAACCCTAATGCTAACCCTATTACCCTAACCCTAACCTAACCCTAACCCCAACCCTAACCGTAACTCTAATACGAACAATAACCCTAATATGAACCCTAACCCGATTATGAACCCTAACTAACCCTAATACCCTAACCCTAACCCTAACACTATCCCTAACCCTAATACCATAATCCTAACCCTAACCCTAATACGAACCCTAACCCTAACCTAACCCTAACCTTAATACCATAACCCTAACCCTATCCAAATTCTGACCGTAACCCTAATCCGAACCCTAACCCTAACTCTAACACAAACCCTAACTCTAACACTAACCCTAACACGAACCCTAACCCTAAAACTACTCTAACCCTAACCCTAATCCTAATAACCCTAACACTAAAACCCTAAAACACTGACTCTAACCCTAATATGAACCCTAACCCTAATACGAACCCTAACCCTAATACGAACCCTAATACGAACCATAACCCTAACCCTAATAACCTAATATCCTAACCCTAACCCTAACTAACCCTAACCACAACTAACCATACCATAATGCGAACCCTAATCCTAAATCTAAACTAACCCTAAATCTAATACGAACCCTAACCTAACCCTAACCCTTATACAAACCCTAACCCTAACACGAACCCTCACCCTAATAACCTAATAGCCTAACCCTAACCCTAACTAACCCTAACCCTAACCGTAACTAACCATAACATAATGTGAACCCTAATCCTAAAGCTAAACTAACCCTAACCCTAAAACGAACCCTAACCTAACCCTAACCCTTACACAAACCCTAACACGAAACCTAACCCTGAAGTTACTCTAACCCTAACCCTAATACAAACCCTAACCCTAATCCTAACCCTAAAAAAAACCCTAACCCTAATACGAACCCTAACACTAACTAATCCTAACCGTAAACCTAACCCTAATACCCTTTCCCTAATACCCTTAACCTAACCCTAACCTAACCAGAACACTAATACACTAACCCTAATACCCTAAACCTAATCTAACCGTAACCCTAACCCTAACCCTAATATGAAACCTAACCCTAACCCTAATACCCTAACCCTAACCCTAAACCAACCCTAACCCTAATCCTAACCCTAACCCTTACCTAACCCTAACTCAAACGCTACCCTAACCCTAACCTTAATACCATAACCCTAACCCTAACCAAACTCTAACCGTATCCCTAATCCTAACCCTAACTCTAACTCTAACACAAACCTTAACTCTAACACTAACCCTAACGCAATCCCTAACCCAAAAACTACTCTAACCCTAACCCTAATCCTAATAACCCTAACCCTAACACTAAAACCCTAAAACACAGACCCTAATACGAACCCTAACCCTAACCCTAATACGATCCCTAACCCTAATACGAACCATAACCCTAACCCTAATACGAACCCTAATACGAACCATAACCCTAACCCTAATAACCTAATATCCTAACCCTAACCCTAACTAACCCTAACCACAACTAACCATACCATAATGCAAACCCTAATCCTAAATCTAAACTAATCTTAACCCTAGTACGAACACTAACCTAACCCTAACACTTACACAAACCCTAACCCTAACTCGAACCCTAACTCTAACGCTACCCTACCCTAACCTTCATACAAACCCTAACCTCTAACCCTAACCCCCTAATACCCTAGCCCTAACCCTAAGTAACCCTAACCCTAATCCTAATAACCATAACCCTTACACTAAAACCCTAAAACACTAACCCTAACCTTAATACGAACACTAACCCTAATATGAACCCTAACCCTAATACGAACCCTACCCCTAATACCCTAATATCCTTACCCTAACCATAACTCTAACAAAAAACCTAACTCTAACCCTAACCCTAATACGAACCCTAACTCTAACCCTAATCCTTAAACTAATCTAACCATAACCCTAATATGAATCCTAACCCTAATATGAACCCTAACCCTAATTTGAACCCTAACCCTAACTAACCCTAATCCTAATTCCCTAACACTAACACTAATACCCTTTCCCTAATAACCTTAACCTAACCCTAACCTAACCATAACCCTAATACGAATCCTAACCCTAATACGAACCCTAACCCTAATATGAACCCTAACCCTAATACCATAACCCTAACCCTAATACCCTTTCCCTAATACCCTTAACCTAACCCTAACCTAACCATAACCCTAATACCCTAACCCTAATAACCTAACCCTAATACCCTAACCCAAACTCTAATACCCTAACCCTAATATCCTAACCCTAACCCTAACCTAACCCTAATCCTAACCCAAACCCTAATACCCAAACCCTAACACTAACCCTAACCCTAATACCCTAATCCTAACCATAACACGAACCCTACCCCTAATACGAACCCTAACACTTTCCATAACCTAACCCAAACACTAAACCTAACCCTATGTAACCCTAACCCTAAAACCCTAAAACCCTAACCCTAATACAAACCCTAACCCTAATAGGAACACTAACCCTAACCCTATTACGAACCATAACACTAATAGCCTAAAACCCTCACCCTAACTAACCCTTACATAACGCGAACCCTCATCCTAAAGGTAATCTAACCCTAACCCTAATATGAATACCTACCCCTAATATGAACCCAAACTAACCCTAACCCTAATACCCTAACCCTAACCTAACCCTAACCCTAACACTAACCCTAACACTAATACGCTAATCCTTACCCTAACCCTAATACGAACCCTAACCTTAATACCATAACCCTAACCCCACCCTAACCATAACCCTAATCCTAACCCTGACCTAACCATAACCCTTACACAAACCATAACCCTTACACTAACACGAACCCAAACCCTAACCCTAACACAAACCCTAACCCTAATACGATAAATTCTAATTCTAACCCTAACACCATAACACTAACCCTTAAACGCTAACCCTAACCTTAATACGAACCATAACCCTAACTAACCCTAACCCTCATATCCTAACCCTAATGCTAACCCTATTACCCTAACCCTAACCTAACCCTAACCCCAACCCTAACCCTAACTCTAATACGAACAATAACCCTAATATGAACCCTAACCCGATTATGAACCCTAACTAACCCTAATACCCTAACCCTAACACTATCAATAACCCTAATACCATAATCCTAACCCTAACCCTAATACGAACCCTAACCCTAACCTAACCCTAACCTTAATATCATAACCCTAACCCTTACCAAATTCTGACCGTAACCCTAATCCGAACCCTAACCCTAACCTAACCCTAACTCTAACACAAACCCTAACTCTAACACTAACCCTAACACGAACCCTAACCCTAAAACTACTCTAACCCTAACCCTAATCCTAATTACCCTAACCCTAACACTAAAACCCTAAAACACTGACTCTAACCCTAATATGTACCCTAACCCTAGCCCTAATACGAACCCTAACCCTAATACGAACCATAACCCTAACCCTAATACGAACCCTAATACGAACCATAACCCTAACCCTAATAACCTAATATCCTAACCCTAACCCTAACTAACCCTAACCACAACTAACCATACCATAATGCGAACCCTAATCCTAAATCTAAACTAACCCTAAACCTAATACGAACCCTAACCTAACCCTAACCCTTACACAAACCCTAACCCTAACACGAACCCTAACCCTAATAACCTAATAGCCTAACCCTAACCCTAACTAACCCTAACCCTAACCGTAACTAACCATAACATAATGTGAACCCTAATCCTAAAGCTAAACTAACCCTAACCCTAAAACGAACCCTAACCTAACCCTAACCCTTACACAAACCCTAACACGAAACCTAACCCTGAAGTTACTCTAACCCTAACCCTAATACAAACCCTAACCCTATTCCTAACCCTAATAAGAACCCTAACCCTAATACGAACCCTAACACTAACTAATCCTAACCGTAAACCTAACCCTAATACCATAACCCTAATACCCTTTCCCTAATACCCTTAACCTAACCCTAACCTAACCATAACACTAATACACTAACCCTAATACCCTAAACCTAATCTAACCGTAACCCTAACCCTAACCCTAATATGAAACCTAACCCTAACCCTAATACCCTAACCCTAACCCTAACCCAACCCTAACCCTAATCCTAACCCTAACCCTTACCTAACCCTAACTCAAACGCTACCCTAACCCTAACCTTAATACCATAACCCTAACCCTAACCAAACTCTAACCGTATCCCTAATCCTAACCCTAACCCTAACCTAACCCTAACTCTAACACAAACCTTAACTCTAACACTTACCCTAACGCGATCCCTAACCCAAAAACTACTCTAACCCTAACCCTAATCCTAATAACCCTAACCCTAACACTAAAACCCTAAAACACAGACCCTAACCCTAATACGAACCCTAACCCTAACCCTAATATGATCCCTAACCCTAATACGAACCATAACCCTAACCCTAATACGAACCATAACCCTAACCTTAATAACCTAATATCCTAACCCTAACCCTAACTAACCCTAACCACAACTAACCATACCATAATGCGCACCCTAATCCTAAATCTAAACTAATCTTAACCCTAGTACGAACACTAACCTAACCCTAACACTTACACAAACCCTAACCCTAACACGAACACGAACCCTAACTCTACCGCTACCCTACCCTAACCTTCATACGAACTCTAACCCCTAACCCTAACCCCCTAATACCCTAGCCCTAACCCTAAGTAACCCTAACCCTAATCCTAATAACCATAACCCTTACACTAAAACCCTAAAACACTAACCCTAACCTTAATACGAACACTAACCCTAATATGAACCCTAACCCTAATATGAACCCTACCCCTACTACCCTAATATCCTTACCCTAACCATAACTCTAACAAAAAACCTAACTCTAACCCTAACCCTAATACGAACCCTAACTCTAACCCTAATCCTTAAACTAATCTAACCATAACCCTAATATGAATCCTATCCCTAATATGAACCCTAACCCTAATTTGAACCCTAACCCTAACTAACCCTAACCCTAATTCCCTAACACTAACACTAATACCCTTTCCCTAATACCCTTAACCTAACCCTAACCTAACCATAACCCTAATACGAATCCTAACCCTAATACGAACCCTAACCCTAATATGAACCCTAACCATAACCCTAACCCTAATACCATAACCCTAACACTAATACCCTTTCACTAATACCCTTAACCTTACTCTAAACTAACCATAAACCTAATACCCTAACCCTAACCTAACCGTAACCCTAACCCTAATATGAAACCTAATCCTAACCCTAATACCCTAACCCTAACCCAACCCTAACCCTAATCCTAACCCTAACCCTTACCTATCCCTAACCCTAACTCTAATGCTACCCTAACACTAACTATAACCCTAATACCTCTAAAATGAACCCTAACCATAACGCGAACCCTAACTCTAACGCTACCCTAACCCTAACCTTCATACGAACCTTAACCCCTAACCCTAACCCCCTAATACCCTAGCCCTAACCCTAAGTAACCCTAACCCTAATCCTAATAACCATAACCCTTACACTAAAACCCTAAAACACTAACCCTAACCTTAATACGAACCCTAACCCTAATATGAACCCTAACCCTAATACGAACCCTACCCCTATTACCCTAATATTCTTACCCTAACTGTAATACGAACCCTAACCCTAATATGAACCCTTACCCTAAATAACCCTAACTCTAATTCCCTAACCCTAACCTAACCCTAACACTAAAACTAACCCTAATACAAATCCTAACCCTAACCTAACCCTAACCCTAACCTTAATACCATAAGCCTAAACCTAACCAAACCCTAACCGTAACCCTAATCCTAACCCTAACCTTTACCCTAACCTAACCCTAACCCTTACACAAGCCCTAACACTAACCCTAACCTAACTCTAACCCTAACCCTAATATAAACCCTACCCCTAACACAAACCCTAACCCTAACTCTAATATGAACCCTAACCCTAATATGAACCCTAACCCTAATACGAACCCTGAACCCGACCCTAACCCTGACCCAACCCTAACCCTAACAAGAATACCCTAACCATAACTCTAACACAAAAATTAACTCTAACCCTAACCCTAATACGAACCCTAACTCTAACCCTAATCCTTAAACTAATCTAACCATAACCCTAATATGAATCCTAACCCTAATATGAACCCTACCCCTAATTTGAACCCTAACTAACTCTACCCCTAATTCCCTAACACTAACACTAACACCCTTTCCCTAATACCCTTAACCTAACCCTAATCTAACCATAACCCTAATACGAATCCTAACCCTAATACGAACCCTAACCCTAATATGAACCCTAACCCTATCTAACCCTAACCCTAATTCCCTAACACTAACCCTAATACCCTTTTTCTAATACCCTTAACCTAACCCTAACCTAACCATAACCCTAATACGAACCCTAATACGAACCATAACCCTAACCCTAATAACCTAATATCCTAACCCTAACCCTAACTAACCCTAACCACAACTAACCATACCATAATGCGAACCCTAATCCTAAATCTAAACTAACCCTAAACCTAATACGAACCCTAACCTAACCCTAACCCTTACACAAACCCTAACCCTAACACGAACCCTCACCCTAATAACCTAATAGCCTAACCCTAACCCTAACTAACCCTAACCGTAACTAACCATAACATAATGTGAACCCTAATCCTAAAGCTAAACTAACCCTAACCCTAAAACGAACCCTAACCTAACCCTAACCCTTACACAAACCCTAACACGAAACCTAACCCTGAAGTTACTCTAACCCTAACCCTAATACAAACCCTAACCCTATTCCTAACCCTAATAAGAACCCTAACCCTAATACGAACCCTAACACTAACTAATCCTAACCGTAAACCTAACCCTAATACCATATCCCTAATACCCTTTCCCTAATACCCTTAACCTAACCCTAACCTAACCATAACACTAATACACTAACCCTAATACCCTAAACCTAATCTTACCGTAACCCTAACCCTAACCCTAATATGAAACCTAACCCTAACCCTAATACCCTAACCCTAACCCTAACCCAAACCTAACCCTAATCCTAACCCTAACCCTTACCTAACCCTAACTCAAACGCTACCCTAACCCTAACCTTAATACCATAACCCTAACCCCAACCAAACTCTAACCGTATCCCTAATCCTAACCCTAACCCTAACCTAACCCTAACTCTAACACAAACCTTAACTCTAACACTAACCCTAACGCGATCCCTAACCCAAAAACTACCCTAACCCTAATACGATCCCTAACCCTAATACGAACCATAACCCTAACCCTAATAACCTAATATACTAAACCTAACCCTAACTAACCCTAACCACAACTAACCATACCATAATGCGAACCCTAATCTTAAATCTAAACTAATCTTAACCCTAGTACGAACACTAACCTAACCCTAACACTTACACAAACCCTAACCCTAACACGAACCCTAACTCTACCGCTACCCTACCCTAACCTTCATACGAACTCTAACCCCTAACCCTAATCCCCTAATACCCTAGCCCTAACCCTAAGTAACCCTAACCCTAATCCTAATAACCATAACCCTTACACTAAAACCCTAAAACACTAACCCTAACCTTAATACGAACACTAACCCTAATATGAACCCTAACCCTAATACGAACCCTACCCCTAATACCCTAATATTCTTACCCTAACTCTAATACGAACCCTAACCCTAATATGAACCCTTACCCTAAATAACCCTAACTCTAATTCCCTAACCCTAACCTAACCCTAACACTAAAACTAACCCTAATGCAAATCCTAACCCTAACCTAACCCTAACCTTAATAACATAAGCCTAAACCTAACCAAACCCTAACCGTAACCCTAATCCTAACCCTAACCTTAACCCTAACCTAACCCTAACCCTTACACAAGCCCTAACACTAACCCTAACCTAACTCTAACCCTAACCCTAATATAAACCCTACCCCTAACACAAACCCTAACCCTAACTCTAATATGAACCCTAACCCTAATATGAACCCTAACCCTAATACGAACCCTGAACCCGACCCTAACCCTGACCCAACCCTAACCCTAACCCAAACAAGAATACGCTAACCATAACTCTAACACAAAAATTAACTCTAACCCTAACCCTAATACGAACCCTAACTCTA
Source organism: Pseudophryne corroboree (assembly GCF_028390025.1). Classification (NCBI taxonomy): domain Eukaryota; kingdom Metazoa; phylum Chordata; class Amphibia; order Anura; family Myobatrachidae; genus Pseudophryne; species Pseudophryne corroboree. The sequence goes on from NW_026969714.1 coordinate 550,549, forward strand.
ACCCTAATCCTTAAACTAATCTAACCATAACCCTAATATGAATCCTAACCCTAATATGAACCCTAACCCTAATTTGAACCCTAACTAACTCTACCCCTAATTCCCTAACACTAACACTAACACGCTTTCCCTAATACCCTTAACCTAACCCTAATCTAACCATAACCCTAATACGAATCCTAACCCTAATACGAACCCTAACCCTAATATGAACCCTAACCCTATCTAACCCTAACCCTAATTCCCTAACACTAACCCTAATACCCTTTTTCTAATACCCTTAACCTAACCCTAACCTAACCATAACCCTAATACGAACCCTAATACGAACCATAACCCTAACCCTAATAACCTAATATCCTAACCCTAACCCTAACTAACCCTAACCACAACTAACCATACCATAATGCGAACCCTAATCCTAAATCTAAACTAACCCTAAACCTAATACGAACCCTAACCTAACCCTAACCCTTGCACAAACCCTAACCCTAACACGAACCCTAACCCTAATAACCTAATAGCCTAACCCTAACCCTAACAAACCCTAACCGTAACTAACCATAACATAATGTGAACCCTAATCCTAAAGCTAAACTAACCCTAACCCTAAAACGAACCCTAACCTAACCCTAACCCTTACACAAACCCTAACACGAAAACTAACCCTGAAGTTACTCTAACCCTAACCCTAATACAAACCCTAACCCTATTCCTAACCCTAATAAGAACCCTAACTTTAATACGAACCCTAACACTAACTAATCCTAACCGTAAACCTAACCCTAATACCATAACCCTAATACCCTTTCCCTAATACCCTTAACCTAACCCTAACCTAACCATAACACTAATACACTAACCCTAATACCCTAAACCTAATCTAACCGTAACCCTAACCCTAATATGAAACCTAACCCTAACCCTAATACCCTAACCCTAACCCAACCCTAACCCTAATCCTAACCCTAACCCTTACCTAACCCTAACTCAAACGCTACCCTAACCCTAACCTTAATACCATAACCCTAACCCTAACCAAACTCTAACCGTATCCCTAATCCTAACCCTAACCTAACCCTAACTCTAACACAAACCTTAACTCTAACACTAACCCTAACGCGATCCCTAACCCAAAAACTACTCTAACCCTAACCCTAATCTTAATAACCCTAACCCTAACACTAAAACCCTAAAACACAGACCCTAACCCTAATACGAACCCTAACCCTAACCCTAATACGATCCCTAACCCTAATACGAACCATAACCCTAACCCTAATACGAACCATAACCCTAACCCTAATAACCTAATATACTAACCCTAACCCTAACTAACCCTAACCACAACTAACCATACCATAATGCAAACCCTAATCCTAATTCTAAACTAATCTTAACCCTAGTACGAACACTAACCTAACCCTAACACTTACACAAACCCTAACCCTAACACGAACCCTAACTCTACCGCTACCCTACCCTAACCTTCATAAGAACTCTAACCCCTAACCCTAATCCCCTAATACCCTAGCCCTAACCCTAAGTAACCCTAACCCTAATCCTAATAACCATAACCCTTACACTAAAACCCTAAAACACTAACCCTAACCTTAATACGAACACTAACCCTAATATAAACCCTAACCCTAATACGAACCCTACCCCTAATACCCTAATATTCTTACCCTAACTCTAATACGAACCCTAACCCTAATATGAACTCTTACCCTAAATAATCCTAACTCTAATTCCCTAACCCTAACCTAACCCTAACACTAAAACTAACCCTAATACAAATCCTAACCCTAACCTAACCCTAACCTTAATACCATAAGCCTAAACCTAACCAAACCCTAACCGTAACCCTAATCCTAACCCTAACCTTAACCCTAACCTAACCCTAACCCTTACACAAGCCCTAACACTAACCCTAATATAAACCCTACCCCTAACACAAACCCTAACCCTAACTCTAATATGAACCCTAACCCTAATATGAACCCTAACCCTAATACGAACCCTAACTCTAACCCTAATCCTTAAACTAATCTAACCATAACCCTAATATGAATCCTAAAACTAATATGAACCCTAACCCTAATTTGAACCCTAACCCTAACTAACTCTACCCCTAATTCCCTAACACTAACACTAACACCCTTTCCCTAATACCCTTAACCTAACCCTAATCTAACCATAACCCTAATACGAATCCTAACCCTAATACGAACACTAACCCTAACATGAACCCTAACCCTATCTAACCCTAACCCTAATTCCCTAACACTAACCCTAATACACTTTCCCTAATACCCTTAACCTAACCCTAACCTAACCATAACCCTAATACGAATCCTAACCCTAATACGAACCCTAACCATAATATGAACCCTAACCCTATCTAACCCTAACCCTAATTCCCTAACACTAACCCTAATACCATTTCCCTAATACCCTTAACCTAACTCTAACCTAACCTAACCATAACCCTAATACGAATCCTAACCCTAATACGAACCCTAACCCTAATATGAACCCTAACCCTAACCTTAACCCTAATGCCATAACCCTAACCCTAATACCCTTTCCCTAATACCCTTAACCTAACTCTAAACTAACCATAACCCTAATACCCTAACCCTAACCTAACCCTAACCCTAATATGAAACCTAACCCTAACCCTAATACCCTAACCCTATCCCAACCCTTACCCTAATCCTAACCCTAACCCTTACCTAACCCTAACCCTAACTCTAACGCTACCCTAACACTAACTATAACCCTAATACCTCTAAAATGAACCCTAACCGTAACGCGAACCCTAACTCTAACGCTACCCTAAACCTAACCTTCATACGAACCCTAACCCCAAACCCTAACCCCCTAATACCCTAGCCCTAACCCTAAGTAACCCTAACCCTAATCCTAATAACCATAACCCTTACACTAAAACCCTAAAACACTAACCCTAACCTTAATACGAACACTAACCCTAATATGAACCCTAACCCTAATACGAACCCTACCCCTAATACCCTAATATCCTTACCATAACCATAACTCTAACACAAAACCTAACTCTAACCCTAACCCTAATACGAACCCTAACTCTAACCCTAATCCTTAAACTAATCTAACCATAACCCTAATATGAATCCTAACCCTAATATGAACCCTAACCCTAATTTAAACCCTAAACCTAACTAACCCTAACCCTAATTCCCTAACACTAACACTAATACCCTTTCCCTAATACCCTTAACCTAACCCTAATCTAACCATAACCCTAATACGAATCCTAACTCTAATATGAACCCTAACCCTAATATGAACCCTAACCCTATCTAACCCTAACCCTAATTCCCTAACACTAACCCTAATACCCTTTCCCTAATACCCTTAACCTAACCCTAACCTAACCATAACCATAATACGAATCCTAACCCTAATACGAACCCTAACCCTAATATGAACCCTAACCCTAGCCTTAACCCTAACCCTAATACTATAACCCTAACCCTAATACCCTTTCCCTAATACCCTTAACCTAACTCTAAACTAACCATAACCCTAATACCCTAACCCTAACCTAACCGTAACCCTAACCCTAATATGAAACCTAACCCTAACCCTAATACCCTAAACCTAACCCAACCCTTACCCTAATCCTAACCCTTACCTAACCCTAACCCTAACTCTAACGCTACCCTAACACTAACTATAACCCTAATACCTCTAAAATGAACCCTAACCGTAACGCGAACCCTAACTCTAACGCTACCCTAAACCTAACCTTCATACGAACCCTAACCCCTAACCCTAACCCCCTAATACCCTAGCCCTAACCCTAAGTAACCCTAACCCTAATCCTAATAACCATAACCCTTACACTAAAACCCTAAAACACTAACCCTAACCTTAATACGAACCCTAACCCTAATATGAACCCTAACCCTAATACGAACCCTACCCCTAATACCCTAATATCCTTACCCTAACCATAACTCTAACACAAAACCTAACTCTAACCCTAACCCTAATACGAACCCTAACTCTAACCCTAATCCTTAAACTAATCTAACCATAACCCTAATATGAATCCTAACCCTAATATGAACCCTAACCCTAATTTGAACCCTAACCCTAACTAACCCTAACCCTAATTCCATAACACTAACACTAATACCTTTTCCCTAATAACCTTAACCTAACCCTAATCTAACCATAACCCTAATACGAACCCTAATCCTAATCCCAAAATACCCTAACCCTAAATAACCCTAACATACCGCGTACCCTAATCCTAAAACTAATCTAACCATAACCTTAATACGAATCCTAACCCTAATACGAACTCTAACCCTAATATGAACCCTAACCCTAACTAACCCTAACCCTAATTCCCTAACACTAACCTTAATACCCTTTCCCTAATACCCTTAACCTAACCCTAACTTAACCATAACCCTAATACGAATCCTAACCCTAATACGAACCCTAACTCTAATATGAACCCTAACCTTAACCCTAACCCTAATACTATAACCCTAACCCTAATACCCTTTCCCTAATACCCTTAACCTAACTCTAAACTAACCATAACCCCAATACCCTAACCCTAACCTAACCGTAACCCTAACCCTAATATGAAACCTAACCCTAACCCTAATTCCCTAACCCTAACCCAACCCTTACCCTAATCCTAACCCTAACCCTTACCTAACCCTAACCCTAACTCTAACGCTACCCTAACACTAACTATAACCCTAATACCTCTAAAATGAACCCTAACCGTAACGCGAACCCTAACCCTAACTTTACCCTAACCCTAAACTTCATACGAACCCTAACCACTAACCCTAACCCTAACCCCCTAATACCCTAGCCCTAACCCTAAGTAACCCTAACCCTAATCCTAATAACCATAACCCTAACACTAAAACCCTAAAATACTAACCCTAACCTTAATACGAACCCTAACCCTAATATGAACCCTAACCCTAATACGAACCCTACCCCTTATACCCTAATATCCTTACCCTAACCCTAACTCTAATACAAACCCTAACCCTAATATGAACCCTTACCCTAACTAACCCTAACCCTAATTCCCTAACCCTAACCTAACCCTAACACTAACCCTAAACCTAATACAAACAATAACACTAACCTAACCCTAACCTTAATACCATAAGCCTAAACCTAACCAAACCCTAACCGTAACCCTAATCCTAACCCTAACCTTAACCCTAACCTAACCCTAACCCTTACACAAGCCCTAACACTAACCCTAACCTAACTCTAACCCTAACCCTAATATGAACCCTACCCATAACACAAACTCTAACCCTAACTCTAATATGAACCCTAACCCTAATATGAAACCTAACTCTAACCCTAATACCCTAACCCAACCCTTACCCTAATCCTAACCCTAACCCTTACCTAACCCTAACCCTAACTCTAACGCTACCCTAACACTAACTATAACCCTAATACCTCTAAAATGAACCCTAACCGTAACACGAACCCTAACCCTAACTTTACCCTAACCCTAACCTTCATACGAACCCTAACCACAAGCCCTAACCCCCTAATACCCTAGCCCTAACCCTAAGTAACCCTAACCCTAATCCTAATAACCATAACCCTAACACTAAAACCCTAAAATACTAACCCTAACCTTAATACGAACCCTAACCCTAATATGAACCCTAACCCTAATACGAACCCTACCCCTTATACTCTTATATCCTTACCCTAACCCTAACTCTAATACAAACCCTAACCCTAATATGAACCCTTACCCTAACTAACCCTAACCCTAATTTCCTAACCCTAACCTAACCCTAACACTAACCCTAAACCTAATACAAACCATAACACTAACCTTACCCTAACCCTAACCTTAATACCATAAGGCTAAACCTAACCAAACCCTAACCGTAACCCTAATCCTAACCCTAACCTTAACCCTAACCTAACCCTAACCCTTACACAAGCCCTAACACTAACCCTAACCTAACTCTAACCCTAACCCTAATATGAACCCTACCCATAACACAACCCCTAACCCTAACTCTAATATGAACCCTAACCCTAATATGAACCCTAACCCTAATACGAACCCTGAACCCGACCCTAACCCTGACCCAACCCTAACCCTAACCCAAACAAGAATACCCTAACCATAACTCTAACACAAAAATGAACTCTAACCCTAACCCTAATACGAACCCTAACTCTAACCCTAATCCTTAAACTAATCTAACCATAACCCTAATATGAATCCTAACCCTAATATGAACCCTAACCCTAATTTGAACCCTAACCCTAACTAACTCTACCCCTAATTCCCTAACACTAACACTAACACCCTTTCCCTAATACCCTTAACCTAACCCTAATCTAACCATAACCCTAATACGAATCCTAACCCTAATACGAACCCTAACCCTAATATGAACCCTAACCCTATCTAACCCTAACCCTAATTCCCTAACACTAACCCTAATACACTTTCCCTAATACCCTTAACCTAACCCTAACCTAACCATAACCCTAATACGAATCCTAACCCTAATACGAACCCTAACCATAATATGAACCCTAACCCTATCTAACCCTAACCCTAATACCCTTTCCCTAATACCCTTAACCTAACCTAACCATAACCCTAATACGAATCCTAACCCTAATACAAACCCTAACCCTAATATGAACCCTAACCCTAACCTTAACCCTAACCCTAATACCATAACCCTAACCCTAATACCCTTTCCCTAATACCCTTAACCTAACTCTAAACTAACCATAACCCTAATACCCTAACCCTAACCTAACCGTAACCCTAACCCTAATATGAATCCTAACCCTAACCCTAATACCCTAACCCTATCCCAACCCTTACCCTAATCCTAACCCTTACCTAACCCTAACCCTAACTCTAATGCTACCCTAACACTAACTATAACCCTAATACCTCTAAAATGAACCCTAACCGTAACGCGAACCCTAACTCTAACGCTACCCTAAACCTAACCTTCATACGAACCCTAACCCCAAACCCTAACCCCCTAATACCCTAGCCCTAACCCTAAGTAACCCTAACCCTAATCCTAATAACCATAACCCTTACACTAAAACCCTACAACACTAACACTAACCTTAATACGAACCCTAACCCTAATATGAACCCTAACCCTAATACGAACCCTACCCCTAATACCCTAATATCCTTACCATAACCATAACTCTAACACAAAACCTAACTCTAACCCTAACCCTAATACGAACCCTAACTCTAACCCTAATCCTTAAACTAATCTAACCATAACCCTAATATGAATCCTAACCCTAATATGAACCCTAACCCTAATTTGAACCCTAAACCTAACTAACCCTAACCCTAATTCCCTAACACTAACACTAATACCCTTTCCCTAATACCCTTAACCTAACCCTAATCTAACCATAACCCTAATACGAATCCTAACCCTAATACGAACCCTAACCCTAATATGAACCCTAACCCTATCTAACCCTAACCCTAATTCCCTAACACTAACCCTAATACCCTTTCCCTAATACCCTTAACCTAACCCAAACCTAACCATAACCTTAATACGAATCCTAACACTAATACGAACCCTAACTCTAATATGAACCCTAACCTTAACCCTAACCCTAATACTATAACCCTTTCCCTAATACCCTTTCCCTAATACCCTTAACCTAACTCTAAACTAACCATAACCCCAATACCCTAACCCTAACCTAACCGTAACCCTAACCCTAATATGAAACCTAACCCTAACCCTAATTCCCTAACCCTAACCCAACCCTTACCCTAATCCTAACCCTAACCCTTACCTAACCCTAACCCTAACTCTAACGCTACCCTAACACTAACTATAACCCTAATACCTCTAAAATGAACCCTAACTGTAACGCGAACCCTAACCCTAACTTTACCCTAACCCTAACCTTCATACGAACCCTAACCACTAACCCTAAACCTAACCCCCTAATACCCTAGCCCTAACCCTAAGTAACCCTAACCCTAATCCTAATAACCATAACCCTAACACTAAAACCCTAAAATACTAACCCTAACCTTAATACGAACCCTAACCCTAATATGAACCCTAACCCTAATACGAACCCTACCCCTTATACCCTAATATCCTTACCCTAACCCTAACTCTAATTCAAACCCTAAACCTAATATGAACCCTTACCCTAACTAACCCTAACCCTAATTCCCTAACCCTAACCTAACCCTAACACTAACCCTAAACCTAATACAAACCATAACACTAACCTAACCCTAACCCTAACCTTAATACCATAAGCCTAAACCTAACCAAACCCTAACCGTAACCCTAATCCTAACCCTAACCTTAACCCTAACCTAACCCTAACCCTTACACAAGCCCTAACACTAACCCTAACCTAACTCTAACCCTAACCCTAATATGAACCCTACCCATAACACAAACCCTAACCCTAACTCTAATATGAACCCTAACCCTAATATGAAACCTAACCCTAACCCTAATACCCTAACCCTAACCAAACCCTTACCCTAATCCTAACCCTAACCCTTACCTAACCCTAACCCTAACTCTAACGCTACCCTAACACTAACTATAACCCTAATACCTCTAAAATGAACCCTAACCGTAACACGAACCCTAACCCTAACTTTACCCTAACCCTAACCTTCATACGAACCCTAACCACTAACCCTAACCCCCTAATACCCTAGCCCTAACCCTAAGTAACCCTAACCCTAATCCTAATAACCATAACCCTAACACTAAAACCCTAAAATACTAACCCTAACCTTAATACGAACCCTAACCCTAATATGAACCCTAACCCTAATACGAACCCTACCCCTTATACTCTTATATCCTTACCCTAACCCTAACTCTAATACAAACCCTAACCCTAATATGAACCCTTACCCTAACTAACCCTAACCCTAATTTCCTAACCCTAACCTAACCCTAACACTAACCCTAAACCTAATACAAACCATAACACTAACCTAACCCTAACCCTAACCTTAATACCATAAGGCTAAACCTAACCAAACCCTAACCGTAACCCTAATCCTAACCCTAACCTTAACCCTAACCTAACCCTAACCCTTACACAAGCCCTAACACTAATCCTAACCTAACTCTAACCCTAACCCTAATATGAACCCTACCCATAACACAACCCCTAACCCAAACTCTAATATGAACCCTAACCCTAATATGAACCCTAACCCTAATACGAACCCTTACCCGAACCAGAATACCCTAACCATAACTCTAACACAAAACCTAACTCTAACCCTAACCCTAACACGAACCCTAACTCTAACCCTAATACTCTAACCCTAACTATCCCTAATGCGAACCCTAACCCTAATGCTACCCTTACCCTAATACAAACCCTAACCCTAATACGAACCCTAACAATAACTAACCCTAACCTTAACCCTAACCCTAATACCCTAACCCTAATACCCTTTCCCTAATACCCTAGCCCTAAACTAACCCAAACCCTAATACCCTAACCCTAGCCCTAACTTATCCGTAACCCTAACCATAAACATAACCCTAATATGAATTCTAACCCTAATACCCTAACCCTAGGATAACCCTAACCCCAATTCTAACCCTAACCCTAGTCTAACCCTAACCCTATCTCTAATGCTATCCTAACCCGAACTATTACCCTAATACCTCTAATACGAACCGTAACCCTAACACACACCCTAACCCTAACGCGGACCCTAACCCTAATGCTACCCTAACCCTAATACGAACCCTAAACCCTAACCCTAACACTAACCCTAATCCTAATAACACTAACCCTAACCCTAATACGAACCCTAACCCTAATACGAACCCTATCCCAAACCCTAATACGAACCCTAATACGAACCCTAACCCTAATAACCTAATATCCTAACCCTAACCCTAACTAACCCTAATACCCTAACCCAACCCTAACTCTAATGCTACCATAACCCTAATTATATCCCTAATACCTCTAATTTGAACCCCAACCCTAACGCAAACCCTAACCCTAACACTACCCTAACCCTAACCTTAACACGAACCCTAACCCCTAACCCTAACCCTAATCCTAATAACCATAACCCTAACAATAAATCCCTAAAACACTAACCCTAACCTTAATGCAATCCCTAACCCTAACCCTAATACGAACCCTAACCCTAATATGAACTCTAACCCTAATACGAACCCTAATACGAACCCTACCACTAATACCCTAATATCTTAACCATAAACCTAACTAACCCTAACCCTAATGCGAACCCTAACCCTAATGCTACCCTAAACCTAATACAAACCCTAACCCTAATACGAACCCTAACTCTAACCCTTATATGAACCCTAACCCTAATTAACCCTAACACTAATACCCTAACCATAACTCTAATACACTTCACCTAATACCCTAACACTAACCTAAACCTAACCCTAACTATAATACCCAAACCCTAACCCAAACCTAACCCTAATACCCTAAACCTAAACCTAACCCTAATACAAACCCTAACCCAATCCCTAACCTAACCCTAACATTAACCCTAACTCTATCCCTAAACCTAATACCCTAACCCAACCCTAACCCTAATCCTAAACCTAACCCAATCCCTTACACAAACCCTTACCCTAACACGAACCCTAACCCTATCCCTAACCCTAATACAAACCCTAACCCTAACATGAACCCTAACCATAACCCTAATACCAAAATACCCTAACCCTAATTAACCCTAACATAACACGAACCCTAATCCTTAAACTAATCTAACCATAACCATAATATGAATCCTAACCCTAATATGAACCCTAACCCTAATTTGAACCCTAACTAACCCTAACCCTAATTCCCTAATACTAACACTAATACCCTTAACCTAACCCTAATCTAACCATAACCCTAATACGAATCCTAACCCTAATACGAACCCTAACCCTAATACGAACCCTAATCCTAATACCAAAATACCCTAACCCTAAATAACCCTAACATAACACGAACCCTAATCTTAAAGCTAATCTAACCATAACCCTAATACGAATCCTAACCCTAATACGAACCCTAACCCTAATATGAACCCTAACTAACCCTAACCCTAATTCCCTAACACTAACCTTAATACCCTTTCCCTAATACAATTAACCTAACCCTAACCTAACCATAACCCTAATACTAATCCTAACCCTAATACGAACCCTAACCCTAATATGAACCCTAACCCTAACCTTAACCCTAACCCTAATACCATAACCCTAACCCTAATACCCTTAACCTAACTCTAAACTAACCATAACCCTAATACCCTAAACCTAACCTAACCGAAACCCTAACCCTAACCCAAATATGATTCCTAACCCTAACCCTAATACCCTAACCTTAACCCTAACCCGACCCTAACCCTAATGCTAACCCTAGCTCTAATGCTCCCCTAACCCTAACCTTAATACCATAACCCTAACCAAACTCTAACCGTATCCTTAATCCTAACCCTAACCCTAACCTAACCCTAACTGTAACACAAACCCTAACTCTAACACTAACCCTAACACGAACCCTAACCCTAAAACTACTCTAACCCTAACCCTAATCCTAATAACCCTAACACTAAAACCCTAAAACATTGACCCTAACCCTAATACGAATCCTAACCCTAATACGAACCCTAACCCTAATACGAACCCTAATACGAACCATAACCCTAACCCTAATAACCTTATATCCTAACCCTAACCCTAACCGTAACTAACCATAACATAATTCGAACCCTAATCCTAAAGCTAAACTAACCCTAACCCTAAAACGAACCCTAACCTAAACCTAACCCTTACACAAACCCTAACCCTAATACGAAACCTAACCCTAAAGATACTCTAACCCTAACAATAATACAAACCCTAACCCTAATACTAACCCTAATACGAACCCTAACCCTAACCCTAACCCAACCCTCACCCTAATCCTAACCCCAACCCTTACCTAACACTAACCCTAACTCTAACACTACCCTAACCCTAACCTTAATACAATAACCCTAACCCTAACCAAACTCTAACCGTATCCCTAATCCTAACCCTAACCCTAACCTAACCCCAACCCTAACCCTAACTCTAATACGAACAATAACCCTAATACGAACCCTAACCCGATTATGAACCCTAACTAACCATAACCCTAACACTAACCCTAACCGTAATACCATAATCCTAACCCTAACCCTAATATGAACCCTATCCCTAACCTAACCCTAACCTTAATACCATAACCCTAACCCTAACCAAATTCTGACCGTAACCCTAAATCGAACCCTAACCCTAACCTAACCCTAACTCTAACACAAACAATAACTCTAACACTAACCCTAACAGGAACCCTAACCCTAAAACTACTCTAACCCTAACCCTAATCCTAATAACCCTAACCCTAAAACCCTAAAACACTGACCCTAACCCTAATACGAACCCTAACCCTAATACGAACCCTAACCCTAATACGAACCATAACCCTAACCCTGATACGAACCCTAATGCGAACCATAACCCTAACCCTAATAACCTAATATCCTAACCCTAACCCTAACTAACCCTAACCACAACTAACCATACCATAATGCGAACCCTAATCCTAATCTAAACTAACCCTAAACCTAATACGAACCCTAACCTAACCCTAACCCTTACACAAACCCTAACCCTAACACGAACCCTAATCCTAATAACCTAATATCCTAACCCTAACACGAAACCTAACCCTGAAGATACTCTAACCCTAACCCTAATACAAACCCTAACCCTAATCCTAACCCTAATAAGAACCCTAACCCTAATACGAACACTAACTAATCCTAACCGTAAACCTAACCCTAATACCATAACCCTAATACCCTTTCCCTAATACCCTTAACCCAACCCTAACCTAACCATAACACTAATACACTAACCCTAATACCCTAAACCTAACCTAACCGTAACCCTGACCCTAACCCTAATATGAAACCTAACCCTAACCCTAATACCCTAACCCTAACCCTAATACCCTAACCCTAACCCTAACCCAACCCTAACCCTAATCCTAACCCTAACCCTTACCTAACCCTAACTCTAACGCTACCCTAACCCTAACCTTAATACCTTAACCCTAACCCTAACCAAACTCTAACCGTATCCCTAATCCTAACCCTAACCCTAACCTAACCCTAACTCTAACACAAACCCTAACTCTAACACTAACCCTAACGCGATCCCTAACACAAAAACTACTCTAACCCTAACCCTAATACTAATAACCCTAACCCTAACATTAAAACCCTAAAACACTGACCTTAACCCTATTACGAACCCTAAGCCTAACCCTAATACGATCCCTAACCCTAATACGAACCATAACCCTAACCCTAATACGAACCCTAATACAAACCATAACCCTAACCCTAATAACCTAATATCCTAACCCTAACCCTAACTAACCCTAACCACTACTAACCATACCATAATGCGAACCCTAATCCTAAATCTAAACTAATCCTAACCCTAGTACGAACACTAACCTAACCCTAACACTTACACAAAACCTAACCCTAACACAAACCCTAACCCTAAAGATACTCTAACCCTAACCCTAATACAAACCCTAACCCTAATCCTAACCCTAATACGAGCCCTAACCCTAATACGAACCCTAACACTAACTAACCCTAACCGTAAACCTAACCCTAATACCATAACCCTAATACCCTTTCCCTAATACCCTTAACCTAACCCTAACCTAACCATAACACTAATACACTAACCCTAATACCCTAAACCTAACCTAACCGAAACCCTAACCCTAACCCAAATATGAAACCTAACCCTAACCCTAATACCCTAACCCTAACCCAACCCTAACCCTAATCCTAACCCTAACCCTTACCTAACCCTTACTCTAACGCTACCCTAACCCTAACCTTAATACCATAACCCTAACCCTAACCAAACTCTAACCGTATCCCTAATCCTAACCCTAACCTAACCCTAACTCTAACACAAACCCTAACTCTAACACTAACCCTAACGCGATCCCTAACACAAAAACTACTCTAACCCTAACCCTAATCCTAATAACCCTAACCCTAACACTAAAACCCTAAAACACTGACCCTAACCCTATTACGAACCCTAACCCTAATACGATCCCTAACCCTAATACGAACCATAACCCTAACCCTAATACGAACCCTAATACAAACCATAACCCTAACCCTAATAACCTAATATCCTAACCCTAACCCTAACTAACCCTAACCACAACTAACCATACCATAATGCGAACCCTAATCCTAAATCTAAACTAATCCTAACCCTAGTACGAACACTAACCTAACCCTAACACTTACACAAACCCTAACACAAACCCTAACCCTAAAGATACTCTAACCCTAACCCTAATACAAACCCTAACCCTAATCCTAACCCTAATACGAGCCCTAACCCTAATACGAACCCTAACACTAACTAACTCTAACCGTAAACCTAACACAAAAACTACTCTAACCCTAACCCTAATCCTAATAACCCTAACCCTAACACTAAAACCATAAAACACTGACCCTAACCCTATTACGAACCCTAACCCTAACCCTAATACGATCCCTAACCCTAATACGAACCATAACCCTAACCCTAATACGAACCCTAATACAAACCATAACCCTAACCCTAATAACCTAATATCCTAACCCTAACCCTAACTAACCCTAACCACAACTAACCATACCATAATGTGAACCCTAATTCTAAATCTAAACTAATCCAAACCCTAGTACGAACACTAACCTAACCCTAACACTTACACAAACCCTAACCCTAACACTAACCCTAATACCCTAAACCTAACCTAACCGAAACCCTAACCCTAACCCAAATATGAAACCAAACCCTAACCGTAATACCCTAACCCTAACCCTAACCCGACCCTAACCCTAATCCTAACCCTAGCTCTAATGCTACCCTAACCCTAACCTTAATACCCTAACCCTAACCCTAACACTATCCCTAACCCTAATACCATAATCCTAACCCTAACCCTAATACGAACCCTAACCCTAACCTAACCCTAACCTTAATACCATAACCCTAACTCTAACCAAATTCTGACCGTAACCCTAATCCGAACCCTAACCCTAACCTAACCCTAACTCTAACACAAACCCTAACTCTAACACTAACTCTAACCCTAACCCTAATCCTAATAATCCTAACCCTAACAATAAAACCCTAAAACACTGACTCTAACACTAATATTAACCCTAACCCTAATACGAACCCTAACCCTAATACGAACCATAACCCTAACCCTAATACGAACCCTAATATGAACTATAACCCTAACCCTAATAACCTAATTTCCTAACCCTAACCCTAACTAACCCTAACCACAACTAACCATACCATAATGCGAACCCTAATCCTAAATATAAACTAACCCTAAACCTAATACGAACCCTAACCTAACCCTAAACCTTACACAAACCCTAACACGAACCCTAACCCTAATAACCTAATAGCCTAACCCTAACCCTAACGCTAACCGTAACTAACCATAACATAATGTGAACCCTAATGCTAAAGCTAAACTAACCCTAACCCTAAAACGAACCCTAACCTAACCCTAACCCTTACACAAACCCTAACACGAAACCTAACCCTGAAGTAACTCTAACCCTAACCCTAATACAAACCCTAACCCTATTCCTAACCCTAATAAGAACCCTAACCCTAATACGAACCCTAACACTAACTAATCCTAACCGTAAACCTAACCCTAATACCATAACCCTAATACTCTTTCCCTAATACCCTTAACCTAACCCTAACCTAACCATAACACTAATACACTAACCCTAATACACTAAACCTAATCTAACCGTAACCCAAACCCTAACCCTAATACGAAACCTAACCCTAACCCTAATACCCTAACCCTAACCCAACCCTAACCCTAATCCTAACCCTAACTCAAACGCTACCCTAACCCTAACCTTAATACCATAACCCTAACCAAACTCTAACCGTATCCCTAATCCTAACCCTAACCCTAACCTAACCCTAACTCTAACACAAACCTTAACTCTAACACTAACCCTAACGCGATCCCTAACCCAAAAACTACTCTAACACTAACCCTAATCCTAATAACCCTAACCCTAACACTAAAACCCTAAAACACAGACCCTAACCCTAATACGAACCCTAACCCTAACCCTAATAAAATCCCTAACCCTAATACGAACCATAACCCTAACCCTAATACGAACCATAACCCTAACCCTAATAACCTAATATCCTAACCCTAACCCTAACTAACCCTAACCACAACTAACCATACCATAATGCGAACCCTAATCCTAAATCTAAACTAATCTTAACCCTAGTACGAACACTAACCTAACCCTAACACTTACACAAACCCTAACCCTAACACGAACCCTAACTCTACCGCTACCCTACCCTAACCTTCATACGAACTCTAACCCCTAACCCTAACCCCCTAATACCCTAGCCCTAACCCTAAGTAACCCTAACCCTAATCCTAATAACCATAACCCTTACACTAAAACCCTAAAACACTAACCCTAACCTTAATACGAACACTAACCCTAATATGAACCCTAACCCTAATACGAACCCTACCCCTAATACCCTAATATCCTTACCCTAACCATAACTCTAACAAAAAACCTAACTCTAACCCTAACCCTAATACGAACCCTAACTCTAACCCTAATCCTTAAACTAATCTAACCATAACCCTAATATGAATCCTAACCCTAACATGAACCCTAACCCTAATTTGAGCCCTAACCCTAACTAACCCTAACCCTAATTCCCTAACACTAACACTAATACCCTTTCCCTAATACCCTTAACCTAACCCTAACCAAACCATAACCCTAATACGAATCCTAACCCTAATACGAACCCTAACCCTAATATGAACCCTAACCATAACCCTAACCCTAATACCATAACCCTAACCCTAATACCCTTTCCCTAATACCCTTAACCTAACTCTAAACTAACCATAAACCTAATACCCTAACCCTAACCTAACCGTAACCCTAACCCTAATATGAAACCTAACCCTAACCCTAATACCCTAACCCTAACCCAACCCTAATCCTAACCCTAACCCTTACCTAACCCTAACCCTAACTCTAATGCTACCCTAACACTAACTATAACCCTAATACCTCTAAAATGAACCCTAACCATAACGCGAACCCTAACTCTAACGCTACCCTAACCCTAACCTTCATACGAACCTTAACCCCTAACCATAACCCCCTAATACCCTAGCCCTAACCCTAAGTAACCCTAACCCTAATCCTAATAACCATAACCCTTACACTAAAACTCTAAAATACTAACCCTAACCTTAATACGAACCCTAACCCTAATATGAACCCTAACCCTAATACGAACCCTACCCCTTATACCCTAATATCCTTACCCTAACCCTAACTCTAATACAAACCCTAACCCTAATATGAACCCTTACCCTAACTAACCCTAACCCTAATTCCCTAACCCTAACCTAACCCTAACACTAACCCTAACCCTAATACAAATCCTAACCCTAACCTAACCCTAACCTTAATACCATAAGCCTAAACCTAACCAAACCCTAACCGTAACCCTAATCCTAACCCTAACCTTAACCCTAACCTAACCCTAACCCTTACACAAACCCTAACCCTAACACGAACCCTAACTCTACCGCTACCCTACCCTAACCTTCATACGAACTCTAACCCCTAACCCTAACCCCCTAATACCCTAGCCCTAACCCTAAGTAACCCTAACCCTAATCCTAATAACCATAACCCTTACACTAAAACCCTAAAACACTAACCCTAACCTTAATACGAACACTAACCCTAATATGAACCCTAACCCTAATACGAACCCTACCCCTAATACCCTAATATCCTTACCCTAACCATAACTCTAACAAAAAACCTAACTCTAACCCTAACCCTAATACGAACCCTAACTCTAACCCTAATCCTTAAACTAATCTAACCATAACCCTAATATGAATCCTAACCCTAACATGAACCCTAACCCTAATTTGAGCCCTAACCCTAACTAACCCTAACCCTAATTCCCTAACACTAACACTAATACCCTTTCCCTAATACCCTTAACCTAACCCTAACCAAACCATAACCCTAATACGAATCCTAACCCTAATACGAACCCTAACCCTAATATGAACCCTAACCCTAACCCAACCCTAATCCTAACCCTAACCCTTACCTAACCCTAACCCTAACTCTAATGCTACCCTAACACTAACTATAACCCTAATACCTCTAAAATGAACCCTAACCATAACGCGAACCCTAACTCTAACGCTACCCTAACCTTCATACGAAACCTTAACCCCTAACCCTAACCCCCTAATACCCTAGCCCTAACCCTAAGTAACCCTAACCCTAATCCTAATAACCATAACCCTTACACTAAAACTCTAAAATACTAACCCTAACCTTAATACGAACCCTAACCCTAATATGAACCCTAACCCTAATACGAACCCTACCCCTTATACCCTAATATCCTTACCCTAACCCTAACTCTAATACAAACCCTAACCCTAATATGAACCCTTACCCTAACTAACCCTAACCCTAATTCCCTAACCCTAACCTAACCCTAACACTAACCCTAACCCTAATACAAATCCTAACCCTAACCTAACCCTAACCTTAATACCATAAGCCTAAACCTAACCAAACCCTAACCGTAACCCTAATCCTAACCCTAACCTTAACCCTAACCTAACCCTAACCCTTACACAAGCCCTAACACTAACCCTAACCTAACTCTAACCCTAACCCTAATATAAACCCTACCCCTAACACAAACCCTAACCCTAACTCTAATATGAACCCTAACCCTAATATCAACCCTAACCCTAATACGAACCCTGAACCCGACCCTAACCCTGACCCAACCCTAACCATAACCCAAACAAGAATACCCTAACCATAACTCTAACACAAAAATTAACTCTAACCCTAACCCTAATACGAACCCTAACTCTAACCCTAATCCTTAAACTAATCTAACCATAACCCTAATATGAATCCTAACCCTAATATGAACCCTAACCCTAATTTGAACCCTAAAGCTAACTAACCCTAACCCTAATTCCCTAACACTAACACTAATACCCTTTGCCTAATACCCTTAACCTAACCCTAATCTAACCATAACCCTAATACGAATCCTAACCCTAATACGAACCCTAACCCTAATATGAACCCTAACCCTATCTAACCCTAACCCTAATTCCCTAACACTAACCCTAATACCCTTTCCCTAATACCCTTAACCTAACCCTAACTTAACCATAACCATAATACGAATCCTAACCCTAATACGAACCCTAACCCTAATATGAACCCTAACCCTAATATGAACCCTAACCCTAATACCATAACCCTAACCCTAATACCCTTTCCCTAATACCCTTAACCTAACTCTAAACTAACCATAACCCTAATACCCTAACCCTAACCTAACCGTAACCCTAACCCTAATATGAAACCTAACCCTAACCCTAATACCCTAACCCTATCCCAACCCTTACCCTAATCCTAACCCTAGCCCTTACCTAACCCTAACCCTAACTCTAACGCTACCCTAACACTAACTATAACCCTAATACCTCTAAAATGAACCCTAACCGTAACGCGAACCCTAACTCTAACGCTACCCTAAACCTAACCTTCATACGAACCCTAACCCCAAACCCTAACCCCCTAATACCCTAGCCCTAACCCTAAGTAACCCTAACCATAATCCTAATAACCATAACACTTACACTAAAACCCTAAAACACTAACCCTAACCTTAATACGAACACTAACCCTAATATGAACCCTAACCCTAATACGAACCCTACCCAGAATACCCTAATATCCTTACCCTAACCATAACTCTAACAAAAAACCTAACTCTAACCCTAACCCTAATACGAACCCTATCTCTAACCCTAATCCTTAAACTAATCTAACCATAACCCTAATATGAATCCTAACCCTAATATGAACCCTAACCCTAATTTGAACCCTAACTAACCCTAACCCTAATTCCCTAACACTAACACTAATACCCTTTCCCTAATACCCTTAACCTAACCCTAACCTAACCATAACCCTAATACGAATCCTAACCCTAATACGAACCCTAACCTTAATATGAACCCTAACCATAACCCTAACCCTAATACCATAACCCTAACCCTAATACCCTTTCCCTAATACCCTTAACCTAACCCTAACCTAACCATAACCCTAATACCCTAACCCTAATAACCTAACCCTAATACCCTAACCCTAACTCTAATACCCTAACCCTAATATCCTAACCCTAACCCTAACCTAACCCTTATCCTAACCCAAACCCTAATACCCAAACCCTAACACTAACCCTAACCCTAATACCCTAATCCTAACCATAACACGAACCCTACCCCTAATACGAACCCTAACACTTTCCATAACCTAACCCAAACACTAAACCTAACCCTATGTAACCCTAACCCTAAAACCCTAAAACCCTAACCCTAATACAAACCCTAACCCTAATAGGAACACTAACCCTAACCCTATTACGAACCATAACACTAATAGCCTAAAACCCTCACCCTAACTAACCCTTACATAACGCGAACCCTCATCCTAAAGGTAATCTAACCCTAATATGAATACCTACCCCTAATATGAACCCTAACTAACCCTAACCCTAATACCCTAACCCTAACCTAACCCTAACCCTAACACTAACCCTAACACTAATACACTAATCCTTACCCTAACCCTAATACGAACCCTAACCTTAATACCATAACCCTAACCCCACCCTAACCATAACTCTTATCCTAACCCTGACCTAACCATAACCCTTACACAAACCATAACCCTTACACTAACACGAACCCAAACCCTAACCCTAACACAAACCCTAACCCTAATACGATAAATTCTAATTCTAACCCTAACACCATAACACTAACCCTAAAACGCTAACCCTAACCTTAATACGAACCCTAACCCTAACTAACCCTAACCCTCATATCCTAACCCTAATGCTAACCCTATTACCCTAACCCTAACCTAACCCTAACCCCAACCCTAACCCTAACTCTAATACGAACAATAACCCTAATATGAACTCTAACCCGATTATGAACCCTAATACCCTAACCCTAACCCTAACACTATCCCTAACCCTAATACCATAATCCTAACCCTAAATCTAATACGAACGCTAACACTAACCTAACCCTAACCTTAATACCATAACCCTAACCCTAACCAAATTCTGACCGTAACCCTAATCCGAACCCTAACCCTAACCTAACCCTAACGCTAACACAAACCCTAACTCTAACACTAACCCTAACACGAACCCTAACCCTAAAACTACTCTAACCCTAACCCTAATCCTAATAACCCTAACCCTAACACTAAAACCCTAAAACAATGACTCTAACCCTAATATGAACCCTAACCCTAACCCTAATACGAACCCTAACCCTAATACGAACCATAACCCTAACCCTAATACGAACCCTAATACGAACCATAACCCTAACCCTAATAACCTAATATCCTAACCCTAACCCTAACTAACCCTAACCACAACTAACCATACCATAGTGCGAACCCTAATCCTAAATCTAAACTAATCTTAACCCTAGTACGAACACTAACCTAACCCTAACCCTTACACAAACCCTAACCCTAACACGAACCCTAACCCTAATAACCTAATAGCCTAACCGTAACCCTAACTAACCCTAACCGTAACTAACCATAACATAATGTGAACCCTAATCCTAAAGCTAAACTAACCCTAACCCTAAAACGAACCCTAACCTAACCCTAACCCTTACACAAACCCTAACACGAAACCTAACCCTGAAGTTACTCTAACCCTAACCCTAATACAAACCCTAACCCTATTCCTAACCCTAATAAGAACCCTAACCCTAATACGAACCCTAACACTAACTAATCCTAACCGTAAACCTAACCCTAATACCATAACCCTAATTCCCTTTCCCTAATACCCTTAACCTAACCCTAACCTAACCATAACACTAATACACTAACCCTAATACCCTAAACCTAATCTAACCGTAACCATAACCCTAATATGAAACCTAACCCTAACCCTAATACCCTAACCCTAACCCTAACCCAACCCTAACCCTAATCCTAACCCTAACCCTTACCTAACCCTAACTCAAACGCTACCCTAACCCTAACCTTAATACCATAACCCTAACCCTAACCAAACTCTAACCGTATCCCTAATCCTAACCCTAACCCTAACCTAACCCTAACTCTAACACAAACCTTAACTCTAACACTAACCCTAATGCGATCCCTAACCCAAAAACTACTCTAACCCTAACCCTAATCCTAATAACCCTAACCCTAACACTAAAACCCTAAAACACAGACCCTAACCCTAATACGAACCCTAACCCTAACCCTAATACGATCCCTAACCCTAATACGAACCATAACCCTAACCCTAATACGAACCATAACCCTAACCTTAATAACCTAATATCCTAACCCTAACCCTAACTAACCCTAACCACAACTAACCATACCATAATGCGAACCCTAATCCTAAATCTAAACTAATCTTAACCCTAGTACGAACACTAACCTAACCCTAACACTTACACAAATCCTAACCCTAACACGAACCCTAACTCTACCGCTACCCTACCCTAACCTTCATACGAACTCTAACCCCTAACCCTAACCCCCTAATACCCTAGCCCTAACCCTAAGTAACCCTAACCCTAATCCTAATAACCATAACCCTTACACTAAAACCCTAAAACACTAACCCTAACCTTAATACGAACACTAACCCTAATATGAACCCTAACCCTAATACGAACCCTACCCCTAATACCCTAATATCCTTAACCTAACCATAACTCTAACAAAAAACCTAACTCTAACCCTAACCCTAATACGAACCCTAACTCTAACCCTAATCCTTAAACTAATCTAACCATAACCCTAATATGAATCCTAACCCTAAAATGAACCCTAACCCTAATTTGAACCCTAACCCTAACTAACCCTAACCCTAATTCCCTAACACTAACACGAATACCCTTTCCCTAATACCCTTAACCTAACCCTAACCTAACCATAACCCTAATTCGAATCCTAACCCTAATACGAACCCTAACCCTAATATGAACCCTAACCATAACCCTAACCCTAATACCCTTTCCCTAATACCCTTAACCTAACTCTAAACTAACCATAAACCTAATACCCTAACCCTAACCTAACCGTAACCCTAACCCTAATATGAAACCTAACCCTAACCCTAATACCCTAACCCTAACCCAACCCTAACCCTAATCCTAACCCTAACCCTTACCTAACCCTAACCCTAACTCTAATGCTACCCTAACACTAACTATAACCCTAATACCTCTAAAATGAACCCTAACCATAACGCGAACCCTAACTCTAACGCTACCCTAACCCTAACCTTCATACGAACCTTAACCCCTAACCCTAACCCCCTAATACCCTAGCCCTAACCCTAAGTAACCCTAACCCTAATCCTAATAACCATAACCCTTACACTAAAACCCCAAAACACTAACCCTAACCTTAATACGAACCCTAACCCTAATATGAACCCTTACCCTAATACGAACCCTACCCCTATTACCCTAATATTCTTACCCTAACTGTAATACGAACCCTAACCCTAATATGAACCCTTACCCTAAATAACCCTAACTCTAATTCCCTAACCCTAACCTAACCCTAACACTAACCCTAAACCTAATACAAACAATAACACTAACCTAACCCTAACCTAAATACCATAAGCCTAAACCTAACCAAACCCTAACCGTAACCCTAATCCTAACCCTAACCTTAACCCTAACCTAACCCTTACACAAGCCCTAACACTAACCCTAACCTAACTCTAACCCTAACCCTAATATGAACCCTACCCATAACACAACCCCTAACCCTAACTCTAATATGAACCCTAACCCTAATATGAACCCTAACCCTAATACGAACCCTGAACCCGACCCTAACCCTGACCCAACCCTAACCCTAACCCAAACAAGAATACCCTAACCATAACTCTAACACAAAAATTAACTCTAACCCTAACCCTAATACGAACCCTAACTCTAACCCTAATCCTTAAACTAATCTAACCATAACCCTAATATGAATCCTAACCCTAATATGAACCCTAACCCTAATTTGAACCCTAACCCTAACTAACTCTACCCCTAATTCCCTAACACTAACACTAACACCCTTTCCCTAATACCCTTAACCTAACCCTAATCTAACCATAACCCTAATACGAATCCTAACCCTAATACGAACCCTAACCCTAATATGAACCCTAACCCTATCTAACCCTAACCCTAATTCCCTAACACTAACCCTAATACACTTTCCCTAATACCCTTAACCTAACCCTAACCTAACCATAACCCTAATACGAACCCTAACCCTAATATGAACCCTAACCCTATCTAACCCTAACCCTAATTCCCTAACACTAACCCTAATACACTTTCCCTAATACCCTTAACCTAACCCTAACCTAACCATAACCCTAATACGAATCCTAACCCTAATACGAACCCTAACCATAATATGAACCCTAACCCTATCTAACCCTAACCCTAATTCCCTAACACTAACCCTAATACCCTTTCCCTAATACCCTTAACCTAACCCTAACCTAACCATAACCATAATACGAATCCTAACCCTAATACGAACCCTAACCCTAATATGAACCCTAACCCTAACCCTAATATGAAACCTAACCCTAACCCTAATACCCTAACCCTATCCCAACCCTTACCCTAATAATAACCCTAACCCTTACCTAACCCTAACCCTAACTCTAACGCTACCCTAACACTAACTATAACCCTAATACCTCTAAAATGAACCCTAACCGTAACGCGAACCCTAACTCTAACGCTACCCTAAACCTAACCTTCATACGAACCCTAACCCCAAACCCTAACCCCCTAATACCCTAGCCCTAACCCTAAGTAACCCTAACCCTAATCCTAATAACCATAACCCTTACACTAAAACCCTAAAACACTAACCCTAACCTTAATACGAACACTAACCCTAATATGAACCCTAACCCTAATACGAACCCTACCCCTAATACCCTAATATCCTTACCATAACCATAACTCTAACACAAAACCTAACTCTAACCCTAACCCTAATACGAACCCTAACTCTAACCCTAATCCTTAAACTAATCTAACCATAACCCTAATATGAATCCTAACCCTAATATGAACCCTAACCCTAATTTAAACCCTAAACCTAACTAACCCTAACCCTAATTCCCTAACACTAACACTAATACCCTTTCCCTAATACCCTTAACCTAACCCTAATCTAACCATAACCCTAATACGAATCCTAACTCTAATATGAACCCTAACCCTAATATGAACCCTAACCCTATCTAACCCTAACCCTAATTCCCTAACACTAACCCTAATACCCTTTCCCTAATGCCCTTAACCTAACCCTAACCTAACCATAACCATAATACGAATCCTAACCCTAATACAAACCCTAACCCTAATATGAACCCTAACCCTAGCCTTAACCCTAACCCTAATACCATAACCCTAACCCTAATACCCTTTCCCTAATACCCTTAACCTAACTCTAAACTAACCATAACCCTAATACCCTAACCCTAACCTAACCGTAACCCTAACCCTAATATGAAACCTAACCCTAACCCTAATACCCTAAACCTAACCCAACCCTTACCCTAATCCTAACCCTTACCTAACCCTAACCCTAACTCTAACGCTACCCTAACACTAACTATAACCCTAATACCTCTAAAATGAACCCTAACCGTAACGCGAACCCTAACTCTAACGCTACCCTAAACCTAACCTTCATACGAACCCTAACCCCTAACCCTAACCCCCTAATACCCTAGCCCTAACCCTAAGTAACCCTAACCCTAATCCTAATAACCATAACCCTTACACTAAAACCCTAAAACACTAACCCTAACCTTAATACGAACCCTAACCCTAATATGAACCCTAACCCTAATACGAACCCTACCCCTAATACCCTAATATCCTTACCCTAACCATAACTCTAACACAAAACCTAACTCTAACCAGAACCCTAATACGAACCCTAACTCTAACCCTAATCCTTAAACTAATCTAACCATAACCCTAATATGAATCCTAACCCTAATATGAACCCTAACCCTAATTTGAACCCTAACCCTAACTAACCCTAACCCTAATTCCATAACACTAACACTAATACCTTTTCCCTAATAACCTTAACCTAACCCTAATCTAACCATAACCCTAATACGAACCCTAATCCTAATACCAAAATACCCTAACCCTAAATAACCCTAACATACCGCGTACCCTAATCCTAAAACTAATCTAACCATAACCTTAATACGAATCCTAACCCTAATACGAACTCTAACCCTAATATGAACCCTAACCCTAACTAACCCTAACCCTAATTCCCTAACACTAACCTTAATACCCTTTCCCTAATACCCTTAACCTAACCCTAACTTAACCATAACCCTAATACGAATCCTAACCCTAATACGAACCCTAACTCTAATATGAACCCTAACCTTAACCCTAACCCTAATACTATAACCCTAACCCTAATACCCTTTCCCTAATACCCTTAACCTAACTCTAAACTAACCATAACCCCAATACCCTAACCCTAACCTAACCGTAACCCTAACCCTAATATGAAACCTAACCCTAATTCCCTAACCCTAACCCAACCCTTACCCTAATCCTAACCCTAACCCTTACCTAACCCTAACCCTAACTCTAACGCTACCCTAACACTAACTATAACCCTAATACCTCTAAAATGAACCCTAACCGTAACGCGAACCCTAACCCTAACTTTACCCTAACCCTAAACTTCATACGAACCCTAACCACTAACCCTAACCCTAACCCCCTAATACCCTAGCCCTAACCCTAAGTAACCCTAACCCTAATCCTAATAACCATAACCGTAACACTAAAACCCTAAAATACTAACCCTAACCTTAATACGAACCCTAACCCTAATATGAACCCTAACCCTAATACGAACCCTACCCCTTATACCCTAATATCCTTACCCTAACCCTAACTCTAATACAAACCCTAACCCTAATATGAACCCTTACCCTAACTAACCCTAACCCTAATTCCCTAACCCTAACCTAACCCTAACACTAACCCTAAACCTAATACAAACAATAACACTAACCTAACCCTAACCTTAATACCATAAGCCTAAACCTAACCAAACCCTAACCGTAACCCTAATCCTAACCCTAACCTTAACCCTAACCTAACCCTAACCCTTACACAAGCCCTAACACTAACCCTAACCTAACTCTAACCCTAACCCTAATATGAACCCTACCCATAACACAAACTCTAACCCTAACTCTAATATGAACCCTAACCCTAATATGAAACCTAACTCTAACCCTAATACCCTAACCCAACCCTTACCCTAATCCTAACCCTAACCCTTACCTAACCCTAACCCTAACTCTAACGCTACCCTAACACTAACTATAACCCTAATACCTCTAAAATGAACCCTAACCGTAACACGAACCCTAACCCTAACTTTACCCTAACCCTAACCTTCATACGAACCCTAACCACAAACCCTAACCCCCTAATACCCTAGCCCTAACCCTAAGTAACCCTAACCCTAATCCTAATAACCATAACCCTAACACTAAAACCCTAAAATACTAACCATAACCTTAATACGAACCCTAACCCTAATATGAACCCTAACCCTAATACGAACCCTACCCCTTATACTCTTATATCCTTACCCTAACCCTAACTCTAATACAAACCCTAACCCTAATATGAACCCTTACCCTAACTAACCCTAACCCTAATTTCCTAACCCTAACCTAACCCTAACACTAACCCTAAACCTAATACAAACCATAACACTAACCTAACCCTAACCCTAACCTTAATACCATAAGGCTAAACCTAACCAAACCCTTACCGTAACCCTAATCCTAACCCTAACCTTAACCCTAACCTAACCCTAACCCTTACACAAGCCCTAACACTAACCCTAACCTAACTCTAACCCTAACCCTAATATGAACCCTACCCATAACACAACCCCTAACCCTAACTCTAATATGAACCCTAACCCTAATATGAACCCTAACCCTAATACGAACCCTGAACCCGACCCTAACCCTGACCCAACCCTAACCCTAACCCAAACAAGAATACCCTAACCATAACTCTAACACAAAAATTAACTCTAACCCTAACCCTAATACGAACCCTAACTCTAACCCTAATCCTTAAACTAATCTAACCATAACCCTAATATGAATCCTAACCCTAATATGAACCCTAACCCTAATTTGAACCCTAACCCTAACTAACTCTACCCCTAATTCCCTAACACTAACACTAACACCCTTTCCCTAATACCCTTAACCTAACCCTAATCTAACCATAACCCTAATACGAATCCTAACCCTAATACGAACCCTAACCCTTATATGAACCCTAACCCTATCTAACCCTAACCCTAATTCCCTAACACTAACCCTAATACACTTTCCCTAATACCCTTAACCTAACCCTAACCTAACCATAACCCTAATACGAATCCTAACCCTAATACGAACCCTAACCATAATATGAACCCTAACCCTATCTAACCCTAACCCTAATTCCCTAACACTAACCCTAATACCCTTTCCCTAATACCCTTAACCTAACCTAACCATAACCCTAATACGAATCCTAACCCTAATACAAACCCTAACCCTAATATGAACCCTAACCCTAACCTTAACCCTAACCCTAATACCATAACCCTAACCCTAATACCCTTTCCCTAATACCCTTAACCTAACTCTAAACTAACCATAACCCTAATACCCTAACCCTAACCTAACCGTAACCCTAACCTTAATATGAATCCTAACCCTAACCCTAATACCCTAACCCTATCCCAACCCTTACCCTAATCCTAACCCTTACCTAACCCTAACCCTAACTCTAACGCTACCCTAACACTAACTATAACCCTAATACCTCTAAAATGAACCCTAACCGTAACGCGAACCCTAACTCTAACGCTACCCTAAACCTAACCTTCATACGAACCCTAACCCCAAACCCTAACCCCCTAATACCCTAGCCCTAACCCTAAGTAACCCTAACCCTAATCCTAATAACCATAACCCTTACACTAAAACCCTACAACACTAACACTAACCTTAATACGAACCCTAACCCTAATATGAACCCTAACCCTAATACGAACCCTACCCCTAATACCCTAATATCCTTACCATAACCATAACTCTAACACAAAACCTAACTCTAACCCTAACCCTAATACGAACCCTAACTCTAACCCTAATCCTTAAACTAATCTAACCATAACCCTAATATGAATCCTAACCCTAATATGAACCCTAACCCTAATTTGAACCCTAAACCTAACTAACCCTAACCCTAATTCCCTAACACTAACACTAATACCCTTTCCCTAATACCCTTAACCTAACCCTAATCTAACCATAACCCTAATACGAATCCTAACCCTAATACGAACCCTAACCCTAATATGAACCCTAACCCTATCTAACCCTAACCCTAATTCCCTAACACTAACCCTAATACCCTTTCCCTAATACCCTTAACCTAACCCTAACCTAACCATAACCTTAATACGAATCCTAACACTAATACGAACCCTAACTCTAATATGAACCCTAACCTTAACCCTAACCCTAATACTATAACCCTAACCCTAATACCCTTTCCCTAATACCCTTAACCTAACTCTAAACTAACCATAACCCCAATACCCTAACCCTAACCTAACCGTAACCCTAACCCTAATATGAAACCTAACCCTAACCCTAATTCCCTAACCCAACCCTTACCCTAATCCTAACCCTAACCCTTACCTAACCCTAACCCTAACTCTAACGCTACCCTAACACTAACTATAACCCTAATACCTCTAAAATGAACCCTAACCGTAACGCGAACCCTAACCCTAACTTTACCCTAACCCTTACCTTCATACGAACCCTAACCACTAACCCTAAACCTAACCCCCTAATACCCTAGCCCTAACCCTAAGTAACCCTAACCCTAATCCTAATAACCATAACCCTAACACTAAAACCCTAAAATACTAACCCTAACCTTAATACGAACCCTAACCCTAATATGAACCCTAACCCTAATACGAACCCTACCCCTTATACCCTAATATCCTTACCCTAACCCTAACTCTAATTCAAACCCTAAACCTAATATGAACCCTTACCCTAACTAACCCTAACCCTAATTCCCTAACCCTAACCTAACCCTAACACTAACCCTAAACCTAATACAAACCATAACACTAACCTAACCCTAACCCTAACCTTAATACCATAAGCCTAAACCTAACCAAACCCTAACCGTAACCCTAATCCTAACCCTAACCTTAACCCTAACCTAACCCTAACCCTTACACAAGCCCTAACACTAACCCTAACCTAACTCTAACCCTAACCCTAATATGAACCCTACCCATAACACAAACCCTAACCCTAACTCTAATATGAACCCTAACCCTAATATGAAACCTAACCCTAACCCTAATACCCTAACCCTAACCCAACCCTTACCCTAATCCTAACCCTAACCCTTACCTAACCCTAACCCTAACTCTAACGCTACCCTAACACTAACTATAACCCTAATACCTCTAAAATGAACCCTAACCGTAACACGAACCCTAACCCTAACTTTACCCTAACCCTAACCTTCATACGAACCCTAACCACTAACCCTAACCCCCTAATACCCTAGCCCTAACCCTAAGTAACCCTAACCCTAATCCTAATAACCATAACCCTAACACTAAAACCCTAAAATACTAACCCTAACCTTAATACGAACCCTAACCCTAATATGAACCCTAACCCTAATACGAACCCTACCCCTTATACTCTTATATCCTTACCCTAACCCTAACTCTAATACAAACCCTAACCCTAATATGAACCCTTACCCTAACTAACCCTAACCCTAATTTCCTAACCCTAACCTAACCCTAACACTAACCCTAAACCTAATACAAACCATAACACTAACCTAACCCTAACCCTAACCTTAATACCATAAGGCTAAACCTAACCAAACCCTAACCGTAACCCTAATCCTAACCCTAACCTTAACCCTAACCTAACCCTAACCCTTACACAAGCCCTAACACTAATCCTAACCTAACTCTAACCCTAACCCTAATATGAACCCTACCCATAACACAACCCCTAACCCTAACTCTAATATGAACCCTAACCCTAATATGAACCCTAACCCTAATACGAACCCTTACCCGAACCAGAATACCCTAACCATAACTCTAACACAAAACCTAACTCTAACCCTAACCCTAATACGAACCCTAACTCTAACCCTAATACTCTAACCCTAACTATCCCTAATGCGAACCCTAACCCTAATGCTACCCTTACCCTAATACAAACTCTAACCCTAATACGAACCCTAACAATAACTAACCCTAACCTTAACCCTAACCCTAATACCCTAACCCTAATACCCTTTCCCTAATACCCTAGCCCTAAACTAACCCAAACCCTAATACCCTAACCCTAGCCCTAACTTATCCGTAACCCTAACCATAAACATTACCCTAATATGAATTCTAACCCTAATACCCTAACCCTAGGATAACCCTAACCCCAATTCTAACCCTAACCCTAGTCTAACCCTAACCCTATCTCTAATGCTATCCTAACCCGAACTATTACCCTAATACCTCTAATACGAACCGTAACCCTAACACACACCCTAACCCTAACGCGGACCCTAACCCTAATGCTACCCTAACCCTAATACGAACCCTAAACCCTAACCCTAACCCTAACACTAACCCTAATCCTAATAACACTAACCCTAACCCTAATACGAACCCTAACCCTAATACGAACCCTATCCCAAACCCTAATACGAACCCTAATACGAACCCTAACCCTAATAACCTAATATCCTAACCCTAACCCTAACTAACCCTAATACCCTAACCCAACCCTAACTCTAATGCTACCATAACCCTAATTATATCCCTAATACCTCTAATTTGAACCCCAACCCTAACGCAAACCCTAACCCTAACACTACCCTAACCCTAACCTTAACAAGAACACTAACCCCTAACCCTATCCCTAATCCTAATAACCATAACCCTAACAATAAATCCCTAAAACACTAACCCTAACCTTAATGCAATCCCTAACCCTAACCCTAATACGAACCCTAACCCTAATATGAACTCTAACCCTAATACGAACCCTAATACGAACCCTACCACTAATACCCTAATATCTTAACCATAAACCTAACTAACCCTAACCCTAATGCGAACCCTAACCCTAATGCTACCCTAAACCTAATACAAACCCTAACCCTAATACGAACCCTAACTCTAACCCTTATATGAACCCTAACCCTAATTAACCCTAACACTAATACCCTAACCATAACTCTAATACACTTCACCTAATACCCTAACACTAACCTAAACCTAACCCTAACTATAATACCCAAACCCTAACCCAAACCTAACCCTAATACCCTAAACCTAAACCTAACCCTAATACAAACCCTAACCCAATCCCTAACCTAACCCTAACATTAACCCTAACTCTATCCCTAAACCTAATACCCTAACCCAACCCTAACCCTAATCCTAAACCTAACCCAATCCCTTACACAAACCCTTACCCTAACACGAACCCTAACCCTATCCCTAACCCTAATACAAACCCTAACCCTAACATGAACCCTAACCATAACCCTAATACCAAAATACCCTAACCCTAACTAACCCTAACATAACACGAACCCTAATCCTTAAACTAATCTAACCATAACCCTAATATGAATCCTAACCCTAATATGAACCCTAACCCTAATTTGAACCCTAACTAACCCTAACCCTAATTCCCTAATACTAACACTAATACCCTTAACCTAACCCTAATCTAACCATAACCCTAATACGAATCCTAACCCTAATACGAACCCTAACCCTAATACGAACCCTAATCCTAATACCAAAATACCCTAACCCTAAATAACCCTAACATAACACGAACCCTAATCTTAAAGCTAATCTAACCATAACCCTAATACGAATCCTAACCCTAATACGAACCCTAACCCTAATATGAACCCTAACCCTAACTAACCCTAACCCTAATTCCCTAACACTAACCTTAATACCCTTTCCCTAATACAATTAACCTAACCCTAACCTAACCATAACCCTAATACTAATCCTAACCCTAATACGAACCCTAACCCTAATATGAACCCTAACCCTAACCTTAACCCTAACCCTAATACCATAACCCTAACCCTAATACCCTTAACCTAACTCTAAACTAACCATAACCCTAATACCCTAAACCTAACCTAACCGAAACCCTAACCCTAACCCAAATATGATTCCTAACCCTAACCCTAATACCCTAACCTTAACCCTAACCCGACCCTAACCCTAATGCTAACCCTAGCTCTAATGCTCCCCTAACCCTAACCTTAATACCATAACCCTAACCAAACTCTAACCGTATCCTTAATCCTAACCCTAACCCTAACCTAACCCTAACTGTAACACAAACCCTAACTCTAACACTAACCCTAACACGAACCCTAACCCTAAAACTACTCTAACCCTAACCCTAATCCTAATAACCCTAACACTAAAACCCTAAAACATTGACCCTAACCCTAATACGAATCCTAACCCTAATACGAACCCTAACCCTAATACGAACCCTAATACGAACCCTAACCCTAACCCTAATAACCTTATATCCTAACCCTAACCCTAACCGTAACTAACCATAACATAATTCGAACCCTAATCCTAAAGCTAAACTAACCCTAACCCTAAAACGAACCCTAACCTAACCTAACCCTTACACAAACCCTAACCCTAATACGAAACCTAACCCTAAAGATACTCTAACCCTAACAATAATACAAACCCTAACCCTAATACTAACCCTAATACGAACCCTAACCCTAACCCTAACCCAACCCTCACCCTAATCCTAACCCCAACCCTTACCTAACACTAACCCTAACTCTAACACTACCCTAACCCTAACCTTAATACCATAACCCTAACCCTAACCAAACTCTAACCGTATCCCTAATCCTAACCCTAACCCTAACCTAACCCCAACCCTAACCCTAACTCTAATACGAACAATAACCCTAATACGAACCCTAACCCGATTATGAACCCTAACTAACCATAACCCTAACACTAACCCTAACCGTAATACCATAATCCTAACCCTAACCCTAATATGAACCCTATCCCTAACCTAACCCTAACCTTAATACCATAACCCTAACCCTAACCAAATTCTAACCGTAACCCTAAATCGAACCCTAACCCTAACCTAACCCTAACTCTAACACAAACCCTAACTCTAACACTAACCCTAACAGGAACCCTAACCCTAAAACTACTCTAACCCTAACCCTAATCCTAATAACCCTAACCCTAAATCCCTAAAACACTGACCCTAACCCTAATACGAACCCTAACCCTAATACGAACCCTAACCCTAATACGAACCATAACCCTAACCCTGATACGAACCCTAATGCGAACCATAACCCTAACCCTAATAACCTAATATCCTAACCCTAACCCTAACTAACCCTAACCACAACTAACCATACCATAATGCGAACCCTAATCCTAATCTAAACTAACCCTAAACCTAATACGAACCCTAACCTAACCCTAACCCTTACACAAACCCTAACCCTAACACGAACCCTAATCCTAATAACCTAATATCCTAACCCTAACCCTAACACGAAACCTAACCCTGAAGATACTCTAACCCTAACCCTAATACAAACCCTAACCCTAATCCTAACCCTAATAAGAACCCTAACCCTAATACGAACACTAACTAATCCTAACCGTAAACCTAACCCTAATACCATAACCCTAATACCCTTTCCCTAATACCCTTAACCTAACCCTAACCTAACCATAACACTAATACACTAACCCTAATACCCTAAACCTAACCTAACCGTAACCCTGACCCTAACCCTAATATGAAACCTAACCCTAACCCTAATACCCTAACCCTAACCCTAATACCCTAACCCTAACCCTAACCCAACCCTAACCCTAATCCTAACCCTAACCCTTACCTAACCCTAACTCTAACGCTACCCTAACCCTAACCTTAATACCATAACCCTAACCCTAACCAAACTCTAACCGTATCCCTAATCCTAACCCTAACCCTAACCTAACCCTAACTCTAACACAAACCCTAACTCTAACACTAACCCTAACGCGATCCCTAACACAAAAACTACTCTAACCCTAACCCTAATACTAATAACCCTAACCCTAACATTAAAACCCTAAAACACTGACCTTAACCCTATTACGAACCCTAACCCTAACCCTAATACGATCCCTAACCCTAATACGAACCATAACCCTAACCCTAATACGAACCCTAATACAAACCATAACCCTAACCCTAATAACCTAATATCCTAACCCTAACCCTAACTAACCCTAACCACTACTAACCATACCATAATGCGAACCCTAATCCTAAATCTAAACTAATCCTAACCCTAGTACGAACACTAACCTAACCCTAACACTTACACAAAACCTAACCCTAACACAAACCCTAACCCTAAAGATACTCTAACCCTAACCCTAATACAAACCCTAACCCTAACCCTAACCCTAACCCTAACCCTAACCCTAACCCTAATCCTAACCCTAATACGAGCCCTAACCCTAATACGAACCCTAACACTAACTAACCCTAACCGTAAACCTAACCCTAATACCATAACCCTAATACCCTTTCCCTAATACCCTTAACCTAACCCTAACCTAACCATAACACTAATACACTAACCCTAATACCCTAAACCTAACCTAACCGAAACCCTAACCCTAACCCAAATATGAAACCTAACCCTAACCCTAATACCCTAACCCTAACCCTAACCCAACCCTAACCCTAATCCTAACCCTAACCCTTACCTAACCCTTACTCTAACGCTACCCTAACCCTAACCTTAATACCATAACCCTAACCCTAACCAAACTCTAACCGTATCCCTAATCCTAACCCTAACCTAACCCTAACTCTAACACAAACCCTAACTCTAACACTAACCCTAACGCGATCCCTAACACAAAAACTACTCTAACCCTAACCCTAATCCTAATAACCCTAACCCTAACACTAAAACCCTAAAACACTGACCCTAACCCTATTACGAACCCTAACCCTAACCCTAATACGATCCCTAACCCTAATACGAACCATAACCCTAACCCTAATACGAACCCTAATACAAACCATAACCCTAACCCTAATAACCTAATATCCTAACCCTAACCCTAACTAACCCTAACCACAACTAACCATACCATAATGCGAACCCTAATCCTAAATCTAAACTAATCCTAACCCTAGTACGAACACTAACCTAACCCTAACACTTACACAAACCCTAACACAAACCCTAACCCTAAAGATACTCTAACCCTAACCCTAATACAAACCCTAACCCTAATCCTAACCCTAATACGAGCCCTAACCCTAATACGAACCCTAACACTAACTAACCCTAACCGTAAACCTAACACAAAAACTACTCTAACCCTAACCCTAATCCTAATAACCCTAACCCTAACACTAAAACCCTAAAACACTGACCCTAACCCTATTACGAACCCTAACCCTAACCCTAATACGATCCCTAACCCTAATACGAACCATAACCCTAACCCTAATACGAACCCTAATACAAACCATAACCCTAACTCTAATAACCTAATATCCTAACCCTAACCCTAACTAACCCTAACCACAACTAACCATACCATAATGCGAACCCTAATCCTAAATATAAACTAATCCTAACCCTAGTACGAACACTAACCTAACCCTAACACTTACACAAACCCTAACCCTAACACTAACCCTAATACCCTAAACCTAACCTAACCGAAACCCTAACCCTAACCCAAATATGAAACCTAACCCTAACCGTAATACCCTAACCCTAACCCTAACCCGACCCTAACCCTAATCCTAACCCTAGCTCTAATGCTACCCTAACCCTAACCTTAATACCCTAACCCTAACCCTAACACTATCCCTAACCCTAATACCATAATCCTAACCCTAACCCTAATACGAACCCTAACCCTAACCTAACCCTAACCTTAATACCATAACCCTAACTCTAACCAAATTCTGACCGTAACCCTAATCCGAACCCTAACCCTAACCTAACCCTAACTCTAACACAAACCCTAACTCTAACACTAACTCTAACACGAACCCTAACCCTAAAACTACTCTAACCCTAATCCTAATAATCCTAACCCTAACAATAAAACCCTAAAACACTGACTCTAACACTAATATTAACCCTAACCCTAACCCTAATACGATCCCTAACCCTAATACGAACCATAACCCTAACCCTAATACGAACCCTAATATGAACTATAACCCTAACCCAAATAACCTAATTTCCTAACCCTAACCCTAACTAACCCTAACCACAACTAACCATACCATAATGCGAACCCTAATCCTAAATATAAACTAACCCTAAACCTAATACGAACCCTAACCTAACCCTAAACCTTACACAAACCCTAACACGAACCCTAACCCTAATAACCTAATAGCCTAACCCTAACCCTAACGCTAACCGTAACTAACCATAACATAATGTGAACCCTAATGCTAAAGCTAAACTAACCCTAACCCTAAAACGAACCCTAACCTAACCCTAACCCTTACACAAACCCTAACACGAAACCTAACCCTGAAGTAACTCTAACCCTAACCCTAATACAAACCCTAACCCTATTCCTAACCCTAATAAGAACCCTAACCCTAATACGAACCCTAACACTAACTAATCCTAACCGTAAACCTAACCCTAATACCATAACCCTAATACTCTTTCCCTAATACCCTTAACCTAACCCTAACCTAACCATAACACTAATACACTAACCCTAATACCCTAAACCTAATCTAACCGTAACCCAAACCCTAACCCTAATACGAAACCTAACCCTAACCCTAATACCCTAACCCTAACCCTAACCCAACCCTAACCCTAATCCTAACCCTAACTCAAACGCTACCCTAACCCTAACCTTAATACCATAACCCTAACCAAACTCTAACCGTATCCCTAATCCTAACCCTAACCCTAACCTAACCCTAACTCTAACACAAACCTTAACTCTAACACTAACCCTAACGCGATCCCTAACCCAAAAACTACTCTAACCCTAACCCTAATCCTAATAACCCTAACCCTAACACTAAAACCCTAAAACACAGACCCTAACCCTAATACGAACCCTAACCCTAACCCTAATACAATCCCTAACCCTAATACGAACCATAACCCTAACCCTAATACGAACCATAACCCTAACCCTAATAACCTAATATCCTAACCCTAACCCTAACTAACCCTAACCACAACTAACCATACCATAATGCGAACCCTAATCCTAAATCTAAACTAATCTTAACCCTAGTACGAACACTAACCTAACCCTAACACTTACACAAACCCTAACCCTAACACGAACCCTAACTCTACCGCTACCCTACCCTAACCTTCATACGAACTCTAACCCCTAACCCTAACCCCCTAATACCCTAGCCCTAACCCTAAGTAACCCTAACCCTAATCCTAATAACCATAACCCTTACACTAAAACCCTAAAACACTAACCCTAACCTTAATACGAACACTAACCCTAATATGAACCCTAACCCTAATACGAACCCTACCCCTAATACCCTAATATCCTTACCCTAACCATAACTCTAACAAAAAACCTAACTCTAACCCTAACCCTAATACGAACCCTAACTCTAACCCTAATCCTTAAACTAATCTAACCATAACCCTAATATGAATCCTAACCCTAATATGAACCCTAACCCTAATTTGAGCCCTAACCCTAACTAACCCTAACCCTAATTCCCTAACACTAACACTAATACCCTTTCCCTAATACCCTTAACCTAACCCTAACCTAACCATAACCCTAATACGAATCCTAACCCTAATACGAACCCTAACCCTAATATGAACCCTAACCATAACCCTAACCCTAATACCATAACCCTAACCCTAATACCCTTTCCCTAATACCCTTAACCTAACTCTAAACTAACCATAAACCTAATACCCTAACCCTAACCTAACCGTAACCCTAACCCTAATATGAAACCTAACCCTAACCCTAATACCCTAACCCTAACCCAACCCTAATCCTAACCCTAACCCTTACCTAACCCTAACCCTAACTCTAATGCTACCCTAACACTAACTATAACCCTAATACCTCTAAAATGAACCCTAACCATAACGCGAACCCTAACTCTAACGCTACCCTAACCCTAACCTTCATACGAACCTTAACCCCTAACCCTAACCCCCTAATACCCTAGCCCTAACCCTAAGTAACCCTAACCCTAATCCTAATAACCATAACCCTTACACTAAAACCCTAAAATACTAACCCTAACCTTAATACAAACCCTAACCCTAATATGAACCCTAACCCTAATACGAACCCTGCCCCTTATACCCTAATATCCTTACCCTAACCCTAACTCTAATACAAACCCTAACCCTAATATGAACCCTTACCCTAACTAACCCTAACCCTAATTCCCTAACCCTAACCTAGCCCTAACACTAACCCTAACCCTAATACAAATCCTAACCCTAACCTAACCCTAACCTTAATACCATAAGCCTAAACCTAACCAAACCCTAACCGTAACCCTAATCCTAACCCTAACCTTAACCCTAACCTAACCCTAACCCTTACACAAGCCCTAACACTAACCCTAACCTAACTCTAACCCTAACCCTAATATAAACCCTACCCCTAACACAAACCCTAACCCTAACTCTAATATGAACCCTAACCCTAATATCAACCCTAACCCTAATACGAACCCTGAACCCGACCCTAACCCTGACCCAACCCTAACCATAACCCAAACAAGAATACCCTAACCATAACTCTAACACAAAAATTAACTCTAACCCTAACCCTAATACGAACCCTAACTCTAACCCTAAACCCTTAAACCCTTAAACTAATCTAACCATAACCCTAATATGAATCCTAACCCTAATATGAACCCTAACCCTAATTTGAACCCTAAAGCTAACTAACCCTAACCCTAATTCCCTAACACTAACACTAATACCCTTTGCCTAATACCCTTAACCTAACCCTAATCTAACCATAACCCTAATACGAATCCTAACCCTAATACGAACCCTAACCCTAATATGAACCCTAACCCTATCTAACCCTAACCCTAATTCCCTAACACTAACCCTAATACCCTTTCCCTAATACCCTTAACCTAACCCTAACTTAACCATAACCATAATACGAATCCTAACCCTAATACGAACCCTAACCCTAATATGAACCCTAACCCTAGCCTTAACCCTAACCCTAATACCATAACCCTAACCCTAATACCCTTTCCCTAATACCCTTAACCTAACTCTAAACTAACCATAACCCTAATACCCTAACCCTAACCTAACCGTAACCCTAACCCTAATATGAAACCTAACCCTAACCCTAATACCCTAACCCTATCCCAACCCTTACCCTAATCCTAACCCTAACCCTTACCTAACCCTAACCCTAACTCTAACGCTACCCTAACACTAACTATAACCCTAATACCTCTAAAATGAACCCTAACCGTAACGCGAACCCTAACTCTAACGCTACCCTAAACCTAACCTTCATACGAACCCTAACCCCAAACCCTAACCCCCTAATACCCTAGCCCTAACCCTAAGTAACCCTAACCCTAATCCTAATAACCATAACACTTACACTAAAACCCTAAAACACTAACCCTAACCTTAATACGAACACTAACCCTAATATGAACCCTAACCCTAATACGAACCCTACCCAGAATACCCTAATATCCTTACCCTAACCATAACTCTAACAAAAAACCTAACTCTAACCCTAACCCTAATACGAACCCTATCTCTAACCCTAATCCTTAAACTAATCTAACCATAACCCTAATATGAATCCTAACCCTAATATGAACCCTAACCCTAATTTGAACCCTAACTAACCCTAACCCTAATTCCCTAACACTAACACTAATACCCTTTCCCTAATACCCTTAACCTAACCCTAACCTAACCATAACCCTAATACGAATCCTAACCCTAATACGAACCCTAACCTTAATATGAACCCTAACCATAACCCTAACCCTAATACCATAACCCTAACCCTAATACCCTTTCCCTAATACCCTTAACCTAACCCTAACCTAACCATAACCCTAATACCCTAACCCTAATAACCTAACCCTAATACCCTAACCCTAACTCTAATACCCTAACCCTAATATCCTAACCCTAACCCTAACCTAACCCTTATCCTAACCCAAACCCTAATACCCAAACCCTAACACTAACCCTAACCCTAATACCCTAATCCTAACCATAACACGAACCCTACCCCTAATACGAACCCTAACACTTTCCATAACCTAACCCAAACACTAAACCTAACCCTTTGTTACCCTAACCCTAAAACCCTAATACCCTAACACTAATACAAACCCTAACCCTAATAGGAACACTAACCCTAACCCTATTACGAACCATAACACTAATAGCCTAAAACCCTCACCCTAACTAACCCTTACATAACGCGAACCCTCATCCTAAAGGTAATCTAACCCTAATATGAATACCTACCCCTAATATGAACCCTAACTAACCCTAACCCTAATACCCTAACCCTAACCTAACCCTAACCCTAACACTAACCCTAACACTAATACACTAATCCTTACCCTAACCCTAATACGAACCCTAACCTTAATACCATAACCCTAACCCCACCCTAACCATAACTCTTATCCTAACCCTGACCTAACCATAACCCTTACACAAACCATAACCCTTACACTAACACGAACCCAAACCCTAACCCTAACACAAACCCTAACCCTAATACGATAAATTCTAATTCTAACCCTAACACCATAACACTAACCCTAAAACGCTAACCCTAACCTTAATACGAACCCTAACCCTAACTAACCCTAACCCTCATATCCTAACCCTAATGCTAACCCTATTACCCTAACCCTAACCTAACCCTAACCCCAACCCTAACCCTAACTCTAATACGAACAATAACCCTAATATGAACTCTAACCCGATTATGAACCCTAATTAACCCTAATACCCTAACCCTAACCCTAACACTATCCCTAACCCTAATACCATAATCCTAACCCTAAATCTAATACGAACGCTAACACTAACCTAACCCTAACCTTAATACCATAACCCTAACCCTAACCAAATTCTGACCGTAACCCTAA
Source organism: Pseudophryne corroboree (assembly GCF_028390025.1). Lineage (NCBI taxonomy): Eukaryota > Metazoa > Chordata > Amphibia > Anura > Myobatrachidae > Pseudophryne > Pseudophryne corroboree. The sequence continues at coordinate 593,334 of NW_026969714.1, forward strand.
TCCGAACCCTAACCCTAACCTAACCCTAACGCTAAAACAAACCCTAACTCTAACACTAACCCTAACACGAACCCTAACCCTAAAACTACTCTAACCCTAACCCTAATCCTAATAACCCTAACCCTAACACTAAAACCCTAAAACAATGACTCTAACCCTAATATGAACCCTAACCCTAACCCTAATACGAACCCTAACCCTAATACGAACCATAACCCTAACCCTAATACGAACCCTAATACGAACCATAACCCTAACCCTAATAACCTAATATCCTAACCCTAACCCTAACTAACCCTAACCACAACTAACCATACCATAGTGCGAACCCTAATCCTAAATCTAAACTAATCTTAACCCTAGTACGAACACTAACCTAACCCTAACCCTTACACAAACCCTAACCCTAACACGAACCCTAACCCTAATAACCTAATAGCCTAACCCTAACCCTAACTAACCCTAACCCTAACCGTAACTAACCATAACATAATGTGAACCCTAATCCTAAAGCTAAACTAACCCTAACCCTAAAACGAACCCTAACCTAACCCTAACCCTTACACAAACCCTAACACGAAACCTAACCCTGAAGTTACTCTAACCCTAACCCTAATACAAACCCTAACCCTATTCCTAACCCTAATAAGAACCCTAACCCTAATACGAACCCTAACACTAACTAATCCTAACCGTAAACCTAACCCTAATACCATAACCCTAATACCCTTTCCCTAATACCCTTAACCTAACCCTAACCTAACCATAACACTAATACACTAACCCTAATACCCTAAACCTAATCTAACCGTAACCATAACCCTAACCCTAATATGAAACCTAACCCTAACCCTAATACCCTAACCCTAACCCAACCCTAACCCTAATCCTAACCCTAACCCTTACCTAACCCTAACTCAAACGCTACCCTAACCCTAACCTTAATACCATAACCCTAACCCTAACCAAACTCTAACCGTATCCCTAATCCTAACCCTAACCCTAACCTAACCCTAACTCTAACACAAACCTTAACTCTAACACTAACCCTAATGCGATCCCTAACCCAAAAACTACTCTAACCCTAACCCTAATCCTAATAACCCTAACCCTAACACTAAAACCCTAAAACACAGACCCTAACCCTAATACGAACCCTAACCCTAACCCTAATACGATCCCTAACCCTAATACGAACCATAACCCTAACCCTAATACGAACCATAACCCTAACCTTAATAACCTAATATCCTAACCCTAACCCTAACTAACCCTAACCACAACTAACCATACCATAATGCGAACCCTAATCCTAAATCTAAACTAATCTTAACCCTAGTACGAACACTAACCTAACCCTAACACTTACACAAATCCTAACCCTAACACGAACCCTAACTCTACCGCTACCCTTCCCTAACCTTCATACGAACTCTAACCCCTAACCCTTACCCCCTAATACCCTAGCCCTAACCCTAAGTAACCCTAACCCTAATCCTAACCATAACCCTTACACTAAAACCCTAAAATACTAACCCTAACCTTAATACGAACACTAACCCTAATATGAACCCTAACCCTAATACGAACCCTACCCCTAATACCCTAATATCCTTAACCTAACCATAACTCTAACAAAAAACCTAACTCTAACCCTAACCCTAATACGAACCCTAACTCTAACCCTAATCCTTAAACTAATCTAACCATAACCCTAATATGAATCCTAACCCTAATATGAACCCTAACCCTAATTTGAACCCTAACCCTATCTAACCCTAATCCTAATTCCCTAACACTAACACGAATACCCTTTCCCTAATACCCTTAACCTAACCCTAACCTAACCATAACCCTAATTCGAATCCTAACCCTAATACGAACCCTAACCCTAATATGAACCCTAACCATAACCCTAACCCTAATACCCTTTCCCTAATACCCTTAACCTAACTCTAAACTAACCATAAACCTAATACCCTAACCCTAACCTAACCGTAACCCTAACCCTAATATGAAACCTAACCCTAACCCTAATACCCTAACCCTAACCCAACCCTAACCCTAATCCTAACCCTAACCCTTACCTAACCCTAACCCTAACTCTAATGCTACCCTAACACTAACTATAACCCTAATACCTCTAAAATGAACCCTAACCATAACGCGAACCCTAACTCTAACGCTACCCTAACCCTAACCTTCATACGAACCTTAACCCCTAACCCTAACCCCCTAATACCCTAGCCCTAACCCTAAGTAACCCTAACCCTAATCCTAATAACCTTAACCCTTACACTAAAACCCCAAAACACTAACCCTAACCTTAATACGAACCCTAACCCTTATATGAACCCTTACCCTAATACGAACCCTACCCCTATTACCCTAATATTCTTACCCTAACTGTAATACGAACCCTAACCCTAATATGAACCCTTACCCTAAATAACCCTAACTCTAATTCCCTAACCCTAACCTAACCCTAACACTAAAACTAACCCTAATACAAATCCTAACCCTAACCTAACCCTAACCCTAACCTTAATACCATAAGCCTAAACCTAACCAAACCCTAACCGTAACCCTAATCCTAACCCTAACCTTAACCCTAACCTAACTCTAACCCTTACACAAGCCCTAACACTAACCCTAACCTAACTCTAACCCTAACCCTAATATAAACCCTACCCCTAACACAAACCCTAACCCTAACTCTAATATGAACCCTAACCCTAATATGAACCCTAACCCTAATACGAACCCTGAACCCGACCCTAACCCTGACCCAACCCTAACCCTAAACCAAACAAGAATACCCTAACCATAACTCTAACACAAAAATTAACTCTAACCCTAACCCTAATACGAACCCTAACTCTAACCCTAATCCTTAAACTAATCTAACCATAACCCTAATATGAATCCTAACCCTAATATGAACCCTACCCCTAATTTGAACCCTAACTAACTCTACCCCTAATTCCCTAACACTAACACTAACACCCTTTCCCTAATACCCTTAACCTAACCCTAATCTAACCATAACCCTAATACGAATCCTAACCCTAATACGAACCCTAACCCTAATATCAACCCTAACCCTATCTAACCCTAACCCTAATTCCCTAACACTAACCCTAATACCCTTTTTCTAATACCCTTAACCTAACCCTAACCTAACCATAACCCTAATACGAACCCTAATACGAACCATAACCCTAACCCTAATAACCTAATATCCTAACCCTAACCCTAACTAACCCTAACCACAAATAACCATACCATAATGCGAACCCTAATCCTAAATCTAAACTAACCCTAAACCTAATAAGAACCCTAACCTAACCCTAACCCTTACACAAACCCTAACCCTAACACGAACCCTAACCCTAATAACCTAATAGCCTAACCCTAACCCTAACTAACCCTAACCGTAACTAACCATAACATAATGTGAACCCTAATCCTAAAGCTAAACTAACCCTAACCCTAAAACGAACCCTAACCTAACCCTAACCCTTACACAAACCCTAACACGAAACCTAACCCTGAAGTTACTCTAACCCTAACCCTAATACAAACCCTAACCCTATTCCTAACCCTAATAAGAACCCTAACCCTAATACGAACCCTAACACTAACTAATCCTAACCGTAAACCTAACCCTAATACCATAACCCTAATACCCTTTCCCTAATACCCTTAACCTAACCTAACCATAACACTAATACACTAACCCTAATACCCTAAACCTAATCTAACCGTAACCCTAACCCTAACCCTAATATGAAACCTAACCCTAACCCTAATACCCTAACCCTAACCCTAACCCAACCCTAACCCTAATCCTAACCCTAACCCTTACCTAACCCTAACTCAAACGCTACCCTAACCCTAACCTTAATACCATAACCCTAACCCCAACCAAACTCTAACCGTATCCCTAATCCTAACCCTAACCCTAACCTAACCCTAACTCTAACACAAACCTTAACTCTAACACTAACCCTAACGCGATCCCTAACCCAAAAACTACTCTAACCCTAATCCTAATAACCCTAACCCTAACACTAAAACCCTAAAACACAGACCCTAACCCTAATACGAACCCTAACCCTAATACGATCCCTAACCCTAATACGAACCATAACCCTAACCCTAATACGAACCATAACCCTAACCCTAATAACCTAATATCCTAACCCTAACCCTAACTAACCCTAACCACAACTAACCATACCATAATGCGAACCCTAATCCTAAATCTAAACTAATCTTAACCCTAGTACGAACACTAACCTAACCCTAACACTTACACAAACCCTAACCCTAACACGAACCCTAACTCTACCGCTACCCTACCCTAACCTTCATACGAACTCTAACCCCTAACCCTAACCCCCTAATACCCTAGCCCTAACCCTAAGTAACCCTAACCCTATTCCTAATAACCATAACCCTTACACTAAAACCCTAAAACACTAACCCTAACCTTAATACGAACACTAACCCTAATATGAACCCTAACCCTAATACGAACCCTACCCCTAATACCCTAATATCCTTACCCTAACCATAACTCTAACAAAAAACCTAACTCTAACCCTAACCCTAATACGAACCCTAACTCTAACCCTAATCCTTTAACTAATCTAACCATAACCCTAATATGAATCCTAACCCTAATATGAACCCTAACCCTAATTTGAACCCTAACCCTAACTAACCCTAACCCTAATTCCCTAACACTAACACTAATACCCTTTCCCTAATACCCTTAACCTAACCCTAACCTAACCATAACCCTATATCGAATCCTAACCCAAATACGAACCCTAACCCTAATATGAACCCTAACCATAACCCTAACCCTAATACCATAACCCTAACCCTAATACCCTTTCCCTAATACCCTTAACCTAACTCTAAACTAACCATAAACCTAATACCCTAACCCTAACCTAACCGTAACCCTAACCCTAATATGAAACCTAACCCTAACCCTAATTCCCTAACCCTAACCCAACCCTAACCCTAATCCTAACCCTAACCCTTACCTAACCCTAACTCTAATGCTACCCTAACACTAACTATAACCCTAATACCTCTAAAATGAACCCTAACCATAACGCGAACCCTAACTCTAACGCTACCCTAACCCTAACCTTCATACGAACCTTAACCCCTAACCCTAACCCCCTAATACCCTAGCTATAACCCTAAGTAACCCTAACCCTAATCCTAATAACCATAACCCTTACACTAAAACCCTAAAACACTAACCCTAACCTTAATACGAACCCTAACCCTAATATGAACCCTAACCCTAATACGAACCCTACCCCTATTACCCTAATATTCTTACCCTAACTGTAATATGAACCCTAACCCTAATATGAACCCTTACCCTAAATAACCCTAACTCTAATTCCCTAACCCTAACCTAACCCTAACACTAAAACTAACCCTAATACAAATCCTAACCCTAACCTAACCATAACCCTAACCTTAATACCATAAGCCTAAACCTAACCAAACCCTAACCGTAACCCTAATCCTAACCCTAACCTTAACCCTAACCTAACCCTAACCCTTACACAAGCCCTAACACTAACCCTAACCTAACTCTAACCCTAACCCTAATATAAACCCTACCCCTAACACAAACCCTAACCCTAACTCTAATATGAACCCTAACCCTAATATGAACCCTAACCCTAATACGAACCCTGAACCCGACCCTAACCCTGACCCAACCCTAACCCTAACCCAAACAAGAATACCCTAACCATAACTCTAACACAAAAATTAACTCTAACCCTAACCCTAATACGAACCCTAACTCTAACCCTAATCCTTAAACTAATCTAACCATAACCCTAATATGAATCCTAACCCTAATATGAACCCTAACCCTAATTTGAACCCTAACTAACTCTACCCCTAATTCCCTAACACTAACACCCTTTCCCTAATACCCTTAACCTAACCCTAATCTAACCATAACCCTAATACGAATCCTAACCCTAATACGAACCCTAACCCTAATATGAACCCTAACCCTATCTAACCCTAACCCTAATTCCCTAACACTAACCATAATACCCTTTTTCTAATACCCTTAACCTAACCCTAACCTAACCATAACCCTAATACGAACCCTAATACGAACCTTAACCCTAACCCTAATAACCTAATATCCTAACCCTAACCCTAACTAACCCTAACCACAAATAACCATACCATAATGCGTACCCTAATCCTAAATCTAAACTAACCCTAAACCTAATACGAACCCTAACCTAACCCTAACCCTTACACAAACCCTAACCCTAACACGAACCCTAACCCTAATAACCTAATAGCCTAACCCTAACCCTAACAAACCCTAACCGTAACTAACCATAACATAATGTGAACCCTAATCCTAAAGCTAAACTAACCCTAACCCTAAAACGAACCCTAACCTAACCCTAACCCTTACACAAACCCTAACACGAAACCTAACCCTGAAGTTACTCTAACCCTAACCCTAATACAAACCCTAACCCTATTCCTAACCCTAATAAGAACCCTAACCCTAATACGAACCCTAACACTAACTAATCCTAACCGTAAACCTAACCCTAATACCATAACCCTAATACCCTTTCCCTAATACCCTTAACCTAACCCTAACCTAACCATAACACTAATACACTAACCCTAATACCCTAAACCTAATCTAACCGTAACCCTAACCCTAACCCTAATATGAAACCTAACCCTAACCCTAATACCCTAACCCTAACCCTAACCCAACCCTAACCCTAATCCTAACCCTAACCCTTACCTAACCCTAACTCAAACGCTACCCTAACCCTAACCTTAATACCATAACCCTAACCCCAACCAAACTCTAACCGTATCCCTAATCCTAACCCTAACCCTAACCTAACCCTAACTCTAACACAAACCTTAACTCTAACACTAACCCTAGCGCGATCCCTAACCCAAAAACTACTCTAACCCTAACCCTAATCCTAATAACCCTAACCCTAACACTAAAACCCTAAAACACAGACCCTAACCCTAATACGAACCCTAACCCTAATACGATCCCTAACCCTAATACGAACCATAACCCTAACCCTAATACGAACCATAACCCTAACCCTAATAACCTAATATACTAACCCTAACCCTAACTAACCCTAACCACAACTAACCATACCATAATGCGAACCCTAATCCTAAATCTAAACTAATCTTAACCCTAGTACGAACACTAACCTAACCCTAACACTTACACAAACCCTAACACGAACCCTAACTCTACCGCTACCCTACCCTAACCTTCATACGAACTCTAACCCCTAACCCCCTAATAACCTAGCCCTAACCCTAAGTAACCCTAACCCTAATCCTAATAACCATAACCCTTACACTAAAACCCTAAAACACTAACCCTAACCTTAATACGAACACTAACCCTAATATGAACCCTAACCCTAATACGAACCCTACCCCTAATACCCTAATATCCTTACCCTAACCATAACTCTAACAAAAAACCTAACTCTAACCCTAACCCTAATACGAAACCTAACTCTAACCCTAATCCTTAAACTAATCTAACCATAACCCTAATATGAATCCTAACCCTAATATGAACCCTAACCCTAATTTGAACCCTAACCCTAACTAACCCTAACCCTAATTCCCTAACACTAACACTAATACCCTTTCCCTAATACCCTTAACCTAACCCTAACCTAACCATAACCCTAATACGAATCCTAACCCTAATACGAACCCTAACCCTAATATGAACCCTAACCATAACCCTAACCCTAATACCATAACCCTAACCCTAATACCCTTTCCCTAATACCCTTAACCTAACTCTAAACTAACCATAAACCTAATACCCTAACCCTAACCTAACCGTAACCCTAACCCTAATATGAAACCTAACCCTAACCCTAATTCCCTAACCCTAACCCAACCCTAACCCTAATCCTAACCCTAACCCTTACCTAACCCTAACTCTAATGCTACCCTAACACTAACTATAACCCTAATACCTCTAAAATGAACCCTAACCATAACGCGAACCCTAACTCTAACGCTACCCTAACCCTAACCTTCATACGAACCTTAACCCCTAACCCTAACCCCCTAATACCCTAGCCCTAACCCTAAGTAACCCTAACCCTAATCCTAATAACCATAACCCTTACACTAAAACCCTAAAACACTAACCCTAACCTTAATACGAACCCTAACCCTAATATGAACCCTAACCCTAATATGAACCCTACCCCTATTACCCTAATATTCTTACCCTAACTGTAATACGAACCCTAACCCTAATATGAACCCTTACCCTAAATAACCCTAACTCTAATTCCCTAACCCTAACCTTACCCTAACACTAAAACTAACCCTAATACAAATCCTAACCCTAACCTAACCCTAACCCTAACCTTAATACCATAAGCCTAAACCTAACCAAACCCTAACCGTACCCCTAATCCTAACCCTAACCTTAACCCTAACCTAACCCTAACCCTTACACAAGCCCTAACACTAACCCTAACCTAACTCTAACCCTAACCCTAATATAAACCCTACCACTAACACAAACCCTAACCCTAACTCTAATATGAACCCTAACTCTAATATGAACCCTAACCCTAATATGAACCCTAACCCTAATACGAACCCTGAACCCGACCCTAACCCTGACCCAACCCTAACTCTAACCCAAACAAGAATACCCTAACCATAACTCTAACACAAAAATTAACTCTAACCCTAACCCTAATACGAACCCTAACTCTAACCCTAATCCTTAAACTAATCTAACCATAACCCTAATATGAATCCTAACCCTAATATGAACCCTAACCCTAATTTGAACCCTAACTAACTCTACCCCTAATTCCCTAACACTAACACTAACACCCTTTCCCTAATACCCTTAACCTAACCCTAATCTAACCATAACCCTAATACGAATCCTAACCCTAATACGAACCCTAACCCTAATATGAACCCTAACCCTATCTAACCCTAACCCTAATTCCCTAACACTAACCCTAATACCCTTTTTCTAATACCCTTAACCTAACCCTAACCTAACCATAACCCTAATACGAACCCTAATACGAACCATAACCCTAACCCTAATAACCTAATATCCTAACCCTAACCCTAACTAACCCTAACCACAACTAACCATACCATAATGCGAACCCTAATCCTAAATCTAAACTAACCCTAAACCTAATACGCACCCTAACCTAACCCTAACCCTTACATAAACCCTAACCCTAACACGAACCCTCACCCTAATAACCTAATAGCCTAACCCTAACCCTAACTAACCCTAACCGTAACTAACCATAACATAATGTGAACCCTAATCCTAAAGCTAAACTAACCCTAACCCTAAAACGAACCCTAACCTAACCCTAACCCTTACACAAACCCTAACACGAAACCTAACCCTGAAGTTACTCTAACCCTAACCCTAATACAAACCCTAACCCTATTCCTAACCCTAATAAGAACCCTAACCCTAATACGAACCCTAACACTAACTAATCCTAACCGTAAACCTAACCCTAATACCATAACCCTAATACCCTTTCCCTAATACCCTTAACCTAACCCTAACCTAACCATAACACTAATACACTAACCCTAATACCCTAAACCTAATCTTACCGTAACCCTAACCCTAACCCTAATATGAAACCTAACCCTAACCCTAATACCCTAACCCTAACCCTAACGCAACCCTAACCCTAATCCTAACCCTAACCCTTACCTAACCCTAACTCAAACGCTACCCTAACCCTAACCTTAATACCATAACCCTAACCCCAACAAAACTCTAACCGTATCCCTAATCCTAATCCTAATCCTAACCCTAACCTAACCCTAACTCTAACACAAACCTTAACTCTAACACTAACCCTAACGCGATCCCTAACCCAAAAACTACTCTAGCCCTAACCCTAATCCTAATAACCCTAACCCTAACACTAAAACCCTAAAACACAGACCCTAACCCTAATACGAACCCTAACCCTAACCCTAATACGATCCCTAACCCTAATACGAACCATAACCCTAATTTGAACCCTAACTAACTCTACCCCTAATTCCCTAACACTAACACTAAAACCCTTTCCCTAATACCCTTAACCTAACCCTAATCTAACCATAACCCTAATACGAATCCTAACCCTAATACGAACCCTAACCCTAATATGAACCCTAACCCTATCTAACCCTAACCCTAATTCCCTAACACTAACCCTAATACCCTTTTTCTAATACCCTTAACCTAACCCTAACCTAACCATAACCCTAATACGAACCCTAATACGAACCATAACCCTAACCCTAATAACCTAATATCCTAACCCTAACCCTAACCACAACTAACCATACCATAATGCGAACCCTAATCCTAAATCTAAACTAACCCTAAACCTAATACGAACCCTAACCTAACCCTAACCCTTACACAAACCCTAACCCTAACATGAACCCTAACCCTAATAACCTAATAGCCTAACCCTAACCCTAACAAACCCTAACCGTAACTAACCATAACATAATGTGAACCCTAATCCTAAAGCTAAACTAACCCTAACCCTAAAACGAACCCTAACCTAACCCTAACCCTTACACAAACCCTAACACGAAACCTAACCCTGAAGTTACTCTAACCCTAACCCTAATACAAACCCTAACCCTATTCCTAACCCTAATAAGAACCCTAACCCTAATACGAAACCTAACTCTAACCCTAATCCTTAAACTAATCTAACCATAACCCTAATATGAATCCTAACCCTAATATGAACCCTAACCCTAATTTGAACCCTAACCCTAACTAACCCTAACCCTAATTCCCTAACACTAACACTAATACCCTTTCCCTAATACCCTTAACCTAACCCTAACCTAACCATAACCCTATATCGAATCCTAACCCAAATACGAACCCTAACCCTAATATGAACCCTAACCATAACCCTAACCCTAATACCATAACCCTAACCCTAATACCCTTTCCCTAATACCCTTAACCTAACTCTAAACTAACCATAAACCTAATACCCTAACCCTAACCTAACCGTAACCCTAACCCTAATATGAAACCTAACCCTAACCCTAATTCCCTAACCCTAACCCAACCCTAACCCTAATCCTAACCCTAACCCTTACCTAACCCTAACTCTAATGCTACCCTAACACTAACTATAACCCTAATACCTCTAAAATGAACCCTAACCATAACGCGAACCCTAACTCTAACGCTACCCTAACCCTAACCTTCATACGAACCTTAACCCCTAACCCTAACCCCCTAATACCCTAGCTATAACCCTAAGTAACCCTAACCCTAATCCTAATAACCATAACCCTTACACTAAAACCCTAAAACACTAACCCTAACCTTAATACGAACCCTAACCCTAATATGAACCCTAACCCTAATACGAACCCTACCCCTATTACCCTAATATTCTTACCCTAACTGTAATATGAACCCTAACCCTAATATGAACCCTTACCCTAAATAACCCTAACTCTAATTCCCTAACCCTAACCTAACCCTAACACTAAAACTAACCCTAATACAAATCCTAACCCTAACCTAACCATAACCCTAACCTTAATACCATAAGCCTAAACCTAACCAAACCCTAACCGTAACCCTAATCCTAACCCTAACCTTAACCCTAACCTAACCCTAACCCTTACACAAGCCCTAACACTAACCCTAACCTAACTCTAACCCTAACCCTAATATAAACCCTACCCCTAACACAAACCCTAACCCTAACTCTAATATGAACCCTAACCCTAATATGAACCCTAACCCTAATACGAACCCTGAACCCGACCCTAACCCTGACCCAACCCTAACCCTAACCCAAACAAGAATACCCTAACCATAACTCTAACACAAAAATTAACTCTAACCCTAACCCTAATACGAACCCTAACTCTAACCCTAATCCTTAAACTAATCTAACCATAACCCTAATATGAATCCTAACCCTAATATGAACCCTAACCCTAATTTGAACCCTAACTAACTCTACCCCTAATTCCCTAACACTAACACCCTTTCCCTAATACCCTTAACCTAACCCTAATCTAACCATAACCCTAATACGAATCCTAACCCTAATACGAACCCTAACCCTAATATGAACCCTAACCCTATCTAACCCTAACCCTAATTCCCTAACACTAACCATAATACCCTTTTTCTAATACCCTTAACCTAACCCTAACCTAACCATAACCCTAATACGAACCCTAATACGAACCTTAACCCTAACCCTAATAACCTAATATCCTAACCCTAACCCTAACTAACCCTAACCACAAATAACCATACCATAATGCGTACCCTAATCCTAAATCTAAACTAACCCTAAACCTAATACGAACCCTAACCTAACCCTAACCCTTACACAAACCCTAACCCTAACACGAACCCTAACCCTAATAACCTAATAGCCTAACCCTAACCCTAACAAACCCTAACCGTAACTAACCATAACATAATGTGAACCCTAATCCTAAAGCTAAACTAACCCTAACCCTAAAACGAACCCTAACCTAACCCTAACCCTTACACAAACCCTAACACGAAACCTAACCCTGAAGTTACTCTAACCCTAACCCTAATACAAACCCTAACCCTATTCCTAACCCTAATAAGAACCCTAACCCTAATACGAACCCTAACACTAACTAATCCTAACCGTAAACCTAACCCTAATACCATAACCCTAATACCCTTTCCCTAATACCCTTAACCTAACCCTAACCTAACCATAACACTAATACACTAACCCTAATACCCTAAACCTAATCTAACCGTAACCCTAACCCTAACCCTAATATGAAACCTAACCCTAACCCTAATACCCTAACCCTAACCCTAACCCAACCCTAACCCTAATCCTAACCCTAACCCTTACCTAACCCTAACTCAAACGCTACCCTAACCCTAACCTTAATACCATAACCCTAACCCCAACCAAACTCTAACCGTATCCCTAATCCTAACCCTAACCCTAACCTAACCCTAACTCTAACACAAACCTTAACTCTAACACTAACCCTAGCGCGATCCCTAACCCAAAAACTACTCTAACCCTAACCCTAATCCTAATAACCCTAACCCTAACACTAAAACCCTAAAACACAGACCCTAACCCTAATACGAACCCTAACCCTAATACGATCCCTAACCCTAATACGAACCATAACCCTAACCCTAATACGAACCATAACCCTAACCCTAATAACCTAATATACTAACCCTAACCCTAACTAACCCTAACCACAACTAACCATACCATAATGCGAACCCTAATCCTAAATCTAAACTAATCTTAACCCTAGTACGAACACTAACCTAACCCTAACACTTACACAAACCCTAACACGAACCCTAACTCTACCGCTACCCTACCCTAACCTTCATACGAACTCTAACCCCTAACCCCCTAATAACCTAGCCCTAACCCTAAGTAACCCTAACCCTAATCCTAATAACCATAACCCTTACACTAAAACCCTAAAACACTAACCCTAACCTTAATACGAACACTAACCCTAATATGAACCCTAACCCTAATACGAACCCTACCCCTAATACCCTAATATCCTTACCCTAACCATAACTCTAACAAAAAACCTAACTCTAACCCTAACCCTAATACGAAACCTAACTCTAACCCTAATCCTTAAACTAATCTAACCATAACCCTAATATGAATCCTAACCCTAATATGAACCCTAACCCTAATTTGAACCCTAACCCTAACTAACCCTAACCCTAATTCCCTAACACTAACACTAATACCCTTTCCCTAATACCCTTAACCTAACCCTAACCTAACCATAACCCTAATACGAATCCTAACCCTAATACGAACCCTAACCCTAATATGAACCCTAACCATAACCCTAACCCTAATACCATAACCCTAACCCTAATACCCTTTCCCTAATACCCTTAACCTAACTCTAAACTAACCATAAACCTAATACCCTAACCCTAACCTAACCGTAACCCTAACCCTAATATGAAACCTAACCCTAACCCTAATTCCCTAACCCTAACCCAACCCTAACCCTAATCCTAACCCTAACCCTTACCTAACCCTAACTCTAATGCTACCCTAACACTAACTATAACCCTAATACCTCTAAAATGAACCCTAACCATAACGCGAACCCTAACTCTAACGCTACCCTAACCCTAACCTTCATACGAACCTTAACCCCTAACCCTAACCCCCTAATACCCTAGCCCTAACCCTAAGTAACCCTAACCCTAATCCTAATAACCATAACCCTTACACTAAAACCCTAAAACACTAACCCTAACCTTAATACGAACCCTAACCCTAATATGAACCCTAACCCTAATATGAACCCTACCCCTATTACCCTAATATTCTTACCCTAACTGTAATACGAACCCTAACCCTAATATGAACCCTTACCCTAAATAACCCTAACTCTAATTCCCTAACCCTAACCTTACCCTAACACTAAAACTAACCCTAATACAAATCCTAACCCTAACCTAACCCTAACCCTAACCTTAATACCATAAGCCTAAACCTAACCAAACCCTAACCGTACCCCTAATCCTAACCCTAACCTTAACCCTAACCTAACCCTAACCCTTACACAAGCCCTAACACTAACCCTAACCTAACTCTAACCCTAACCCTAATATAAACCCTACCACTAACACAAACCCTAACCCTAACTCTAATATGAACCCTAACTCTAATATGAACCCTAACCCTAATATGAACCCTAACCCTAATACGAACCCTGAACCCGACCCTAACCCTGACCCAACCCTAACTCTAACCCAAACAAGAATACCCTAACCATAACTCTAACACAAAAATTAACTCTAACCCTAACCCTAATACGAACCCTAACTCTAACCCTAATCCTTAAACTAATCTAACCATAACCCTAATATGAATCCTAACCCTAATATGAACCCTAACCCTAATTTGAACCCTAACTAACTCTACCCCTAATTCCCTAACACTAACACTAACACCCTTTCCCTAATACCCTTAACCTAACCCTAATCTAACCATAACCCTAATACGAATCCTAACCCTAATACGAACCCTAACCCTAATATGAACCCTAACCCTATCTAACCCTAACCCTAATTCCCTAACACTAACCCTAATACCCTTTTTCTAATACCCTTAACCTAACCCTAACCTAACCATAACCCTAATACGAACCCTAATACGAACCATAACCCTAACCCTAATAACCTAATATCCTAACCCTAACCCTAACTAACCCTAACCACAACTAACCATACCATAATGCGAACCCTAATCCTAAATCTAAACTAACCCTAAACCTAATACGCACCCTAACCTAACCCTAACCCTTACATAAACCCTAACCCTAACACGAACCCTCACCCTAATAACCTAATAGCCTAACCCTAACCCTAACTAACCCTAACCGTAACTAACCATAACATAATGTGAACCCTAATCCTAAAGCTAAACTAACCCTAACCCTAAAACGAACCCTAACCTAACCCTAACCCTTACACAAACCCTAACACGAAACCTAACCCTGAAGTTACTCTAACCCTAACCCTAATACAAACCCTAACCCTATTCCTAACCCTAATAAGAACCCTAACCCTAATACGAACCCTAACACTAACTAATCCTAACCGTAAACCTAACCCTAATACCATAACCCTAATACCCTTTCCCTAATACCCTTAACCTAACCCTAACCTAACCATAACACTAATACACTAACCCTAATACCCTAAACCTAATCTTACCGTAACCCTAACCCTAACCCTAATATGAAACCTAACCCTAACCCTAATACCCTAACCCTAACCCTAACGCAACCCTAACCCTAATCCTAACCCTAACCCTTACCTAACCCTAACTCAAACGCTACCCTAACCCTAACCTTAATACCATAACCCTAACCCCAACAAAACTCTAACCGTATCCCTAATCCTAATCCTAATCCTAACCCTAACCTAACCCTAACTCTAACACAAACCTTAACTCTAACACTAACCCTAACGCGATCCCTAACCCAAAAACTACTCTAGCCCTAACCCTAATCCTAATAACCCTAACCCTAACACTAAAACCCTAAAACACAGACCCTAACCCTAATACGAACCCTAACCCTAACCCTAATACGATCCCTAACCCTAATACGAACCATAACCCTAATTTGAACCCTAACTAACTCTACCCCTAATTCCCTAACACTAACACTAAAACCCTTTCCCTAATACCCTTAACCTAACCCTAATCTAACCATAACCCTAATACGAATCCTAACCCTAATACGAACCCTAACCCTAATATGAACCCTAACCCTATCTAACCCTAACCCTAATTCCCTAACACTAACCCTAATACCCTTTTTCTAATACCCTTAACCTAACCCTAACCTAACCATAACCCTAATACGAACCCTAATACGAACCATAACCCTAACCCTAATAACCTAATATCCTAACCCTAACCCTAACCACAACTAACCATACCATAATGCGAACCCTAATCCTAAATCTAAACTAACCCTAAACCTAATACGAACCCTAACCTAACCCTAACCCTTACACAAACCCTAACCCTAACATGAACCCTAACCCTAATAACCTAATAGCCTAACCCTAACCCTAACAAACCCTAACCGTAACTAACCATAACATAATGTGAACCCTAATCCTAAAGCTAAACTAACCCTAACCCTAAAACGAACCCTAACCTAACCCTAACCCTTACACAAACCCTAACACGAAACCTAACCCTGAAGTTACTCTAACCCTAACCCTAATACAAACCCTAACCCTATTCCTAACCCTAATAAGAACCCTAACCCTAATACGAACCCTAACACTAACTAATCCTAACCGTAAACCTAACCCTAATACCATAACCCTAATACCCTTTCCCTAATACCCTTAACCTAACCCTAACCTAACCATAACACTAATACACTAACCCTAATACCCTAAACCTAATCTAACCGTAACCCTAACCCTAACCCTAATATGAAACCTAACCCTAACCCTAATACCCTAACCCTAACCCTAACCCAACCCTAACCCTAATCCTAACCCTAACCCTAACTCAAACGCTACCCTAACCCTAACCTTAATACCATAACCCTAACCCTAACCAATCTCTAACCGTATCCCTAATCCTAACCCTAAGCCTAACCTAACCCTAACTCTAACACAAACCTTAACTCTAACACTAACCCTAACGCGATCCCTAACCCAAAAACTACTCTAACCCTAACCCTAATCTTAATAACCCTAACCCTAACACTAAAACCCTAAAACACAGACCCTAACCCTAATACGAACCCTAACCCTAACCCTAATACGATCCCTAACCCTAATACGAACCATAACCCTAACCCTAATACGAACCATAACCCTAACCCTAATAACCTAATATACTAACCCTAACCCTAACTAACCCTAACCACAACTAACCATACCATAATGCGAACCCTAATCCTAAATCTAAACTAATCTTAACCCTAGTACTAACACTAACCTAACCCTAACACTTACACAAATCCTAACCCTAACACGAACCCTATCTCTACCGCTACCCTACCCTAACCTTCATACGAACTCTAACCCCTAACCCTAATCCCCTAATACCCTAGCCCTAACCCTAAGTAACCCTAACCCTAATCCTAATAACCATAACCCTTACACTAAAACCCTAAAACACTAACCTAACCTTAATACGAACACTAACCCTAATATGAACCCTAACCCTAATACGAACCCTACCCCTAATACCCTAATATTCTTACCCTAACTCTAATACGAACCCTAACCCTAATATGAACCCTTACCCTAAATAACCCTAACTCTAATTCCCTAACCCTAACCTAACCCTAACACTAAAACTAACCCTAATGCAAATCCTAACCCTAACCTAACCCTAACCTTAACACCATAAGCCTAAACCTAACCAAACCCTAACCGTAACCCTAATCCTAACCCTAACCTTAACCCTAACCTAACCCTAACCCTTACACAAGCCCTAACACTAACCCTAACCTAACTCTAACCCTAACCCTAATATAAACCCTACCCCTAACACAAACCCTAACCCTAACTCTAATATGAACCCTAACCCTAATATGAACCCTAACCCTAATACGAACCCTGAACCCGACCCTAAACCTGACCCAACCCTAACCCTAACCCAAACAAGAATACCCTAACCATAACTCTAACACAAAAATTAACTCTAACCCTAACCCTAATACGAACCCTAACTCTAACCCTAATCCTTAAACTAATCTAACCATAACCCTAATATGAATCCTAACCCTAATATGAACCCTACCCCTAATTTGAACCCTAACTAACTCTACCCCTAATTCCCTAACACTAACACTAACACCCTTTCCCTAATACCCTTAACCTAACCCTAATCTAACCATAACCCTAATACGAATCCTAACCCTAATACGAACCCTAACCCTAATATGAACCCTAACCCTATCTAACCCTAACCCTAATTCCCTAACACTAACCCTAATACCCTTTTTCTAATACCCTTAACCTAACCCTAACCTAACCATAACCCTAATACGAACCCTAATATGAACCATAACCCTAACCCTAATAACCTAATATCCTAACCCTAACCCTAACTAACCCTAACCACAACTAACCATACCATAATGCGAACCCTAATCCTAAATCTAAACTAACCCTAAACCTAATACTAACCCTAACCTAACCCTAACCCTTACACAAACCCTAACCCTAACATGAACCCTAACCCTAATAACCTAATAGCCTAACCCTAACCCTAACAAACCCTAACCGTAACTAACCATAACATAATGTGAACCCTAATCCTAAAGCTAAACTAACCCTAACCCTAAAACGAACCCTAACCTAACCCTAACCCTTACACAAACCCTAACACGAAACCTAACCCTGAAGTTACTCTAACCCTAACCCTAATACAAACCCTAACCCTATTCCTAACCCTAATAAGAACCCTAACCCTAATACGAACCCAAACACTAACTAATCCTAACCGTAAACCTAACCCTAATACCATAACCCTAATACCCTTTCCCTAATACCCTTAACCTAACCCTAACCTAAATATAACACTAATACACTAACCCTAATACCCTAAACCTAATCTAACCGTAACCCTAACCCTAACCCTAATATGAAACCTAACCCTAACCCTAATACCCTAACCCTAACCCTAACCCAACCCTAACCCTAATCCTAACCCTTACCTAACCCTAACTAAAACGCTACCCTAACCCTAACCTTAATACCATAACCCTAACCCTAACCAATCTCTAACCGTATCCCTAATCCTAACCCTAACCCTAACCTAACCCTAACTCTAACACAAACCTTAACTCTAACACTAACCCTAATGCGATCCCTAACCCAAAAACTACTCTAACCCTAACCCTAATAACCCTAACCCTAACACTAAAACCCTAAAACACAGACCCTAACCCTAATACGAACCCTAACCCTAACCCTAATACGATCCCTAACCCTAATACGAACCATAACCCTAACCCTAATACGAACCATAACCCTAACCCTAATAACCTAATATACTAACCCTAACCCTAACTAACCCTAACCACAACTAACCATACCATAATGCGAATCCTAATCCTAAATCTAAACTAATCTTAACCCTAGTACGAACACTAACCTAACCCTAACACTTACACAAACCCTAACCCTAACACGAACCCTAACTCTACCGCTACCCTACCCTAACCTTCATACGAACTCTAACCCCTAACCCTAATCCCCTAATACCCTAGCCCTAACCCTAAGTAACCCTAACCCTAATCCTAATAGCCATAACCCTTACACTAAAACCCTAAAACACTAACCCTAACCTTAATACGAACACTAACCCTAATATGAACCCTAAACCTAATACGAACCCTACCCCTAATACCCTAATATTCTTACCCTAACTCTAGTACGAACCCTAACCCTAATATGAACCCTTACCCTAAATAACCCTAACTCTAATTCCCTAACCCTTACCTAACCCTAACACTAAAACTAACCCTAATACAAATCCTAACCCTAACCTAACCCTAACCTTAATACCATAAGCCTAAACCTAACCAAACCCTTACCGTAACCCTAATCCTTACCCTAACCTTAACCCTAACCTAACCCTAACCCTTACACAAGCCCTAACACTAACCCTAATATAAACCCTACCCCTAACACAAACCCTAACCCTAACTCTAATATGAACCCTAACCCTAATATGAACCCTAACCCTAATACGAGCCCTAACTCTAACCCTAATCCTTAAACTAATCTAACCATAACCCTAATATGAATCCTAACCCTAATATGAACCCTAACCCTAATTTGAACCCTAACCCTAACTAACTCTACCCCTAATTCCCTAACACTAACACTAACACCCTTTCCCTAATACCCTTAACCTAACCCTAATCTAACCATAACCCTAATACGAATCCTAACCCTAATACGAACCCTAACCCTAATATGAACCCTAACCCTATCTAACCCTAACCCTAATTCCCTAACAATAACCCTAATACACTTTCCCTAATACCCTTAACCTAACCCTAACCTAACCATAACCCTAATACGAATCCTAACCCTAATACGAACCCTAACCATAATATGAACCCTAACCCTATCTAACCCTAACCCTAATTCCCTAACACTAACCCTAATACCCTTTCCCTAATACCCTTAACCTAACCCTAACCTAACCTAACCATAACCCTAATACGAATCCTAACCCTAATACGAACCCTAACCCTAATATGAACCCTAACCTTAACCCTAACCCTAATACCATAACCCTAACCCTAAAACCCTTTCCCTAATACCCTTAACCTAACTCTAAACTAACCATAACCCTAATACCCTAACCCTAACCTAACCGTAACCCTAACCCTAATATGAAACCTAACCCTAACCCTAATACCCTAACCCTATCCCAACCCTTACCCTAATCCTAACCCTAACCCTTACCTAACCCTAACCCTAACTCTAACGCTACCCTAACACTAACTATAACCCTAATACCTCTAAAATGAACCCTAACCGTAACGCGAACCCTAACTCTAACGCTACCCTAAACCTAACCTTCATACGAACCCTAACCCCAAACCCTAACCCCCTAATACCCTAGCCCTAACCCTAAGTAACCCTAACCCTAATCCTAATAACCATAACCCTTACACTAAAACCCTAAAACACTAACCCTAACCTTAATACGAACCCTAACCCTAATATGAACCCTAACCCTAATACGAACCCTACCCCTAATACCCTAATATCCTTACCATAACCATAACTCTAACACAAAACCTAACTCTAACCCTAACCCTAATACGAACCCTAACTCTAACCCTAATCCTTAAACTAATCTAACCATAATCCTAATATAAATCCTAACCCTAATATGAACCCTAACCCTAATTTGAACCCTAAACCTATCTAACCCTAACCCTAATTCCCTAACACTAACACTAATACCCTTTCCCTAATACCCTTAACCTAACCCTAATCTAACCATAACCCTAATACGAATCCTAACTCTAATACGAACCCTAACCCTAATATGAACCCTAACCCTATCTAACCCTAACCCTAATTCCCTAACACTAACCCTAATACCCTTTCCCTAATACCCTTAACCTAACCCTAACCTAACCATAACCATAATACAAATCCTAACCCTAATACGAACCCTAACCCTAATATGAACCCTAACCCTAGCCTTAACCCTAACCCTAATACCATAACCCTAACCCTAATACCCTTTCCCTAATACCCTTAACCTAACTCTAAACTAACCATAACCCTAATACCCTAACCCTAACCTAACCGTAACCCTAACCCTAATATGAAACCTAACCCTAACCCTAATACCCTAAACCTAACCCAACCCTTACCCTAATCCTAACCCTAACCCTTACCTAACCCTAACCCTAACTCTAACGCTACCCTAACACTAACTATAACCCTAATACCTCTAAAATGAACCCTAACCGTAACGCGAACCCTAACTCTAATGCTACCCTAAACCTAACCTTCATACGAACCCTAACCCCTAACCCTAACCCCCTAATACCCTAGCCCTAACCCTAAGTAACCCTAACCCTAATCCTAATAACCATAACCCTTACACTAAAACCCTAAAACACTAACCCTAACCTTAATACGAACCCTAACCCTAATATGAACCCTAACCCTAATACGAACCCTACCCCTAATACCCTAATATCCTTACCATAACCATAACTCTAACACAAAACCTAACTCTAACCCTAACCCTAATACGAACCCTAACTCTAACCCTAATCCTTAAACTAATCTAACCATAACCCTAATATGAACCCTAACCCTAATTTGAACCCTAAACCTAACTAACCCTAACCCTAATTCCCTAACACTAACACTAATACCCTTTCCCTAATACCCTTAACCTAACCCTAATCTAACCATAACCCTAATACGAATCCTAACTCTAATACGAACCCTAACCCTAATATGAACCCTAACCCTATCTAACCCTAACCCTAATTCCCTAACACTAACCTAATACCCTTTCCCTAATACCCTTAACCTAACCCTAACCTAACCATAACCATAATACGAATCCTAACCCTAATACGAACCCTAACCCTAATATGAACCCTAACCCTAGCCTTAACCCTAACCCTAATACCATAACCCTAACCCTAATACCCTTTCCCTAATACCCTTAACCTAACTCTAAACTAACCATAACCCTAATACCCTAACCCTAACCTAACCGTAACCCTAACCCTAATATGAAACCTAACCCTAACCCTATTACCCTAAACCTAACCCAACCCTTACCCTAATCCTAACCCTTACCAAACCCTAACCCTAACTCTAACGCTACCCTAACACTAACTATAACCCTAATACCTCTAAAATGAACCCTAACCGTAACGCGAACCCTAACTCTAACACTACCCTAAACCTAACCTTCATACGAACCCTAACCCCTAACCCCCTAATACCCTAGCCCTAACCCTAAGTAACCCTAACCCTAATCCTAATAACCATAACCCTTACACTAAAACCCTAAATCACTAACCCTAACCTTAATACGAACCCTAACCCTAATATGAACCCTAACCCTAATACGAACCCTACCCCTAATACCCTAATATCCTTACCCTAACCATAACTCTAACACAAAACCTAACTCTAACCCTAACCCTAATACGAACCCTAACTCTAACCCTAATCCTTAAACTAATCTAACCATAACCCTAATATGAATCCTAACCCTAATATGAACCCTAACCCTAATTTGAACCCTAACCCTAACTAACCCTAACCCTAATTCCATAACACTAACACTAATACCCTTTCCCTAATAACCTTAACCTAACCCTAATCTAACCATAACCCTAATACGAACCCTAATCCTCATACCAAAATACCCTAACCCTAAATAACCCTAACATACCGCGTACCCTAATCCTAAAACTAATCTAACCATAACCTTAATACGAATCCTAACCCTAATACGAACTCTAACCCTAATATGAACCCTAACCCTAACTAACCCTAACCATAATTCCCTAACACTAACCTTAATACCCTTTCCCTAATACCCTTAACCTAACCCTAACCTAACCATAACCCTAATACGAATCCTAACCCTAATACGAACCCTAACTCTAATATGAACCCTAACCTTAACCCTAACCCTTATACTATAACCCTAACCCTAATACCCTTTCCCTAATACCCTTAACCTAACTCTATACTAACCATAACCCCAATACCCTAACCCTAACCTAACCGTAACCCTAACCCTAATATGAAACCAAACCCTAACCCTAATTCCCTAACCCTAACCCAACCCTTACCCTAATCCTAACCCTAACCCTTACCTAACCCTAACTCTAATGCTACCCTAACACTAACTATAACCCTAACCCCCTAATACCCTAGCCCTAACCCTAAGTAACCCTAACCCTAATCCTAATAACCATAACCCTAACACTAAAACCCTAAAATACTAACCCTAACCTTAATACGAACCCTAACCCTAATATGAACCCTAACCCTAATACGAACCCTACCCCTTATACCCTAATATCCTTACCCTAACCCTAACTCTAATACAAACCCTAACCCTAATATGAACCCTTACCCTAACTAACCCTAACCCTAATTCCCTAACCCTAACCTAACCCTAACACTAACCCTAAACCTAATACAAACCATAACACTAACCTAACCCTAACCTTAATACCATAAGCCTAAACCTAACCAAACCCTAACCGTAACCCTAATCCTAACCCTAACCTTAACCCTAACCTAACCCTAACCCTTACACAAGCCCTAACACTAACCCTAACCTAACTCTAACCCTAACCCTAATATGAACCCTACCCATAACACAAACCCTAACCCTAACTCTAATATGAACCCTAACCCTAATATGAAACCTAACCCTAACCCTAATACCCTAACCCTAACCCAACCCTTACCCTAATCCTAACCCTAACCCTTACCTAACCCTAACTCTAACGCTACCCTAACACTAACTATAACTCTAATACCTCTAAAATGAACCATAACCGTAACACGAACCCTAACCCTAACTTTACCCTAACCCTAACCTTCATACGAACCCTAACCACTAACCCTAACCCCCTAATACCCTAGCCCTAACCCTAAGTAACCCTAACCCTAATCCTAATAACCATAACCCTAACACTAAAACCCTAAAATACTAACCCTAACCTTAATACGAACCCTAACCCTAATATGAACCCTAACCCTAATACGAACCCTACCCCTTATACTCTTATATCCTTACCCTAACCCTAACTCTAATACAAACCCTAACCCTAATATGAACCCTTACCCTAACTAACCCTAACCCTAATTTCCTAACCCTAACCTAACCCTAACACTAACCCTAAACCTATTACAAACCATAACACTAACCTAACCCTAACCCTAACCTTAATACCATAAGGCTAAACCTAACCAAACCCTAACCGTAACCCTAATCCTAACCCTAACCTTAACCCTAACCTAACCCTAACCCTTACACAAGCCCTAACACTAACCCTAACCTAACTCTAACCCTAACCCTAATATGAACCCTACCCATAACACAACCCCTAACCCTAACTCTAATATGAACCCTAACCCTAATATGAACCCTAACCCTAATACGAACCCTTACCCGAACCAGAATACCCTAACCATAACTCTAACACAAAACCTAACTCTAACCCTAACCCTAATACGAACCCTAACTCTAACCCTAATACTCTAACCCTAACTATCGCTAATGCGAACCCTAACCCTAATGCTACCCTAACCCTAATACAAACCCTAACCCAAATACGAACCCTAACAATAACTAACCCTAACCTTAACCCTAACCCTAATACCCTAACCCTAATACCCTTTCCCTAATACCCTAGCCCTAAACTAACCCAAACCCTAATACCCTAACCCTAGCCCTAACTTATCCGTAACCCTAACCATAAACATAACCCTAATATGAATTCTAACCCTAATACCCTAACCCTAGGATAACCCTAACCCCAATTCTAACCCTAACCCTATTCTAACCCTAACCCTATCTCTAATGCTATCCTAACCCGAACTATTACCCTAATACCTCTAATACGAACCCTAACCCTAACACACACCCTAACCCTAACGCGAACCCTAACCCTAATGCTACCCTAACCCTTATACGAACCCTAACCCCTAACCCTAACACTAACCCTAATCCTAATAACACTAACCCTAACCCTAATACGAACCCTAACCCTAATACGAACCCTATCCCAAACCCTAATACGAACCCTAATACGAACCCTAACCCTAATAACCTAATATCCTAACCCTAACCCTAACTAACCCTAATACCCTAACCCAACCCTAACTCTAATGCTACCATAACCCTAATTATATCCCTAATACCTCTAATTTGAACCCTAACCCTAACGCAAACCCTAACCCTAACACTACCCTAACCCTAACCTTAACACGAACCCTAACCCCTAACCCTAACCCTAATCCTAATAACCATAACCCTAACAATAAATCCCTAAAACACTAACCCTAACCTTAATGCAATCCCTAACCCTAACCCTAATACGAACCCTAACCCTAATATGAACTCTAACCCTAATACGAACCCTAATACGAACCCTACCACTAATACCCTAATATCTTGACCATAAACCTAACTAACCCTAACCCTAATGCGAACCCTAACCCTAATGCTACCCTAAACCTAATACAAACCCTAACCCTAATACGAACCCTAACGTTAACCCTTATATGAACCCTAACCCTAACTAACCCTAACACTAATACCCTAACCATAACTCTAATACACTTCACCTAATACCCTAACACTAACCTAAACCTAACCCTAACTATAATACCCAAACCTTAACCCAAATCTAACCCTAATACCCTAAACCTAAACCTAACCCTAATACAAACCCTAACCCAATCCCTAACCTAACCCTAACATTAACCCTAACTCTATCCCTAAACCTAATACCCTAACCCAACCCTAACCCTAATCCTAAACCTAACCCAATCCCTTACACAAACCCTTACCCTAACACGAACCCTAACCCTATCCCTAGCCCTAATACAAACCCTAACCCTAACATGAACCCTAACCATAACCCTAATACCAAAATACCCTACCCTAACTATCCCTAACATAACACGAACCCTAATCCTTAAACTAATCTAACCATAACCCTAATATGAATCCTAACCCTAATATGAACCCTAACCCTAATTTGAACCCTAACTAACCCTAACCCTAATTCCCTAATACTAACACTAATACCCTTAACCTAACCCTAATCTAACCATAACCCTAATACGAATCCTAACCCTAATACGAACCCTAACCCTAATACGAACCCTAATCCTAATACCAAAATACCCTAACCCTAAATAACCCTAACATAACACGAACCCTAATCTTAAAGCTAATCTAACCATAACCCTAATACGAATCCTAACCCTAATACGAACCCTAACCCTAATATGAACCCTAACCCTAACTAACCCTAACCCTAATTCCCTAACACTAAACTTAATACCCTTTCCCTAATACAATTAACCTAACCCTAACCTAACCATAACCCTAATACTAATCCTAACCCTAATACGAA
Organism: Pseudophryne corroboree; assembly: GCF_028390025.1. Classification (NCBI taxonomy): domain Eukaryota; kingdom Metazoa; phylum Chordata; class Amphibia; order Anura; family Myobatrachidae; genus Pseudophryne; species Pseudophryne corroboree. The sequence continues at coordinate 620,667 of NW_026969714.1, forward strand.
CCCTAACCCTAATATGAACCCTAACCCTAACCTTAACCCTAACCCTAATACCATAACCCTAACCCTAATACCCTTAACCTAACTCTAAACTAACCATAACCCTAATACCCTAAACCTAACCTAACCGAAACCCTAACCCTAACCCAAATATGATTCCTAACCCTAACCCTAATACCCTAACCTTAACCCTAACCCGACCCTAACCCTAATCCTAACCCTAGCTCTAATGCTACCCTAACCCTAACCTTAATACCATAACCCTAACCAAACTCTAACCGTATCCTTAATCCTAACCCTAACCCTAACCTAACCCTAACTGTAACACAAACCCTAACTCTAACACTAACCCTAACACGAACCCTAACCCTAAAACTACTCTAACCCTAACCCTAATCCTAATAACCCTAACACTAAAACCCTAAAACATTGACCCTAACCCTAATACGAATCCTAACCCTAATACGAACCATAACCCTAACCCTAATACGAACCCTAATACGAACCATAACCCTAACCCTAATAACCTTATATCCTAACCCTAACCGTAACTAACCATAACATAATTTGAACCCTAATCCTAAAGCTAAACTAACCCTAACCCTAAAACGAACCCTAACCCTAATACGAAACCTAACCCTAAAGATATTCTAACCCTAACCCTAATACAAACCCTAACCCTAATACTAACCCTAATACGAACCCTAACCCTAACCCAACCCTCACCCTAATCCTAACCCCAACCCTTACCTAACACTAACCCTAACTCTAACACTACCCTAACCCTAACCTTAATACCATAACCCTAACCCTAACCAAACTCTAACCGTATCCCTAATCCTAACCCTAACCCTAAACTAACCCCAACCCTAACCCTAACTCTAATACGAACAATAACCCTAATACAAACCCTAACCCGATTATGAACCCTAACTAACCATAACCCTAACACTAACCCTAACCGTAATACCATAATCCTAACCCTAACCCTAATACGAACCCTATCCCTAACCTAACCCTAACCTTAATACCATAACCCTAACCCTAACCAAATTCTGACTGTAACCCTAATCCGAACCCTAACCCTAACCTAACCCTAACTCTAACACAAACCCTAACTCTAACACTAACCCTAACAGGAACCCTAACCCTAAAACTACTCTAACCCTAACCCTAATCCTAATAACCCTAACCCTAAAACCCTAAAACACTGACCCTAACCCTAATACGAACCCTAACCCTAATACGAACCATAACCCTAATACGAACCATAACCCTAACCCTAATAACCTAATATCCTAACCCTAACCCTAACTAACCCTAACCACAACTAACCATACCATAATGCGAACCCTAATCCTAATCTAAACTAACCCTAAACCTAATACGAACCCTAACCTAACCCTAACCCTTACACAAACCCTAACACGAACCCTAATCCTAATAACCTAATATCCTAACCCTAACCCTAACACGAAACCTAACCCTGAAGACACTCTAACCCTAACCCTAATACAAACCCTAACCCTAATCCTAACCCTAATAAGAACCCTAACCCTAATACGAACACTAACTAATCCTAACCGTAAACCTAACCCTAATACCATAACCCTAATACCCTTTCCCTAATACCCTTAACCTAACCCTAACCTAACCATAACACTAATACACTAACCCTAATACCCTAAACCTAACCTAACCGTAACCCTAACCCTAACCCTAATATGAAACCTAACCCTAACCCTAATACCCTAACCCTAACCCTAACCCAACCCTAACCCTAATCCTAACCCTAACCCTTACCTAACCCTAACTCTAACGCTACCTTAACCCTAACCTTAATACCATAACCCTAACCCTAACCAAACTCTAACCGTATCCCTAATCCTAACCCTAACCCTAACCTAACCCTAACTCTAACACAAACCCTAACTCTAACACTAACCCTAACGCGATCCCTAACACAAAAACTACTCTAACCCTAACCCTAATCCTAATAACCCTAACCTAACACTAAAACCCTAAAACACTGACCCTAACCCTATTACGAACCCTAACCCTAACCCTAATACGATCCCTAACCCTAATATGAACCATAACCCTAACCCTAATACGAACCCTAATACAAACCATAACCCTAACCCTAATAACCTAATATCCTAACCCTAACCCTAACTAACCCTAACCACTACTAACCATACCATACCCTAATCTTAAATCTAAACTAATCCTAACCCTAGTACGAACACTAACCTAACCCTAACACTTACACAAACCCTAACCCTAACACAAACCCTAACCCTAAAGATACTCTAACCCTAACCCTAATACAAACCCTAACCCTAATCCTAACCCTAATACGAGCCCTAACCCTAATATGAACCCTAACACTAACTAACCCTAACCGTAAACCTAACCCTAATACCATAACCCTAATACCCTTTCCCTAATACCCTTAACCTAACCCTAACCTAACCATAACACTAATACACTAACCCTAATACCCTAAACCTAACCTAACCGAAACCCTAACCCTAACCCAAATATGAAACCTAACCCTAACCCTAATACTCTAACCCTAACCCAACCCTAACCCTAATCCTAACCCTAACCCTTACCTAACCCTTACTCTAACGCTACCCTAACCCTAACCTTAATACCATAACCCTAACCCTAACCAAACTCTAACCGTATCCCTAATCCTAACCCTAACCTAACCCTAACTCTAACACAAACCATAACTCTAACACTAACCCTAACGCGATCCCTAACACAAAAACTACTCTAACCATAACCCTAATCCTAATAACCCTAACCCTAACACTAAAACCCTAAAACACAGACCCTAACCCTAATACGAACCTTAACCCTAATACAATCCCTAACCCTAATACGAACCATAACCCTAACCCTAATACGAACCATAACCCTAACCCTAATAACCTAATATCCTAACCCTAACCCTAACTAACCCTAACCACAACTAACCATACCATAATGCGAACCCTAATCCTAAATCTAAACTAATCCTAACCCTAGTACGAACACTAACCTAACCCTAACACTTACACAAACCCTAACCCTAACACAAACCCAAACCCTAAAGATACTCTAACCCTAACCCTAATACAAACCCTAACCCTAATCCTAACCCTAATACGAGCCCTAACCCTAATACGAACCCTAACACTAACTAACCCTAACCGTAAACCTAACCCTAATACCATAACCCTAATACCCTTTCCCTAATACCCTTAACCTAACCCTAACTTAACCATAACACTAATACACTAACCCTAATACCCTAAACCTAACCTAACCGAAACCCTAACCCTAACCCAAATATGAAACCTAACCCTAACCCTAATACCCTAACCCTAACCCTAACCCTAATACCCTAACCCTAACCCTAACCCGACCCTAACCCTAATCCTAACCCTAGCTCTAATGCTACCCTAACCCTAACCTTAATACCCTAGCCCTAACCCTAACACTATCCCTAACCCTAATACCATAATCCTAACCCTAACCCTAATACGAACCCTAACCTAACCCTAACCTTAATACCATAACCCTAACCCTAACCAAATTCTGACCGTAACCCTAATCCGAACCCTAACCCTAACCTAACCCTAACTCTAACACAAACCCTAACTCTAACACTAACCCTAACACGAACCCTAACCCTAAAACTACTCTAACCATAACCCTAATCCTAATAACCCTAACCCTAACACTAAAACCCTAAAACACTGACTCTAACCCTAATATGAACCCTAACCCTAATACGAACCCTAACCCTAATACGAATCATAACCCTAACCCTAATACGAACCCTAATACGAACCATAACCCTAACCCTAATAACCTAATATCCTAACCCTAACCTTTACTAACCCTAACCACAACTAACCATACCATAATGCGAACCCTAATCCTAAATCTAAACTAACCCTAAACCTAATACGAACCCTAACCTAACCCTAACCCTTACACAAACCCTAACCCTAACCCGAACCCTAACCCTAATAACCTAATAGCCTAACCCTAACCCTAACTAACCCTAACCCTAACCGTAACTAACCATAACATAATGTGAACCCTAATCCTAAAGCTAAACTAAACCTAACCCTAAAACGAACCCTAACCTAACCCTAACCCTTACACAAACCCTAACACGAAACCTAACCCTGAAGTAACTCTAACCCTAACCCTAATACAAACCCTAACCCTATTCCTAACCCTAATAAGAACCCTAACCCTAATACGAACCCTAACACTAACTAATCCTAACCGTAAACCTAACCCTAATACCATAACCCTAATACACTTTACCTAATACCCTTAACCTAACCCTAACCTACCATAAAACTAATACACTAACCCTAATACCCTAAACCTAATCTAACCGTAACCCTAACCCTAACCCTAATACGAAACCTAACCCTAACCTTAATACCCTAACCCTAACCCCAACCCAACCCTAACCCTAATCCTAACCCTAACCCTTACCTAACCCTAACTCAAACGCTACCCTAACCCTAACCTTAATACCATAACCCTAACCCTAACCAAACTCTGACCGTATCCCTAATCCTAACCCTAACCTAACCCTAACTCTAACACAAACCTTAACTCTAACACTAACCCTAACGCGATCCCTAACCCAAAAACTACTCTAACCCTAACCCTAATCCTAATAACCCTAACCCTAACACTAAAACCCTAAAACACAGACCCTAACCCTAATACGAACCCTAACCCTAATACAATCCCTAACCCTAATACGAACCATAACCCTAACCCTAATACGAACCATAACCCTAACCCTAATAACCTAATATCCTAACCCTAACTAACCCTAACCACAACTAACCATACCATAATGCGAACCCTAATCCTAAATCTAAACTAATCTTAACCCTAGTACGAACACTAACCTAACCCTAACACTTACACAAACCCTAACCCTAACACGAACCCTAACTCTACCGCTACCCTACCCTAACCTTCATACGAACTCTAACCCCTAACCGTAACCCCCTAATACCCTAGCCCTAACCCTAAGTAACCCTAACCCTAATCCTAATAACCATAACCCTTACACTAAAACCCTAAAACACTAACCCTAACCTTAATACGAACACTAACCCTAATATGAACCCTAACCCTAATACGAACCCTACCCCTAATACCCTAATATCCTTACCCTAACCATAACTCTAACAAAAAACCTAACTCTAACCCTAACCCTAATACGAACCCTAACTCTAACCCTAATCCTTAAACTAATCTAACCATAACCCTAATATGAATCCTAACCCTAATATGAACCCTAACCCTAATTTGAGCCCTAACCCTAACTAACCCTAACCCTAATTCCCTAACACTAACACTAATACCCTTTCCCTAATACCCTTAACCTAACCCTAACCTAACCATAACCCTAACACGAATCCTAACCCTAATACGAACCCTAATTCTAATATGAACCCTAACCCTAACCCTAATACCATAACCCTAACCCTTATACCCTTTCCCTAATACCCTTAACCTAACTCTAAACTAACCATAAACCTAATACCCTAACCCTAACCTAACCGTAACCCTAACCCTAATATGAAACCTAACCCTAACCCTAATACCCTAACCCTAACCCAACCCTAAACCTAACCCTAACCCTTACCTAACCCTAACCCTTACTCTAATGCTACCCTAACACTAACTATAACCCTAATACCTCTAAAATGAACCCTAACCATAACGCAAACCCTAACTCTAACGCTACCCTAACCCTTACCTTCATACGAACCTTAACCCCTAACCCTAACCCCCTAATACCCTAGCCCTAACCCTAAGTAACCCTAACCCTAATCCTAATAACCATAACCCTTACACTAAAACCCTAAAATACTAACCCTAACCTTAATACGAACCCTAACCCTAATATGAACCCTAACCCTAACACGAACCCTACCCCTTATACCCTAATATCCTTACCCTAACCCTAACTCTAATACAAACCCTAACCCTAATATGAACCCTTACCCTAACTAACCCTAACCCTAATTCCCTAACCCTAACCTAACCCTAACACTAACCCTAACCCTAATACAAATCCTAACCCTAACCTAACCCTAACCCTAACCTTAATACCATAAGCCTAAACCTAACCAAACCCTAACCGTAACCCTAATCCTAACCCTAACCTTAACCCTAACCTAACCCTAACCCTTACACAAGCCCTAACACTAACCCTAACCTAACTCTAACCCTAACCCTAATATAAACCCTACCCCTAACACAAACCCTAACCCTAACTCTAATATGAACCCTAACCCTAATATGAACCCTTACCCTAATACGAACCCTGAACCCGACCCTAACCCTGACCCAACCCTAACCCTAACCCAAACAAGAATACCCTAACCATAACTCTAACACAAAAATTAACTCTAACCCTAACCCTAATACGAACCCTAACTCTAACCCTAATCCTTAAACTAATCTAACCATAACCCAAATATGAATCCTAACCCTAATATGAACCCTAACCCTAATTTGAACCCTTACCCTTACTAACTCTACCCCTAATTCCCTAACACTAACACTAACACCCTTTCCCTAATACCCTTAACCTAACCCTAATCTAACCATAACCCTAATACGAATCCTAACCCTAATACGAACCCTAACCCTAATATGAACCCTAACCCTATCTAACCCTAACCCCAATTCCCTAACACTAACCCTAATACCCTTTTTCTAATACCCTTAACCTAACCCTAACCTAACCATAACCCTAATACGAACCCTAATACGAACCATAACCCTAACCCTAATAACCTAATATCCTAACCCTAACCCTAACTAGCCCTAACCACAACTAACCATACCATAATGCGAACCCTAATCCTAAATCTAAACTAACCCTAAACCTAATATGAACCCTAACCTAACCCTAACCCTTACACAAACCCTAACGCTAACCCTAACCCTGACCCAAAGCTAACCCTAACCCTAATATTAACCCTAACCCTAACAACCTAATAACTTAACCCTAACCCTAAATAACCCTAACCCGTATCCTAATAACACGAACCCTAACACTAAAACACTAACCATAATCCTATTACCAACCCTAACCCTAACACTAATACGAACCCTAACCATAATACAAATCCTAACCCTAACCCTAATCTGAACCCTAACACAAACCCTTACCCTAACCCTAATACCGCAATACCCTAACCCTAACTCTAACTAACCCTAATACCATAACCCTAATTTCCTAACTCCCTAACCCTAACCCTAAAACCCTAACCCTAATCTTTATACCCTAACCCTAACCCTAATACAAACCCTAACCCTAATACCCTAACCTAATCCTAACCCTAACACTAACCCTAACACGAACCTTAACTCAAAACCTAACCCTAATACGAACCCTAACCCTAACCTAACCCTACCTTTAATACTACCTTAACCATAACTATAACCCTAATACCTCTAATACGAACCCTAACCCTAAAAAACCCTAAACCTAATGCTACCCTAACCCTATCCCTAATATGAACCCTAACCTCTAACCCTAACACACTAATACCCAAACCCTAACCCTATGTAACCCTAACCCTAATCCTAATACGAACACTAACCCTAACTAACCTTAACCCTAACCCTAATACCCTAACACTAATACCCTATCCCTAATACTCTAACCCTAACCATAACCTAACCCTAATACCCTTAACCCTAACCTAACCCTAACACTAACATTAACCCTAACACGCAGGGATGTGCAGTGAGCTAAATGGCTCAAGAGGCACTGGCTAGCACCAGAGCCAGATTTACACAAAATATATGAGCCAAATGGATCATGTGGGCATTATACACAGCTGCAGCAGTATAAACTCCAGGAAATTTTTGGAGTTTTGATCAGATATGTGCGGAAGAGATAAGCAGGTGAGGCACTTCCTCACCTGCCATAGACTTTTGACTCCACATTTTTGGCTATAAAAATTATTACAATAATGCAAAAAAGATTTTTCAAACATATTCTTTTTATTTTTCACATACTTTATACAGTCAAAACTCTGGCACAAACTTTAGTATGACAGGAATGGCTCTGCCTCACCTGCCTCACCCCACCGCACTTCACTGCTAACACGAACCCTAACCCTAAACCTAACCCTAATACGAACCCTAACCCTAACCTAACCCTAACCCTTACTCTAACGCTACCCTAACCCTAACTATAACCCTAATACCTCTAATACGAACCCTAACCCTAAAACAAACCCTAACCCTAACGTGAACCCTAAACCTAACGCTACCCTAACCCTATCCTTAATATGAACCCTAACTCCCAACCCTAACCCCCTAATACTCAAACCCTAACCCTAACCCTAATCCTAATAACCCAAATTCTAACACTCTAAAACCCTAATCCTAATACGAACCCTAACCCTAACGCTAACCCTAATACGAACCTTAGCCCTAACCCTAATACGAACCCTAACCCTAGCCCTAACCCTAAAATTAACCCTAATACAAACACTAACCCTATTACCCTAATACCCTAACCCTAACTAACCCTAACCCTAACACGAACCCTAACCCTTACCCTAATGCAACCCTAACCCTAATACGAATCCTAACCCTAATACGAACCCTAACTCTAATATGAACCCTAAACATAACCCTAACTAACCTTAACCCTAAAACCCTGTCCCTAATACTCTAACCCTAATACCCTAAACCTAACCCTAACCCTAATACCCAAACCCTAACCCTAACCGAACCCTAACCCTAACACTAACCCTAACCCTAATACCATTACCCTAATCTAACCATATAACCCTAATACCTAACCCTAATACCCTAACCCTAACCTAACCCTATACCTAACCCTAACCCTTATACGAACCCTAACCCTAACAAGAAACCCTAACCTTAATACAAACCCTAACTCTAATGCTACCCTAACCCTAACTATAACCCTAATATCTCTAATACGAATCCTAACCCTAACGCTAACCCTAATACAAACCCTAACCCTAACCATAATATGAACCCTAACCAAAACCCTAACTATAATACGAACCCTAACCCTAATACAAACCCTGACCCTGACTCTGACCCTGACCCTAACCCTAACCCTGACCCAATGCTAACTCTAAAATGAACCCTGACCCTAACACCCTAATACCCTGAACCTAACCCTAACCCTAACTAACCCTATGCCTAATCCTAATAACCCTAACCCTAAAACCCTAACCCTAACACTAATACGAACCCTAACACTTATACAAACCCTAACCCTAATACGAACCCCAACCCTAATACGAACCCTAATCCTTATACTAACCCTAACCCTAATACGAATCCTAACCCTAACGCTACCCTAACCCTAATACGAACCCTAACCTTAATACGAACCCAAACCCTAATACGAACCCTAACCCTAACATGAACCCTAACCTAACCCTAACCCTAATAACTCTAATACAAACCCTAACATTAACCCTAAGACGGTCCCTAACCCTAATACGTACCCTAATCCTAATATAAACTCTAACCATAACCCTAAAATGAACCCTGACCCTAACCCTGAAACAACCTGAACCCAAACCCTAATACCCTAACCCTAACACAAACCCTAAGATGAACCCAATCCCTAACCCTAACACTACTCTAACCCTAACCCTAATACCCTAGCCATAAGCCTAACCCTAATACGAACCATAACCCAAACCTAACCCTTACCCTAACACTAACCCATACATTAACCTTAATACCCTAACCCTACCCAAACTCTAACCCTAATCCTAACCCTATCCCTAACCTAACCCTAACCCTAACTCAAACGCTACCCTAACCCTATTACCCCAATACTTCTAATACGAACCCTAACCCTAATACAAACCCTAAAGTGAACCCTAACCCTAACACTACCCTAACCCTAACCCTAATACGAACCCTAACCCCTAACCCTAACACCCTAATACCCAACCCTAAACCTAACTATCCCTAATCCTAATAACCCTAACGCTAACCCTATCCCTAACCCTAAGCCTAACCATAACAATAATATGAACTGTAACTCTAACCCTTATACGAACTCTAACCCTAACCCTAATACAAATCCTAACCCTAACCCTAATCTGAACCCTAATACAAACCCTAACTCTTATACCCAAATACCCTAACTAAACCTAACCCTTATACCATAACCCTAATTACTTAACCCTAACCCTAACCATAAAATCCAAACCCTAACCTTAATACCCTAACCCTAATACGAACCCTAACTCTAATACCCTAACCAAACCCTACCCCTAATCCTAACCCTAACCCTAAGCCTAACTAACCCTAACCTTAACCTTAACCATAACCCTAATACCCTAACCCTAACCCTAATACGAACCCTAACCCTAACCTAACCCTTGCACAAACCCTTACCCTAAAACAAACCCTAACCCTAACACGAACCCTAACCCTAATGCTACTCTAACACTAACCCTAATATGTACCCTAACCCTAATACGAACCCTAACTAACCTTATCCTTAACCCTAACCCTAATACCCTAATACCCTAACCCTAAGTAACCCTAACACTAATCCTAATAACCCTAAACCTAACCCTAAAACCCTAAAACCCTAACCCTAATACGAACCCTAACCCTATCGCTAACCCTATATGAACCCTAGCCCTAACCCTAATACGAACCCTAAACCTAATATGAACCCTAATACAAACCCTAACCCTAACATGAACCCTAATACCCTAATTCTCTAACCCTAACAAACCCTAACCCTAATGCTACCCTAACCATAACCCTAATACGAATCCTAACCCTAATACGAACCCTAACTCTAATATGAACCCTAAACTAATTAACCCTTAACCTAATACCCAAACCCTAACCCTAACCGAACCCTAACCCTAACACTAACCCTAATACCAGTACCCTAATTCTAACCCTATAACCCTAACCCTAATACGAACCCTAACCCTAACAAAAAGCCCTAACCCTAATACGAACCCTAACCCGAACTCTAACGCTACCCTAAACCTAACTATAACCCTAAAGTCTCTAAAACGAATCCTTACCCTAATGCTAACCCTAATACGAACCCTAACACTAATATGAACCCTAACCCAAACCCTAACCCTAATACGAACCGTAATCCTAATACAAACCCTAACCCTAACACTGACCCAATGTTAACCCTAATATGAACCCTAACCCTAACACCCTAATACCCTAAACCTAACCCTAACCCTAACTAACCCTATGCCTAATCCTAATAACACTAACCCTTATACTAACCCTAACCCTAACACGAACCCTAACACTTATACAAACCCTAACCCTAATATGAATGCTAACCCTAATACGAACCCTATCCCTAATACAAAACCTAATACGAACCCTAACCCTAACGATACCCTAAACCTAATACGAACCCTAACCCTATCCTTAACCCTAATACGAACCCTAACCCTAACAAGAACCCTAAACCTAACATGAACCCTAACCCTAACCTAAGCCTAACCCTAATAACTCTAATACGAACCCTAACATTAACCCTAATACGAACCCTAACCTTAATACAAACCCTAACTCTCAAATGAACCCTGACCCTGACCCTAACCCTGAAACAAACCGAACCCAAACCCTAATACCCTAACCCTAACACAAACCCTAACCCCAACACTACTCTAACCCTAACCCTAATACGAACCCTAACCCTAACTAACCCTAACCTTTACCCTAACCATAACACTAATACCCTAACCCTAAACCTAACCCTAATACGAGCCCTAACCCTACCCCAACCCTAACCCTAATCCTAACTCTAACCCTAAACTAACTCTAAACTTAACTCTAACGCTACCCTAACGCTAACTATAACCCTAAAACTTCTAATACAAACCCTAACACAAATCCTAACCCTAACGTGAACCCTATCCCTTACACTACCCTAACCCTAACCCTAATACTAACCCTAACCCATAACCCTAACACCCTAATACCCTAACCCTAAACCTAACTATCCCTAATCCTAATACCCCTAACGCTAACCCTAAACCTAAAACCCTAAGCCTAACCATAACAATAGTATGAACTGTAACCCTAACCCTAATATGAACCCTAACCCAAATATAAATCCTAACCCTAACCATAACCCTAATCTGAACTCTAATAAAAACCCTAATACCCTAACCCTAACTAACCCTAACCCTAATACCATAACCCTAATTCCCTAATTCCCTTACCCTAACCATAACCCTAAAATCCTAACCCTAACACTAACACCCTAACCCTAATACCACATCCCTAATACCCTAAACCTAACCGTTACCTAACCCATAATCCTAACCCTAACAATAACCATAACAAAAACACGAACCATAACCCTAAACCTAACCCTAATACGAACCCTAACCTAACCCTAACCATAACTCTTACGCTACCCTTACCCAAACTATAACCCTAATACCTCTAATACGAACACTAAAAGAAACCCTAACGTGAACCCTAACCCTAACACTACCCCAACCCTGTCAATAATATGAACCCTAACCCTAACCTCTAACCCTAACACCCTAATACCCTAACCCTTACCCTAAAACAAACCCTAACCCTAATGCGAACCCTAACCTTAACGCTACCCTAACCCTATCCCTAATATGAACCCTAACACCCAACCCTAACCCTAACAACCTAATACTCTAACCCTAACCCTAAAAAACCCTAACCCTAATCCTAATAACCTTAACCCTAACCCTAAAACCCTAAAACCCTAACCCTAATACGAACCCTAACCCTATCGCTTACCCTAATACGATCCCTAGCCCTAACCCTAATATGAACCCTAACCCTAATATGAACCCTAATACAAAACCTAACCCTAACTCTAATACCCTAATACCCTAATACCCTAACCCTAACTATCCCTAACCCTAACCCTAATGCTACCCTAACCCTAATATGAATCTTAACCCTAAAACGAACCCTAACCCTTATACAAACCCTAACCCTAATATGAACCTTAACACTACCATAACTCTAATACGAACCCTAACCCTATCCTTTGCCCTAATACGAACCCAAAACTTAATACAAACCCCATCACGAACCCTAACCCTAGCATGAACCCTTACCCTAACCTAACCCTAATATGAATACTAACCCTAATACGAACCCTATCCCTAATACAAAACCTAATACGAACCCTAACCCTAACGATACCCTAAACCTAATACGAACCCTAACCCTATCCTTAACCCTAATACGAACCCTAACCCTAACAAGAACCCTAAACCTAACATGAACCCTAACCCTAACCTAAGCCTAACCCTAATAACTCTAATACGAACCCTAACATTAACCCTAATACGAACCCTAACCTTAATACAAACCCTAACTCTCAAATGAACCCTGACCCTGACCCTAACCCAAAAAACAAACCGAACCCAAACCCTAATACCCTAACCCTAACGTGAACCCTATCCCTTACACTACCCTAACCCTAACCCTAATACTAACCCTAACCCATAACCCTAACACCCTAATACCCTAACCCTAAACCTAACTGTCCCTAATCCTAATACCCCTAACGCTAACCCTAAACCTAAAACCCTAAGCCTAACCATAACAATAGTATGAACTGTAACCCTAACCCTAATATGAACCCTAACCCAAATATAAATCCTAACCCTAACCATAACCCTAATCTGAACTCTAATAAAAACCCTAATACCCTAACCCTAACTAACCCTAACCCTAATACCATAACCCTAATTCCCTAATTCCCTTACCCTAACCATAACCCTAAAATCCTAACCCTAACACTAACACCCTAACCCTAATACCACATCCCTAATACCCTAAACCTAACCGTTACCTAACCCATAATCCTAACCCTAACAATAGCCATAACAAAAACACGAACCATAACCCTAAACCTAACCCTAATACGAACCCTAACCTAACCCTAACCATAACTCTTACGCTACCCTTACCCAAACTATAACCCTAATACCTCTAATACGAACACTAAAAGAAACCCTAACGTGAACCCTAACCCTAACACTACCCCAACCCTGTCAATAATATGAACCCTAACCCTAACCTCTAACCCTAACACCCTAATACCCTAACCCTTACCCTAAAACAAACCCTAACCCTAATGCGAACCCTAACCTTAACGCTACCCTAACCCTATCCCTAATATGAACCCTAACACCCAACCCTAACCCTAACAACCTAATACTCTAACCCTAACCCTAAAAAACCCTAACCCTAATCCTAATAACCTTAACCCTAACCCTAAAACCCTAAAACCCTAACCCTAATACGAACCCTAACCCTATCGCTTACCCTAATACGATCCCTAGCCCTAACCCTAATATGAACCCTAACCCTAATATGAACCCTAATACAAAACCTAACCCTAACTCTAATACCCTAATACCCTAATACCCTAACCCTAACTATCCCTAACCCTAACCCTAATGCTACCCTAACCCTAATATGAATCTTAACCCTAAAACGAACCCTAACCCTTATACAAACCCTAACCCTAATATGAACCTTAACACTACCATAACTCTAATACGAACCCTAACCCTATCCTTTGCCCTAATACGAACCCAAAACTTAATACAAACCCCATCACGAACCCTAACCCTAGCATGAACCCTTACCCTAACCTAACCCTAATATGAATACTAACCCTAATACGAACCCTATCCCTAATACAAAACCTAATACGAACCCTAACCCTAACGATACCCTAAACCTAATACGAACCCTAACCCTATCCTTAACCCTAATACGAACCCTAACCCTAACAAGAACCCTAAACCTAACATGAACCCTAACCCTAACCTAAGCCTAACCCTAATAACTCTAATACGAACCCTAACATTAACCCTAATACGAACCCTAACCTTAATACAAACCCTAACTCTCAAATGAACCCTGACCCTGACCCTAACCCAAAAAACAAACCGAACCCAAACCCTAATACCCTAACCCTAACACAAACCCTAACCCCAACACTACTCTAACCCTAACCCTAATATGAACCCTAACCCAAATATAAATCCTAACCCTAACCATAACCCTAATCTGAACTCTAATAAAAACCCTAATACCCTAACCCTAACTAACCCTAACCCTAATACCATAACCCTAATTCCCTAATTCCCTTACCCTAACCATAACCCTAAAATCCTAACCCTAACACTAACACCCTAACCCTAATACCACATCCCTAATACCCTAAACCTAACCGTTACCTAACCCATAATCCTAACCCTAACAATAACCATAACAAAAACACGAACCATAACCCTAAACCTAACCCTAATACGAACCCTAACCTAACCCTAACCATAACTCTTACGCTACCCTTACCCAAACTATAACCCTAATACCTCTAATACGAACACTAAAAGAAACCCTAACGTGAACCCTAACCCTAACACTACCCCAACCCTGTCAATAATATGAACCCTAACCCTAACCTCTAACCCTAACACCCTAATACCCTAACCCTTACCCTAAAACAAACCCTAACCCTAATGCGAACCCTAACCTTAACGCTACCCTAACCCTATCCCTAATATGAACCCTAACACCCAACCCTAACCCTAACAACCTAATACTCTAACCCTAACCCTAAAAAACCCTAACCCTAATCCTAATAACCTTAACCCTAACCCTAAAACCCTAAAACCCTAACCCTAATACGAACCCTAACCCTATCGCTTACCCTAATACGATCCCTAGCCCTAACCCTAATATGAACCCTAACCCTAATATGAACCCTAATACAAAACCTAACCCTAACTCTAATACCCTAATACCCTAATACCCTAACCCTAACTATCCCTAACCCTAACCCTAATGCTACCCTAACCCTAATATGAATCTTAACCCTAAAACGAACCCTAACCCTTATACAAACCCTAACCCTAATATGAACCTTAACACTACCATAACTCTAATACGAACCCTAACCCTATCCTTTGCCCTAATACGAACCCAAAACTTAATACAAACCCCATCACGAACCCTAACCCTAGCATGAACCCTTACCCTAACCTAACCCTAATATGAATACTAACCCTAATACGAACCCTATCCCTAATACAAAACCTAATACGAACCCTAACCCTAACGATACCCTAAACCTAATACGAACCCTAACCCTATCCTTAACCCTAATACGAACCCTAACCCTAACAAGAACCCTAAACCTAACATGAACCCTAACCCTAACCTAAGCCTAACCCTAATAACTCTAATACGAACCCTAACATTAACCCTAATACGAACCCTAACCTTAATACAAACCCTAACTCTCAAATGAACCCTGACCCTGACCCTAACCCAAAAAACAAACCGAACCCAAACCCTAATACCCTAACCCTAACGTGAACCCTATCCCTTACACTACCCTAACCCTAACCCTAATACTAACCCTAACCCATAACCCTAACACCCTAATACCCTAACCCTAAACCTAACTGTCCCTAATCCTAATACCCCTAACGCTAACCCTAAACCTAAAACCCTAAGCCTAACCATAACAATAGTATGAACTGTAACCCTAACCCTAATATGAACCCTAACCCAAATATAAATCCTAACCCTAACCATAACCCTAATCTGAACTCTAATAAAAACCCTAATACCCTAACCCTAACTAACCCTAACCCTAATACCATAACCCTAATTCCCTAATTCCCTTACCCTAACCATAACCCTAAAATCCTAACCCTAACACTAACACCCTAACCCTAATACCACATCCCTAATACCCTAAACCTAACCGTTACCTAACCCATAATCCTAACCCTAACAATAGCCATAACAAAAACACGAACCATAACCCTAAACCTAACCCTAATACGAACCCTAACCTAACCCTAACCATAACTCTTACGCTACCCTTACCCAAACTATAACCCTAATACCTCTAATACGAACACTAAAAGAAACCCTAACGTGAACCCTAACCCTAACACTACCCCAACCCTGTCAATAATATGAACCCTAACCCTAACCTCTAACCCTAACACCCTAATACCCTAACCCTTACCCTAAAACAAACCCTAACCCTAATGCGAACCCTAACCTTAACGCTACCCTAACCCTATCCCTAATATGAACCCTAACACCCAACCCTAACCCTAACAACCTAATACTCTAACCCTAACCCTAAAAAACCCTAACCCTAATCCTAATAACCTTAACCCTAACCCTAAAACCCTAAAACCCTAACCCTAATACGAACCCTAACCCTATCGCTTACCCTAATACGATCCCTAGCCCTAACCCTAATATGAACCCTAACCCTAATATGAACCCTAATACAAAACCTAACCCTAACTCTAATACCCTAATACCCTAATACCCTAACCCTAACTATCCCTAACCCTAACCCTAATGCTACCCTAACCCTAATATGAATCTTAACCCTAAAACGAACCCTAACCCTTATACAAACCCTAACCCTAATATGAACCTTAACACTACCATAACTCTAATACGAACCCTAACCCTATCCTTTGCCCTAATACGAACCCAAAACTTAATACAAACCCCATCACGAACCCTAACCCTAGCATGAACCCTTACCCTAACCTAACCCTAATATGAATACTAACCCTAATACGAACCCTATCCCTAATACAAAACCTAATACGAACCCTAACCCTAACGATACCCTAAACCTAATACGAACCCTAACCCTATCCTTAACCCTAATACGAACCCTAACCCTAACAAGAACCCTAAACCTAACATGAACCCTAACCCTAACCTAAGCCTAACCCTAATAACTCTAATACGAACCCTAACATTAACCCTAATACGAACCCTAACCTTAATACAAACCCTAACTCTCAAATGAACCCTGACCCTGACCCTAACCCAAAAAACAAACCGAACCCAAACCCTAATACCCTAACCCTAACACAAACCCTAACCCCAACACTACTCTAACCCTAACCCTAATATGAACCCTAACCCAAATATAAATCCTAACCCTAACCATAACCCTAATCTGAACTCTAATAAAAACCCTAATACCCTAACCCTAACTAACCCTAACCCTAATACCATAACCCTAATTCCCTAATTCCCTTACCCTAACCATAACCCTAAAATCCTAACCCTAACACTAACACCCTAACCCTAATACCACATCCCTAATACCCTAAACCTAACCGTTACCTAACCCATAATCCTAACCCTAACAATAACCATAACAAAAACACGAACCATAACCCTAAACCTAACCCTAATACGAACCCTAACCTAACCCTAACCATAACTCTTACGCTACCCTTACCCAAACTATAACCCTAATACCTCTAATACGAACACTAAAAGAAACCCTAACGTGAACCCTAACCCTAACACTACCCCAACCCTGTCAATAATATGAACCCTAACCCTAACCTCTAACCCTAACACCCTAATACCCTAACCCTTACCCTAAAACAAACCCTAACCCTAATGCGAACCCTAACCTTAACGCTACCCTAACCCTATCCCTAATATGAACCCTAACACCCAACCCTAACCCTAACAACCTAATACTCTAACCCTAACCCTAAAAAACCCTAACCCTAATCCTAATAACCTTAACCCTAACCCTAAAACCCTAAAACCCTAACCCTAATACGAACCCTAACCCTATCGCTTACCCTAATACGATCCCTAGCCCTAACCCTAATATGAACCCTAACCCTAATATGAACCCTAATACAAAACCTAACCCTAACTCTAATACCCTAATACCCTAATACCCTAACCCTAACTATCCCTAACCCTAACCCTAATGCTACCCTAACCCTAATATGAATCTTAACCCTAAAACGAACCCTAACCCTTATACAAACCCTAACCCTAATATGAACCTTAACACTACCATAACTCTAATACGAACCCTAACCCTATCCTTTGCCCTAATACGAACCCAAAACTTAATACAAACCCCATCACGAACCCTAACCCTAGCATGAACCCTTACCCTAACCTAACCCTAATATGAATACTAACCCTAATACGAACCCTATCCCTAATACAAAACCTAATACGAACCCTAACCCTAACGATACCCTAAACCTAATACGAACCCTAACCCTATCCTTAACCCTAATACGAACCCTAACCCTAACAAGAACCCTAAACCTAACATGAACCCTAACCCTAACCTAAGCCTAACCCTAATAACTCTAATACGAACCCTAACATTAACCCTAATACGAACCCTAACCTTAATACAAACCCTAACTCTCAAATGAACCCTGACCCTGACCCTAACCCAAAAAACAAACCGAACCCAAACCCTAATACCCTAACCCTAACGTGAACCCTATCCCTTACACTACCCTAACCCTAACCCTAATACTAACCCTAACCCATAACCCTAACACCCTAATACCCTAACCCTAAACCTAACTGTCCCTAATCCTAATACCCCTAACGCTAACCCTAAACCTAAAACCCTAAGCCTAACCATAACAATAGTATGAACTGTAACCCTAACCCTAATATGAACCCTAACCCAAATATAAATCCTAACCCTAACCATAACCCTAATCTGAACTCTAATAAAAACCCTAATACCCTAACCCTAACTAACCCTAACCCTAATACCATAACCCTAATTCCCTAATTCCCTTACCCTAACCATAACCCTAAAATCCTAACCCTAACACTAACACCCTAACCCTAATACCACATCCCTAATACCCTAAACCTAACCGTTACCTAACCCATAATCCTAACCCTAACAATAGCCATAACAAAAACACGAACCATAACCCTAAACCTAACCCTAATACGAACCCTAACCTAACCCTAACCATAACTCTTACGCTACCCTTACCCAAACTATAACCCTAATACCTCTAATACGAACACTAAAAGAAACCCTAACGTGAACCCTAACCCTAACACTACCCCAACCCTGTCAATAATATGAACCCTAACCCTAACCTCTAACCCTAACACCCTAATACCCTAACCCTTACCCTAAAACAAACCCTAACCCTAATGCGAACCCTAACCTTAACGCTACCCTAACCCTATCCCTAATATGAACCCTAACACCCAACCCTAACCCTAACAACCTAATACTCTAACCCTAACCCTAAAAAACCCTAACCCTAATCCTAATAACCTTAACCCTAACCCTAAAACCCTAAAACCCTAACCCTAATACGAACCCTAACCCTATCGCTTACCCTAATACGATCCCTAGCCCTAACCCTAATATGAACCCTAACCCTAATATGAACCCTAATACAAAACCTAACCCTAACTCTAATACCCTAATACCCTAATACCCTAACCCTAACTATCCCTAACCCTAACCCTAATGCTACCCTAACCCTAATATGAATCTTAACCCTAAAACGAACCCTAACCCTTATACAAACCCTAACCCTAATATGAACCTTAACACTACCATAACTCTAATACGAACCCTAACCCTATCCTTTGCCCTAATACGAACCCAAAACTTAATACAAACCCCATCACGAACCCTAACCCTAGCATGAACCCTTACCCTAACCTAACCCTAATATGAATACTAACCCTAATACGAACCCTATCCCTAATACAAAACCTAATACGAACCCTAACCCTAACGATACCCTAAACCTAATACGAACCCTAACCCTATCCTTAACCCTAATACGAACCCTAACCCTAACAAGAACCCTAAACCTAACATGAACCCTAACCCTAACCTAAGCCTAACCCTAATAACTCTAATACGAACCCTAACATTAACCCTAATACGAACCCTAACCTTAATACAAACCCTAACTCTCAAATGAACCCTGACCCTGACCCTAACCCAAAAAACAAACCGAACCCAAACCCTAATACCCTAACCCTAACACAAACCCTAACCCCAACACTACTCTAACCCTAACCCTAATATGAACCCTAACCCAAATATAAATCCTAACCCTAACCATAACCCTAATCTGAACTCTAATAAAAACCCTAATACCCTAACCCTAACTAACCCTAACCCTAATACCATAACCCTAATTCCCTAATTCCCTTACCCTAACCATAACCCTAAAATCCTAACCCTAACACTAACACCCTAACCCTAATACCACATCCCTAATACCCTAAACCTAACCGTTACCTAACCCATAATCCTAACCCTAACAATAACCATAACAAAAACACGAACCATAACCCTAAACCTAACCCTAATACGAACCCTAACCTAACCCTAACCATAACTCTTACGCTACCCTTACCCAAACTATAACCCTAATACCTCTAATACGAACACTAAAAGAAACCCTAACGTGAACCCTAACCCTAACACTACCCCAACCCTGTCAATAATATGAACCCTAACCCTAACCTCTAACCCTAACACCCTAATACCCTAACCCTTACCCTAAAACAAACCCTAACCCTAATGCGAACCCTAACCTTAACGCTACCCTAACCCTATCCCTAATATGAACCCTAACACCCAACCCTAACCCTAACAACCTAATACTCTAACCCTAACCCTAAAAAACCCTAACCCTAATCCTAATAACCTTAACCCTAACCCTAAAACCCTAAAACCCTAACCCTAATACGAACCCTAACCCTATCGCTTACCCTAATACGATCCCTAGCCCTAACCCTAATATGAACCCTAACCCTAATATGAACCCTAATACAAAACCTAACCCTAACTCTAATACCCTAATACCCTAATACCCTAACCCTAACTATCCCTAACCCTAACCCTAATGCTACCCTAACCCTAATATGAATCTTAACCCTAAAACGAACCCTAACCCTTATACAAACCCTAACCCTAATATGAACCTTAACACTACCATAACTCTAATACGAACCCTAACCCTATCCTTTGCCCTAATACGAACCCAAAACTTAATACAAACCCCATCACGAACCCTAACCCTAGCATGAACCCTTACCCTAACCTAACCCTAATATGAATACTAACCCTAATACGAACCCTATCCCTAATACAAAACCTAATACGAACCCTAACCCTAACGATACCCTAAACCTAATACGAACCCTAACCCTATCCTTAACCCTAATACGAACCCTAACCCTAACAAGAACCCTAAACCTAACATGAACCCTAACCCTAACCTAAGCCTAACCCTAATAACTCTAATACGAACCCTAACATTAACCCTAATACGAACCCTAACCTTAATACAAACCCTAACTCTCAAATGAACCCTGACCCTGACCCTAACCCAAAAAACAAACCGAACCCAAACCCTAATACCCTAACCCTAACGTGAACCCTATCCCTTACACTACCCTAACCCTAACCCTAATACTAACCCTAACCCATAACCCTAACACCCTAATACCCTAACCCTAAACCTAACTGTCCCTAATCCTAATACCCCTAACGCTAACCCTAAACCTAAAACCCTAAGCCTAACCATAACAATAGTATGAACTGTAACCCTAACCCTAATATGAACCCTAACCCAAATATAAATCCTAACCCTAACCATAACCCTAATCTGAACTCTAATAAAAACCCTAATACCCTAACCCTAACTAACCCTAACCCTAATACCATAACCCTAATTCCCTAATTCCCTTACCCTAACCATAACCCTAAAATCCTAACCCTAACACTAACACCCTAACCCTAATACCACATCCCTAATACCCTAAACCTAACCGTTACCTAACCCATAATCCTAACCCTAACAATAGCCATAACAAAAACACGAACCATAACCCTAAACCTAACCCTAATACGAACCCTAACCTAACCCTAACCATAACTCTTACGCTACCCTTACCCAAACTATAACCCTAATACCTCTAATACGAACACTAAAAGAAACCCTAACGTGAACCCTAACCCTAACACTACCCCAACCCTGTCAATAATATGAACCCTAACCCTAACCTCTAACCCTAACACCCTAATACCCTAACCCTTACCCTAAAACAAACCCTAACCCTAATGCGAACCCTAACCTTAACGCTACCCTAACCCTATCCCTAATATGAACCCTAACACCCAACCCTAACCCTAACAACCTAATACTCTAACCCTAACCCTAAAAAACCCTAACCCTAATCCTAATAACCTTAACCCTAACCCTAAAACCCTAAAACCCTAACCCTAATACGAACCCTAACCCTATCGCTTACCCTAATACGATCCCTAGCCCTAACCCTAATATGAACCCTAACCCTAATATGAACCCTAATACAAAACCTAACCCTAACTCTAATACCCTAATACCCTAATACCCTAACCCTAACTATCCCTAACCCTAACCCTAATGCTACCCTAACCCTAATATGAATCTTAACCCTAAAACGAACCCTAACCCTTATACAAACCCTAACCCTAATATGAACCTTAACACTACCATAACTCTAATACGAACCCTAACCCTATCCTTTGCCCTAATACGAACCCAAAACTTAATACAAACCCCATCACGAACCCTAACCC
This sequence comes from Pseudophryne corroboree, assembly GCF_028390025.1. Taxonomy (NCBI): domain Eukaryota; kingdom Metazoa; phylum Chordata; class Amphibia; order Anura; family Myobatrachidae; genus Pseudophryne; species Pseudophryne corroboree. Next base: position 644,200 of record NW_026969714.1, read on the forward strand.
TAGCATGAACCCTTACCCTAACCTAACCCTAATATGAATACTAACCCTAATACGAACCCTATCCCTAATACAAAACCTAATACGAACCCTAACCCTAACGATACCCTAAACCTAATACGAACCCTAACCCTATCCTTAACCCTAATACGAACCCTAACCCTAACAAGAACCCTAAACCTAACATGAACCCTAACCCTAACCTAAGCCTAACCCTAATAACTCTAATACGAACCCTAACATTAACCCTAATACGAACCCTAACCTTAATACAAACCCTAACTCTCAAATGAACCCTGACCCTGACCCTAACCCAAAAAACAAACCGAACCCAAACCCTAATACCCTAACCCTAACACAAACCCTAACCCCAACACTACTCTAACCCTAACCCTAATATGAACCCTAACCCAAATATAAATCCTAACCCTAACCATAACCCTAATCTGAACTCTAATAAAAACCCTAATACCCTAACCCTAACTAACCCTAACCCTAATACCATAACCCTAATTCCCTAATTCCCTTACCCTAACCATAACCCTAAAATCCTAACCCTAACACTAACACCCTAACCCTAATACCACATCCCTAATACCCTAAACCTAACCGTTACCTAACCCATAATCCTAACCCTAACAATAACCATAACAAAAACACGAACCATAACCCTAAACCTAACCCTAATACGAACCCTAACCTAACCCTAACCATAACTCTTACGCTACCCTTACCCAAACTATAACCCTAATACCTCTAATACGAACACTAAAAGAAACCCTAACGTGAACCCTAACCCTAACACTACCCCAACCCTGTCAATAATATGAACCCTAACCCTAACCTCTAACCCTAACACCCTAATACCCTAACCCTTACCCTAAAACAAACCCTAACCCTAATGCGAACCCTAACCTTAACGCTACCCTAACCCTATCCCTAATATGAACCCTAACACCCAACCCTAACCCTAACAACCTAATACTCTAACCCTAACCCTAAAAAACCCTAACCCTAATCCTAATAACCTTAACCCTAACCCTAAAACCCTAAAACCCTAACCCTAATACGAACCCTAACCCTATCGCTTACCCTAATACGATCCCTAGCCCTAACCCTAATATGAACCCTAACCCTAATATGAACCCTAATACAAAACCTAACCCTAACTCTAATACCCTAATACCCTAATACCCTAACCCTAACTATCCCTAACCCTAACCCTAATGCTACCCTAACCCTAATATGAATCTTAACCCTAAAACGAACCCTAACCCTTATACAAACCCTAACCCTAATATGAACCTTAACACTACCATAACTCTAATACGAACCCTAACCCTATCCTTTGCCCTAATACGAACCCAAAACTTAATACAAACCCCATCACGAACCCTAACCCTAGCATGAACCCTTACCCTAACCTAACCCTAATATGAATACTAACCCTAATACGAACCCTATCCCTAATACAAAACCTAATACGAACCCTAACCCTAACGATACCCTAAACCTAATACGAACCCTAACCCTATCCTTAACCCTAATACGAACCCTAACCCTAACAAGAACCCTAAACCTAACATGAACCCTAACCCTAACCTAAGCCTAACCCTAATAACTCTAATACGAACCCTAACATTAACCCTAATACGAACCCTAACCTTAATACAAACCCTAACTCTCAAATGAACCCTGACCCTGACCCTAACCCAAAAAACAAACCGAACCCAAACCCTAATACCCTAACCCTAACACAAACCCTAACCCCAACACTACTCTAACCCTAACCCTAATACGAACCCTAACCCTAACTAACCCTAACCTTTACCCTAACCATAACACTAATACCCTAACCCTAAACCTAACCCTAATACGAGCCCTAACCCTACCCCAACCCTAACCCTAATCCTAACTCTAACCCTAAACTAACTCTAAACTTAACTCTAACGCTACCCTAACGATAACTATAACCCTAAAACTTCTAATACAAACCCTAACACAAATCCTAACCCTAACGTGAACCCTATCCCTTACACTACCCTAACCCTAACCCTAATACTAACCCTAACCCATAACCCTAACACCCTAATACCCTAACCCTAAACCTAACTATCCCTAATCCTAATACCCCTAACGCTAACCCTAAACCTAAAACCCTAAGCCTAACCATAACAATAGTATGAACTGTAACCCTAACCCTTATATGAACCCTAACCCAAATATAAATCCTAACCCTAACCATAACCCTAATCTGAACTCTAATAAAAACCCTAATACCCTAACCCTAACTAACCCTAACCCTAATACCATAACCCTAATTCCCTAATTCCCTTACCCTAACCATAACCCTAAAATCCTAACCCTAACACTAACACCCTAACCCTAATACCACATCCCTAATACCCTAAACCTAACCGTTACCTAACCCATAATCCTAACCCTAACAATAACCATAACAAAAACACGAACCATAACCCTAAACCTAACCCTAATACGAACCCTAACCTAACCCTAACCATAACTCTTACGCTACCCTTACCCAAACTATAACCCTAATACCTCTAATACGAACACTAAAAGAAACCCTAACGTGAACCCTAACCCTAACACTACCCCAACCCTGTCAATAATATGAACCCTAACCCTAACCTCTAACCCTAACACCCTAATACCCTAACCCTTACCCTAAAACAAACCCTAACCCTAATGCGAACCCTAACCTTAACGCTACCCTAACCCTATCCCTAATATGAACCCTAACACCCAACCCTAACCCTAACAACCTAATACTCTAACCCTAACCCTAAAAAACCCTAACCCTAATCCTAATAACCTTAACCCTAACCCTAAAACCCTAAAACCCTAACCCTAATACGAACCCTAACCCTATCGCTTACCCTAATACGATCCCTAGCCCTAACCCTAATATGAACCCTAACCCTAATATGAACCCTAATACAAAACCTAACCCTAACTCTAATACCCTAATACCCTAATACCCTAACCCTAACTATCCCTAACCCTAACCCTAATGCTACCCTAACCCTAATATGAATCTTAACCCTAAAACGAACCCTAACCCTTATACAAACCCTAACCCTAATATGAACCTTAACACTACCATAACTCTAATACGAACCCTAACCCTATCCTTTGCCCTAATACGAACCCAAAACTTAATACAAACCCCATCACGAACCCTAACCCTAGCATGAACCCTTACCCTAACCTAACCCTAACCCTAATAACTCTAATATGAACCCGAACATTAACCCTAATACGAACTCTAACTCTAATACGAACCATAACCCTAACCCTCAAATGAACCCTGACCCTGACCCTAACCCTGAAACAAACCGAACATAAACCCTAGTACCCTAACCCTAACACAAACCCTAACTTGAACCCTAACACTACTCTAAACCTAACCCTAATACGAACCCTAACCCTAACCCAAACCTATCCCCAACCCATACCCTAACACTAACCCATACATTAACCCTAATACCCTAACCCTACCCCAACCTTAACCCTAATCCTAACTCTAACCCTAAACTAACTCTAAACTTAACTCTAACGCTACCCTAACGCTAACTATAACCCTAATACTTTTAATACAAACCCTACCACAAACACTTACCCTAATGTGAACCCTATCCCTAACACTAACCTAACCCTAACCTTAATATGAACCCTAACCCCTAACCCTAACACCCTAATACCCTAACCCTAAACCTAACTATCCCTAATCCTAATAACCCTAACCTTAAACCTAAAACCCTAAGCCTAACCATAACAATAATATGAACTGTATACCTAACCCTAACACCCTAATACAAACGCTAACCCTAACCCAAATACAAATCCTAACCCTAACCATAACCCTAATCTGAACTCTAATACAAACCCTAATACCCAAAACCTAATTAACCCTAACCCTAATACCATAACCCTAATTCCCTTATTCCCTTACCCTAACTATAACCCTAAAATCCTAACCGTAACCCTAATACCCTAACTCTAATATGAACCCTAACCCTAATACCCTAACCAAACCCTAACCCTAATCCTAACCCTAACCTAACCCTAACCCTTACACAAACTCTTACCCTAACACGAACCGTATCCCTAATGCTACTCTAACCATAACCCTAATGTGTACCCTAACCATAATACGAACCCTAAAGCTAACTAACCTTAACCTTAACCCTAACCCGAACCCTAACACCCTAACACGAATCCTAATACCCTATCCCTAATACCCTAACCCTTACCTAACCCTCACCTAAACCTAACCCTAACCCTAACAATAACCATAACAAAAACACGAACCCTAACCCTAAACCTAACCCTAATACGAACCCTAACCTAACCCTAACCATAACTCTTACGCTACCCTAACCCTAACTATAACCCTAAAACCTCTAATACGAACACTAAAAGAAACCCTAATGTGTACCCTAACCCTAACACTACCCCAACCCTATCCCTAATACGAACCCTAACCCTAACCTCTAACCCTAACACCCTAATACACTAAATACTAAAACCTAAAACAAACCCTAACGCGAACCTTAACCTTAATGCTACCCTAACCCTATCCCTAATATGAACCCTAACCCCCAACCCTAACACCCTAACACTCTAACCCTACCCCTAGGTAACCCTAACCCTAATCCTAATAACCCTAACCCTAAAACCCTAACCCTAATAAGAACCCTAACCCTAATACGAACCATAACCCTAACAAGAAACCCTAACCCTAATACGAACCCTAACTCTAACGCTACCCTAACCCTACCCATAACCCTAATATATCTAATACAAATCCTAACCAACGCTAACCCTAATATGAACCCTAACCCTAATACGAACCTTAATCGTAATACAAACCCTGACCCTAACCCTAACCCTGACCCAATGCTAGCCCTAATATGAACCCTAACCCTAACACTCTAATACCCTAAACCTAACCATAACCCTAACTAACTCTATGCCTAATCCTAATAACCCTAACCCTAAAACCCTAACCCTAATACGAACCCTAACACTTATACAAACACTAACCCTAATACGAACCCTAACCCTAATACGAACCCTAATACGAACCCTAACCCTGACCCTAACCCTAAACCTGAACCAACCCTAAACCTAATACGAAACCTATCCCTAACCCTAATATGAACCCTAATATGAACCCTAACCCTAATACCAAAATACCCTAACCCTAACCCTAACTAACCCTAACCCTAATACGAACCCTAACCCTAACTAACCCTAACCTAAACCTAATACTCTAACCCTAATACCCTAACACTAAAACCCTAACCCAAACCTAACCCTAACACTTACCTTAACCCTATTACTCAAACCCTAACCCTAACCTAACCCTAACAATAACCATAACCCTAACCAAATACCCTAATCCTAAACCTAACACTAAACACAATACGAACCCTAACCATAATACCCTAACCCTAACCCAACCCTAACCCTAACCTAACCCTAATCCTAACCCTTACACAAACCCTAACCCTAATACCACTACCCTAATTCTAACCCTAGTACCCTAACCATAACCCTAATACCCAAAGCCTAATCCTAACCCTAACATTAACAAGAAATACTAAATATAACCCTAATACGAACCCTAACCCTAACTCTATCGCTACCATAACCCTTTCAATAACCCTATTATCTCTAATACGAACCCTAACCCTAACGCTAAACCTAATACGAACCCTTACCCTAATATGAACCCTAACCCAAACCCTTTCCCTAATACGAACCCTAACCCTAACCTTAACCCTGACCCAAAGCTAACCCTAACCCTAATACGAACCCTAAGCCTAAATAACCCTAACCATTATACTAATAACACTAACCCTAACCCTAAAACACTAACCATAATCCTATTACGAACCCTAACACTAACACGAACCCTAATCCGAATACAAATCCTAACCCTAACCATAATCTAAACCCTAACACAAACCCTAACCCTAATACTGTAATACCCTAACCCTAACTCTAACTAACCCTAACCCTAATACCATAACCCTAATTTCCTAATTCCCTTACCCTAACCCTAAAACCCTAACTCTAATACTTACCCTAATACAAACCCTAACCCTAATACCCTAACCAAATCCTAACCCTAACACTAAGCCTAACACGAACCTTAACCCAAAACATAACCCTAAAACGAACCCTAACCATAACCTAACCCTAACCCTACCTCTAACGCTACCTTAACCCTAACTATAAACCTAATACCTCTAATACGTACACTAACCCTAAAAAAAACCTAACCCTAAAGATACCCTAACCCTATCCCTAATATGAACCCTAACCTCTAACCCTAATACACTAATACCCAAACCCTAACCCTATGTAACATTAACCCTAATCCTAATACGAACACTAATCCTAACTAACCTTAACCCTAACCCTAATACCCTAACCCTAACACTCATACCCTATCCCTAATACCCTAACCCTAACCATAACCTAACCCTAATACCCTAACCCTAACCTAACCATAACACTAACATTAACCCTAACACAAACCCTAAACCTAACCCTAATACAAACCATAACCCTAACCTAACCATAACCCTTACTCTAACGCTACCCTAACTATAAGCCTAATACCTCTAATACGAACCCTAACCCTAAAACAAACCATAACCCTAACATGAACCCTAAACCTAAAGCTACCCTAACCCTATCCTTAATATGAACCCTAACTCCCAACCCTAACCCTAACACCCTAATACTCTAACCCTAACCCTAAGTAACCCTAACCCTAATCCTAATAACCCTAAACCTAACACCCTAAAACCCTAATCCTCATAAGAACCCTAACCCTAACGCTAACCCTAATACGAACCTTAGCCCTAACCCTAATATGAACACTAACCCTAAAATGAACCCTAATACAAAACCTTACCCTAATACCCTAACCCTAACTAACCCTAAACCTAATGCGAACCCTAACCCTTACACTAATGCAACCCTTACCCTAATATGAATCCTAACCCTAATACGAACCCTAACTCTAATATGAACCCTAAAAATAACCCTAACTAACCCTAACCCTAATACCCTATCCCTAATACTCTAACCCTAATACCCTAAACCTAAACCTAACTCTAATACGCAAACCCTAACCCTAACCGAACCCTAACCCTAACACTAACCCTAACCCTAATACCATTACCCAGATCTAACCCTATAACCCTAATTCTAATACCTAACCCTAATACCCTAACCCTAACCTAACCCTATCCCTAACCCTAACCCTTATACGAACCCTAACAAGAAACCCTAACCCTAATACAAACCCTAACACTAATGCTACCCTAACCCTAACTATGACCCTAATATCTCTAATACTAATCATAACCCTAACGCTAAATCTAATACAAACCCTAACCCTAACCATAATATGAACCCTAACACAAACCCTAACCATAATACGAACCCTAACCCTAATTCAAACCCTGACCCTGACTCTGACCTGACCCTAACCCTAACCCTGACCCAATGCTAACCCTAATATGAACCCTAACCCTAGCACACTAATACCTTAAACCTAACCCTAACCCTAACTAACCCTATGCCTAATCCTTATAACCCTAACCCTAAAACCCTAACCCTAACCCTAATACGAACCCTAACACTTATACAAACCCTAACCCTAATACGAACCCCAACCATAATACGAACCCTAACCCTTATACTAAACCCTAACCCTAATACGAACCCTAACCCTAACGCTACACTAACCCTAATACGAACCCTAAACTTAATACGAACCCAAACCCTAACACGAACCCTAGCCCTAACATGAACCCTAACCTAACCCTAACCCTAATAACTCTAATACAAACCCTAACATTAACCCTAAAACGAACCATAACCCTAATACGAACCCTAACATTAATACGAACCCTAACCATAACTCTAAAATGAACCCTGACCCTAACCCTGAAACAAACCGAACCCAATCCCTAATACCCTAACCCTAACACAAACCCTAACACGAACCCTAACCCTAACACTACTCTAAGCCTAACCCTACTACCCTAACCAAAAACCTAACCCTAATACGAACCCCAACACTAACCCAAACCTAACCCTAACCCTTACCCTAACATTAACCCATACATTAACCTTAATACCCTAACCCTACCCCAACTCTAACCCTAACCTAACCCTAATCCTAACCCTTACACAAACCCTAACCCTAATACCACTACCCTAATTCTAACCCTAGTACCCTAACCATAACCCTAATACCCAAAGCCTAATCCTAACCCTAACATTAACAAGAAATACTAAATATAACCCTAATACGAACCCTAACCCTAACTCTATCGCTACCATAACCCTTTCAATAACCCTATTATCTCTAATACGAACCCTAACCCTAACGCTAAACCTAATACGAACCCTTACCCTAATATGAACCCTAACCCAAACCCTTTCCCTAATACGAACCCTAACCCTAACCTTAACCCTGACCCAAAGCTAACCCTAACCCTAATACGAACCCTAAGCCTAAATAACCCTAACCATTATACTAATAACACTAACCCTAACCCTAAAACACTAACCATAATCCTATTACGAACCCTAACACTAACACGAACCCTAATCCGAATACAAATCCTAACCCTAACCATAATCTAAACCCTAACACAAACCCTAACCCTAATACTGTAATACCCTAACCCTAACTCTAACTAACCCTAACCCTAATACCATAACCCTAATTTCCTAATTCCCTTACCCTAACCCTAAAACCCTAACTCTAATACTTACCCTAATACAAACCCTAACCCTAATACCCTAACCAAATCCTAACCCTAACACTAAGCCTAACACGAACCTTAACCCAAAACATAACCCTAAAACGAACCCTAACCATAACCTAACCCTAACCCTACCTCTAACGCTACCTTAACCCTAACTATAAACCTAATACCTCTAATACGTACACTAACCCTAAAAAAAACCTAACCCTAAAGATACCCTAACCCTATCCCTAATATGAACCCTAACCTCTAACCCTAATACACTAATACCCAAACCCTAACCCTATGTAACATTAACCCTAATCCTAATACGAACACTAATCCTAACTAACCTTAACCCTAACCCTAATACCCTAACCCTAACACTCATACCCTATCCCTAATACCCTAACCCTAACCATAACCTAACCCTAATACCCTAACCCTAACCTAACCATAACACTAACATTAACCCTAACACAAACCCTAAACCTAACCCTAATACAAACCATAACCCTAACCTAACCATAACCCTTACTCTAACGCTACCCTAACTATAAGCCTAATACCTCTAATACGAACCCTAACCCTAAAACAAACCATAACCCTAACATGAACCCTAAACCTAAAGCTACCCTAACCCTATCCTTAATATGAACCCTAACTCCCAACCCTAACCCTAACACCCTAATACTCTAACCCTAACCCTAAGTAACCCTAACCCTAATCCTAATAACCCTAAACCTAACACCCTAAAACCCTAATCCTCATAAGAACCCTAACCCTAACGCTAACCCTAATACGAACCTTAGCCCTAACCCTAATATGAACACTAACCCTAAAATGAACCCTAATACAAAACCTTACCCTAATACCCTAACCCTAACTAACCCTAAACCTAATGCGAACCCTAACCCTTACACTAATGCAACCCTTACCCTAATATGAATCCTAACCCTAATACGAACCCTAACTCTAATATGAACCCTAAAAATAACCCTAACTAACCCTAACCCTAATACCCTATCCCTAATACTCTAACCCTAATACCCTAAACCTAAACCTAACTCTAATACGCAAACCCTAACCCTAACCGAACCCTAACCCTAACACTAACCCTAACCCTAATACCATTACCCAGATCTAACCCTATAACCCTAATTCTAATACCTAACCCTAATACCCTAACCCTAACCTAACCCTATCCCTAACCCTAACCCTTATACGAACCCTAACAAGAAACCCTAACCCTAATACAAACCCTAACACTAATGCTACCCTAACCCTAACTATGACCCTAATATCTCTAATACTAATCATAACCCTAACGCTAAATCTAATACAAACCCTAACCCTAACCATAATATGAACCCTAACACAAACCCTAACCATAATACGAACCCTAACCCTAATTCAAACCCTGACCCTGACTCTGACCTGACCCTAACCCTAACCCTGACCCAATGCTAACCCTAATATGAACCCTAACCCTAGCACACTAATACCTTAAACCTAACCCTAACCCTAACTAACCCTATGCCTAATCCTTATAACCCTAACCCTAAAACCCTAACCCTAACCCTAATACGAACCCTAACACTTATACAAACCCTAACCCTAATACGAACCCCAACCATAATACGAACCCTAACCCTTATACTAAACCCTAACCCTAATACGAACCCTAACCCTAACGCTACACTAACCCTAATACGAACCCTAAACTTAATACGAACCCAAACCCTAACACGAACCCTAGCCCTAACATGAACCCTAACCTAACCCTAACCCTAATAACTCTAATACAAACCCTAACATTAACCCTAAAACGAACCATAACCCTAATACGAACCCTAACATTAATACGAACCCTAACCATAACTCTAAAATGAACCCTGACCCTAACCCTGAAACAAACCGAACCCAATCCCTAATACCCTAACCCTAACACAAACCCTAACACGAACCCTAACCCTAACACTACTCTAAGCCTAACCCTACTACCCTAACCAAAAACCTAACCCTAATACGAACCCCAACACTAACCCAAACCTAACCCTAACCCTTACCCTAACATTAACCCATACATTAACCTTAATACCCTAACCCTACCCCAACTCTAACCCTAATCCTAACCCTAACCTAACCCTAACCATAACTCAAACGCTGCCCTATTTCCCTAATACTTCTAATACGAACCATAACTCTAATACAAACCCTAACGTGAACCCTAACCCTAACACTGCCCTAACCCTAACCCTAATACGAACCCTAACCCCTAACCCTAACACCCTAATACCCTAACCCTAAACCTAACTATACCTAATCCTAATAACGCTAACCCTAACCCTAAAACACTAAGCGTAACCATAACAATAATATGACCTGTAACCCTAACCCTAATACAAACCCTAACACTAACTCTAATACAAATCCTAACCCTAACCCTAATCTGAACCCTAATACAAACCCTAACCCTAACCATTATACCCAAATACCCTAACCCTAACTAAACCTAACCCTTATACCATAACCCTAATTCACTAACCCTAACCCTAAAATCCTAACCCTAACCCTAATACCCTAACCCTAATACGAACCCAAACCCTAACCCTAACACCCTAACCAAACCACACCCCTAATCCTAACCCTACCCCTAACCTAACCCTTACACAAACCCTTACGCTAACACAAAACCTAACCCTACCACGAACCCTAACCCTAATGCTACTCTAACCCTAACCCTAACATGTACCCTAACCCTAATACGAACCCTAACCCTAACTAAATTTAACCTTAACCCTAACCCTAATACCCTAACTCTAAACCTAAAACCCTATCCCAAATACCCTAACCCTAACCTAACCCTAACCCCAAAAATTACCCAAACCCTAACACAAACCTTAACCCTAAACCTAACCCTAATAGGAACCCTAACCCTAACTATAATGCTACCCTAACTCTAACTATAACCCTAATATCTCTAATACGAACCCTAACCCTAAAAGAAACCCTAACCCTAATGTGAATCCTAACACTACCCTAACCCTATCCCTAATATGAACCCTAACAATAATAACCTAAACCTAACCCTAATTCTACCCTAACCCTAATACGATCCCTAACCCTAATACAAACCCTAACTCTAACCCTTATACGAACCCTAACCCTAACTAACCCTAACCCTAATACCCTAACCCTAATATCCTAACCCTAACCCTGACCTGACCCTAATCCTAACCCAAACCCTAATACCAAAACCATAACCCTAACCTAACCCTAACCCTAACCCTAACCCTAACTAACCCTAACACTAATACCCTAACCATAACTCTAATACACTTCCCCTAATACCCTAACACTAACCTAAACCTAACCCTAACTATAATACCCAAACCCTAACCTAAACCTAACCCTAATACCCTAATCCTAAACCTAACCCTAATACAAACCCTAACCCAATTCCTAACCTAACCATAACATTAACCCTAACTCTATCCATAAACCTAATACCCTAACCCAACCCTAACCCTAATCCTAAACCTAACCCAAACCCTTACACAAACCCTTACCCTAACACGAACCCTAACCCTATCCCTAACCCTAATACAAACCCAAACCCTAAAACGAACCCTAACCATAACCCTAATACCAAAATACCCTAACCCTAACTAACCCTAACATAACACGAACCCTAATCCTTAAACTAATCTAACCATAACCCTAATATGAATCCTAACCATAATATGAACCCTAACCCTAATTTGCACCATAACTAACCCTAACCCTATTTCCCTAACACTAACACTAATACCCTTAACCTAACCCTAATCTAACCATAACCCTAATACGAATCCTAACCCTAATACGAACCCTAACCCTAATATGAACCCTAACTAACCCTAACCCTAATTCCCTAACACTAACCTTAATACCCTTTCCCTAATTCCCTTAACCTAACCCTAACCTAACCATAACCCTAATACGAATCCTAACCCTAATACGAACCCTAACCCTAATATGAACCCTAACCTTATCCCTAACCCTAATACCATAACCCTAACCCTAATAGCCTTAACCTAACTCTAAACTAACCATAACCCTAATACCCTAAACCTAACCTAACCGAAACCCTACCCCTAACCCAAATATGAAACCTAACCCTAACCCTACTACCCTAACCTTAACCCTAACCCGACCCTAACCCTAATCCTAACCCTAGCTCTAATGCTACCCTAACCCTAACCTTAATACCATAACCCTAAACAAACTCTAACCGTATCCTTAATCCTAACCCTAACCCTAACCTAACCCTAACTCTAACTCTAACACAAACCCTAATTCTAACACTAACCCTAACACGAACCCTAACCCTAAAACTACTCTTACCCTAACCCTAATCCTAATAACCCTAACACTAAAACCCTAAAACATTGACCCTAACCCTAATACGAACCCTAACCCTAATACGAACCATAACCCTAACCCTAATACGAACCCTAATACGAACCATAACCCTAACCCTAATAACCTAATATCCTAACCCTAACCCTAACCCTAACCGTAACTAACCATAACATAATTCGAACCCTAATCCTAAAGCTAAACTAACCCTAACCCTAAAACGAACCCTAACCTAAACCTAACCCTTACACAAACCCTAACCCTAATACGAAACCTAACCCTAAAGATACTCTAACCCTAACCATAATACAAACCCTAACCCTAATACTAACCCTAATACGAACCCTAACCCTAACCCTAACCCAACCCTCACCCTAATCCTAACCCCAACCCTTACCTAACACTAACCCTAACTCTAACACTACCCTAACCCTAACCTTAATACCATAACCCTAACCCTAACCAAACTCTGACCGTATCCCTAATCCTAACCCTAACCCTAACCTAACCCCAACCCTAACCCTAACTCTAATACGAACAATAACCCTAATACGAACCCTAACCCGATTATGAACCCTAACTAACCCTAATACCCTAACCCTAACCCTAACACTAACCCTAACCGTAATAAAATAATCCTAACCCTAACCCTAATACGAACCCTAACCTAACCCTAACCTTAATACCATAACCCTAACCCTAACCAAATTCTGACCGTAACCCTAATCCGAACCCTAACCCTAACCTAACCCTAACTCTAACACAAACCCTAACTCTAACACTAACCCTAACATGAACCGTAACCCTAAAACTACTCTAACCCTAACTCTAATCCTAATAACCCAAACCCTAACACTAAAACCCTAAAACACTGACCCTAACCCTAATACGAACCCTAACCCTAATACGAACCCTAACCCTAATACGAACCATAACCCTAACCCTAATACGAACCCTAATATGAACCCTAACCCTAATAACCTAATATCCTAACCCTAACCCTAACTAACCCTAACCACAACTAACCAAACCATAATGCGAACCATAATCCTAATCTAAACTAACCCTAAACCTAATACGAACCCTAACCTAACCCTAACCCTTACACAAACCCTAACCCTAACATGAACCCTAATCCTAATAACCTAATATCCTAACCCTAACCCTAACACGAAACCTAACCCTGAAGATACTCTAACCCTAACCCTAATACAAACCCTAACCCTAATCCTAACCCTAATAAGAACCCTAACCCTAATACGAACCCTAACACTAACTAATCCTTACCGTAAACCTAACCCTAATACCATAACCCTAATACCCTTTCCCTAATACCCTTAACCTAACCCTAACCTAACCATAACACTAATACACTAACCCTAATACCCTAAACCTAACCTAACCGCAACCCTAACCCTAACCCTAATATGAAACCTAACCCTAACCCTAATACCCTAACCATAACCCAACCCTAATCCTAACCCTAACTCTAACGCTACCCTAACCCTAACCTTAATACCATAACCCTAACCCTAACCAAACTCTAACCCGTATCCCTAATCCTAACCCTAACCCTAACCTAACCCTAACTCTAACACAAACCCTAACTCTAACACTAACCCTAACGCGATCCCTAACACAAAAACTACTCTAACCCTAACCCTAATCCTAATAACCCTAACCCTAACACCAAAACCCTAAAACACTGACCCTAACCCTATTACGAACCCTAACCCTAATACGATCCCTAACCCTAATACGAACCATAACCCTAACCCTAATACGAACCCTAATACAAACCATAACCCTAACCCTAATAAGTTAATATCCTAACCCTAACCCTAACTAACCCTAACCACAACTAACCATACCATAATGCGAACCCTAATCCTAAATCTAAACTAATCCTAACTATAGTACGAACACTAACCTTACCCTAACACTTACACAAACCCTAACCCTAACACAAACTCTAACCCTAAAGATACTCTAACCCTAACCCTAATACAAACCCTAACCCTAATCCTAACCCTAATATGAGCCCTAACCCTAATACGAACCCTAACACTAACTAACCCTAACCGTAAACCTAACCCTAATACCATAACCCTAATACCCTTTCCCTAATACCCTTAACCTAACCCTAACCTAACCATAACCCTAATACGAATCCTAACCCTAATACGAACCCTAACCCTAATATGAACCGTAACCATAACCCTAATCCTAATACCATAACCCTAACGCTAATACCCTTTCCCTAATACCCTTAACCTAACCATAACCTAACCATAACACTAATACCCTAACCCTAATAACCTAACCCTAATACCCTAACCCTAACTCTAATACCCTAACCCTAATATCCTAACCCTAACCCTAACCTAACACTAATCCTAACCCAAACCCTAATACCCAAACCCTAACACTAACCCTAACCCTAATACCCTAATCCTAACCATAACACGAACCCTACCCCTAATACGAACCCTAACACTTTCCATAACCTAACCCAAACACTAAACCTAACCCTATGTAACCCTAACCCTAAAACCCTAAAACCCTAACCCTAATACAAACCCTAACCCTAATAGGAACACTAACCCTAACCCTATTACGAACCATAACACTAATAGCCTAAAACCCTCACCCTAACTAACCCTTACATAACGCGAACCCTCATCCTAAAGGTAATCTAACCCTAACCCTAATATGAATACCTACCCCTAATATGAACCCTAACTAACCCTAACCCTAATACCCTAACCCTAACCTAACCCTAACACTAACCCTAACACTAATACGCTAATCCTTACCCTAACCCTAATACGAACCCTAACCTTAATACCATAACCCTAACCCCACCCTAACCATAACCCTAATCCTAACCCTGACCTAACCCTAACCCTTACACAAACCATAACCCTTACACTAACACGAACCCAAACCCTAACCCTCACACAAACCCTAACCCTAATACGATAAATTCTAATTCTAACCCTAACACCATAACACTAACCCTAAAACGCTAACCCTAACCTTAATACGAACCCTAACCCTAACTATCCCTAACCCTCATATCCTAACCCTAATGCTAACCCTATTACCCTAACCCTAACCTAACCCTAACCCTAACCCCAACCCTAACCCTAACTCTAATACTAACAATAACCCTAATATGAACCCTAACTAACCCTAATACACTAACCCTAACCCTAACACTAACCCTAACCCTAATACCATAATCCTAACCCTAACCCTAACCCTAATACGAACCCTAAACCTAACCTAACCCTAACCTTAATACCATAACCCTAACCAAATTTTGACCGTAACCCTAATCCGAACCCTAACCCTAACCTAACCCTAACTCTAACACAAACCCTAACTCTAACACTAACCCTAACACGAACCCTAACCCTAATCCTAATAACCCTAACCCTAACACTAAAACCCTAAAACACTGACTCTAACCCTAATATGAACCCTAACCCTAACCCTAATACGAACCCTAACCCTAATACGAACCATAACCCTAACCCTAATACGAACCCTAATACGAACCATAACCCTAATCCTAATAACCTAATATCCTAACCCTAACCCTAACTAAACCTAACCACAACTAACCATACCATAATGCGAACCCTAATCCTAAATCTAAACTAACCCTAAACCTAATACGAACCCTAACCTAACCCTAACCCTTACACAAACCCTAACCCTAACACGAACCCTAACCCTAATAACCTAATAGCCTAACCCTAACCCTAACTAACCCTAACCCTAACCGTAACTAACCATAACATAATGTGAACCCTAATCCTAAAGCTAAACTAACCCTAACCCTAAAACGAACCCTAACCTAACCCTAACCCTTACACAAACCCTAACACGAAACCTAACCTTGAAGTTACTCTAACCCTAACCCTAATACAAACCCTAACCCTAATCCTAACCCTAAAAAGAACCCTAACCCTAATACGAACCCTAACACTAACTAATCCTAACCATAAACCTAACCCTAATACCATAACCCTAATACACTTTCCCTAATATCCTTAACCTAACCCTAACCTAACCATAACACTAATACACTAACCCTAATACCCTAAACCTAATCTAACAGTAACCCTAACCCTAATATGAAACCTAACCCTAACCCTAATACCCTAACCCTAACCCAACCCTAACCCTAATCCTAACCCTAACCCTTACCTAACCCTAACTCAAACGCTACCCTAACCCTAACCTTAATACCATAACCCTAATACCCTAACCAAACTCTAACCGAATCTCTAATCCTAACCCTAACCCTAACCTAACCCTAACTCTAACACAAACCTTAACTCTAACACTAACCCTAACGCGATCCCTAACCCAAAAACTACTCTAACCCTAACCCTAATCCTAATAACCCTAACCCTAACACTAAAACCCTAAAACACAGACCCTATTACGAACCCTAACCCTAATACGATCCCTAACCCTAATACGAACCATAACCCTAACCCTAATACGAACCCTAATACGAACCATAACCCTAACCCTAATAACCTAATATCCTAACCCTAACCCTAACTAACCCTAACCACAACTAACCGTACCATAATGCGAACCCTAATCCTAAATCTAAACTAATCTTAACCCTAGTACGAATACTAACCTAACCCTAACACTTACACAAACCCTAACCCTAACATGAACCCTAACTCTACCGCTACCCTAACCTTCATACGAACCCTAAACCCTAACCCTAACCCCCTAATACCCTAGCCCTAACCCTAAGTAACCCTAACCCTAATCCTAATAACCATAACCCTTACACTAAAACCCTAAAACACTAGCCCTAACCTTAATACGAACACTAACCCTAATATGAACCCTAACCCTAATACAAACCCTACCCCTAATACCCTAATATCCTTACCCTAACCATAACTCTAACAAAAAACCTAACTCTAACCCTAACCCTAATACGAACCCTAACTCTAACCCTAATCCTTAAACTAATCTAACCATAACCCTAATATGAATCCTAACCCTAATATGAACCCTAACCCTAATTTGAACCCTAACCCTAACTAACCCTAACCCTAATTCCCTAACACTAACACTAATACCCTTTCCCTAATACCCTTAACCTAACCCTAACCTAACCATAACCCTAATACGAATCCTAACCCTAATACGAACCCTAACCCTAATATGAACCCTAACTATAACCCTAACCCTAATACCATAACCCTAACCCTAATACCCTTTCCCTAATACCCTTAACCTAACTCTAAACTAACCATAAACCTAATACCCTAACCCTAACCTAACCGTAACCCTAACCCTAATATGAAACCTAACCCTAACCTTAATACCCTAACCCTAACCCAAACCTAACCCTAATCCTAACCCTAACCCTTACCTAACCCTAACCCTAACTCTAATGCTACCCTAACACTAACTATAACCCTAATACCTCTAAAATTAACCCTAACCCTAACCCTAAGTAACCCTAACCCTAATCCTAATAACCATAACCCTTACACTAAAACCCTAAAACACTAACCCTAACCTTAATACGAACCCTAACCCTAATATGAACCCTAATACGAACCCTACCCCTATTACCCTAATATTCTTACCCTAACTCTAATACGAACCCTAACCCTAATATGAACCCTTACCCTAAATAGCCCTAACTCTAATTCCCAAACCCTAACCTAACCCTAACACTAAAACTAACCCTAATACAAATCCTAACCCTAACCTAACCCTAACCCTAACCTTAATACCATAAGCCTAAACCTAACCAAACCCTGACTGTAACCCTAATCCTAACCCTAACCTTAACCCTAACCTAACCCTAACCCTTACACAAGCCCTAACACTAACCCTAACCTAACTCTAACCCTAACCCTAATATAAACCCTACCCCTAACACAAACCCTAACCCTAACTCTAATATGAACCCTAACCCTAATATGAACCCTAACCCTAATACGAACCCTGAATTCGACCCTAACCCTGACCCGACCCTAACCCTAACCCAAACAAGAATACCCTAACCATAACTCTAACACAAAAATTAACTCTAACCCTAACCCTAATATGAACCCTAACTCTAACCCTAATCCTTAAAATAATCTAACCATAACCCTAATATGAATCCTAACCCTAATATGAACCCTAACCCTAATTTGAACCCTAACCCTAACTAACTCTACCCCTAATTCATTAAACACTAACACTAACACCCTTTCCCTAAAACCCTTAACCTAACCCTAATCTAACCATAACCCTAATACGAATCCTAACCCTAATACGAACCCTAACCCTAATACCCTAATATCCTTACCCTAACCATAACTCTAACAAAAAACCTAACTCTAACCCTAACCCTAATACGAACCCTAACTCTAACCCTAATCCTTAAACTAATCTAACCATAACCCTAATATGAATCCTAACCCTAATATGAACCCTAACCCTAATTTGAACCCTAACCCTAACTAACCCTAACCCTAATTCCCTAACACTAACACTAATACCCTTTCCCTAATACCCTTAACCTAACCCTAACCTAACCATAACCCTAATACGAATCCTAACCCTAATACGAACCCTAACCCTAATATGAACCCTAACTATAACCCTAACCCTAATACCATAACCCTAACCCTAATACCCTTTCCCTAATACCCTTAACCTAACTCTAAACTAACCATAAACCTAATACCCTAACCCTAACCTAACCGTAACCCTAACCCTAATATGAAACCTAACCCTAACCTTAATACCCTAACCCTAACCCAAACCTAACCCTAATCCTAACCCTAACCCTTACCTAACCCTAACCCTAACTCTAATGCTACCCTAACACTAACTATAACCCTAATACCTCTAAAATTAACCCTAACCCTAAGTAACCCTAACCCTAATCCTAATAACCATAACCCTTACACTAAAACCCTAAAACACTAACCCTAACCTTAATACGAACCCTAACCCTAATATGAACCCTAACCCTAATACGAACCCTACCCCTATTACCCTAATATTCTTACCCTAACTCTAATACGAACCCTAACCCTAATATGAACCCTTACCCTAAATAACCCAAACTCTAATTCCCAAACCCTAACCTAACCCTAACACTAAAACTAACCCTAATACAAATCCTAACCCTAACCTAACCCTAACACTAACCTTAATACCATAAGCCTAAACCTAACCAAACCCTGACCGTAACCCTAATCCTAACCCTAACCTTAACCCTAACCTAACCCTAACCCTTACACAAGCCCTAACACTAACCCTAACCTAACTCTAACCCTAACCCTAATATAAACCCTACCCCTAACACAAACCCTAACCCTAACTCTAATATGAACCCTAACCCTAATATGAACCCTAACCCTAATACGAACCCTGAATCCGACCCTAACCCTGACCCGACCCCAACCCTAACCCAAACAAGAATACCCTAACCATAACTCTAACACAAAAATTAACTCTAACCCTAACCCTAATATGAACCCTAACTCTAACCCTAATCCTTAAAATAATCTAACCATAACCCTAATATGAATCCTAACCCTAATATGAACCCTAACCCTAATTTGAACCCTAACCCTAACTAACTCTACCCCTAATTCATTAAACACTAACACTAACACCCTTTCCCTAAAACCCTTAACCTAACCCTAATCTAACCATAACCCTAATACGAATCCTAACCCTAATACGAACCCTAACCCTAATACCCTAATATCCTTACCCTAACCATAACTCTAACAAAAAACCTAACTCTAACCCTAACCCTAATACGAACCCTAACTCTAACCCTAATCCTTAAACAAATCTAACCATAACCCTAATATGAATCCTAACCCTAATATGAACCCTAACCCTAATTTGAACCCTAACCCTAACTAACCCTAACCCTAATTCCCTAACACTAACACTAATACCCTTTCCCTAATACCCTTAACCTAACCCTAACCTAACCATAACCCTAATACGAATCCTAACCCTAATACGAACCCTAACCCTAATATGAACCCTAACTATAACCCTAACCCTAATACCATAACCCTAACCCTAATACCCTTTCCCTAATACCCTTAACCTAACTCTAAACTAACCATAAACCTAATACCCTAACCCTAACCTAACCGTAACCCTAACCCTAATATGAAACCTTACCCTAACCTTAATACCCTAACCCTAACCCAAACCTAACCCTAATCCTAACCCTAACCCTTACCTAACCCTAACCCTAATTCTAATGCTACCCTAACACTAACTATAACCCTAATACCTCTAAAATTAACCCTAACCCTAACCCTAAGTAACCCTAACCCTAATCCTAATAACCATAACCCTTACACTAAAACCCTAAAACACTAACCCTAACCTTAATACGAACCCTAACCCTAATATGAACCCTAACCCTAATACGAACCCTACCCCTATTACCCTAATATTCTTACCCTAACTCTAATACGAACCCTAACCCTAATATGAACCCTTACCCTAAATAACCCAAACTCTAATTCCCAAACCCTAACCTAACCCTAACACTAAAACTAACCCTAATACAAATCCTAACCCTAACCTAACCCTAACACTAACCTTAATACCATAAGCCTAAACCTAACCAAACCCTGACCGTAACCCTAATCCTAACCCTAACCTTAACCCTAACCTAACCCTAACCCTTACACAAGCCCTAACACTAACCCTAACCTAACTCTAACCCTAACCCTAATATAAACCCTACCCCTAACACAAACCCTAACCCTAACTCTAATATGAACCCTAACCCTAATATGAACCCTAACCCTAATACGAACCCTGAATCCAACCCTAACCCTGACCCGACACTAACCCTAACCCAAACAAGAATACCCTAACCATAACTCTAACACAAAAATTAACTCTAACCCTAACCCTAATATGAACCCTAACTCTAACCCTAATCCTTAAACTAATCTAAACATAACCCTAATATGAATCCTAACCCTAATATGAACCCTAACCCTAATTTGAACCCTAACCCTAACTAACTCTACCCCTAATTCATTAAACACTAACACTAACACCCTTTCCCTAAAACCCTTAACCTAACCCTAATCTAACCATAACCCTAATACGAATCCTAACCCTAATACGAACCCTAACCCTAATATGAACCCTAACCCTATCTAACCCTAACCATAATTCCCTAACACTAACCCTAATACCTTTTCCCTAATACCCTTAACCTAACCCTAACCTAACCATAACCCTAATACGAATCCTAACCCTAATACGAACCCTAATCCTAATATGAACCCTAACCTTAATCCTAACCCTAATACCATAACCCTAACCCTAATACCCTTTCCCTAATACCCTTAACCTAACTCTAAACTAACCATAACCCTAATACCCTAACCCTAACCTAACCGTAACCCTAACCCTAATATGAAACCTAACCCTAACCCTAATACCCTAACCCTAACCCAACCCTTACCCTAATCCTAACCCTAACCCTTACCTAACCCTAACCCTAACTCTAACGCTACCCTAACACTAACTATAACCCTAATACCTCTAAAATGAACCCTAACCGTAACGCGAACCCTAACTCTAACGCTACCCTAAACCTAACCTTCATACGAACCCTAACCCCAAACCCTAACCCCCTAATACCCAAGCCCTAACCCTAAGTAACCCTAACCCTAATCCTAATAACCATAACCCTTACACTAAAACCCTAAAACACTAACCCTAACTTTAATACGAACCCTAACCCTAATATGAACCCTAACCCTAATACGAACCCTACCCCTAATACCCTAATATCCTTACCATAACCATAACTCTAACACAAAACCTAACTCTAACCCTAACCCTAATACGAACCCTAACTCTAACCCTAATCCTTAAACTAATCTAACCATAACCCTAATATGAATCCTAACCCTAATATGAACCCTAACCCTAATTTGAACCCTAACCCTAACTAACCCTAACCCTAATTCCCTAACACTAACACTAATACCCTTTCCCTAATACCCTTAACCTAACCCTAATCTAACCATAACCCTAATACGAATCCTAACCCTAATACGAACCCTAACCCTAATATGAACCCTAACCCTAACTAACCCTAACCCTAATTCCCTAACACTAACCTTAATACCCTTTCCCTAATACAATTAACCTAACCCTAACCTAACCATAACCCTAATACGAATCCGAACCCTAATACGAACCCTAATCCTAATAACACTAACCCTAACCCTAATACGAACCCTAACCCTAATACGAACCCTATCCCAAACCCTAATCCGAACCCTAATACGAACCCTAACCCTAATAACCTAATATCCTAACCCTAACCCTAACTAACACTTATACCCTAACCCAACCCTAACTCTAATGCTACCATAACCCTAACTATATCCCTAATACCTCTAATTTGAACCCTAACCCTAACGCAAACCCTAACCCTAACACTACCATAACCCTAACCTTAACACGAACCCTAACCCCTAACCCTAACCCTAATCCTAATAACCATAACCCTAACAATAAATCCCTAAAACACTAACCCTAACCTTAATGCAATCCCTAACCCTAACCCTAATACGAACCCTAACCCTAATATGAACTCTAACCCTAATACGAACCCTAATACGAACCCTACCACTAATACCCTAATATCTTAACCATAAACCTAACTAACCCTAACCCTAATGCGAACCCTAACCCTAATGCTACCCTAAACCTAATCCAAACCCTAACCCTAATACGAACCCTAACTCTAACCCTTATATGAACCCTAACCCTAACTAACCCTAACACTAATACCCTAACCATAACTCTAATACACTTCACCTAATACCCTAACACTAACCTAAACCTAACTATAATACCCAAACCCTAACCTAAACCTAACCCTAATACCCTAAACCTAAACCTAACCCTAATACAAACCCTAACCCAATCCCTAACCTAACCCTAACATTAACCCTAACTCTATCCCTAAACCTAATACCCTAACCCTAATCCTAAACCTAACCCAAACCCTTACACAAACCCTTACCCTAACACAAACCCTAACCCTATCCCTAACCCTAATACAAACCCTAACCCTAATACGAACCCTAACCATAACCCTAATACCAAAATACCCTAACCCTAACTAACCCTAACATAACACGAACCCTAATCCTTAAACTAATCTAACCATAACCCTAATATGAATCCTAACCCTAATATGAACCCTAACCCTAATTTGAACCCTAACTAACCCTAACCCTAATTCCCTAACACTAACACTAACACTAATACCCTTAACCTAACCCTAATCTAACCATAACCCTAATACGAATCCTAACCCTAATACGAACCCTAACCCT
Organism: Pseudophryne corroboree; assembly: GCF_028390025.1. NCBI lineage: Eukaryota > Metazoa > Chordata > Amphibia > Anura > Myobatrachidae > Pseudophryne > Pseudophryne corroboree. The sequence goes on from NW_026969714.1 coordinate 668,813, forward strand.
AATACGAACCCTAATCCTAATACCAAAATACCCTAACCCTAAATAACCCTAACATAACACGAACCCTAATCCTAAAGCTAATCTAACCATAACCCTAATACGAATCCTAACCCTAATACGAACCCTAACCCTAATATGAACCCTAACCCTAACTAACCCTAACCCTAATTCCCTAACACTAACCTTAATACCCTTTCCCTAATACAATTAACCTAACCCTAACCTAACCATAACCCTAATACGAATCCGAACCCTAATACGAACCCTAACCCTAATATGAACCCTAACCCTAACCTTAACCCTAACCCTAATACCATAACCCTAACCCTAATACCCTTAACCTAACTCTAAACTAACCATAACCCTAATACCCTAAACCTAACCTAACCGAAACCCTAACCCTAACCCAAATATGAAACCTAACCCTAACCCTAATACCCTAACCTTAACCCTAACCCGACCCTAACCCTAATCCTAACCCTAGCTCTAATGCTACCCTAACCCTAACCTTAATACCATAACCCTAACCAAACTCTAACCGTATCCTTAATCCTAACCCTAACCCTAACCTAACCCTAACTGTAACACAAACCCTAACTCTAACACTAACCCTAACACGAACCCTAACCCTAAAACTACTCTAACCCTAACCCTAATCCTAATAACCCTAACACTAAAACCCTAAAACATTGACCCTAACCCTAATACGAATCCTAACCCTAATACGAACCATAACCCTAACCCTAATACGAACCCTAATACGAACCATAACCCTAACCCTAATAACCTTATATCCTAACCCTAACCCTAACCGTAACTAACCATAACATAATTCAAACCCTAATCCTAAAGCTAAACTAACCCTAACCCTAAAACGAACCCTAACCTAAACCTAACCCTTACACAAACCCTAACCCTAATACGAAACCTAACCCTAAAGATACTCTAACCCTAACCCTAATACAAACCCTAACCCTAATACTAACACTAATACGAACCCTAACCCTAACCCAACCCTCACCCTAATCCTAACCCCAACCCTTACCTAACACTAACCCTAACTCTAACACTACCCTAACCCTAACCTTAATACCATAACCCTAACCCTAACCAAACTCTAACCGTATCCCTAATCCTAACCCTAACCCTAACCTAACCCCAACCCTAACCCTAACTCTAATACGAACAATAACCCTAATACGAACCCTAACCCAATTATGAACCCTAACTAACCATAACCCTAACACTAACCCTAACCGTAATACCATAATCCTAACCCTAACCCTAATACGAACCCTATCCCTAACCTAACCCTAACCATAATACCATAACCCTAACCCTAACCAAATTCTGACCGTAACCCTAATCCGAACCCTAACCTAACCCTAACCCTAAAACAAACCCTAACTCTAACACTAACCCTAACAGGAACCCTAACCATAAAACTACTCTAACCCTAACCCTAATCCTAATAACCCTAACACTAAAACCCTAAAACACTGACCCTAACCCTAATACGAACCCTAACCCTAATACGAACCATAACCCTAACACTAATACGAACCCTAATACGAACCATAACCCTAACCCTAATAACCTAATATCCTAACCCTAACCCTAACTAACCCTAACCACAACTAACCATACCATAATGCGAACCCTAATCCTAATCTAAACTAACCCTAAACCTAATACGAACCCTAACCTAACCCTAACCCTTACACAAACCCTAACCCTAACACGAACCCTAATTCTAATAACCTAATATCCTAACCCTAACCCTAACACGAAACCTAACCCTGAAGGTACTCTAACCCTAACCCTAATACAAACCCTAACCCTAATCCTAACCCTAATAAGAACCCTAACCCTAATACGAACACTAACTAATTATAACCGTAAACCTAACCCTAATACCATAACCCTAATACCCTTTCCCTAATACCCTTAACCTAACCCTAACCTAACCATAACACTAATACACTAACCCTAATACCCTAAACCTAACCTAACCGTAACCCTAACCCTAACCCTAATATGAAACCTAACCCTAACCCTAATACCCTAACCCTAACCCTAATACCCTAACCCTAACCCAACCCTAACCCTAATCCTAACCCTAACCCTTACCTAACCCTAACTCTAACGCTACCCTAACCCTAACCTTAATACCATAACCCTAACCCTAACCAAACTCTAACCGTATCCCTAATCCTAACCCTAACCTAACCCTAACTCTAACACAAACCCTAACTCTAACACTAACCCTAACGCGATCCCTAACACAAAAACTGCTCTAACCCTAACCCTAATCCTAATAACCCTAACCCTAACACTAAAACCCTAAAACACTGACCCTAACCCTATTACGAACCCTAACCCTAACCCTAATACGATCCCTAACCCTAATACAAACCATAACCCTAACCCTAATACGAACCCTAATACAAACCATAACCCTAACCCTAATAACCTAATATCCTAACCCTTACCCTAACTAACCCTAACCACAACTAACCATACCATAATGCGAACCCTAATCCTAAATCTAAACTAATCCTAACCCTAGTACGAACACTAACCTAACCCTAACACTTACACAAACCCTAACCCTAACACAAACCCTAACCCTAAAGATACTCTAACCCTAACCCTAATACAAACCCTAACCCTAATACGAGCCCTTACCCTAATACGAACCCTAACACTAACTAACCCTAACCGTAAACCTAACCCTAATACCATAACCCTAATATCCTTTCCCTAATACCCTTAACCTAACCCTAACCTAACCATAACACTAATACACTAACCCTAATACCCTAAACCTAACCTAACCAAAACCCTAACCCTAACCCAAATATGAAACCTAACCCTAACCCTAAAACCCTAACCCTAACCCTAACCCGACCTTAACCCTAATCCTAACCCTAGCTCTAATGCTACCCTAACCCTAACCTTAATACCATAACCCTAACCAAACTCTAACCGTATCCTTAATCCTAACCCTAACCTAACCCTAACTCTAACACAAACCCTAACTCTAACACTAACCCTAACACGAACCCTAACCCTAAAACTACTCTAACCCTAAGCCTAATCCTAATAACCCTAACACTAAAACCCTAAAACACTGACCCTAACCCTAATACGAACCCTAACCCTAATACGAACCATAACCCTAACCCTAATACGAACCCTAATACGAACCATAACCCTAATAACCTAATATCCTAACCCTAACCCTAACCGTAACTAACCATAACATAATTCGAACCCTAATCCTAAAGCTAAACTAACCCTAAACCTAAAACGAACCCTAACCTAACCCTAACCCTTACACAAACCCTAACCCTAATACGAAACCTAACCCTACAGATACTCTAACCCTAACCCTAATACAAACCCTAACCCTAATACTAACCCTAATACGAACCCTAACCCTAACCCAACCCTCACCCTAATCCTAACCCCAACCCTTACCTAACCCTAACCCTAACTCTAACACTACCCTAACCCTAACCTTAATACCATAACCCTAACCAAACTCTAACCGTATCCCTAATCCTAACCCTAACCCTAACCTAACCCTAACTCTAACCCAAACCCTAACTCTAACACTAACCCTAGCACGAACCCTAACCCTAACACTACTCTAACAATAAGCCTAATCCTAATAACACTAACCCTAACACTATAAGCCTAAAACACTAACCCTAACCCTAATACGAACCCTAACCCTAATACGAACCCTAATACGAACCTTAACCCTAATACCCTTTCCCTAATACCCTTAACCTAACCCTAACCTAACCATAACCCTAATACACTAACCCTAATAACCTAACCCTAATACCCTAACCCTAACTCTAATACCCTAACCCTAATATCCTAACCCTAACCCTAACCTAACCCTAATCCTAACCCAAACCCTAATACCCAAACCCTAACACTAACCCTAACCCTAACCCTAATACCCTAATCCTAACCATAACACAAACTCTACCCCTAATACGAACCCTAACACTTTCCATAACCTAACCCAAACACTAAACCTAACCCTATGTAACCCTAACCCTAAAACCCTAAAACCCTAACCCTAATACAAACCCTAACCCTAATAGGAACACTAAACCTAACCCTATTACGAACCATAACACTAATAGCCTAAAACCCTCACCCTAACTAACCCTTACATAACGCGAACCCTCATCCTAAAGGTAATCTAACCCTAACCCTAATATGAATACCTACCCCTAATAAGAACCCTAACTAACCCTAACCCTAATACCCTAACCCTAACCTAACCCTAACCCTAACACTAACCCTAACACTAATACGCTAATCCTTACCCTAACCCTAATACGAACCCTAACCTTAATACCATAACCCTAACCCCACCCTAACCATAACCCTAATCCTAACCCTGACCTAACCATAACCCTTACACAAACCATAACCCTTACACTAACACGAACCCAAACCCTAACCCTAATACAAACCCTAACCCTAATACGATAAATTCTAATTCTAACCCTAACACCATAACACTAACCCTAAAACGCTAACCCTAACCTTAATACGAACCCTAACCCTAACTAACCCTAACCCTCATATCCTAACCCTAATGCTAACCCTATTACCCTAACCCTAACCTAACCCTAACCCCAACCCTAACCCTAACTCTAATACGAACAATAACCCTAATATGAACCCTAACCAGATTATGAACCCTAACTAACCCTAATACCCTAACCCTAACCCTAACACTATCCCTAACCCTAATACCATAATCCTAACCCTAACCCTAATACGAACCCTAACCCTAACCTAACCCTAACCTTAATACCATAACCCTAACCCTAACCAAATTCTGACCGTAACCCTAATCCGAACCCTAACCCTAACCTAACCCTAACTCTAACACAAACCCTAACTCTAACACTAACCCTAACACGAACCCTAACCCTAAAACTACTCTAACCCTAACCCTAATCCTAATAACCCTAACCCTAACACTAAAACCCTAAAACACTGACTATAACCCTAATATGAACCCTAACCCTAATACGAACCATAACCCTAACCCTAATATGAACCCTAATACGGACCATAACCCTAACCCTAATAACCTAATATCCTAACCCTAACCCTAACTAACCCTAACCACAACTAACCATACCATAATGCGAACCCTAATCCTAAATCTAAACTAACCCTAAACCTAATACGAACCCTAACCTAACCCTAACCCTTACACAAAACCTAACCCTAACACGAACCCTAACCCTAATAACCTAATAGCCTAACCCTAACCCTAACTAACCCTAACCCTAACCGTAACTAACCATAACATAATGTGAACCCTAATCCTAAAGCTAAACTAAACCTAACCCCCTAACGAACCCTAACCTAACCCTAACCCTTACACAAACCCTAACACGAAACCTAACCCTGAAGTTACTCTAACCCTAACCCTAATACAAACCCTAACCCTATTCCTAACCCTAATAAGAACCCTAACCCTAATACGAACCCTAACTAATCCTAACCGTAAACCTAACCCTAATACCATAACCCTAATACCCTTTCCCTAATACCCTTAACCTAACCATAACACTAATACACTAACCCTAATACCCTAAACCTAATCTAACCGTAACCCTAACCCTAACCCTAATATGAAACCTAACCCTAACCCTAATACCCTAACCCTAACCCTAACCCAACCCTAACCCTAATCCTAACCCTAACCCTTACCTAACCCTAACTCAAACGCTACCCTAACCCTAACCTTAATACCATAACCCTAACCCTAACCAAACTCTAACCGTATCCCTAATCTTAACCCTAACCCTAACCTAACCCTAACTCTAACACAAACCTTAACTCTAACACTAACACTAACGCGATCCCTAACCCAAAAACTACTCTAACCCTAACCCTAATCCTAATAACCCTAACCCTAACACTAAAACCCTAACCCTAATACCCTTTCCCTAATACCCTTAACCTAACTCTAAACTAACCATAAACCTAATACCCTAACCCTAACCTAACCGTAACCCTAACCCTAATATAAAACATAACCCTAACCCTAATACCCTAACCCTAACCCAACCCTAATCCTAACCCTAACCCTTACTTAACCCTAACCCTAACTCTAATGCTACCCTAACACTAACTATAACCCTAATACCTCTAAAATGAACCCTAACCATAACGCGAACCCTAACTCTAACGCTACCCTAACCCTAACCTTCATACGAACCTTAACCCCTAACCCTAACCCCCTAATACCCTAGCCCTAACCCTAAGTAACCCTAACCCTAATCCTAATAACCATAACCCTTACACTAAAACCCTAAAACACTAACCCTAACCCTAATACGAACCCTACCCCTATTACCCTAATATTCTTACCCTAACTCTAATACGAACCCTAACCCTAATATGAACCCTTACCCTAAATAACCCTAACTCTAATTCCCTAACCCTAACCTAACCCTAACACTAAAACTAACCCTAATACAAATCCTAACCCTAACCTAACCCTAACCCTAACATTAATACAATAAGCCTAAACCTAACCAAACCCTAACCGTAACCCTAATCCTAACCCTAACCTTAACCCTAACCTAACCCTAACCCTTACACAAGCCCTAACACTAACCCTAACCTAACTCTAACCCTAACCCTAATATAAACCCTACCCTTAACACAAACCCTAACCCTAACATGAACCCTAACCCTAATATGAACCCTAACCCTAATACGAACCCTGAACCCGACCCTAACCCTGACCCAACCCTAACCCTAACCCAAACAAGAATACCCTAACCATAACTCTAACACAAAAATTAACTCTAACCCTAACCCTAATATGAACCCTAACTCTAACCCTAATCCTTAAACTAATCTAACCATAACCCTAATATGAATCCTAACCCTAATATGAACCCTAACCCTAATTTGAACCCTAACTAACTCTACCCCTAATTCCCTAACACTAACACTAACGCCCTTTCCCTAATACCCTTAACCTAACCCTAATCTAACCATAACCCTAATACGAATCCTAACCCTAATATGAACCCTACCCCTTATACCCTAATATCCTTACCCTAACCCTAACTCTAATACAAACCCTAACCCTAATATGAACCCTTACCCTAACTAACCCTAACCCTAATTCCCTAACCCTAACCTAACCCTAACACTAACCCTAAACCTAATACAAACCATAACACTAACCTAACCCTAACCTTAATACCATAAGCCTAAACCTAACCAAACCCTAACCGTAACCCTAATCCTAACCCTAACCTTAACCCTAACCTAACCCTAACCCTTACACAAGCCCTAACACTAACCCTAACCTAACTCTAACCCTAACCCTAATATGAACCCTACCCATAACACAAACCCTAATACTAACTCTAATATGAACCCTAACCCTAATATGAAACCTAACCCTAACCCTAATACCCTAACCCTAACCCAACCCTTACCCTAATCCTAACCCTAACCCTTACCTAACCCTAACCCTAACTCTAACGCTACCCTAACACTAACTATAACCCTAATACCTCTAAAATGAACCCTAACCGTAACACGAACCCTAACCCTAACTTTACCCTAACCCTAACCTTTATAAGAACCCTAACCACTAACCCTAACCCCCTAATACCCTAGTCCTAACCCTAAGTAACCCTAACCCTAATCCTAATAACCATAACCCTAACACTTAAACCCTAAAATACTAACTCTAACCTTAATACGAACCCTAACCCTAATATGAACCCTAACCCTAATACGAACCCTACCCCTTATACCCTTATATCCTTACCCTAACCCTAACTCTAATACAAACCCTAACCCTAATTTGAACCCTTACCCTAACTAACCCTAACCCTTATTTCCTAACCCTAACACTAACCCTAAACCTAATACAAACCATAACACTAACCTAACCCTAACCCTAACCTTAATACCATAAGCCTAAACCTAACCAAACCCTAACCGTAACCCTAATCCTAACCCTAACCTTAACCCTAACCCTTACACAAGCCCTAACACTAACCCTAACCTAACTCTAATCCTAACCCTAATATGAACCCTACCCATAACACAACCCCTAACCCTAACTCTAATATGAACCCTAACCCTAATATGAACCCTAACCCTAATACGAACCCTAACTCGAACCAGAATACCCTAACCATAACTCTAACAGAAAACCTAACTCTAACCCTAACCCTAATACGAACCCTAACTCTAACCCTAATACTTAACCCTAACTATCCCTAATGCGAACCCTAACCCTAATGCTACCCTAACCCTAATACAAACCCTAACCCTAATACGAACCCTAACAATAACTAACCCTAACCTTAACCCTAACCCTAATACCCTAACCCTAATACCTTTTCCCTAATACCCTAGCCCTAAACTAACCCAAACCATAATACCCTAACCCTAGCCCTAACTTATCCGTAACCCTAACCATAAACATAACCCTAATATGAATTCTAACCCTAATACCCTAACCCTAGGATAACCCTAACCCCAATTCTAACCCTAACCCTAGTCTAACCCTAACCCTATCTCTAATGCTATCCTAACCCGAACTATTACCCTAATACCTCTAATACGAACCCTAACACACACCCTAACCCTAACGCGAACCCTAACCCTAATGCTACCCTAACCCTAACCCTAATACGAACCCTAACCCCTTACCCTAACACTAACCCTAATCCTAATAACACTAACCCTAACCCTAATACGAACCCTAACCCTAATACGAACCCTATCCCAAACCCTAATCCGAACTCTAATACGAACCCTAACCCTAATAACCTAATATCCTAACCCTAACCCTAACTAACCCTAATACCTTAACCCAACCCTAACTCTAATGCTACCATAACCCTAACTATATCCCTAATACCTCTAATTTGAACCCTAACCCTAATGCAAACCCTAACCCTAACACTACCCTAACCCTAACCTTAACACGAACCCTAACCCCTAACCCTAACCCTAATCCTAATAACCATAACCCTAACAATAAATCCCTAAAACACTAACCCTAACCTTAATGCAATCCCTAACCCTAACCCTAATACGAACCCTAACCCTAATATGAACTCTAACCCTAATACGAACCCTAATACGAACCCTACCACTAATACCCTAATATCTTAACCATAAACCTAACTAACCCTAACCCTAATGCGAACCCTAACCCTAATGCTACCCTAAACCTAATACAAACCCTAACCCTAATACGAACCCTAACTCTAACCCTTATATGAACCCTAACCCTAACTAACCCTAACACTAAAACCCTAACCATAACTCTAATACACTTCACCTAATACCCTAACACAAACCTAAACCTAACCCTAACTATAATACCCAAACCCTAACCTAAACCTAACCCTAATACCCTAAACCTAAACCTAACCCTAATACAAACCCTAACCCAATCCCTAACCTAACCCTAACATTAACCCTAACTCTATCCATAAACCTAATACCCTAACCCAACCCTAACCCTAATCCTAAACCTAACCCAAACCCTTACACAAACCCTTACCCTAACACGAACCCTAACCCTATCCCTAACCCTAATACAAACCCTAACCCTAATACGAACCCTAACCATAACCCTAATACCAAAATACCCTAACCCTAACTAACCCTAACATAACACGAACCCTAATCCTTAAACTAATCTAACCAAAACCCTAATATGAATCCTAACCCTAATATGAACCCTAACCCTAATTTGAACCCTAACTAACCCTAACCCTAATTCCCTAACACTAACACTAATACCCTAATCCTAACCCTAACCTTAACCCTAACCCTTACACAAGCCCTAACACTAACCCTAACCTAACTCTAACCCTAACCCTAATATGAACCCTACCCATAACACAACCCCTAACCCTAACTCTAATATGAACCCTAACCCTAATATGAACCCTAACCCTATTACGAACCCTAACTCGAACCAGAATACCCTAACCATAACTCTAACAGAAAACCTAACTCTAACCCTAACCCTAATACGAACCCTAACTCTAACCCTAATACTTAACCCTAACTATCCCTAATGCGAACCCTAACCCTAATGCTACCCTAACCCTAATACAAACCCTAACCCTAATACGAACCCTAACAATAACTAACCCTAACCTTAACCCTAACCCTAATACCCTAACCCTAATACCTTTTCCCTAATACCCTAGCCCTAAACTAACCCAAACCCTAATACCCTAACCCTAGCCCTAACTTATCCGTAACCCTAACCATAAACATAACCCTAATATGAATTCTAACCCTAATACCCTAACCCTAGGATAACCCTAACCCCAATTCTAACCCTAACCCTAGTCTAACCCTAACCCTATCTCTAATGCTATCCTAACCCGAACTATTACCCTAATACCTCTAATACGAACCCTAACACACACCCTAACCCTAACGCGAACCCTAACCCTAATGCTACCCTAACCCTAACCCTAATACGAACCCTAACCCCTTACCCTAACACTAACGCTAATCCTAATAACACTAACCCTAACCCTAATACGAACCCTAACCCTAATACGAACCCTATCCCAAACCCTAATCCGAACTCTAATACGAACCCTAACCCTAATAACCTAATATCCTAACCCTAACCCTAACTAACCCTAATACCTTAACCCAACCCTAACTCTAATGCTACCATAACCCTAACTATATCCCTAATACCTCTAATTTGAACCCTAACCCTAACGCAAACCCTAACCCTAACACCACCCTAACCCTAACCTTAACACGAACCCTAACCCCTAACCCTAACCCTAATCCTAATAACCATAACCCTAACAATAAATCCCTAAAACACTAACCCTAACCTTAATGCAATCCCTAACCCTAACCCTAATACGAACCCTAACCCTAATATGAACTCTAACCCTAATACGAACCCTAATACGAACCCTACCACTAATACCCTAATATCTTAACCATAAACCTAACTAACCCTAACCCTAATGCGAACCCTAACCCTAATGCTACCCTAAACCTAATACAAACCCTAACCCTAATACGAACCCTAACTCTAACCCTTATATGAACCCTAACCCTAACTAACCCTAACACTAAAACCCTAACCATAACTCTAATACACTTCACCTAATACCCTAACACTAACCTAAACCTAACCCTAACTATAATACCCAAACCCTAACCTAAACCTAACCCTAATACCCTAAACCTAAACCTAACCCTAATACAAACCCTAACCCAATCCCTAACCTAACCCTAACATTAACCCTAACTCTATCCATAAACCTAATACCCTAACCCAACCCTAACCCTAATCCTAAACCTAACCCAAACCCTTACACAAACCCTTACCCTAACACGAACCCTAACCCTATCCCTAACCCTAATACAAACCCTAACCCTAATACGAACCCTAACCATAACCCTAATACCAAAATACCCTAACCCTAACTAACCCTAACATAACACGAACCCTAATCCTTAAACTAATCTAACCAAAACCCTAATATGAATCCTAACCCTAATACGAATCCTAACCCTAATACGAACCCTAACCCTAATACGAACCCTAATCCTAATACCAAAATACCCTAACCCTAAATAACCCTAACATAATACGAACCCTAATCCTAAAGCTAATCTAACCATAACCCTAATACGAATCCTAACCCTAATACGAACCCTAACCCTAATATGAACCCTAACCCTAACTAACCCTAACCCTAATTCCCTAACACTAACCTTAATACCCTTTCCCTAATACAATTAACCTAACCCTAACCTAACCATAACCCTAATACGAATCCTAACCCTAATACGAACCCTAACCCAAATATGAACCCTAACCCTAACCTTAACCCTAACCCTAATACCATAACCCTAACCCTAATACCCTTAACCTAACTCTAAACTAACCATAACCCTAATACCCTAAACCTAACCTAACCGAAACCCTAACCCTAACCCAAATATGAAACCTAACCTAACCCTAATACCCTAACCTTAACCCTAACCCGACCCTAACCCTAATCCTAACCCTAGCTCTAATGCTACCCTAACCCTAACCTTAATACCATAACCCTAACCAAACTCTAACCGTATCCTTAATCCTAATCCGAACCCTAACCTAACCCTAACTGTAACACAAACCCTAACTCTAACACTAACCCTAACACGAACCCTAACCCTAAAACTACTCTAACCCTAACCATAATCCTAATAACCCTAACACTAAAACCCTAAAACATTGACCCTAACCCTAATACGAATCCTAACCCTAATACGAACCATAACCCTAACCCTAATACGAACCCTAATACGAACCATAACCCTAACCCTAATAACCTTATATCCTAACCCTAACCCTAACCGTAAATAACCATAACATAATTCGAACCCTAATCCTAAAGCTAAACTAACCCTAACCCTAAAACGAACCCTAACCTAAACCTAACCCTTACACAAACCCTAACCCTAATACGAAACCTAACCCTAAAGATACTCTAACCCTAACCCTAATACAAACCCTAACCCTAATACTAACCCTAATACGAACCCTAACCCTAACCCTAACCCAACCCTCACCCTAATCCTAACCCCAACCCTTACCTAACACTAACCCTAACTCTAACACTACCCTAACCTTAATACCATAACCCTAACCCTAACCAAACTCTAACCGTATCCCTAATCCTAACCCTAACCTAACCCCAACCCTAACCCTAACTCTAAAACGAACAATAACCCTAATACGAACCCTAACCCGATTATGAACCCTAACTAACCATAACCCTAACACTAACCCTAACCATAATACCATAATCCTAACCCTAATACGAACCCTATCCCTAACCTAACCCTAACCTTCATATCATAACCATAACCCTAACCAAATTCTGACCGTAACAATAATCCGAACCCTAACCCTAACCTAACCCTAACTCTAACACAAACCCTAACTCTAACACTAACCCTAACAGGAACCCTAACCCTAAAACTACTCTAACCCTAACCCTAATCCTAATAACCCTGTGAAGATATTGGGTTCAAAATCACTCAGTCACGGTGGTAGATGAAAAACCAACAGTGGTTTATTAACAGAATAGGTTATAACACAGTTCAGCACACTTCTGTGATCCAATTCTACACGACAATTCCCTCCTGGAGCTCCTGACAGAACATTACTCCTTAGTCAGTCTCCTGCCACTCTCTCCCTCCTGTCTCAGATCTCCCTCACCGCCCCTGTTTTCTATTATCAAAACCCTTTGTCTTTTCTACAATAAGGCGACACCCACAGAACTACTTTCACATGTCCAGACATGTTCCCTAGGCCACAATAGATGTTAACTAAAGTAACCTTACTTAATCTGATTGTGTGGCCTGGAATCCATTGTGTGGGGAAGAATGAGGGGGGTGAACGGCCTGACATCTGAGACTAGCTGTATCTTCCCAGACAGAGCAAATACACAGGTTATCTGATCGTCACATGGGGAAACATTATTTTACAAACTATAGCAGAATAACCAATACATTCATATATATACATTGAAAACATAACTGTACCCTTGTAACAATAATATCATACAATATAATACAATATTGCCTAACATATAACTAATAACATATTGGCAATTGGTGAAGTCCATGTGTAGGACCAGGGCTAGGGAAGTAGCTGCGTGTCTTTAACCACTGTGCGACACGACGTGCCGGCTGTGTTGTCACATTTCCTCCCTCTACTTCCAAGCCCGGTGTCCTGGGTGGCTTAAGCTTGCTGAGAGTAATGGTATTCTCCTGTACCCTGGGTATTTGTAGCGAGGGATTTCCTGGGCTTGCTCGGCGCTTGGTCTGGTTCCTGTTGACGGGACAGGCCATCTGCGTTCCCGTGATCTCTGCCCTTTTTGTGAGAGATAGTGAAATTGTATAGTTGCAGGGCTAAGCTCCATCTCAGCAGTCGTCCATTGTCTCCGGCAGTGCGCTGTAACCAACTAAGGGGACTGTGGTCTGTTACCACTGAGAACTCGCGCCCGTACACATATGCCTGCAATTTCTTGAGTGCCCAGACTATGGCCAGGCATTCTTTTTCAATAGTGGCATAGGCTATCTCACGGTCCAGAAGTTTTCGGGAGAGAAAGGCAACTGGGTGTTCACAACCATCCTCCCCTACTTGGCTCAAGACAGCTCCTATTCCACAACCTGAGGCATCTGTTTGCACAATGAACCGCCGGCGGAAGTCGGGGGCTGCTAACACTGGGGATTGGGACAAAATGTCCTTCAGCTGGGAAAAAGCCTGCTCACACTCTGGGCTCCAGTCAATTTGTCGGGTGTACTTTTTTGTCGTTAGGTCAGTCAGGGGTTTGGCAATGGTGCTGTACTGGGGCACAAATTTACGGTAGTACCCTGCTGTTCCAAGGAAGGCACGTACCTGTTTTTGGTTAGTGGGCCGAGGCCATTTCAGGATGGCCTCAATTTTAGCTGGCTCTGGACGAATATGGCCTCCGCCAACCCTATGCCCGAGGTACAATACCTCTGCCATCCCCATCTGACATTTGTCAGGTTTGATTGTTAACCCTGCCTTGCTGATCCGTGCCAACACCTGGGCCACATGCTGCAGATGCTCCTCCCATGTCTGACTAAAAATGGCTATGTCATCAAGGTATGCCTGGGCAAAGTCCTGACACCCTGTCAGTAGGTGATCTATGGTACGCTGAAAGGTGGCTGGGGCATTCTTCATCCCAAAGGGCATGGCAGTAAATTCAAAGAGCCCAAATGGGGTGCTGAATGCAGACCTCTCCTGTGCCTCCCTGGTAAGGGGTATCTGCCAGTATCCTTTGCTAAGATCCAGAGTGGATACATAGCGTGCCATTCCCAACCTGTCTAACAACTCATCTACCTGGGGCATGGGGTATGCGTCTGTCACTGTCACCTCGTTCAGCCTCCTATAGTCCACGCAGAAGCGGGTACTGCCATCTTTCTTGGGCACTAGGACTACGCTGGCGGCCCAGGGACTATGGGACGGTACAATCACCCCAAGCGCCAGCATTTCATCGACCTCCCTTTTGATCATATCAATCACCCTGGGGTTCACCCGATAAGCGGGTTGCCTAGTGGGCCGAGCCTCCCCGGTATTGACATGATGGGCCACTACATGAGTGCGCCCTGGCCTGCTTGTGAATTGTGGCCTCTCTACCTCCAATACCTAACTCATCTGTAGGGCCTGGGTTTAGGTTAATTGCGAGCCTATGGGCACTGCCTCCACTCCTAGGTCCCTCTTGGTGGCTGCTAGAATGTCAGGGATGGGGTCGGTCTCTGGGTCATCCATAGGTGGGCAACATATTGCCACCGCCCCTATCTCCCTGGTGACATATTTCTTTAACCTATTTATGTGGTAGGTACCCACCCGCTTCCCTGTTTGGTCTAGGGCAATAATGTAATCTACCCGTCCCTGCCGATCCACTACAGTATAAGGCCCTGCCCAGGTCGCCTGTAACTTATGCTTTCGGGCAGGTACTAGCACCATCACTTTCTGTCCAACCTCTAGTTCCCTGTCCTGCGCTCGTTGGTTATAGTACCGGCACTGTCTTTCCTGCGCGCCCAGGGTGTGGTCATGCGCAAGCTGCATCAGCCTGTGCAGTTTCTCCTTCATTTGGACTACATATTCCAAGATGGGAACCTCAGGTTCCTGAAATGACCCTTCCCAGCTTTCCCTGACTAGGTCAAGTGGTCCCCTTACCCTTCGGGCATATAGTAACTCAAAAGGAGAAAATCCGGTTGAATCCTGCGGCACTTCGCGGTACGCAAATAATAGCTGTTGCAAGGACTTCTCCCAGTCTCCCCCCTCCGATTCAGCAAATGCCCGCAGCAACTGCTTTAGGGTCGAATTGAATCTCTCACAGAGACCATTAGTCTGGGGGTGATAAGGGGTGGTGCGTAAGGGATGGACCCCAAAGTTGTCCCATACTGTCTGCAGCAATTCCCCTTGAAATTGCGTACCCTGATCAGTAACTACTTCTTGGGGAAATCCTACGCGACTAAAAATATCCATAAGAGCCTGGGCGATATGTTCAGCATCTATGGATGCCAGTGCCACTGCCTCAGGGTATCTAGTCGCGTAATCAACTACAGTCAGTATGTATCTCTTTCCTGTTCGGCTCGGTTTCTTAAAAGGCCCCACAATGTCCATGGCCACTCTCTTAAATGGCTCACTTATGACAGGCATGGGTTGTAGGGGAACCCGGCGTGGAGGTCCCCCGAGGCGTTGGCAGACCTCACATGACTCTCTATACTGTTTTACCTCCTGGTTATCCCCAGACCAGAAGAAATGTCGCAGCAGCCGGGCACGGGTTTTCCGAACCCCTAAGTGGCCTGCTAAGGGAATGTCATGGGCAAGGGCCAGCAACCGGGCACGGTACTGCTGTGGAACAATCAACTGTTTTCTTAGGACCCCGGGCTCTAATGGGTCTGCTTTTGCTGGCACCCGGTACAGTCTCCCCTCCTCCCACATAATGCGATCCTCCTGAGGCCCCCAATCTGTTCGTCCCGCTGCCCTGCGGAGGCTAGCTAGGGAGGGGTCGGTCCGTTGGGCTTCCCTAAAGGCTACCCTATCTACTTCCCCCAGATTCTCATCACAGTCAGGCAAGTCTGGTACAGGGTTACTCACCGCCAACGGTTCAGGGTTTGTGGCTGTCACTTCCACAGAGACTCCTGGTGCTGGCATGAGAGGGTCCTCATGCACTGTCTCCAATGCCTGTGCTTGGCTTCGGGTGATAGCTCCCACAAAGTAACTAGCCAATCCAGCACTCAGATCGTTGCCCAGAATGACGTGAGTGGGTAATCCATCCAAAAGTCCCACATTTACCTCTCCAGAGTCCAGGCCCCAGTCCAGGTGTACCCTTGCCATAGGTATTACAGTGATCTGCCCTCCTGCCATGGAAATTTTAACTTTCCTTTTCTTCAGTATCTGGCAGGGGGGAATTAATTCTGGCCGTATAAGGGTGATAGAAGCTCCAGAGTCTCTCAACCCTTGCAGCTCCTTCCCATTAACTTTTACAGGTTGTAGGTGGGTCTTCATATTATCCGGGGTGGATTTCCCAATAGCTGCTACCACCTCTACTTGGTATGCTACTTCCTCCACCTCTGGCGCATCAGGGAAGTAGTCCACCTCGCCCGTTCCAAATGATTCGTGGCACACAGCCACCCGCGACATGGCAGATTGGGTACCTGGGAATGGCCGTCTTACCCGTGTACAGTCACGAAGTAAATGCCCCACCTGGTCACAGTTGTAGCAGCGTCGGCTTGCAGGTGACGCTGGTCCCCGAGACCTTGAATTTCTGGCTAGGGAAGCTGGGGTATGTATTGGGGCCGGCCGGTGGGGGAGCAATGGTAGATCACGATCCTGCTGGGGCCGTCGGAGGGTTGTCCTCTCCTCTGTATTGGCACCTCTCCACCGAGGCCTGTTAGCTGTGAACTCATCTGCTAGGTTTGCTGCTTTTTCCGGAGTGGTAGGGTTCCGGTCTGCCACCCACTCCCTGATCTCTGGAGGCATCTTGTTTAGCAGCTGCTCCAAAATAAAAGCATTTTTAATGTCTGCTACAGTAAGGGCCTTCTTCACAGCCAGCCACTTATCACAGTTCCTCCGCAGCAAGTTATTGAACTCTATAAATGAGGCATCTCCTTTCCGTGCCATAGACCGGAACTTTATGCGATACGATTCAGCGGTCACCGCATATCTGGCAAGCAGCACACTCCGTACCTCCTCATATACCAGGATCTGCTCTGGACTCAGGGCATGGAATGCCTCCAGTGCCCGCCCTCTCAGACTGGGTACCAAATATCGAGGCCACTCTGTTGCCTCAATTCCATGCATTATCATAACAGATTCAAACATCTGCAAATGAGTATCAATATCCGAACTGACCTCATCAAAAGGTGGGACCTCATTATACCTCAGCCGGGAGGTCTGCCTTACCGCCACTGCCGGGGCGGTTATACCGGTCTGCGCCCCCAATGCGGCTCCCAGTACTGATGCTCCTTGCCCTAGTGCTGCCAGCAACTCCCGCAACTGATCTGTACTTCCAACGACCAGTGCAGGGCCTGTTGTAGCGGTTCCAGTGGTTCCTTGACCCTCGGCCTGCTCTGGGATGCAGTCCTCATCATCATCCTGCCCAGGGTGTTCTTGGTCCCATTCAGCTAGCTTTGCCATTAAGACTGCTCTGGTGTCCGATGCATTAAACTCAATCCGTCTTGTTCGACAGAGGTCCTGTAGTTGATCCTTCTTGCTGTATCGGTAGCATAGCGGGGCAGAATCCATTGCCTGCTGTGGTTTATACCTTTCTGCTGGTGTCTTGAGTGATCCCACCGCTGCCGCCAAATGTGAAGATATTGGGTTCAAAATCACTCAGTCACGGTGGTAGATGAAAAACCAACAGTGGTTTATTAACAGAATAGGTTATAACACAGTTCAGCACACTTCTGTGATCCAATTCTACACGACAATTCCCTCCTGGAGCTCCTGACAGAACATTACTCCTTAGTCAGTCTCCTGCCACTCTCTCCCTCCTGTCTCAGATCTCCCTCACCGCCCCTGTTTTCTATTATCAAAACCCTTTGTCTTTTCTACAATAAGGCGACACCCACAGAACTACTTTCACATGTCCAGACATGTTCCCTAGGCCACAATAGATGTTAACTAAAGTAACCTTACTTAATCTGATTGTGTGGCCAGGAATCCATTGTGTGGGGAAGAATGAGGGGGGTGAACGGCCTGACATCTGAGACTAGCTGTATCTTCCCAGACAGAGCAAATACACAGGTTATCTGATCGTCACATGGGGAAACATTATTTTACAAACTATAGCAGAATAACCAATACATTCATATATATACATTGAAAACATAACTGTACCCTTGTAACAATAATATCATACAATATAATACAATATTGCCTAACATATAACTAATAACATATTGGCAATTGGTGAAGTCCATGTGTAGGACCAGGGCTAGGGAAGTAGCTGCGTGTCTTTAACCACTGTGCGACACGACGCGCCGGCTGTGTTGTCACAAACCCTAACCCTAAAACCCTAAAACACTGACCCTAACCCTAATACGAACCCTAACCCTAATACGAACCCTAACCCTAATACGAACCATAACCCTAACCCTAATACGAACCCTAATACGAACCATAACCCTAACCCTAATAACCTAATATCCTAACCCTAACCCTAACTAACCCTAACCACAACTAACCATACCATAATGCGAACCCTAATCCTAATCTAAACTAACCCTAAACCTAATACGAACCCTAACCTAACCCTAACCCTTACACAAACTATAACCCTAACACGAACCCTAATCCTAATAACCTAATATCCTAACCCTAACCCTAACACGAAACCTAACCCTGAAGATACTCTAACCCTAACCCTAATACAAACCCTAACCCTAATCCTAACCCTAATAAGAACCCTAACCCTAATACGAACACTAACTAATCCTAACCGTAAACCTAACCCTAATACCATAACCCTAATACCCTTTCCCTAATACCCTTAACCTAACCCTAACCTAACCATAACACTAATACACTAACCCTAATACCCTAAACCTAACCTAACCGTAACCCTAACCCTAACCCTAATATGAAACCTAACCCTAACCCTAATACCCTAACCCTAACCCTAACCCTAATACCCTAACCCTAACCCTAACCCAACCCTAACCCTAATCCTAACCCTAACCCTTACCTAACCCTAACTCTAACGCTACCCTAACCCTAACCTTAATACCATAACCCTAACCCTAACCAAACTCTAACCGTATCCCTAATCCTAACCCTAACCTAGCCCTAACTCTAACACAAACCCTAACTCTAACACTAACCCTAACGCGATCCCTAACACAAAAACTACTCTAACCCTAACCCTAATCCTAATAACCCTAACCCTAACACTAAAACCCTAAAACACTGACCCTAACCCTATTACGAACCCTAACCCTAACCCTAATACGATCCCTAACCCTAATACGAACCATAACCCTAACCCTAATACGAACCCTGATACAAACCATAACCCTAACCCTAATAACCTAATATCCTAACCCTAACCCTAACTAACCCTAACCACAACTAACCATACCATAATGCGAACCCTAATCCTAAATCTAAACTAATCCTAACCCTAGTACGAACACTAACCTAACCCTAACACTTACACAAACCCTAACCCTAACACAAACCCTAACCCTAAAGATACTCTAACCCTAACCCTAATACAAACCCTAACCCTAATCCTAACCCTAATACGAGCCCTAACCCTAATACGAACCCTAACACTAACTAACCCTAACCGTAAACCTAACCCTAATACCATAACCCTAATACCCTTTCCCTAATACCCTTAACCTAACCCTAACCTAACTATAACACTAATACACTAACCCTAATACCCTAAACCTAACCTAAGTGAAACCCTAACCCTAACCCAAATATGAAACCTAACCCTAACCCTAATACCCTAACCCTAACCCGACCCTAACCCTAATCCTAACCCTAGCTCTATTGCTACCCTAACCCTAACCTTAATACCATAACCCTAACCAAACTCTAACCGTATCCTTAATCCTAACCCTAGCCCTAACCTAACCCTAACTCTAACACAAACCCTAACTCTAACTCTAACCCTAACACGAACCCTAACCCTAAAACTACTCTAACCCTAATCCTAATAACCCTAACACTAAAACCCTAAAACACTGACCCTAACCCTAATACAAACCCTAACCCTAATACGAACCATAACCCTAACCCTAATACGAACCCTAATACGAACCATAACCCTAACCCTAATAACCTAATATCCTAACCCTAACCGTAACTAACCATAACATAATTCGAACCCAAATCCTAAAGCTAAACTAACCCTAGCCCTAAAACGAACCCTAACCTAACCCTAACCCTTACACAAACCCTAACCCTAATACGAAACCTAACCCTAAAGATACTCTAACCCTAACCCTAATACAAACCCTAACCCTAATACTAACCCTAATACGAACCCTAACCCTAACCCAACCCTCACCCTAATCCTAACCCCAACCCTTACCTAACCCTAACCCTAACTCTAACACTACCCTAACCCTAACCTTAATACCATAACCCTAACCCTAACCAAACTCTAACCGTATCCCTAATCCTAACCCTAACCCTAACCTAACCCTAACTCTAACCCAAACCCTAACTCTAACACTAACCCTAGCACGAACCCTAACACTACTCTAACAATAAGCCTAATCCTAATAACACTAACCCTAACACTAAAAGCCTAAAACACTCACCCTAACCCTAATACGAACCCTAACCCTAATACGAACCCTAATATGAACCCTAACCCTAATACCCTTTCCCTAATACCCTTAACCTAACCCTAACCTAACCATAACCCTAATACCCTAACCCTAATAACTTAACCCTAATACCCTAACCCTAACTCTAATACCCTAACCCTAATATCCTAACCCTAACCCTAACCTAACCCTAATCCTAACCCAAACCCTAATACCCAAACCCTAACACTAACCCTAACCCTAACCCTAATACCCTAATCCTAACCATAACACGAACCCTACCCCTAATACGAACCCTAACACTTATCATAACCTAACCCAAACACTAAACCTAACCCTATGTAACCCTAACCCTTAAACCCTAAAACCCTAACCCTAATACAAACCCTAACCCTAATAGGAACACTAACCCTAACCCTATTACGAACCATAACACTAATAGCCTAAAACCCTCACCCTAACTAACCCTTACATAACGCGAACCCTCATCCTAAAGGTAATCTAACCCTAACCCTAATATGAATACCTACACCTAATATGAACCCTAACTAACCCTAACCCTAATACCCTAACCCTAACCTAACCCTAACCCTAACAGTAACCCTAACACTAATACGCTAATCCTTACCCTAACCCTAATACGAACCCTAACCTTAATACCATAGCCCTAACCCCACCCTAACCATAACCCTAATCCTAACCCTGACCTAACCATAACCCTTACACAAACCATAACCCTTACACTAACCCTAACCCTAACCCTAACCCTAACCCTAACCCTAACCCAACCCTAACCCTAATCCTAACCCTAACCCTTACCTAACCCTAACTCAAACGCTACCCTAACCCTAACCTTAATACCATAACCCTAACCCTAACCAAACTCTAACCGTATCCCTAATCCTAACCCTAACCCTAACCTAACCCTAACTCTAACACAAACCTTAACTCTAACACTAACCCTAACGCGATCCCTAACCCTAAAACTACTCTAACCCTAACCCTAATCCTAATAACCCTAACCCTAACACTAAAACCCTAAAACACAGACCCTAACCCTAATACGAACCCTAACCCTAATACGAACCATAACCCTAACCCTAATACGAACCTTAACCCTAACCCTGATAACCTAATATCCTAACCCTAACTAACCCTAACCACAACTAACCATACCATAATGCGAACCCTAATCCTAAATCTAAACTAATCTTAACCCTAGTACGAACACTAACCTAACCCTAACACTTACACAAACCCTAACCCTAACACGAACCCTAACTCTACCGCTACCCTACCCTAACCTTCATACGAACTCTAACCCCTAACCCTAACCCCCTAATACCCTAGCCCTAACCCTAAGTAACCCTAACCCTAATCCTAATAACCATAACCCTTACACTAAAACCCTAAAACACTAACCCTAACCTTAATACGAACACTAACCCTAATATGAACCCTAACCCTAATACGAACCCTACCCCTAATACCCTAATATCCTTACCCTAACCATAACTCTAACAAAAAACCTAACCTAACCCTAACCCTAACACTAACCCTAACACTAATACGCTAATCCTTACCCTAACCCTAATACGAACCCTAACCTTAATACCATAACCCTAACCCCACCCTAACCATAACCCTAATCCTAACCCTGACCTAACCATAACCCTTACACAAACCATAACCCTTACACTAACACGAACCCAAACCCTAACCCTAACACAAACCCTAACCCTAATACGATAAATTCTAATTCTAACCCTAACACCATAACACTAACCCTAAAACGCTAACCCTAACCTTAATACGAACCCTAACCCTAACTAACCCTAACCCTCATATCCTAACCCTAATGCTAACCCTATTACCCTGACCCTAACCTAACCCTAACCCCAACCCTAACCCTAACTCTAATACGAACCCTAACCCTAATACGAACCATAACCCTAACCCTAATACGAACCATAACGCTAACCCTAATAACCTAATATCCTAACCCTAACCCTAACTAACCCTAACCACAACTAACCATACCATAATGCGAACCCTAATCCTAAATCTAAACTAACCCTAAACCTAATACGAACCCTAACCTAACCCTAACCCTTACACAAACCCTAACCCTAACACGAACCCTAACCCTAATAACCTAATAGCCTAACCCTAACCCTAAATAAACCCTGACCCTAACCGTAACTAACCATAACATAATGTGTACCCTAATCCTAAAGCTAAACTAACCCTAACCCTAAAACGAACCCTAACCTAACCCTAACCCTTACACAAACCCTAACACGAAACCTAACCCTGAAGTTACTCTAACCCTAACCCTAATACAAACCCTAACCCTATTTCTAACCCTAATAAGAACCCTAACCCTAATACGAACCCTAACACTAACTAATCCTAACCGTAAACCTAATTCTAATACCATAACCCTAATACCCTTTCTCTAATACCCTTAACCTAACCCTAACCTAACCATAACACTAATACACTAACCCTAATACCCTAAACCTAATCTAACCGTAACCCTAACCCTAATATGAAACCTAACCCTAACCCTAATACCCTAACCCTAACCCAACCCTAACCCTAATCCTAACCCTAACCCTTACCTAACCCTAACTCAAACGCTACCCTAACCTTAATACCATAACCCTAACCCTAACCAAACTCTAACCGTATCCCTAATCCTAACCCTAACCTAACCCTAACTCTAACACAAACCTTAACTCTAACACTAACCCTAACGCGATCCCTAACCCTAAAACTACTCCAACCCTAACCCTAATCCTAATAACCCTAACCCTAACACTAAAACCCTAAAACACAGACCCTAACCCTAATACGAACCCTAACCCTAATACGAACCATAAACCTAACCCTAATACGAACCATAACCCTAACCCTAATAACCTAATATCCTAACCCTAACCCTAACTAACCCTAACCACAACTAACCATACCATAATGCGAACCCTAATCCTAAATCTAAACTAATCTTAACCCTAGTACGAACACTAACCTAACCCTAACACTTACACAAACCCTAACCCTAACACGAACCTTAACTCTACCGCTACCCTACCCTAACCTTCATACGAACTCTAACCCCTAACCCTAACCCCATAATACCCTAGCCCTAACCCTAAGTAACCCTAACCCTAATCCTAATAACCATAACCCTTACACTAAAACCCTAAAACACTAACCCTAACCTTAATACGAACACTAACCCTAATATGAACCCTAACCCTAATACGAACCCTACCCCTAATACCCTAATATCATTACCCTAACCATAACTCTAACAAAAAACCTAACCTAACCCTAACCCTAACACTAACCCTAACACTAATACGCTAATCCTTACCCTAACCCTAATACGAACCCTAACCTTAATACCATAACCCTAACCCCACCCTAACCATAACCCTAATCCTAACCCTGACCTAACCATAACCCTTACACAAACCATAACCCTTACACTAACACGAACCCAAACCCTAACCCTAACACAAACCCTAACCCTAATACGATAAATTCTAATTCTAACCCTAACACCATAACACTAACCCTAAAACGCTAACCCTAACCTTAATACGAACCCTAACCCTAACTAACCCTAACCCTCATATCCTAACCCTAATGCTAACCCTATTACCCTAACCCTAACCTAACCCTAACCCCAACCCTAACCCTAATACGAACAATAACCCTAATATGAACCCTAACCCGATTATGAACCCTAACTAACCCTAATACCCCAACCCTAACCCCAACATTATCCCTAACCCTTATACCATAATCCTAACCCTAACCCTAATACGAACCCTAACCCTAACCTAACCCTAACCTTAATACCATAACCCTAACCAAATTCTGACCGTAACCCTAATCCGAACCCTAACCCTAACCTAACCCTAACTCTAACACAAACCCTAACTCTAACACTAACCCTAACACGAACCCTAACCCTAAAACTACTCTAACCCTAACCCTAATCCTAATAACCCTAACACTAAAACCCTAAAACACTGACTCTAACCCTAATATGAACCCTAACCCTAACCCTAATACGATCCCTAACCCTAATACGAACCATAACCCTAACCCTAATACGAACCCTAATACGAACCATAACCCTAACCCTAATAACCTAATATCCTAACCCTAACTAACCCTAACCACAACTAACCATACCATAATGCGAACCCTAATCCTAAATCTAAACTAACCCTAAACCTAATACGAACCCTAACCTAACCCTAACCCTTACACAAACCCTAACCCTAACACGAACCCTAACCCTAATAACCTAATAGCCTAACCCTAACCCTAACTAAAACTAACCCTAACCGTAACTAACCATAACATAATGTGAACCCTAATCCTAAAGCTAAACTAACCCTAAACCTAAAACGAACCCTAACCTAACCCTAACCCTTACACAAACCCTAACACGAAACCTAACCCTGAAGTTACTCTAACCCTAACCCTAATACAAACCCTAACCCTATTCCTAACCCTAATAAGAACCCTAACCCTAATACGAACCCAAACACTAACTAATCCTAACCGTAAACCTAACCCTAATACCATAACCCTAATACCCTTTCTCTAATACCCTTAACCTAACCCTAACCTAACCATAACACTAATACACTAACCCTAATACCCTAAACCTAATCTAACCGTAACCCTAACCCTAACCCTAATATGAAACCTAACCCTAACCCTAATACCCTAACCCTAACCCAACCCTAACCCTAATCCTAACCCTAACCCTTACCTAACCCTAACTCAAACGCTACCCTAACCCTAACCTTAATACCATAACCCTAACCCTAACCAAACTCTAACTGTATCCCTAATCCTAACCCTAACCCTAACCTAACCCTAACTCTAACACAAACCTTAACTCTAACACTAACCCTAACGCGATCCCTAACCCTAAAACTACTCTAACCCTAACCCTAATCCTAATAACCCTAACCCTAACACTAAAACCCTAAAACACAGACCCTAACCCTAATACGAACCCTAACCCTAATACGAACCATAACCCTAACCCTAATATGAACCTTAACCCTAACCCTGATAACCTAATATCCTAACCCTAACTAACCCTAACCACAACTAACCATACCATAATGCGAACCCTAATCCTAAATCTAAACTAATCTTAACCCTAGTACGAACACTAACCTAACCCTAACACTTACACAAACCCTAACCCTAACACGAACCCTAACTCTACCGCTACCCTACCCTAACCTTCATACGAACTCTAACCCCTAACCCTAACCCCCTAATACCCTAGCCCTAACCCTAAGTAACCCTAACCCTAATCCTAATAACCATAACCCTTACACTAAAACCCTAAAACACTAACCCTAACCTTAATACGAACACTAACCCTAATATGAACCCTAACCCTAATACGAACCCTACCCCTAATACCCTAATATCCTTACCCTAACCATAACTCTAACAAAAAACCTAACCTAACCCTAACCCTAACACTAACCCTAACACTAATACGCTAATCCTTACCCTAACCCTAATACGAACCCTAACCTTAATACCATAACCCTAACCCCACCCTAACCATAACCCTAATCCTAACCCTGACCTAACCATAACCCTTACACAAACCATAACCCTTACACTAACACGAACCCAAACCCTAACCCTAACACAAACCCTAACCCTAATACGATAAATTCTAATTCTAACCCTAACACCATAACACTAACCCTAAAACGCTAACCCTAACCTTAATACGAACCCTAACCCTAACTAACCCTAACCCTCATATCCTAACCCTAATGCTAACCCTATTACCCTGACCCTAACCTAACCCTAACCCCAACCCTAACCCTAACTCTAATACGAACCCTAACCCTAATACGAACCATAACCCTAACCCTAATACGAACCATAACGCTAACCCTAATAACCTAATATCCTAACCCTAACCCTAACTAACCCTAACCACAACTAACCATACCATAATGCGAACCCTAATCCTAAATCTAAACTAACCCTAAACCTAATACGAACCCTAACCTAACCCTAACCCTTACACAAACCCTAACCCTAACACGAACCCTAACCCTAATAACCTAATAGCCTAACCCTAACCCTAAATAAACCCTGACCCTAACCGTAACTAACCATAACATAATGTGTACCCTAATCCTAAAGCTAAACTAACCCTAACCCTAAAACGAACCCTAACCTAACCCTAACCCTTACACAAACCCTAACACGAAACCTAACCCTGAAGTTACTCTAACCCTAACCCTAATACAAACCCTAACCCTATTTCTAACCCTAATAAGAACCCTAACCCTAATACGAACCCTAACACTAACTAATCCTAACCGTAAACCTAATTCTAATACCATAACCCTAATACCCTTTCTCTAATACCCTTAACCTAACCCTAACCTAACCATAACACTAATACACTAACCCTAATACCCTAAACCTAATCTAACCGTAACCCTAACCCTAATATGAAACCTAACCCTAACCCTAATACCCTAACCCTAACCCTAACCCAACCCTAACCCTAATCCTAACCCTAACCCTTACCTAACCCTAACTCAAACGCTACCCTAACCTTAATACCATAACCCTAACCCTAACCAAACTCTAACCGTATCCCTAATCCTAACCCTAACCTAACCCTAACTCTAACACAAACCTTAACTCTAACACTAACCCTAACGCGATCCCTAACCCTAAAACTACTCCAACCCTAACCCTAATCCTAATAACCCTAACCCTAACACTAAAACCCTAAAACACAGACCCTAACCCTAATACGAACCCTAACCCTAATACGAACCATAAACCTAACCCTAATACGAACCATAACCCTAACCCTAATAACCTAATATCCTAACCCTAACCCTAACTAACCCTAACCACAACTAACCATACCATAATGCGAACCCTAATCCTAAATCTAAACTAATCTTAACCCTAGTACGAACACTAACCTAACCCTAACACTTACACAAACCCTAACCCTAACACGAACCTTAACTCTACCGCTACCCTACCCTAACCTTCATACGAACTCTAACCCCTAACCCTAACCCCATAATACCCTAGCCCTAACCCTAAGTAACCCTAACCCTAATCCTAATAACCATAACCCTTACACTAAAACCCTAAAACACTAACCCTAACCTTAATACGAACACTAACCCTAATATGAACCCTAACCCTAATACGAACCCTACCCCTAATACCCTAATATCATTACCCTAACCATAACTCTAACAAAAAACCTAACCTAACCCTAACCCTAACACTAACCCTAACACTAATACGCTAATCCTTACCCTAACCCTAATACGAACCCTAACCTTAATACCATAACCCTAACCCCACCCTAACCATAACCCTAATCCTAACCCTGACCTAACCATAACCCTTACACAAACCATAACCCTTACACTAACACGAACCCAAACCCTAACCCTAACACAAACCCTAACCCTAATACGATAAATTCTAATTCTAACCCTAACACCATAACACTAACCCTAAAACGCTAACCCTAACCTTAATACGAACCCTAACCCTAACTAACCCTAACCCTCATATCCTAACCCTAATGCTAACCCTATTACCCTAACCCTAACCTAACCCTAACCCCAACCCTAACCCTAATACGAACAATAACCCTAATATGAACCCTAACCCGATTATGAACCCTAACTAACCCTAATACCCCAACCCTAACCCTAACACTATCCCTAACCCTTATACCATAATCCTAACCCTAACCCTAATACGAACCCTAACCCTAACCTAACCCTAACCTTAATACCATAACCCTAACCAAATTCTGACCGTAACCCTAATCCGAACCCTAACCCTAACCTAACCCTAACTCTAACACAAACCCTAACTCTAACACTAACCCTAACACGAACCCTAACCCTAAAACTACTCTAACCCTAATCCTAATAACCCTAACACTAAAACCCTAAAACACTGACTCTAACCCTAATATGAACCCTAACCCTAACCCTAATACGATCCCTAACCCTAATACGAACCATAACCCTAACCCTAATACGAACCCTAATACGAACCATAACCCTAACCCTAATAACCTAATATCCTAACCCTAACTAACCCTAACCACAACTAACCATACCATAATGCGAACCCTAATCCTAAATCTAAACTAACCCTAAACCTAATACGAACCCTAACCTAACCCTAACCCTTACACAAACCCTAACCCTAACACGAACCCTAACCCTAATAACCTAATAGCCTAACCCTAACCCTAACTAAAACTAACCCTAACCGTAACTAACCATAACATAATGTGAACCCTAATCCTAAAGCTAAACTAACCCTAAACCTAAAACGAACCCTAACCTAACCCTAACCCTTACACAAACCCTAACACGAAACCTAACCCTGAAGTTACTCTAACCCTAACCCTAATACAAACCCTAACCCTATTCCTAACCCTAATAAGAACCCTAACCCTAATACGAACCCAAACACTAACTAATCCTAACCGTAAACCTAACCCTAATACCATAACCCTAATACCCTTTCTCTAATACCCTTAACCTAACCCTAACCTAACCATAACACTAATACACTAACCCTAATACCCTAAACCTAATCTAACCGTAACCCTAACCCTAACCCTAATATGAAACCTAACCCTAACCCTAATACCCTAACCCTAACCCTAACCCAACCCTAACCCTAATCCTAACCCTAACCCTTACCTAACCCTAACTCAAACGCTACCCTAACCCTAACCTTAATACCATAACCCTAACCCTAACCAAACTCTAACCGTATCCCTAATCCTAACCCTAACCCTAACCTAACCCTAACTCTAACACAAACCTTAACTCTAACACTAACCCTAACGCGATCCCTAACCCTAAAACTACTCTAACCCTAACCCTAATCCTAATAACCCTAACCCTAACACTAAAACCCTAAAACACAGACCCTAACCCTAATACGAACCCTAACACTAATACGAACCATAAACCTAACCCTAATACGAACCATAACCCTAACCCTAATAACCTAATATCCTAACCCTAACCCTAACTAACCTTAACCACAACTAACCATACCATAATGCGAACCCTAATCCTAAATCTAAACTAATCTTAACCCTAGTACGAACACTAACCTAACCCTAACACTTACACAAACCCTAACCCTAACACGAACCCTAACTCTACCGCTACCCTACCCTAACCTTCATACGAACTCTAACCCCTAACCCTAACCCCCTAATACCCTAGCCCTAACCCTAAGTAACCCTAATCCTAATAACCATAACCCTTACACTAAAACCCTAAAACACTAACCCTAACCTTAATACGAACACTAACCCTAATATGAACCCTAACCCTAATACGAACCCTACCCCTAATACCCTAATATCCTTACCCTAACCATAACTCTAACAAAAAACCTAACTCTAACCCTAACCCTAATACGAACCCTAACTCTAACCCTAATCCTTAAACTAATCTAACCATAACCCTAATATAAATCCTAACCCTAATATGAACCCTAACCCTAATTTGAACCCTAACCCTAACTAACCCTAACCCTAATTCCCTAACACTAACACTAATACCCTTTCCCTAATACCCTTAACCTAACCCTACCCTAACCATAACCCTAACCCTAATACCATAACCCTAACCCTAATACCCTTTCCCTAATACCCTTAACCTAACTCTAAACTAACCATAAACCTAATACCCTAACCCTAACCTAACCGTAACCCTAACCCTAATATGAAACCTAACCCTAACCCTAATACCCTAACCCTAACCCAACCCTAACCCTAATCCTAACCCTAACCCTTACCTAACCCTAACCCTAACTGTAATGCTACCCTAACACTAACTATAACCCTAATACCTCTAAAATGAACCCTAACCATAACGCGAACCCTAACTCTAACGCTACCCTAACCTTCATACGAACCTTAACCCCTAACCCTAACCCCCTAATACCCTAGCCCTAACCCTAAGTAACCCTAACCCTAATCCTAATAACCATAACCCTTACACTAAAACCCCAAAACACTAACCCTAACCTTAATACGAACCCTAACCCTTATACGAACCCTAACCCTAATACGAACCCTAATCCTAATACCAAAATAACCTAACCCAAAATAACCCTAACATAACACAAACCCTAATCCTAAAGCTAATCTAACCATAACCCTAATACGAATCCTAACCCTAATACGAACCCTAACCCTAATATGAACCCTAACCCTAATACGAACCCTACCCCTTATACCCTAATATCCTTACCCTAACCCTAACTCTAATACAAACCCTAAACCTAATATGAACCCTTACCCTAACTAACCCTAACCCTAATTCCCTAACCCTAACCTAACCCTAACACTAACCCTAAACCTAATACAAACCATAACACTAACCTAACCCTAACCATAACCTTAATACCTTAAGCCTAAACCTAACCAAACCCTAACCGTAAACCTAATCCTAACCCTAACCTTAACCCTAACCTAACCCTAACCCTTACACAAGCCCTAACACTAACCCTAACCTAACTCTAACCCTAACCCTAATATGAACCCTACCCATAACACAAACCCTAACCCTAACTCTAATATGAACCCTAACCCTAATATGAACCCTAACCCTAATACGAACCCTAACCCTAACCCGAACCAGAATACCCTAACCATAACTCTAACACAAAACCTAACTCTAACCCTAACCCTAATACGAACCCTAACTCTAACCCTAATACTCTAACCCTAACTATCCCTAATGCAAACCCTAATGCTACCCTAACCCTAATACAAACCCTAACCCTAATACGAACCCTAACACTAATACGAACCCTAACCCTAACCTTAACCCTAACCTTAATACCCTAACCCTAATACCCTTTCCCTAATACCCTAGCCCTAAACTAATACCCTAATACCCTAATACCCTAACCCTAGCCCTAACTTATCCGTAACCCTAACCATAAACATAACCCTAATATGAATTCTAACCCTAATACCCTAACCCTAGGATAACCCTAACCCCAATTCTAACCCTAACCCTAGTCTAACCCTAACCCTATCTCTAATGGTATCCTAACCCGAACTATTACCCTAACACCTCTAATACGAACCCTAACCCTAACACACACCCTAACCCTAATGCGAACCCTAACCCTAATGCTACCCTAACCCTAACCCTAATATGAACCCTAACCCTAACCCTAACACTAACCCTAATCCTAATAACACTAACCCTAACCCTAATACGAACCCTAACACTAATACGAACCCTATCCCAAACCCTAATCCGAACCCTAATACGAACCCTAACCCTAATAATCTAATATCCTAACCCTAACCCTAACTAACCCTAATACCCTAACCCTAACCCAACCCTATCTTTAATGCTACCCTAACCCTAACTATATCCCTAATACCTCTAATTTGAACCCTAACCCTAACGCAAACCCTAACCCTAACACTACCCTAACCCTAACCTTAATACAAACCCTAACCCCTAACCATAACCCTAATCCTAATAACCATAACCCTAACAATAAATCCCTAAAACACTAACCCTAACCTTAATGCAATCCCTAACCCTAACCCTAATACGAACCCTAACCCTAATATGAACTCTAACCCTAATACGAACCCTAATACGAACCCCACCACTAATACCCTAATATCTTAACCATAAACCTAACTAACCCTAATGCGAACCCTAACCCTAATGCTACCCTAAACCTAATACAAACCCTAACCCTAATACGAACCCTAACTCTAACCCTTATATGAACCCTAACCCTAATACCATAACCAGAACTCTAATACACTTCCCCTAATACCCTAACACTAACCTAAACCTAACCCTAACTATAATACCCAAACCCTAACCTAAACCTAACCCTAATACCCTAATCCTAAACCTAACCCTAATACAAACCCTAACCCAATCCCTAACCTAACCCTAACATTAACCCTAACTCTATCCCTATACCTAATACCCTAATCCAACCCTATTCCTAACCCTAATCCTAAACCTTACCCAAACCCTTACACAAACCCTTACCCTAACACGAACCCTAACCCTATCCCTAACCCTAATACAAACCCTAACCTTAATACGAACCCTAACCATAACCCTAATACCAAAATACCCTAACCCTAACTAACCCTAACATAACACGAACCCTAATCCTTAAACTAATCTAATCATAACCCTAATATGAATCCTAACCCTAATTTGAACCCTAACTAACCCTAACCCTAATTCCCTAACACTAACACTAATACCCTTAACCTAACCCTAATCTAACCATAACCCTAATACGAATCCTAACCCTAATACGAACCCTAACCCTAATACGAACCCTAATCCTAATACCAAAATAACCATAACCCAAAATAACCCTAACATAACACAAACCCTAATCCTAAAGCTAATCTAACCATAACCCTAATACGAATCCTAACCCTAATACGAACCCTAACCCTAATACGAACCCTAACCCTACCTAACCCTAACCCTAATTCCCTAACACTAACCCTAATACCCTTTCCCTAATACCCTTAACCTAACCCTAATCTAACCATAACCCTAATACGAATCCTAACCCTAATACGAACCCTAATCCTAATACCAAAATACCCTAACCCTAAATAACCCTAACATACTGTGAACCCTAATCCAAAAGCTATTCTAACCATAACCCTAATACGAATCCTAACCCTAATACGAACCCTAACCCTAATATGAACCCTAACCCTATATAACCCTAACCCTAATTCCCTAACACTAACCCTAATACCCTTTCCCTAATACCCTTAACCTAACCCTAACCTAACCATAACCCTAATACGAATCCTAACCCTAATACGAACCCTAACCCTAATATGAACCCTAACCCTAACCTTAACCCTAACCCTAATACCATAACCCTAAATCTAATACCTTTTCCCTAATACCCTTAACCTAACTCTAAACTAACCATAACTCTAATACCCTTTCCCTAATACCCTTAACCTAACTCTATACTAACCATAACCCCAATACCCTAACCCTAACCTAACCGTAACCCTAACCCTAATATGAAACCTAACCCTAACCCTAATTCCCTAACCCTAACCCAACCCTTACCCTAATCCTAACCCTAACACTTACCTAACCCTAACCCTAACGCTACCCTAACACTAACTATAACCCTAATACCTCTTAAATGAACCCTAACCGTAACGCGAACCCTAACCCTAACTTTACCCTAACCCTAACCTTCATACGAACCCTAACCACTAACCCTAACCCTCTAATACCCTAGCCCTAACCCGAAGTAACCCTAACCCTAATCCTAATAACCATAACCCTAACACTAAAACCCTAAAATACTAACCCTAACCTTAATACGAACCCTGACCTTAATATGAACCCTAACCCTAATACGAACCCTACCCCTTATACCCTAATATCCTTACCCTAACCCTAACTCTAATACAAACCCTAACCCTAATATGAACCCTTACCCTAACTAACCCTAACCCTAATTCCCTAACCCTAACCTAACCCTAACACTAACCCTAAACCTAATACAAACCATAACACTAACCTAACCCTAACCATAACCTTAATACCATAAGCCTAAACCTAACCAAACCCTAACCGTAACCCTAATCCTAACCCTAACCTTAACCCTAACCTAACCCTAACCCTTACACAAGCCCTAACACTAACCCTAACCTAACTCTAACCCTAACCCTAATCCTAATAACACTAACCCTAACCCTAATACGAACCCTAACACTAATACGAACCCTATCCCAAACCCTAATCCGAACCCTAATACGAACCCTAACCCTAATAATCTTATATCCTAACCCTAACCCTAACTAACCCTAATACCCTAACCCTAACCCAACCCTATCTTTAATGCTACCCTAACCCTAACTATATCCCTAATACCTCTAATTTGAACCCTAACCCTAACGCAAACCCTAACCCTAACACTACCCTAACCCTAACCTTAATACAAACCCTAACCCCTAACCATAACCCTAATCCTAATAACCATAACCCTAACAATAAATCCCTAAAACACTAACCCTAACCTTAATGCAATCCCTAACCCTAACCCTAATACGAACCCTAACCCTAATATGAACTCTAACCCTAATACGAACCCTAATACGAACCCCACCACTAATACCCTAATATCTTAACCATAAACCTAACTAACCCTAATGCGAACCCTAACCCTAATGCTACCCTAAACCTAATACAAACCCTAACCCTAATACGAACCCTAACTCTAACCCTTATATGAACCCTAACCCTAATACCATAACCAGAACTCTAATACACTTCCCCTAATAGCCTAACACTAACCTAAACCTAACCCTAACTATAATACCCAAACCCTAACCTAAACCTAACCCTAATACCCTAATCCTAAACCTAACCCTAATACAAACCCTAACCCAATCCCTAACCTAACCCTAACATTAACCCTATCTCTATCCCTATACCTAATACCCTAATCCAACCCTATTCCTAACCCTAATCCTAAACCTAACCCAAACCCTTACACAAACCCTTACCCTAACACGAACCCTAACCCTATCCCTAACCCTAATACAAACCCTAACCTTAATACGAAGCCTAACCATAACCCTAATACCAAAATACCCTAACCCTAACTAACCCTAACATAACACGAACCCTAATCCTTAAACTAATCTAATCATAACCCTAATATGAATCCTAACCCTAATTTGAACCCTAACTAACCCTAACCCTAATTCCCTAACACTAACACTAATACCCTTAACCTAACCCTAATCTAACCATAACCCTAATACGAATCCTAACCCTAATACGAACCCTAACCCTAATACGAACCCTAATCCTAATACCAAAATAACCTAACCCAAAATTACCCTAACATAACACAAACCCTAATCCTAAAGCTAATCTAACCATAACCCTAATACGAATCCTAACCCTAATACGAACCCTAACCCTAATATGAACCCTAACCCTAACTAACCCTAACCCTAATTCCCTAACACTAACCCTAATACCCTTTCCCTAATACCCTTAACCTAACCCTAATCTAACCATAACCCTAATATGAATCCTAACCCTAATACGAACCCTAATCCTAATACCAAAATACCCTAACCCTAAATAACCCTAACATACTGTGAACCCTAATCCAAAAGCTATTCTAACCATAACCCTAATACGAATCCTAACCCTAATATGAACCCTAACCCTAATATGAACCCTAACCCTATATAACCCTAACCCTAATTCCCTAACACTAACCCTAATACCCTTTCCCTAATACCCTTAACCTAACCCTAACCTAACCATAACCCTAATACGAATCCTAACCCTAATACGAACCCTAACCCTAATATGAACCCTAACCCTAACCTTAACCCTAACCCTAATACCATATCCCTAAATCTAATACCTTTTCCCTAATACCCTTAACCTAACTCTAAACTAACCATAACCCTAATACCCTTTCCCTAATACCCTTAACCTAACTCTATACTAACCATAACCCCAATACCCTAACCCTAACCTAACCGTAACCCTAACCCTAATATGAAACCTAACCCTAACCCTAATTCCCTAACCCTAACCCAACCCTTACCCTAATCCTAACCCTAACACTTACCTAACCCTAACCCTAACGCTACCCTAACACTAACTATAACCCTAATACCTCTTAAATGAACCCTAACCGTAACGCGAACCCTAACCCTAACTTTACCCTAACCCTAACATTCATACGAACCCTAACCACTAACCCTAACCCTAACCCCCTAATACCCTAGCCCTAACCCGAAGTAACCCTAACCCTAATCCTAATAACCATAACCCTAACACTAAAACCCTAAAATACTAACCCTAACCTTAATACGAACCCTGACCTTAATATGAACCCTAACCCTAATACGAACCCTACCCCTTATACCCTAATATCCTTACCCTAACCCTAACTCTAATACAAACCCTAACCCTTATATGAACCCTTACCCTAACTAACCCTAACCCTAATTCCCTAACCCTAACCTAACCCTAATACTAACCCTAAACCTAATACAAACCATAACACTAACCTAACCCTAACCATAACCTTAATACCATAAGCCTAAACCTAACCAAACCCTAACCGTAACCCTAATCCTAACCCTATCCTTAACCCTAACCTAACCCTAACCCTTACACAAGCCCTAACACTAACCCTAACCTAACTCTAACCCTAACCCTAATATGAACCCTACCCATAACACAAACCCTAACCCTAACTCTAATATGAACCCTAACCCTAATATGAACCCTAACCCTAATACGAACCCTAACCCGAACCAGAATACCCTAACCATAACTCTAACACAAAACCTAACTCTAACCCTAACCCTAATACGAACCCTAACTCTAACCCTAATACTCTTACCCTAACTATCCCTAATGCAAACCCTAACCCTAATGCTACCCTAACCCTAATACAAACCCTAACCCTAATACGAACCCTAACACTAATACGAACCCTAACCTTAACCTTAACCCTAACCTTAATACCCTAACCCTAATACCCTTTCCCTAATACCCTAGCCCTAAACTAATACCCTAATACCCTAATACCCTAACCCTAGCCCTAACTTATCCGTAACCCTAACCATAAACATAACCCTAATATGAATTCTAACCCTAATACCCTAACCCTAGGATAACCCTAACCCCAATTCTAACCCTAACCCTAGTCTAACCCTAACCCTATCTCTAATGGTATCCTAACCCGAACTATTACCCTAATACCTCTAATACGAACCCTAACCCTAACACACACCCTAACCCTAATGCGAACCCTAACCCTAATGCTACCCTAACCCTAACCCTAATATGAACCCTAACCCCTAACCCTAACCCTAACACTAACCCTAATCCTAATAACACTAACCCTAACCCTAATACGAACCCTATCCCAAACCCTAATCCGAACCCTAATACGAACCCTAACCCTAATAATCTAATATCCTAACCCTAACCCTAACTAACCCTAATACCCTAACCCTAACCCAACCCTATCTTTAATGCTACCCTAACCCTAACTATATCCCTAATACCTCTAATTTGAACCCTAACCCTAACGCAAACCCTAACCCTAACACTACCCTAACCCTAACCTTAATACAAACCCTAACCCCTAACCATAACCCTAATCCTAATAACCATAACCCTAACAATAAATCCCTAAAACACTAACCCTAACCTTAATGCAATCCCTAACCCTAACCCTAATACGAACCCTAACCCTAATATGAACTCTAACCCTAATACGAACCCTAATACGAACCCCACCACTAATACCCTAATATCTTAACCATAAACCTAACTAACCCTAATGCGAACCCTAACCCTAATGCTACCCTAAACCTAATACAAACCCTAACCCTAATACGAACCCTAACTCTAACCCTTATATGAACCCTAACCCTAACCCTAATACCATAACCAGAACTCTAATACACTTCCCCTAATACCCTAACACTAACCTAAACCTAACCCTAACTATAATACCCAAACCCTAACCTAAACCTAACCCTAATACCCTAATCCTAAACCTAACCCTAATACAAACCCTAACCCAATCCCTAACCTAACCCTAACATTAACCCTAACTCTATCCCTATACCTAATACCCTAATCCAACCCTATTCCTAACCCTAATCCTAAACCTAACCCAAACCCTTACACAAACCCTTACCCTAACACGAACCCTAACCCTATCCCTAACCCTAATACAAACCCTAACCTTAATACGAACCCTAACCATAACCCTAATACCAAAATACCCTAACCCTAACTAACCCTAACATAACACGAACCCTAATCCTTAAACTAATCTAATCATAACCCTAATATGAATCCTAACCCTAATTTGAACCCTAACTAACCCTAACCCTAATTCCCTAACACTAACACTAATACCCTTAACCTAACCCTAATCTAACCATAACCCTAATACGAATCCTAACCCTAATACGAACCCTAACCCTAATACGAACCCTAATCCTAATACCAAAATAACCTAACCCAAAATAACCCTAACATAACACAAACCCTAATCCTAAAGCTAATCTAACCATAACCCTAATACGAATCCTAACCCTAATACGAACCCTAACCCTAATATGAACCCT
The DNA here is from genome assembly GCF_028390025.1 of Pseudophryne corroboree. Lineage (NCBI taxonomy): Eukaryota > Metazoa > Chordata > Amphibia > Anura > Myobatrachidae > Pseudophryne > Pseudophryne corroboree. The sequence continues at coordinate 708,516 of NW_026969714.1, forward strand.
AACCCTAATATGAACCCTAACCCTAATACGAACCCTAACCCTAACCCGAACCAGAATACCCTAACCATAACTCTAACACAAAACCTAACTCTAACCCTAACCCTAATACGAACCCTAACTCTAACCCTAATACTCTAACCCTAACTATCCCTAATGCAAACCCTAACCCTAATGCTACCCTAACCCTAATACAAACCCTAACCCTAATACGAACCCTAACACTAATACGAACCCTAACCTTAACCTTAACCCTAACCTTAATACCCTAACCCTAACACCCTTTCCCTAATACCCTAGCCCTAAACTAATACCCTAATACCCTAATACCCTAACCCTAGCCCTAACTTATCCGTAACCCTAACCATAAACATAACCCTAATATGAATTCTAACCCTAATACCCTAACCCTAGGATAACCCTAACCCCAATTCTAACCCTAACCCTAGTCTAACCCTAACCCTATCTCTAATGGTATCCTAACCCGAACTATTACCCTAATACCTCTAATACGAACCCTAATCCTAACACACACCCTAACCCTAATGCGAACCCTAACCCTAATGCTACCCTAACCCTAACCCTAATATGAACCCTAACCCCTAACCCTAACCCTAACACTAACCCTAATCCTAATAACACTAACCCTAACCCTAATACGAACCCTAACACTAATACGAACCCTATCCCAAACCCTAATCCGAACCCTAATACGAACCCTAACCCTAATAATCTAATATCCTAACCCTAACCCTAACTAACCCTAATACCCTAACCCTAACCCAACCCTATCTTTAATGCTACCCTAACCCTAACTATATCCCTAATACCTCTAATTTGAACCCTAACCCTAACGCAAACCCTAACTCTAACACTACCCTAACCCTAACCTTAATACAAACCCTAACCCCTAACCATAACCCTAATCCTAATAACCATAACCCTAACAATAAATCCCTAAAACACTAACCCTAACCTTAATGCAATCCCTAACCCTAACCCTAATACGAACCCTAACCCTAATATGAACTCTAACCCTAATACGAACCCTAATACGAACCCCACCACTAATACCCTAATATCTTAACCATAAACCTAACTAACCCTAATGCGAACCCTAACCCTAATGCTACCCTAAACCTAATACAAACCCTAACCCTAATACGAACCCTAACTCTAACCCTTATATGAACCCTAACCCTAACCCTAATACCATAACCAGAACTCTAATACACTTCCCCTAATACCCTAACACTAACCTAAACCTAACCCTAACTATAATACCCAAACCCTAACCTAAACCTAACCCTAATACCCTAATCCTAAACCTAACCCTAATACAAACCCTAACCCAATCCCTAACCTAACCCTAACATTAACCCTAACTCTATCCCTATACCTAATACCCTAATCCAACCCTATTCCTAACCCTAATCCTAAACCTAACCAAAACCCTTACACAAACCCTTACCCTAACACGAACCCTAACCCTATCCCTAACCCTAATACAAACCCTAACCTTAATACGAACCCTAACCATAACCCTAATACCAAAATACCCTAACCCTACCTAACCCTAACATAACACGAACCCTAATCCTTAAACTAATCTAATCATAACCCTAATATGAATCCTAACCCTAATTTGAACCCTAACTAACCCTAACCCTAATTCCCTAACACTAACACTAATACCCTTAACCTAACCCTAATCTAACCATAACCCTAATACGAATCCTAACCATAATACGAACCCTAACCCTAATACGAACCCTAATCCTAATACCAAAATAACCTAACCCAAAATAACCCTAACATAACACAAACCCTAATCCTAAAGCTAATCTAACCATAACCCTAATACGAATCCTAACCCTAATACGAACCCTAACCCTAATATGAACCCTAACCCTAACTAACCCTAACCCTAATTCCCTAACACTAACCCTAATACCCTTTCCCTAATACCCTTAACCTAACCCTAATCTAACCATAACCCTAATACGAATCCTAACCCTAATACGAACCCTAATCCTAATACCAAAATACCCTAACCCTAAATAACCCTAACATACTGTGAACCCTAATCCAAAAGCTATTCTAACCATAACCCTAATACGAATCCTAACCCTAATACGAACCCTATCCCTAATATGAACCCTAACCCTATATAACCCTAACCCTAATTCCCTAACACTAACCCTAATACCCTTTCCCTAATACCCTTAACCTAACCCTAACCTAACCATAACCCTAATACGAATCCTAACCCTAATACGAACCCTCACCCTAATATGAACCCTAACCTTAACCCTAACCCTAATACCATAACCCTAAATCTAATACCTTTTCCCTAATACCCTTAACCTAACTCTAAACTAACCATAACCCTAATACCCTAACCCTAACCTAACCGTAACCCTAACCCTAATATGAAACCTAACCCTAACCCTAATACCCTAACCCTAACCCAACCCTTACCCTAATCCTAACCCTAACCCTTACCTAACCCTAACCCTAACTCTAACGCTACCCTAACACTAACTATAACCCTAATACCTCTAAAATGAACCCTAACCGTAACGCGAACCCTAACTCTAACGCTACCCTAAAACTATCCTTCATACGAACCCTAACCCCAAACCCTAACCCCCTAATACCCTAGCCCTAACCCTAAGTAACCCTAACCCTAATCCTAATAACCATAACCCTTACACTAAAACCCTAAAACACTAACCCTAACCTTAATACGAACCCTAACCCTAATATGAACCCTAACCCTAATACGAACCCTACCCCTAATACCCTAATATCCTTACCCTAACCATAACTCTAACACAAAACCTAACTCTAACCCTAACCCTAATACAAACCCTAACTCTAACCCTAATCCTTAAACTAATCTAACCATAACCCTAATATGAATCCTAACCCTAATATGAACCCTAACCCTAATTTGAACCCTAACCCTAACTAACCCTAACCCTAATTCCCTAACACTAACACTAATACCCTTTCCCTAATACCCTTAACCTAACCCTAATCTAACCATAACCCTAATACGAATCCTAACACTAATACGAACCCTAACCCTAATATGAACCCTAACCCTATCTAACCCTAACCCTAATTCCCTAACACTAACCTTAATACCCTTTCCCTAATACCCTTAACCTAACCCTAACCTAACCATAACCATAATACGAATCCTTACCCTAATACGAACCCTAACCCTAATATGAATCCTAACCCTAACCTTAACCCTAACCCTAATACCATAACCCTAACCCTAATACCCTTTCCCTAATACCCTTAACCTACCTCTAAACTAACCATAACCCTAATACCCTAACCCTAACCTAACCGTAACCCTAACCCTAATATGAAACCTAACCCTAACCCTAATACCCTAAACCTAACCCAACCCTTACCCTAATCCTAACCCTAACCCTTACCTAACCCTAACTCTAACGCTACCCTAACACTAACTATAACCCTAATACCTCTAAAATGAACCCTAACCGTAACGCGAACCCTAACTCTAACGCTACCCTAAACCTAACCTTCATACGAACCCTAACCCCTAACCCTAACCCCCTAATACCCTAGCCCTAACCCTAAGTAACCCTAACCCTAATCCTAATAACCATAACCCTTACACTAAAACACTAACCGTAACCTTAATACGAACCCTAACCCTAATATGAACCCTAACCCTAATACGAACCCTACCTCTATTACCCTAATATCCTTACCCTAACCATAACTCTAACACAAAACCTAACTCTAACCCTAACCCTAATACGAACCCTAACTCTAACCCTAATCCTTAAACTAATCTAACCATAACCCTAATATGAATCCTAACCCTAATATGAACCCTAACACTAATTTGAACCCTAACCCTAACTAACCCTAACCCTAATTCCCTAACACTAACACTAATACCCTTTCCCTAATAACCTTAACCTAACCCTAATCTAACCATAACCCTAATACGAACCCTAATCCTAATACCAAAATACCCTAACCCTAAATAACCCTAACATACCGCGAACCCTAATCCTAAAACTAATCTCACCATAACCTTAATACGAATCCTAACCCTAATACGAACTCTAACCCTAATATGAACCCTAACCCTAACTAACCCTAATCCTCTAACACTAACCTTAATACCCTTTCCCTAATACCCTTAACCTAACCCTAACCTAACCATAACCCTAATACGAATCCTAACCCCAATACGAACCCTAACTCTAATATGAACCCTAACCCTAACCTTAACCCTAACCCTAATACCCTTTCCCTAATACCCTTAACCTAACTCTAAACTAACCATAACCCCAATACCCTAACCCTAACCAAACCGTAACCCTAACCCTAATATGAAACCTAACCCTAACCCTAATTCCCTAACCCTAACCCAACCCTTACCCTAATCCTAACCCTAACACTTACCTAACCCTAACCCTAACGCTACCCTAACACTAACTATAACCCTAATACCTCTTAAATGAACCCTAACCGTAACGCGAACCCTAACCCTAACTTTACCCTAACCCTAACCTTCATACGAACCCTAACCACTAACCCTAACCCTAACCCCCTAATACCCTAGCCCTAACCCGAAGTAACCCTAACCCTAATCCTAGTAACCATAACCCTAACACTAAAACCCTAAAATACTAACCCTAACCTTAATACGAACCCTAACCTTAATATGAACCCTAACCCTAATACGAAATCTACCCCTTATACCCTAATATCCTTACCCTAACCCTAACTCTAATACAAACCCTAACCCTAATATGAACCCTTACCCTAACTAACCCTAATTCCCTAACCCTAACCTAACCCTAACACTAACCCTAAACCTAATACAAACCATAACACTAACCTAACCCTAACCATAACCTTAATACCATAAGCCTAAACCTAACCAAACCCTAACCGTAACCCTAATCCTAACCCTAACCTTAACCCTAACCTAACCCTAACCCTTACACAAGCCCTAACACTAACCCTAACCTAACTCTAACCCTAACCCTAATATGAACCCTACCCATAACACAAACCCTAACCCTAACTCTAATATGAACCCTAACCCTAATATGAACCCTAACCCTAATACGAACCCTAACCCTAACCCGAACCAGAATACCCTAACCATAACTCTAACACAAAACCTAACTCTAACCCTAACCCTAATACGAACCCTAACTCTAACCCTAATACTCTAACCCTAACTATCCATAATGCGAACCCTAACCCTAATGCTACCCTAACCCTAATACAAACCCTAACCCTAATACGAACCCTAACAATAACTAACCCTAACCTTAACCCTAACCTTAATACCCTAACCCTAATACCCTTTCCCTAATACCCTAGCCCTAAACTAACCCAAACCCTAATACCCTAACCCTAGCCCTAACTTATCCGTAACCCTAACCATAAACATAACCCTAATATGAATTCTAACCCTAATACCCTAACCCTAGGATAACCCTAACCCCAATTCTAACCCTAACCCTAGTCTAACCCTAACCCTATCTCTAATGGTATCCTAACCCGAACTATTACCCTAATACCTCTAATACGAACCCTAACACACACCCTAACCCTAATGCGAACCCTAACCCTAATGCTACCCTAACCCTAACCCTAATATGAACCCTAACCCCTAACCCTAACCCTAACACTAACCCTAATCCTAATAACACTAACCCTAACCCTAATACGAACCCTAACACTAATACGAACCCTATCCCAAACCCTAATCCGAACCCTAATACGAACCCTAACCCTAATAATCTAATATCCTAACCCTAACTAACCCTAATACCCTAACCCTAACCCAACCCTATCTTTAATGCTACCCTAACCCTAACTATATCCCTAATACCTCTAATTTGAACCCTAACGCAAACCCTAACCCTAACACTACCCTAACCCTAACCTTAATACAAACCCTAACCCCTAACCCTAACCCTAATCCTAATAACCATAACCCTAACAATAAATCCCTAAAACACTAACCCTAACCTTAATGCAATCCCTAACCCTAATACGAACCCTAACCCTAATATGAACTCTAACCCTAATACGAACCCTAATACGAACCCTACCACTAATACCCTAATATCTTAACCATAAACCTAACTAACCCTAACCCTAATGCGAACCCTAACCCTAATGCTACCCTAAACCTAATACAAACCCTAACCCTAATACGAACCCTAACTCTAACCCTTATATGAACCCTAACCCTAACCCTAATACCATAACCAGAACTCTAATACACTTCCCCTAATACCCTAACACTAACCTAAACCTAACCCTAACTATAATACCCAAACCCTAACCTAAACCTAACCCTAATACCCTAATCCTAAACCTAACCCTAATACAAACCCTAACCCAATCCCTAACCTAACCCTAACATTAACCCTAACTCTATCCATATACCTAATACCCTAATCCAACCCTATTCCTAACCCTAATCCTAAACCTAACCCAAACCCTTACACAAACCCTTACCCTAACACGAACCCTAACCCTATCCCTAACCCTAATACAAACCCTAACCTTAATACGAACCCTAACCATAACCCTAATACCAAAATACCCTAACCCTAACTAACCCTAACATAACACGAACCCTAATCCTTAAACTAATCTAATCATAACCCTAATATGAATCCTAACCCTAATTTGAACCCTAACTAACCCTAACCCTAATTCCCTAACACTAACACTAATACCCTTAACCTAACCCTAATCTAACCATAACCCTAATACGAATCCTAACCCTAATACGAACCCTAACCCTAATACGAACCCTAATCCTAATACCAAAATAACCTAACCCAAAATAACCCTAACATAACACAAACCCTAATCCTAAAGCTAATCTAACCATAACCCTAATACGAATCCTAACCCTAATACGAACCCTAACCCTAATATGAACCCTAACCCTAACTAACCCTAACCCTAATTCCCTAACACTAACCCTAATACCCTTTCCCTAATAGCCTTAACCTAACCCTAATCTAACCATAACCCTAATACGAATCCTAACCCTAATACGAACCCTAATCCTAATACCAAAATACCCTAACCCTAAATAACCCTAACATACTGTGAACCCTAATCCAAAAGCTATTCTAACCATAACCCTAATACGAATCCTAACCCTAATACGAACCCTAACCCTAATATGAACCCTAACCCTATATAACCCTAACCCTAATTCCCTAACACTAACCCTAATACCCTTTCCCTAATACCCTTAACCTAACCCTAACCTAACCATAACCCTAATACGAATCCTAACCCTAATACGAACCCTAACCCTAATATGAACCCTAACCCTAACCTTAACCCTAACCCTAATACCATAACCCTAAATCTAATACCTTTTCCCTAATACCCTTAACCTAACTCTAAACTAACCATAACCCTAATACCCTAACCCTAACCTAACCGTAACCCTAACCCTAATATGAAACCTAACCCTAACCCTAATACCCTAACCCTAACCCAACCCTTACCCTAATCCTAACCCTAACCCTTACCTAACCCTAACCCTAACTCTAACGCTACCCTAACACTAACTATAACCCTAATACCTCTAAAATGAACCCTAACCATAACGCGAACCCTAACTCTAACGCTACCCTAAAACTATCCTTCATACGAACCCTAACCCCAAACCCTAACCCCCTAATACCCTAGCCCTAACCCTAAGTAACCCTAACCCTAATCCTAATAACCATAACCCTTACACTAAAACCCTAAAACACTAACCCTAACCTTAATACGAACCCTAACCCTAATATGAACCCTAACCCTAATACAAACCCTACCCCTAATACCCTAATATCCTTACCTTAACCATAACTCTAACACAAAACCTAACTCTAACCCTAACCCTAATACGAACCCTAACTCTAACCCTAATCCTTAAACTAATCTAACCATAACCCTAATATGAATCCTAACCCTAATATGAACCCTAACCCTAATTTAAACCCTAACCCTAACTAACCCTAACCCTAATTCCCTAACACTAACACTAATACCCTTTCCCTAATACCCTTAACCTAACCCTAATCTAACCATAACCCTAATACGAATCCTAACCCTAATATGAACCCTAACCCTAATATGAACCCTAACCCTATCTAACCCTAACCCTAATTCCCTAACACTAACCCTAATACCCTTTCCCTAATACCCTTAACCTAACCCTAACCTAACCATAACCATAATACGAATCCTTACCCTAATACGAACCCTAACCCTAATATGAACCCTAACCCTAACCTTAACCCTAACCCTAACACCATAACCCTAACCCTAATACCCTTTCCCTAATACCCTTAACCTACCTCTAAACTAACCATAAGCCTAATACACTAACCCTAACCTAACCGTAACCCTAACCCTAATATGAAACCTAACCCTAACCCTAATACCCTAAACCTAACCCAACCCTTACCCTAATCCTAACCCTAACCCTTACCTAACCCTAACTCTAACGCTACCCTAACACTAACTATAACCCTAATACCTCTAAAATGAACCCTAACCGTAACGCGAACCCTAATTCTAACGCTGCCCTAAACCTAACCTTCATACGAACCCTAACCCCTAACCCTAACCCCCTAATACCCTAGCCCTAACCCTAAGTAACCCTAACCCTAATCCTAATAACCATAACCCTTACACTAAAACACTAAAACACTAACACTAACCTTAATACGAACCCTAACCCTAATATGAACCCTAACCCTAATACGAACCCTACCCCTAATACCCTAATATCCTTACCCTAACCATAACTCTAACACAAAACCTAACTCTAACCCTAACCCTAATACGAACCCTAACTCTAACCCTAATCCTTAAACTAGTCTAACCATAACCCTAATATGAATCCTAACCCTAATATGAACCCTAACACTAATTTGAACCCTAACCCTAACTAACCCTAACCCTAATTCCCTAACACTAACACTAATACCCTTTCCCTAATAACCTTAACCTAACCCTAATCTAACCATAACCCTAATACGAACCCTAATCCTAATACCAAAATACCCTAACCCTAAATAACCCTAACATACCGCGAACCCTAATCCTAAAACTAATCTCACCATAACCTTAATACGAATCCTAACCCTAATACGAACTCTAACCCTAATATGAACCCTAACCCTAACTAACCCTAATCCTAATTCCCTAACACTAACCTTAATACCCTTTCCCTAATACCCTTAACCTAACCCTAACCTAACCATAACCCTAATACGAATCCTAACCCCAATACGAACCCTAACTCTAATATGAACCCTAACCCTAACCTTAACCCTAACCCTAATACCATAACCCTAACCCTAATACCCTTTCCCTAATACCCTTAACCTAACTCTAAACTAACCATAACCCTAATACCCTAACCCTAACCTAACCGTAACCCTAACCCTAATATGAAACCTAACCCTAACCCTAATACCCTAACCCTAACCCAACCCTTACCCTAATCCTAACCCTAACCCTTACCTAACCCTAACCCTAACTCTAACGCTACCCTAACACTAACTATAACCCTAATACCTCTAAAATGAACCCTAACCGTAACGCGAACCCTAACTCTAACGCTACCCTAAAACTATCCTTCATACGAACCCTAACCCCAAACCCTAACCCCCTAATACCCTAGCCCTAACCCTAAGTAACCCTAACCCTAATCCTAATAACCATAACCCTTACACTAAAACCCTAAAACACTAACCCTAACCTTAATACGAACCCTAACCCTAATATGAACCCTAACCCTAATACAAACCCTACCCCTAATACCCTAATATCCTTACCTTAACCATAACTCTAACACAAAACCTAACTCTAACCCTAACCCTAATACGAACCCTAACTCTAACCCTAATCCTTAAACTAATCTAACCATAACCCTAATATGAATCCTAACCCTAATATGAACCCTAACCCTAATTTAAACCCTAACCCTAACTAACCCTAACCCTAATTCCCTAACACTAACACTAATACCCTTTCCCTAATACCCTTAACCTAACCCTAATCTAACCATAACCCTAATACGAATCCTAACCCTAATATGAACCCTAACCCTAATATGAACCCTAACCCTATCTAACCCTAACCCTAATTCCCTAACACTAACCCTAATACCCTTTCCCTAATACCCTTAACCTAACCCTAACCTAACCATAACCATAATACGAATCCTTACCCTAATACGAACCCTAACCCTAATATGAACCCTAACCCTAACCTTAACCCTAACCCTAACACCATAACCCTAACCCTAATACCCTTTCCCTAATACCCTTAACCTACCTCTAAACTAACCATAACCCTAATACACTAACCCTAACCTAACCGTAACCCTAACCCTAATATGAAACCTAACCCTAACCCTAATACCCTAAACCTAACCCAACCCTTACCCTAATCCTAACCCTAACCCTTACCTAACCCTAACTCTAACGCTACCCTAACACTAACTATAACCCTAATACCTCTAAAATGAACCCTAACCGTAACGCGAACCCTAATTCTAACGCTGCCCTAAACCTAACCTTCATACGAACCCTAACCCCTAACCCTAACCCCCTAATACCCTAGCCCTAACCCTAAGTAACCCTAACCCTAATCCTAATAACCATAACCCTTACACTAAAACACTAAAACACTAACACTAACCTTAATACGAACCCTAACCCTAATATGAACCCTAACCCTAATACGAACCCTACCCCTAATACCCTAATATCCTTACCCTAACCATAACTCTAACACAAAACCTAACTCTAACCCTAACCCTAATACGAACCCTAACTCTAACCCTAATCCTTAAACTAATCTAACCATAACCCTAATATGAATCCTAACCCTAATATGAACCCTAACACTAATTTGAACCCTAACCCTAACTAACCCTAACCCTAATTCCCTAACACTAACACTAATACCCTTTCCCTAATAACCTTAACCTAACCCTAATCTAACCATAACCCTAATACGAACCCTAATCCTAATACCAAAATACCCTAACCCTAAATAACCCTAACATACCGCGAACCCTAATCCTAAAACTAATCTCACCATAACCTTAATACGAATCCTAACCCTAATACGAACTCTAACCCTAATATGAACCCTAACCCTAACTAACCCTAATCCTAATTCCCTAACACTAACCTTAATACCTTTTCCCTAATACCCTTAACCTAACCCTAACCTAACCATAACCCTAATACGAATCCTAACCCCAATACGAACCCTAACTCTAATATGAACCCTAACCCTAACCTTAACCCTAACCCTAATACCATAACCCTAACCCTAATACCCTTTCCCTAATACCCTTAACCTAACTCTAAACTAACCATAACCCCAATACCCTAACCCTAACCTAACCGTAACCCTAACCCTAATATGAAACCTAACCCTAACCCTAATTCCCTAACCCTAACCCAACCCTTACCCTAATCCTAACCCTAACACTTACCTAACCCTAACCCTAACGCTACCCTAACACTAACTATAACTCTAATACCTCTTAAATGAACCCTAACCGTAACGCGAACCCTAACCCTAACTTTACCCTAACCCTAACCTTCATACGAACCCTAACCACTAACCCTAACCCTAACCCCCTAATACCCTAGCCCTAACCCGAAGTAACCCTAACCCTAATCCTAATAACCATAACCCTAACACTAAAACCCTAAAATACTAACCCTAACCTTAATACGAACCCTAACCTTAATATGAACCCTAACCCTAATACGAACCCTACCCCTTATACCCTAATATCCTTACCCTAACCTTAACTCTAATACAAACCCTAACCCTAATATGAACCCTTACCCTAACTAACCCTAACCCTAATTCCCTAACCCTAACCTAACCCTAACACTAACCCTAAACCTAATACAAACCATAACACTAACCTAACCCTAACCATAACCTTAATACCATAAGCCTAAACCTAACCAAACCCTAACCGTAACCCTAATCCTAACCCTAACCTTAACCCTAACCTAACCCTAACCCTTACACAAGCCCTAACACTAACCCTAACCTAACTCTAACCCTAACCCTAATATGAACCCTACCCATAACACAAACCCTAACCCTAACTCTAATATGAACCCTAACCCTAATATGAACCCTAACCCTAATACGAACCCTAACCCTAACCCGAACCAGAATACCCTAACCATAACTCTAACACAAAACCTAACTCTAACCCTAACCCTAATACGAACCCTAACTCTAACCCTAATACTCTAACCCTAACTATCCCTAATGCAAACCCTAACCCTAATGCTACCCTAACCCTAATACAAACCCTAACCCTAATACGAACCCTAACAATAACTAACCCTAACCTTAACCCTAACCTTAATACCCTAACCCTAATACCCTTTCCCTAATACCCTAGCCCTAAACTAACCCAAACCCTAATACCCTAACCCTAGCCCTAACTTATCCGTAACCCTAACCATAAACATAACCCTAATATGAATTCTAACCCTAATACCCTAACCCTAGTCTAACCCTAACCCTATCTCTAATGGTATCCTAACCCGAACTATTACCCTAATACCTCTAATACGAACCCTAACCCTAACACACACCCTAACCCTAATGCGAACCCTAACCCTAATGCTACCCTAACCCTAATATGAACCCTAACCCCTTACCCTAACACTAACCCTAATCCTAATAACACTAAACCTAACCCTAATACGAACCCTAACACTAATACGAACCCTATCCCAAACCCTAATCCGAACCCTAGTACGAACCCTAACCCTAATAATCTAATATCCTAACCCTAACCCTAACTAACCCTAATACCCTAACCCTAACCCAACCCTAACTTTAATGCTACCCTAACCCTAACTATATCCCTAATACCTCTAATTTGAACCCTAACCCTAACGCAAACCCTAACCCTAACATTACCCTAACCCTAACCTTAATACAAACCCTAACCCCTAACCCTAACCCTAATCCTAATAACCATAACCCTAACAATAAATCCCTAAAACACTAACCCTAACCTTAATGCAATCCCTAACCCTAACCCTAATACGAACCCTAACCCTAATATGAACTCTAACCCTAATACGAACCCTAATACGAACCCTACCACTAATACCCTAATATCTTAACCATAAACCTAACTAACCCTAACCCTAATGCGAACCCTAACCCTAATGCTACCCTAGACCTAATACAAACCCTAACCCTAATACGAACCCTAACTCTAACCCTTATATGAACCCTAACCCTAACCCTAATACCATAACCAGAACTCTAATACACTTCCCCTAATACCCTACCACTAACCTAAACCTAACCCTAACTATAATACCCAAACCCTAACCTAAACCTAACCCTAATACCCTAATCCTAAACCTAACCCTAATACAAACCCTAACCCAATCCCTAACCTAACCCTAACATTAACCCTAACTCTATCCCTATACCTAATACCCTAATCCAACCCTATTCCTAACCCTAATCCTAAACCTAACCCAAACCCTTACACAAACCCTTACCCTAACACGAACCCTAACCCTATCCCTAACCCTAATACAAACCCTAACCTTAATACGAACCCTAACCATAACCCTAATACCAAAATACCCTAACCCTAACTAACCTTAACATAACACGAACCCTAATCCTTAAACTAATCTAATCATAACCCTAATATGAATCCTAACCCTAATTTGAACCCTAACTAACCCTAACCCTAATTCCCTAACACTAACACTAATACCCTTAACCTAACCCTAATCTAACCATAACCCTAATACGAACCCTAACCCTAATACGAACCCTAACCCTAATACGAACCCTAATCCTAATACCAAAATAACCTAACCCAAAATAACCCTTACATAACACAAACCCTAATCCTAAAGCTAATCTAACCATAACCCTAATACGAATCCTAACCCTAATACGAACCCTAACCCTAATATGAACCCTAACCCTAACTAACCCTAACCCTAATTCCCTAACACTAACCCTAATACCCTTTCCCTAGTACCATTAACCTAACCCTAATCTAACCATAACCCTAATACGAATCCTAACCCTAATACGAACCCTAATCCTAATACCAAAATACCCTAACCCTAAATAACCCTAACATACTGTGAACCCTAATCCAAAAGCTATTCTAACCATAACCCTAATACGAATCCTAACCCTAATACGAACCCTAACCCTAATATGAACCCTAACCCTATATAACCCTAACCCTAATTCCCTAACACTAACCCTAATACCCTTTCCCTAATACCCTTAACCTAACCCTAACCTAACCATAACCCTAATACGAATCCTAACCCTAATACGAACCCTAACCCTAATATGAACCCTAACCCTAACCTTAACCCTAACCCTAATACCATAACCCTAAATCTAATACCTTTTCCCTAATACCCTTAACCTAACTCTAAACTAACCATAACCCTAATACCCTAACCCTAACCTAACCGTAACCCTAACCCTAATATGAAACCTAACCCTAACCCTAATACCCTAACCCTAACCCAACCCTTACCCTAATCCTAACCCTAACCCTTGCCTAACCCTAACCCTAACTCTAACGCTACCCTAACACTAACTATAACCCTAATACCTCTAAAATGAACCCTAACCGTAACGCGAACCCTAACGCTACCCTAACCCTAACCTTCATACGAACCTTAACCCCTAACCCTAACCCCCTAAAACCCTAGCCCTAACCCTAAGTAACCCTAACCCTAATCCTAATAACCAAAACCCTTACACTAAAACCCTAAAACACTAACCCTAACCTTAATACGAACCCTAACCCTAATATGAACCCTAACCCTAATACGAACCCTACCCCTAATACCCTAATATCCTTACCCTAACCATAACTCTAACACAAAACCTAACTCTAACCCTAACCCTAATACGAACCCTAACTCTAACCCTAATCCTTAAACTAATCTAACCATAACCCTAATATGAATCCTAACCCTAATATGAACCCTAACCCTAATTTGAACCCTAACCCTAACTAACCCTAACCCTAATTCCCTAACACTAACACTAATACCCTTTCCCTAATACCCTTAACCTAACCCTAATCTAACCATAACCCTAATACGAATCCTAACCCTAATACGAACCCTAACCCTAATATGAACCCTAACCCTATCTAACCCTAACCCTAATTCCCTAACACTAACCTTAATACTTTTTCCCTAATACCATTAACCTAACCTAACCATAACCATAATATGAATCCTTACCCTAATACGAACCCTAACCCTAATATGAATCCTAACCCTAACCTTAACCCTAACCCTAATACCATAACCCTAACCCTAATACCCTTTCCCTAATACCCTTAACCTACCTCTAAACTAACCATAACCCTAATACCCTAACCCTAACCTAACCGTAACCCTAACCCTAATATGAAACCTAACCCTAACCCTAATACCCTAAACCTAACCCAACCCTTACCCTAATCCTAACCCTAACCCTTACCTAACCCTAACTCTAACGCTACCCTAACACTAACTATAACCCTAATACCTCTAAAATGAACCCTAACCGTAACGCGAACCCTAACTCTAACGCTACCCTAAACCTAACCTTCATACGAACCCTAACCCCTAACCCTAACCCCCTAATACCCTAGCCCTAACCCTAAGTAACCCTAACCCTAATCCTAATAACCATAACCCTTACACTAAAACACTAAAACACTAACCGTAACCTTAATACGAACCCTAACCCTAATATGAACCCTAACCCTAATACGAACCCTACCTCTATTACCCTAATATCCTTACCCTAACCATAACTCTAACACAAAACCTAACTCTAACCCTAACCCTAATACGAACCCTAACTCTAACCCTAATCCTTAAACTAATCTAACCATAACCCTAATATGAATTCTAACCCTAATATGAACCCTAACACTAATTTGAACCCTAACCCTAACTAACCCTAACCCTAATTCCCTAACACTAACACTAATACCCTTTCCCTAATAACCTTAACCTAACCCTAATCTAACCATAACCCTAATACGAACCCTAATCCTAATACCAAAATACCCTAACCCTAAATAACCCTAACATACCGCGAACCCTAATCCTAAAACTAATCTCACCATAACCTTAATACGAATCCTAACCCTAATACGAACTCTAACCCTAATATGAACCCTAACCCTAACTAACCCTAATCCTAATTACCTAACACTAACCTTAATACCCTTTTCCTAATACCCTTAACCTAACCCTAACCTAACCATAACCCCAATACGAACCCTAACTCTAATATGAACCCTAACCCTAACCTTAACCCTAACCCTAATACCATAACCCTAACCCTAATACCCTTTCCCTAATACCCTTAACCTAACTCTAAACTAACCATAACCCCAATACCCTAACCCTAACCTAACCGTAACCCTAACCCTAATATGAAACCTAACCCTAACCATAATTCCCTAACCCTAACCCAACCCTTACCCTAATCCTAACCCTAACACTTACCTAACCCTAACCCTAACGCTACCCTAACACTAACTATAACCCTAATACCTCTTAAATGAACCCTAACAGTAACGCGAACCCTAACCCTAACTTTACCCTAACCCTAACCTTCATACGAACCCTAACCACTAACCCTAACCCTAACCCCCTAATACCCTAGCCCTAACCCAAAGTAACCCTAACCCTAATCCTAGTAACCATAACCCTAACACTAAAACCCTAAAATACTAACCCTAACCTTAATACGAACCCTAACCTTAATATGAACCCTAACCCTAATACGAAATCTACCCCTTATACCCTAATATCCTTACCCTAACCCTAACTCTAATACAAACCCTAACCCTAATATGAACCCTTACCCTAACTAACCCTAACCCTAATTCCCTAACCCTAACCTAACCCTAACACTAACCCTAAACCTAATACAAACCATAACACTAACCTAACCCTAACCATAACCTTAATACCATAAGCCTAAACCTAACCAAACCCTAACCGTAACCCTAATCCTAACCCTAACCTTAACCCTAACCTAACCCTAACCCTTACACAAGCCCTAACACTAACGCTAACCTAACTCTAACCCTAACCCTAATATGAACCCTACCCATAACACAAACCCTAACCCTAACTCTAATATGAACCCTAACCCTAATATGAACCCTAACCCTAATACGAACCCTAACCCTAACCCGAACCAGAATACCCTAACCATAACTCTAACACAAAACCTAACTCTAACCCTAACCCTAATACGAACCCTAACTCTAACCCTAATACTCTAACCCTAACTATCCATAATGCGAACCCTAACCCTAATGCTACCCTAACCCTAATACAAACCCTAACCCTAATACGAACCCTAACAATAACTAACCCTAACCTTAACCCTAACCTTAATACCCTAACCCTAATACCCTTTCCCTAATACCCTAGCCCTAAACTAACCCAAACCCTAATACCCTAACCCTAGCCCTAACTTATCCGTAACCCTAACCATAAACATAACCCTAATATGAATTCTAACCCTAATACCCTAACCCTAGGATAACCCTAACCCCAATTCTAACCCTAACCCTAGTCTAACCCTAACCCTATCTCTAATGGTATCCTAACCCGAACTATTACCCTAATACCTCTAATACGAACCCTAACCCTAACACACACCCTAACCCTAATGCGAACCCTAACCCTAATGCTACCCTAACCCTAACCCTAATATGAACCCTAACCCCTAACCCTAACCCTAACACTAACCCTAATCCTAATAACACTAACCCTAACCCTAATACGAACCCTAACACTAATACGAACCCTATCCCAAACCCTAATCCGAACCCTAATACGAACCCTAACCCTAATAATCTAATATCCTAACCCTAACCCTAACTAACCCTAATATCCTAACCCTAACCCAACCCTAACTTTAATGCTACCCTAACCCTAACTATATCCCTAATACCTCTAATTTGAACCCTAAAGCAAACCCTAACCCTAACACTACCCTAACCCTAACCTTAATACAAACCCAAACCCCTAACCCTAACCCTAATCCTAATAACCATAACCCAAACAATAAATCCCTAAAACACTAACCCTAACCTTAATGCAATCCCTAACCCTAACCCTAATACGAACCCTAACCCTAATATGAACTCTAACCCTAATACGAACCCTAATACGAACCCTACCACTAATACCCTAATATCTTAACCATAAACCTAACTAACCCTAACCCTAATGCGAACCCTAACCCTAATGCTACCCTAAACCTAATACAAACCCTAACCCTAATACGAACCCTAACTCTAACCCTTATATGAACCCTAACCCTAACCCTAATACCATAACCAGAACTCTAATACACTTCCCCTAATACCCTAACACTAACCTAAACCTAACCCTAACTATAAAACCCAAACCCTAACCCTAATACCCTAATCCTAAACCTAACCCTAATACAAACCCTAACCCAATCCCTAACCTAACCCTAACATTAACCTTAACTCTATCCCTATACCTAATACCCTAATCCAACCCTATTCCTAACCCTAATCCTAAACCTAACCCAAACCCTTACACAAACCCTTACCCTAACACGAACCCTAACCCTATCCCTAACCCTAATACAAACCCTAACCTTAATACGAACCCTAACCATAACCCTAATACCAAAATACCCTAACCCTAACTAACCCTAACATAACACGAACCCTAATCCTTAAACTAATCTAATCATAACCCTAATATGAATCCTAACCCTAATTTGAACCCTAACTAACCCTAACCCTAATTCCCTAACACTAACACTAATACCCTTAACCTAACCCTAATCTAACCATAACCCTAATACGAATCCTAACCCTAATACGAACCCTAACCCTAATACGAACCCTAATCCTAATACCAAAATAACCTAACCCAAAATAACCCTAACATAACACAAACCCTAATCCTAAAGCTAATCTAACCATAACCCTAATACGAATCCTAACCCTAATACGAACCCTAACCCTAATATGAACCCTAACCCTAACTAACCCTAACCCTAATTCCCTAACACTAACCCTAATACCCTTTCCCTAATACCCTTAACCTAACCCTAATCTAACCATAACCCTAATACGAATCCTAACCCTAATACGAACCCTAATCCTAATACCAAAATACCCTAACCCTAAATAACCCTAACATACTGTGAACCCTAATCCAAAAGCTATTCTAACCATAACCCTAATACGAATCCTAACCCTAATACGAACCCTAACCCTAATATGAACCCTAACCCTATATAACCCTAACCCTAATTCCCTAACACTAACCCTAATACCCTTTCCCTAATACCCTTAACCTAACCCTAACCTAACCATAACCCTAATACGAATCCTAACCCTAATACGAACCCTAACCCTAATATGAACCCTAACCCTAACCTTAACCCTAACCCTAATACCATAACCCTAAATCTAATACCTTTTCCCTAATACCCTTAACCTAACTCTAAACTAACCCTAACCCTAATACCCTAACCCTAACCTAACCGTAACCCTAACCCTAATATGAAACCTAACCATAACCCTAATACCCTAACCCTAACCCAACCCTTACCCTAATCCTAACCCTAACCCTTACCTAACCCTAACCCTAACTCTAACGCTACCCTAACACTAACTATAACCCTAATACCTCTAAAATGAACCCTAACCGTAACGCGAACCCTAACTCTAACGCTACCCTAACCCTAACCTTCATACGAACCTTAACCCCTAACCCTAACCCACTAAAACCCTAGCCCTAACCCTAAGTAACCCTAACCCTAATCCTAATAGCCAAAACCCTTACACTAAAACCCTAAAACACTAACCCTAACCTTAATACGAACCCTAACCCTAATATGAACCCTAACCCTAATACGAACCCTACCCCTAATACCCTAATATCCTTACCCTAACCATAACTCTAACACAAAACCTAACTCTAACCCTAACCCTAATACGAACCCTAACTCTAACCCTAATCCTTAAACTAATCTAACCATAACCCTAATATGAATCCTAACCCTAATATGAACCCTAACCCTAATTTGAACCCTAACCCTAACTAACCCTAACCCTAATTCCCTAACACTAACACTAATACCCTTTCCCTAATACCCTTAACCTAACCCTAATCTAACCATAACCCTAATACGAATCCTAACCCTAATACGAACCCTAACCCTAATATGAACCCTAACCCTATCTAACCCTAACCCTAATTCCCTAACACTAACCTTAATACCCTTTCCCTAATACCCTTAACCTAACCCTAACCTAACCATAACCATAATACGAATCCTTACCCTAAAACGAACCCTAACCCTAATATGAACCCTAACCCTAACCTTAACCGTAACCCTAATACCATAACCCTAACCCTAATACCCTTTCCCTAATACCCTTAACCTACCTCTAAACTAACCATAACCCTAATACCCTAACCTAACCGTAACCCTAACCCTGATATGAAACCTAACCCTAACCCTAATACCCTAAACCTAACCCAACCCTTACCCTAATCCTAACCCTAACCCTTACCTAACCCTAACTCTAACGCTACCCTAACACTAACTATAACCCTAATACCTCTAAAATGAACCCTAACCGTAACGCGAACCCTAACTCTAACGCTACCCTAAACCTAACCTTCATACGAACCCTAACCCCTAATCCTAACCCCCTAATACCCTAGCCCTAACCCTAAGTAACCCTAACCCTAATCCTAATAACCATAACCCTTACACTAAAACACTAAAACACTAACCCTAACCTTAATATGAACCCTAACCCTAATATGAACCCTAACCCTAATACGAACCCTACCTCTATTACCCTAATATCCTTACCCTAACCATAACTCTAACACAAAACCTAACTCTAACCCTAACTCTAATACGAACCCTAACTCTAACCCTAATCCTTAAACTAATCTAACCATAACCCTAATATGAATCCTAACCCTAATATGAACCCTAACACTAATTTGAACCCTAACCCTAACTAACCCTAACCCTAATTCCCTAACACTAACACTAATACCCTTTCCCTAATAACCTTAACCTAACCCTAATCTAACCATAACCCTAATACGAACCCTAATCCTAATACCAAAATACCCTAACCCTAAATAACCCTAACATACCGCGAACCCTAATCCTAAAACTAATCTCACCATAACCTTAATACGAATCCTAACCCTAATACGAACTCTAACCCTAATATGAACCCTAACCCTAACTAACCCTTATCCTAATTACCTAACACTAACCTTAATACCCTTTCCCTAATACCCTTAACCTAACCCTAACCTAACCATAACCCTAATACGAATCCTAACCCCAATACGAACCCTAACTCTAATATGAACCCTAACCTTAACCCTAACCCTAATACCATAACCCTAACCCTAATACCCTTTCCCTAATACCCTTAACCTAACTCTAAACTAACCATAACCCCAATACCCTAACCCTAACCTAACCGTAACCCTAACCCTAATATGAAACCTAACCCTAACCCTAATTCCCTAACCCTAACCCAACCCTTACCCTAATCCTAACCCTAACACTTACCTAACCCTAACCCTAACGCTACCCTAACACTAACTATAACCCTAATACCTCTTAAATGAACCCTAACCGTAACGCGAACCCTAACCCTAACTTTACCCTAACCCTAACCTTCATACGAACCCTAACCACTAACCCTAACCCTAACCCCCTAATACCCTAGCCCTAACCCGAAGTAACCCTAACCCTAATCCTAGTAACCATAACCCTAACACTAAAACCCTAAAATACTAACCCTAACCTTAATACGAACCCTAACCTTAATATGAACCCTAACCCTAATACGAACCCTACCCCTTATACCCTAATATCCTTACCCTAACCCTAACTCTAATACAAACCCTAACCCTAATATGAACCCTTACCCTAACTAACCCTAACCCTAATTCCCTAACCCTAACCTAACCCTAACACTAACCCTAAACCTAATACAAACCATAACACTAACCTAACCCTAACCCTAACCTTAATAGCATAAGCCTAAACCTAACCAAACCCTAACCGTAACCCTAATCCTAACCCTAACCTTAACCCTAACCTAACCCTAACCCTTACACAAGCCCTAACACTAACCCTAACCTAACTCTAACCCTAACCCTAATATGAACCCTACCCATAACATAAACCCTAACCCTAACTCTAATATGAACCCTAACCCTAATACGAACCCTAACCCTAATACGAACCCTAATCCTAATACCAAAATAACCTAACCCAAAATAACGCTAACATAACACAAACCCTAATCCTAAAGCTAATCTAACCATAACCCTAATACGAATCCTAACCCTAATACGAACCCTAACCCTAATATGAACCCTAACCCTAACTAACCCTAACCCTAATTCCCTAACACTAACCCTAATACCCTTTCCCTAATACCCTTAACCTAACCCTAATCTAACCATAACCCTAATACGAATCCTAACCCTAATACGAACCCTAATCCTAATACCAGAATACCCTAACCCTAAATAACCCTAACATACTGTGAACCCTAATCCAAAAGCTATTCTAACCATAACCCTAATACGAATCCTAACCCTAATACGAACCCTAACCCTAATATGAACCCTAA
The DNA here is from genome assembly GCF_028390025.1 of Pseudophryne corroboree. Lineage (NCBI taxonomy): Eukaryota > Metazoa > Chordata > Amphibia > Anura > Myobatrachidae > Pseudophryne > Pseudophryne corroboree. Next base: position 731,329 of record NW_026969714.1, read on the forward strand.
CCCTATATAACCCTAACCCTAATTCCCTAACACTAACCCTAATACCCTTTCCCTAATACCCTTAACCTAACCCTAACCTAACCATAACCCTAATACGAATCCTAACCCTAATACGAACCCTAACCCTAATATGAACCCTAACCCTAACCTTAACCCTAACCCTAATACCATAACCCTAAATCTAATACCTTTTCCCTAATACCCTTAACCTAACTCTAAACTAACCATAACCCTAATACCCTAACCCTAACCTAACCGTAACCCTAACCCTAATATGAAACCTAACCCTAACCCTAATACCCTAACCCTAACCCAACCCTTACCCTAATCCTAACCCTAACCCTTACCTAACCCTAACCCTAACTCTAACGCTACCCTAATACTAACTATAACCCTAATACCTCTAAAATGAACCCTAACCGTAACGCGAACCCTAACTCTAACGCTACCCTAACCCTAACCTTCTTACGAACCTTAACCCCTAACCCTAACCCCCTAAAACCCTAGCCCTAACCCTAAGTAACCCTAACCCTAATCCTAATAACCAAAACCCTTACACTAAAACCCTAAAACACTAACCCTAACCTTAATATGAACCCTAACCCTAATATGAACCCTAACCCTAATACGAACCCTACCTCTATTACCCTAATATCCTTACCCTAACCATAACTCTAACACAAAACCTAACTCTAACCCTAACCCTAATACGAACCCTAACTCTAACCCTAATCCTTAAACTAATCTAACCATAGCCCTAATATGAATCCTAACCCTAATATGAACCCTAACACTAATTTGAACCCTAACCCTAACTAACCCTAACCCTAATTCCCTAACACTAACCCTAATACCCTTTCCCTAATACCCTTAACCTAACCCTAATCTAACCATAACCCTAATACGAATCCTAACCCTAATACGAACCCTAATCCTAATACCAGAATACCCTAACCCTAAATAACCCTAACATACTGTGAACCCTAATCCAAAAGCTATTCTAACCATAACCCTAATACGAATCCTAACCCTAATACGAACCCTAACCCTAATATGAACCCTAACCCTATATAACCCTAACCCTAATTCCCTAACACTAACCCTAATACCCTTTCCCTAATACCCTTAACCTAACCCTAACCTAACCATAACCCTAATACGAATCCTAACCCTAATACGAACCCTAACCCTAATATGAACCCTAACCCTAACCTTAACCCTAACCCTAATACCATAACCCTAAATCTAATACCTTTTCCCTAATACCCTTAACCTAACTCTAAACTAACCATAACCCTAATACCCTAACCCTAACCTAACCGTAACCCTAACCCTAATCTGAAACCTAACCCTAACCCTAATACCCTAACCCTAACCCAACCCTTACCCTAATCCTAACCCTAACCCTTACCTAACCCTAACCCTAACTCTAACGCTACCCTAACACTAACTATAACCCTAATACCTCTAAAATGAACCCTAACCGTAACGCGAACCCTAACGCTACCCTAACCCTAACCTTCATACGAACCTTAACCCCTAACCCTAACCCCCTAAAACCCTAGCCCTAACCCTAAGTAACCCTAACCCTAATCCTAATAACCAAAACCCTTACACTAAAACCCTAAAACACTAACCCTAACCTTAATATGAACCCTAACCCTAATACGAACCCTACCTCTATTACCCTAATATCCTTACCCTAACCATAACTCTAACACAAAACCTAACTCTAACCCTAACCCTAATACGAACCCTAACTCTAACCCTAATCCTTAAACTAATCTAACCATAGCCCTAATATGAATCCTAACCCTAATATGAACCCTAACACTAATTTGAACCCCAACCCTAACTAACCCTAACCCTAATTCCCTAACACTAACACTAATACCCTTTCCCTAATAACCTTAACCTAACCCTAATCTAACCATAACCCTAATACGAACCCTAATCCTAATACCAAAATACCCTAACCCTAAATAACCCTAACATACCGCGAACCCTAATCCTAAAACTAATCTCACCATAACCTTAATACGAATCCTAACCCTAATACGAACTCTAACCCTAATATGAACCCTAACCCTAACTAACCCTAATCCTAATTACCTAACACTAACCTTAATACCCTTTCCCTAATACCCTTAACCTAACCCTAACCTAACCATAACCCTAATACGAATCCTAACCCCAATACGAACCCTAACTCTAATATGAACCCTAACCTTAACCCTAACCCTAATACCATAACCCTAACCCTAATACCCTTTCCCTAATACCCTTAACCTAACTCTAAACTAACCATAACCCCAATACCCTAACCCTAACCTAACCGTAACCCTAACCCTAATATGAAACCTAACCCTAACCCTAATTCCCTAACCCTAACCCAACCCTTACCCTAATCCTAACCCTAACACTTACCTAACCCTAACCCTAACGCTACCCTAACACTAACTATAACCCTAATACCTCTTAAATGAACCCTAACCGTAACGCGAACCCTAACCCTAACTTTACCCTAACCCTAACCTTCATACGAACCCTAACCACTAACCCTAACCCTAACCCCCTAATACCCTAGCCCTAACCCGAAGTAACCCTAACCCTAATCCTAGTAACCATATCCCTAACACTAAAACCCTAAAATACTAACCCTAACCTTAATACGAACCCTAACCTTAATATGAACCCTAACCCTAATACGAACCCTACCCCTTATACCCTAATATCCTTACCCTAACCCTAACTCTAATACAAACCCTAACCAAAATATGAACCCTTACCCTAACTAACCCTAACCCTAATTCCCTAACCCTAACCTAACCCTAACACTAACCCTAAACCTAATACAAACCATAACACTAACCTAACCCTAACCCTAACCTTAATAGCATAAGCCTAAACCTAACCAAACCCTAACCGTAACCCTAATCCTAACCCTAACCTTAACCCTAACCTAACCCTAACCCTTACACAAGCCCTAACACTAACCCTAACCTAACTCTAACCCTAACCCTAATATGAACCCTACCCATAACACAAACCCTAACCCTAACTCTAATATGAACCCTAACCCTAATATGAACCCTAACCCTAATACGAACCCTAATCCTAACCCGAACCAGAATACCCTAACCATAACTCTAACACAAAACCTAACTCTAACCCTAACCCTAATACGAACCCTAACTCTAACCCTAATACTCTAACCCTAACTATCCATAATGCGAACCCTAACCCTAATGCTACCCTAACCCTAATACAAACCCTAACCCTAATACGAACCCTAACAATAACTAACCCTAACCTTAACCCTAACCTTAATACCCTAACCCTAATACCCTTTCCCTAATACCCTAGCCCTAAACTAACCCAAACCCTAATACCCTAACCCTAGCCCTAACTTATCCGTAACCCTAACCATAAACATAACCCTAATATGAATTCTAACCCTAATACCCTAACCCTAGGATAACCCTAACCCCAATTCTAACCCTAACCCTAGTCTAACCCTAACCCTATCTCTAATGGTATCCTAACCCGAACTATTACCCTAATACCTCTAATACGAACCCTAACCCTAACACACACCCTAACCCTAATGCGAACCCTAACCCTAATGCTACCCTAACCCTAACCCTAATATGAACCCTAACCCCCAACCCTAACCCTAACACTAACCCTAATCCTAATAACACTAACCCTAACCCTAATACGAACCCTAACCCTAATACGAACCCTATCCCAAACCCTAATCCGAACCCTAATACGAACCCTAACCCTAATAATCTAATATCCTAACCCTAACTAACCCTAATACCCTAACCCTAACCCAACCCTAACTCTAATGCTACCCTAACCCTAACTATATCCCTAATACCTCTAATTTGAACCCTAACCCTAACGCAAACCCTAACCCTAACACTACCCTAACCCTAACCTTAATACGAACCCTAACCCCTAACCCTAACCCTAATCCTAATAACCATAACCCTAACAATAAATCCCTAAAACACTAACCCTAACCTTAATGCAATCCCTAACCCTAACCCTAATACGAACCCTAACCCTAATATGAACTCTAACCCTAATACGAACCCTAATACGAACCCTACCACTAATACCCTAATATCTTAACCATAAACCTAACTAACCCTAACCCTAATGCGAACCCTAACCCTAATGCTACCCTAAACCTAATACAAACCCTAACCCTAATACGAACCCTAACTCTAACCCTTATATGAACCCTAACCCTAACCCTAATACCATAACCAGAACTCTAATACACTTCCCCTAATACCCTACCACTAACCTAAACCTAACCCTAACTATAATACCCAAACCCTAACCTAAACCTAACCCTAATACCCTAATCCTAAACCTAACCCTAATACAAACCCTAACCCAATCCCTAACCTAACCCTAACATTAACCCTAACTCTATCCCTATACCTAATACCCTAATCCAACCCTATTCCTAACCCTAATCCTAAACCTAACCCAAACCCTTACACAAACCCTTACCCTAACACGAACCCTAACCCTATCCCTAACCCTAATACAAACCCTAACCTTAATACGAACCCTAACCATAACCCTAATACCAAAATACCCTAACCCTAACTAACCCTAACATAACACGAACCCTAATCCTTAAACTAATCTAATCATAACCCTAATATGAATCCTAACCCTAATATGAACCCTAACCCTAATTTGAACCCTAACTAACCCTAACCCTAATTCCCTAACACTAACACTAATACCCTTAACCTAATCCTAATCTAACCATAACCCTGATACGAATCCTAACCCTAATACGAACCCTAACCCTAATACGAACCCTAATCCTAATACCAAAATAACCTAACCCTAAATAACCCTAACATAACACAAACCCTAATCCTAAAGCTAATCTAACCATAACCCTAATACGAATCCTAACCCTAATACGAACCCTAACCCTAATATGAACCCTAACCCTAACTAACCCTAACCCTAATTCCCTAACACTAACCCTAATACCCTTTCCCTAATACCCTTAACCTAACCCTAATCTAACCATAACCCTAATACGAATCCTAACCCTAATACGAACCCTAATCCTAATACCAAAATACCCTAACCCTAAATAACCCTAACATACTGTGAACCCTAATCCAAAAGCTATTCTAACCATAACCCTAATACGAATCCTAACCCTAATACGAACCCTAACCCTAATATGAACCCTAACCCTATATAACCCTAACCCTAATTCCCTAACACTAACCCTAATACCCTTTCCCTAATACCCTTAACCTAACCCTAACCTAACCATAACCCTAATACGAATCCTAACCCTAATACGAACCCTAACCCTAATATGAACCCTAACCCTAACCTTAACCCTAACCCTAATACCATAACCCTAAATCTAATACCTTTTCCCTAATACCCTTAACCTAACTCTAAACTAACCCTAATATGAACCCTAACCCTAATATGAACCCTAACCCTAATACGAACCCTAATCCTAACCCGAACCAGAATACCCTAACCATAACTCTAACACAAAACCTAACTCTAACCCTAACCCTAATACGAACCCTAACTCTAACCCTAATACTCTAACCCTAACTATCCATAATGCGAACCCTAACCCTAATGCTACCCTAACCCTAATACAAACCCTAACCCTAATACGAACCCTAACAATAACTAACCCTAACCTTAACCCTAACCTTAATACCCTAACCCTAATACCCTTTCCCTAATACCCTAGCCCTAAACTAACCCAAACCCTAATACCCTAACCCTAGCCCTAACTTATCCGTAACCCTAACCATAAACATAACCCTAATATGAATTCTAACCCTAATACCCTAACCCTAGGATAACCCTAACCCCAATTCTAACCCTAACCCTAGTCTAACCCTAACCCTATCTCTAATGGTATCCTAACCCGAACTATTACCCTAATACCTCTAATACGAACCCTAACCCTAACACACACCCTAACCCTAATGCGAACCCTAACCCTAATGCTACCCTAACCCTAACCCTAATATGAACCCTAACCCCCAACCCTAACCCTAACACTAACCCTAATCCTAATAACACTAACCCTAACCCTAATACGAACCCTAACCCTAATACGAACCCTATCCCAAACCCTAATCCGAACCCTAATACGAACCCTAACCCTAATAATCTAATATCCTAACCCTAACTAACCCTAATACCCTAACCCTAACCCAACCCTAACTCTAATGCTACCCTAACCCTAACTATATCCCTAATACCTCTAATTTGAACCCTAACCCTAACGCAAACCCTAACCCTAACACTACCCTAACCCTAACCTTAATACGAACCCTAACCCCTAACCCTAACCCTAATCCTAATAACCATAACCCTAACAATAAATCCCTAAAACACTAACCCTAACCTTAATGCAATCCCTAACCCTAACCCTAATACGAACCCTAACCCTAATATGAACTCTAACCCTAATACGAACCCTAATACGAACCCTACCACTAATACCCTAATATCTTAACCATAAACCTAACTAACCCTAACCCTAATGCGAACCCTAACCCTAATGCTACCCTAAACCTAATACAAACCCTAACCCTAATACGAACCCTAACTCTAACCCTTATATGAACCCTAACCCTAACCCTAATACCATAACCAGAACTCTAATACACTTCCCCTAATACCCTACCACTAACCTAAACCTAACCCTAACTATAATACCCAAACCCTAACCTAAACCTAACCCTAATACCCTAATCCTAAACCTAACCCTAATACAAACCCTAACCCAATCCCTAACCTAACCCTAACATTAACCCTAACTCTATCCCTATACCTAATACCCTAATCCAACCCTATTCCTAACCCTAATCCTAAACCTAACCCAAACCCTTACACAAACCCTTACCCTAACACGAACCCTAACCCTATCCCTAACCCTAATACAAACCCTAACCTTAATACGAACCCTAACCATAACCCTAATACCAAAATACCCTAACCCTAACTAACCCTAACATAACACGAACCCTAATCCTTAAACTAATCTAATCATAACCCTAATATGAATCCTAACCCTAATATGAACCCTAACCCTAATTTGAACCCTAACTAACCCTAACCCTAATTCCCTAACACTAACACTAATACCCTTAACCTAATCCTAATCTAACCATAACCCTGATACGAATCCTAACCCTAATACGAACCCTAACCCTAATACGAACCCTAATCCTAATACCAAAATAACCTAACCCTAAATAACCCTAACATAACACAAACCCTAATCCTAAAGCTAATCTAACCATAACCCTAATACGAATCCTAACCCTAATACGAACCCTAACCCTAATATGAACCCTAACCCTAACTAACCCTAACCCTAATTCCCTAACACTAACCCTAATACCCTTTCCCTAATACCCTTAACCTAACCCTAATCTAACCATAACCCTAATACGAATCCTAACCCTAATACGAACCCTAATCCTAATACCAAAATACCCTAACCCTAAATAACCCTAACATACTGTGAACCCTAATCCAAAAGCTATTCTAACCATAACCCTAATACGAATCCTAACCCTAATACGAACCCTAACCCTAATATGAACCCTAACCCTATATAACCCTAACCCTAATTCCCTAACACTAACCCTAATACCCTTTCCCTAATACCCTTAACCTAACCCTAACCTAACCATAACCCTAATACGAATCCTAACCCTAATACGAACCCTAACCCTAATATGAACCCTAACCCTAACCTTAACCCTAACCCTAATACCATAACCCTAAATCTAATACCTTTTCCCTAATACCCTTAACCTAACTCTAAACTAACCATAACCCTAATACCCTAACCCTAACCTAACCGTAACCCTAACCCTAATATGAAACCTAACCCTAACCCTAATACCCTAACCCTAACCCAACCCTTACCCTAATCCTAACCCTAACCCTTACCTAACCCTAACCCTAACTCTAACGCTACCCTAACACTAACTATAACCCTAATACCTCTAAAATGAACCCTAACCGTAACGCGAACCCTAACTCTAACGCTACCCTAACCCTAACCTTCATACGAACCTTAACCCCTAACCCTAACCCCCTAAAACCCCAGCCCTTACCCTAAGTAACCCTAACCCTAATCCTAATAACCAAAACCCTTACACTAAAACCCTAAAACACTAACCCTAACCTTTATAAGAACCCTAACCCTAATATGAACCCAAACCCTAATACGAAGCCTACACCTAATTCCCTAATATCCTTACCATGACCATAACTCTAACACAAAACCTAACTCTAACCCTAACCCTAATTTGAACCCTAACTCTAACGCTAATCCTTAAACTAATCTAACCATAACCCTAATACGAATCCTAACCCTAATATGAACCCTAACCCTAATACGAACCCTAATCCCAATACCAAAATACCCTAACCCTAAATAACCCTAACCTACCGCGAACCCTAATCCTAAAACTAATCTAACCATAACCCTAATACGAATCCTAACCCTAATACGAACCCTAACCCTAATATGAACCCTAACCCTAACTAACCCTAACCCTAATTCCCTAACACTAACCCCAATACACTTTCCCTAATACCCTTAACCTAACCCTAACCTAACCATAACCCTAATACGAATCCTAACCCTAATACGAACCCTAACTCTAATATGAACCCTAATCCTAATACCAAAATGACCTAACCCTAAATAACCCTAACATACCGCGTACCCTAATCCTAAAACTAATCTAACCATAACCCTAATACGAATCCTAACCCTAATACGAACCCTTACCCTAATATGAACCCTAACCCTAACTAACCCTAACCCTAATTCCCTAACACTAACCTTAATACCATTTCCCTAATACCCTTAACCTAACCCTAATCTTACCATAACCCTAATACAAATCCTAACCCTAATACGAACCCTAACCCTAATATGAACCCTAATCCTAAAATCAAAATACCCTAACCCTAAATAACCCTAACATACCGCGAACCCTAATCCTAAAACTAATCTAACCATAACCCTAATACGAATCCTAACCCTAATACGAACCCTAACCCTAATATGAACCCTAACTAACCCTAACCCTAATTCCCTAACACTAACCCTAATACCCTTTCCCTAATACCCTTAACCTAACCCTAACCTAACCATAACACTAATACACTAACCCTAACCTAACCGTAACCCTAACCCTAATATAAAACCTAACCCTAACCCTAATACCCTAACCCTAACCCAAACCTTACCCTAATCCTAACCCTAACCCTTACCTAACCCTTACCCTAACTCTAACGCTACCCTAACACTAATACCTCTAAAATGAACCCTAACCGTAACGCGAACCCTAACCCTAATGCTACCCTAACCCTAACCTTCATACGAACCTTAACCCCTAACCCTAACCCTAACCCCCTAATACCCAAGCCCTAACCCTAAGTAACCCTAACACTAAACCTAATAACCATAACCCTATCACTAAAACCCTAAAATACTAACCCTAACCTTAATACGAACCCTAAACCTAATATGAACCCTAACCCTAATACGAACCCTACCCCTTATACCCTAATATCCTTATCCTAACCCTAACTCTAATGCGAACCTTAACCCTAATATGAACCCTTACCCTAACTAACCCTAACCCTAATTCCCTAACCCTAACCTAACCCTAACACTAACCCTAACCCTAATACAAACCCTAACACTAACCTAACCCTAACCCTAACCTTAATACCATAAGCCTAAACCTAACCAAACCCTAACCGTAACCCTAATCCCAACCCTAACCTTAACCCTAACCTAACCCTAACCCTTACACAAGCCCTAACACTAACCCTAACCTAACTCTAACCCTAACCCTAATATGAACCCTACCCCTAACACAAACCCTAACCCTAACTCTAATATGAACCCTAACCCTAATATGAACCCTAACCCTAATACGAACCCTGACCCCGACCCTAACCCGAACCAGAATACCCTAACCATAACTCTAACACAAAACCTAACTCTAACCCTAACCCTAATACGAACCCTAACTCTAACCCTAATACTCTAACCCTAACTAACACTAATGCGAACCCTAACCCTAATGCTACCCTAATCCTAATACAAATCCTAACCCTAATACGAACCCTAACAATAACTAACCCTAACCTTAACCCTAATCCTAATACCCTAACCCTAATACCCTTTCCCTAATACCCTAACCCTAAACTAACCCAAACCCTAATACCCTAACCCTAGCCCTAACCTATCCGTAACCCTAACCATAAACATAACCCTAATATGAATTATAACCCTAATACCCTAACCCTAGGATAACCCTAACCCTAATTCTAACACTAAACCTAGCCTAACCCTAACCCTATCTCTAATGCTATCCTAACCCGAACTATTACCCTAATACCTCTAATACGAACCCTAACACACACCCTAACCCTAACGCGAACCCTAACCCTAATGCTACCCTAACCCTAATACCCTAACCATAACCCAACCCTAACTCTAATGCAACCCTAACCCTAATATGAAACCTAACCCTAACACTAATACCCTTACCTAACCCTAATTCTAATGCTACCCTAACCCTAACTATATCCCTAATACCTCTAATTTGAACCCTAATCCTAACGCAAACCCTAACCCTAACACTACCCTAACCTTAATACGAACCCTAACCCCTAACCCTAACACTAATCCTAATAACAATAACCCTAACAATAAATCCCTAAAATACCAAAATACCCTAACCCTAACTAACCCTAACATAACACGAACCCTAATCCTTAAACTAGTCTAATCATAACCCTAATATCAATCCTAACCCTAATATGAACCCTAACCCTAATTTGAACCCTAACTAACCCTAATTCCCTAACACTAACACTAATACCCTTTCCCTAATACCCTTAACCTAACCCTAATCTAACCATAACCCTAATACGAATCCTAACCCTAATACGAACCCTAATCCTAATACCAAAATACCCTAACCCTAAATAACCCTAACATAACGCGAACCCTAATCCTAAAGCTAATCTAACCATAACCCTAATACGAATCCTAACCCTAATACGAACCCTAACCCTAATATGAACTCTAACCCTAACTAACCCTAACCCTAATTCCCTAACACTAACCCTAATACCCTTTCCCTAATACCCTTAACCTAATTCTAAACTAACAATAACCCTAATACCCTAACCCTAACCTAACCGTAACCCTAACCCTAATATGAAACCTAACCCTAACCCTAATACCCTAACCCTAACCCAACCCTAACACTAATCCCAACCCTAACTCTTACCTAACCCTAACCCTAACTCTAATGCTACCCTAACACTAACTATAACCCTAATACCTCTAAAATGAACCCTAACCGTAACGCGAACCCTAACTCTAATGCTACCCTACCCTAACCTTCATACGAACCCTAGCCCCTAACCCTAACCCCCTAATACCCTAGCCCTAACCCTAAGTAACCCTAACCCTAATCCTAATAACCATAACCCTTACACTAAAACCCTAAAAAACTAACCCTAACCCTAATATGAACCCTAACCCTAATACGAACCCTGACCCCGACCCTAACCCTAACCCAACCCTGACCCTAACCCGAACCAGAATACCTTAACCATAACTCTAACACAAAACCTAACTCTAACCCTAACCCTAATACGAACCCTAACTCTTACCCTAATA